>NW_022631207.1:0-610000 GCF_010015895.1 Lontra canadensis | reverse complement strand
AGATCCTTGGGCTTCAAACATTTGAAATGTTGGCCAGAAAAATATACCAGTTTGTTATGAACCCACCACGAGGGCTTGGGTCCAATGGATTGAAGACATAAGAAGGCAGGTTCCAGCTTAAAAGAAAGAAACATTCTGAATGATCAAATCTAATCAGGAATGAAATGAGTTGTATTCAGGACTGGAGAGTTCTCTAGCACTGGTAGTGTTTTGAACAAGTGCAGACAACCACTTGGCCATGTTCTAAAACCAAGGAAACAAGCACCAGACTGGGGACTGGAACAGCTGACTTCTAGCAAAACTTGAGAGTCTGTTTCCAATTAGCTGTTTCTCTCTAGATCATAAGATACATAAAGAATTCTCTCAGGACTAACTGAAATATTCCTGCAGGGGTCCCGGGCTGGCTCAGTCAGCAGACCATGAACTCTTGATCTTGAGGTCGTGAATTCAAGCCCCACATTGGGTGTAGAGATTACTTAATGATTAAATAAACAAACAAACAAGCAAATTATTCCTCTAGTTTCCATTAATTCTGGAAAGTTAACAAGCTTTTACCTGAAAGTAAAACAAACAAAAAAATCCCAGAGGGTAACTTGGAAGGTATCTGAACATCTAATACAATTATACTTCACTGAATCAGACAGAAAAAAAGCAATTAGATAGGCCCTTCTTTCTATTCCTCTGTCCTCTTATCTCCCTAATATTTGAAGATTCCCACATCTGTCTAAATGTTGGGAGACAGAACTAAGCAATGCAGAGGAGACAAAGCTTTGGAACCAGACAAACCTGAATGTAACTTCGAATCCTTCCACATACTAGCTATGTGACATTGAACAAGGAGCATTGCCTCTCTGAGCCTCACTTGCTTTACCTGTAATGAAGATAAATTTTATTTCATGCAGGTTAGGGATGATGATATAAAGCATGGATCACGATGCCTGGAACAAAGCAAAGACCAGTAACCATAACTATTACCTCACTTACTCAACAAACACTTACTGAGAGTTATCTATATCAGTCTTTGTGCAAGTGTATCAAGAGATGCTATCTAAACTTCATAGGCATATGATACCCATGAAGCCCACAGATACCACTGCTAAGCGGGACCATAAATTGTAACTTCAGGGGATCTAGGAGATTCGTAGTCACAGAAAGGTGACCTCTGGGACAGCTTTGATCTACATTTATAGATCTGTGCCTTGAGAGGAGCTGAACTCCCTCCATCCAAAGCCTCTCTCCCCAAGTATGTCTACACACATCACCTCCTCCCACACTGAGTGCTATGTACTCCTGGCAAGTATGGGCAAAGGTGGTAGCCTGCCCTCGGTACTTGCATTCAATAACTATTAGAATATCACACTGCAACCCCTCTTAGCCTCTGACCATTCCCAGTTCCATTTGGAGATGAGTATACTCAGCAAAGTGGGCAATTTACCATTCTGACCTTGATTTCTCCATTAACTTGGGGTTCTGGAAATAGTTCTGAACCTAATATATGGCAAAATTATGCCAGTGCCATACCTGGAACTAGACAAAGAAACAAAAGACATTAAAATGCAGTTCCACATGGCTTGAGGCACTGTGACATTAATGATGGTGAAAAGATGGGAAGAGATCAGCAGGCAAATGGGGTTGGTGGATGTCCTCCCAAGGTCAAGGCAGCTCGGGAGGCTGGACCAGCAGTTGCAAGAACAATGGTTGGCGAAAAAAATATATGCCTGAAGGCACAACCTGAATTCAGGGATCTGAAGAGAAGGGAAGAGTAATTTCCAATGTAAAACGCATACCATTTGTCCTAATGGCTATGCCACAATGGGTCCCCACAATGCTGATCCCACCAGGAGTCCATTTCCAGCAAGCGGTCCCCAACACTAAAAGAATTACACATTGGGCAAAAATAACTTACATTATATAATAGCTTTCAGCCTTCAAAATGATCTGTATCACAGCCATGCATTTTTATTAATATTTTCAATAAAAATTAGGAAACTGACACTTAACACATTTGAGACAAATACCTAATAAATAAGGAGAGTCTGGTTTCCAGAGCAGCTCTTCTGACCCCAAGTCCAATACCTCTTTCTCTAAACGACTGCCAGTTTTCTGAAAAGGACTATTCCCACCAGCAAATTCTGCTATAAATAGGACAATCCATCTGCAATGCAAATAATCATCTCTAAATTATCTATTCAGATTTCAGAAGCCTCTTTTTTTCATTAAAGAAGAGTACACTATACTGGGAGTCCCATGTGGACAGCTTTCAGAGCTGGAAGAAACACCTAGCAGAAGCCTGTCCTTTGATTGAGGAAACGGAGACTCAGAAAGGTCAAGACGCATGCCAGGTCGTACCCAGAGAAACAGCAATAGAGCTACATATATAATATTCTGTATATTTGATGACCCCCACCAGAAAGCCTTAACCACAAACAAAAAACCTTTTCAGTGTTTGAGAAAACTCAGCATTCATATTTGGAGGTTTTCCTGAACTCCCTCTATGAGGCCTATCTACATTCTGCAGGATCTGTTTTGAAATGGGTAGAGATATACGTTCTACCTACCAATATGTCACTTTCTACTTTTCTCCCCATTTTGAAAACAATTATGTGTCCGTGGCTCTTTAGAAACAGGTACAAATCATTAAACAGTTCCAAATGTATCCATTAAAATTCACCCAAATTCTATCCGCTGCTATTAGGGACTCTGGTTTCCATCTGACATCTTTACAGCTCCTGCCCTGAGTGAGAAAGAACAGCAGTGTACACAATGAGGATTTGGGTTTCAGGGATGACTGTCACATTTCAATTATCTTACTGATTACCAAACAACTTTATCATTGCTGATTAACCTTGCATACATTTAAAGAAGTGTTTTAAGCAATGAAATTGTTTGGTTTATTGGAAATTATTAAAGTATTAGCAGAAAGTTATTATATCTTAAGAGTTACTTAAGAGGCACCTGGGTGTCTCAGGCGGTTGAGCATCTGACTTTGGCTCATGTCATGAACCTGGGGTCATGGGATCAAGCTGTGGTCAGCCCTGGTCAGCCCTGGTCAGGGCTGCTCCAAGGAGAGCCTGATTCTCCCTTTCCCTCAGCCCCTCCCACCACTCATGCTCTCGCAAATAAATAAAAATCTTAAAAAAAAAAAAAAAAGAGTTACTTAAGAATTGTCTTAACAAATAACCACTCTACCCTTTCTTGAGCTAATTTTTACCATATATGTTTGCTTCAACTTTTACCTTTATGCTAATGACTCCAAATCCTCTAGCCTCACCTCTCATCTGAATTCCAAACCTAAAGCCTATATATTCCTCTAAACTCCTCCTCCTGGAGCTTCTACTTAGTTTAAAAAAAAAAAAAAAAAAAGTAGATGTCATCACCTTTGCTAGCTAACTGGCTCTTACTCTCACATCTGCTGCTGGAATTGCTGCAGAGACCAGCCCCGCGCCTGCTCCCAGGCATCACACCCAGAAGGGGTCCGTTATTCTTCCCTTCCTCCGTTCTCCACTTGCAGGGTGTCAACCAAGCACGTTCACATTGGTCTCCTACATCTCTCTGCAAAGTTGGTTCACACCGCTCTATTCTTGGGGCAGGTAGGTCATCTCATCCAGATCACGGCAGTCTCCTCTTTCAAGTTATCTCGGCATCGACACACCGTCCTTCATTCTGGCGGGAACGGGCTTTCTAAATGCAAGTCTGATTCGATCACTGCGCTGAAGTGTCTGCAAAGCATCCGGGCGCTGTATACAAGGCTCATCTGGGCCTGGCCCCTGCTCGCCCCTGCAGCTTCCCCCATCCGCATCCTCCTGTCCTTATGCTTTGCTCCTCACCCCCCCCATCGCCCATGTGGCTTCCACGCGCTGCCCGGCCCGCATGCCAGTGCAAGCGTTATATTCTCTCCACCTCGGGCCTCCCCTCTCTCTTCCCTGGCGGACTTCCATGTATCTTTCAGAACAATCGAGTGCGTGACTTTAACTCCAGGGGCATCAGAGAGCAGAGCACATCTTTTATTTGCTGCACAATGTCTTCTTCTAAAGCTTTTGTTGTTTTGGTTTTTGTGTTCAAAAGTGTGAACGCTAGTTAAAAATATGCTTTACATTTTAGAATTCCAATTCTCAAAACTGCTGGAAATCCAAAAAGGTCAAGGAGTGTGCACAGGGCAGTGCTTCTGGGCTGGTATTCTCCTAGTCCATGTCCTCCAGATCTAGAACCACCTCTGGAAAGGTTCACAAAAGGATTAGGCCAACTATGTTTACAGGCTATGAAATCCATTCCCAGTGCAGCCCAGTTTCCTTCTTCTGTAGCAGAGGCTCTGGAAAGAAATGTTTCTTCTTTATAAGACAATTACTCTAATATTTTTTCCACACAGCCTGAAGACATAATTAAGGCTCTTTGTTAAGCTTTGGCCCAAACTATTTTTAGATAGGAAAAAAAAAAAAAATCCAGCAACTCAGATAAGAACTGCTCATAGGACCCTTCTCTGTGACCCCCTTGCCCAGCTGAACTAAACAACTTTCTCTACTAGGACAAAAATGAAATCCCAAGAATAGAGTGGATCCGGCTCACCTATACAAGACATCAACACAACCTAGGGAAATGGTATATATCCTACTATTAGCAGGAATATTGATCTGCTGTCTGGCATGGTTAAGGGCACAGGGTATTAGGCTTTCAGTCACTTGCAAAATGAATTAAATCAATTTGTGGTAGTGACCAAAAATAAAATCAGAAATGTAAAGTCGTCTGAAAATACTAACATAAAGGAAAATACGTCATAGCAGATCATGACAGAGTTTAAGATTTAAAAGTTGGTGAGGGGGCTGCAAAATATTAAGATTTGTCTGACAAATCTCAGAAATAAAGATTCACATGTGGGGAGAAAGGCAATTTCTGAAGTCCTTTTCTTAGTTCTGGATGACCTATAGGGCCCTCGGTGATCTGGCCTCTGTCTACTGATTGACTTAGTCAGAGAGTGGTAACTAGATGCCTCGCCTCCCTTGCAGCTGGGTATGGCCATATACCTATCTTCTCCCAAATGGAACTGGAGTGGAAGTGACGACAATTACTTCAAGATCTAGGTCTTAAGACGCTGGCTGGGTATGTGCTCCTCTATAATTCTTCCTTCCCTGAAACTGTATCAAACTAACCACAGTCCAACTCTGACTATGAAGACAAGAATAATACCGATGCTAGAGCAACAAAAGAAAAGGGTCCTGGAACCCTGAATGATCCTGTGGAGCAGAGGACCCCCCAACACACTTCAACTGAGCCACTCATCTTGGGTTATTAAATAAAAGAGAAAGAGACTTCAAAGTTCTTTCAACTACTATCTTGTACAGTCTCTTTGTTACCACCTTCTAGATTTTACCTAACTAATAAGCACACCTATCCAACCTTTACCATTCCTCCTCATCCTTCAAAAACTAGCTCTTCTGTAGAGTGTTTCTGTGACACCTATCTATGCCTCTTTTGAATCTCCACAGTCCTCTGTTCTCACTTCTGTGACATCTCTCATCACAATTGATTTCAGTGGCCTGCTTACCCTTCTGCCTCCCCTAAAGAACAAACTCTTAGAAATCCAAAGGCAAGAATTCATCACGTGCTATGTTTTGCACAATGCATGGCACAAGCTGGTAGTTTAATGAATTCTAAATGAATAAATCAAGAGTAAAGAAAATTATTGATATACACATTTGTCAGCTCACAGTCAACAGTCATCCTGCCGCTTATAAGACAGGTTTGAGTTTTCTTCAGGGCATGGCCTTTCTCTCAATTAGAAACAGAAGTGAAATATAATGGTTGCCTCATCTGAAAATCATGGTTCAAATATATAGGAGAAATGAAGATTTTAAAATAACTATAATTAAATGGAAGAAAGAAATGGCAAAAAATCTTTGATAGATTACATTAGCAATAGTTATTTAATCTTGATCATTTTTATTACTAAGATTAATACAATTATCCATGGTAATGAGTTACAGTAGCTTTGGCCTCCTCCCCAATCAATTACCTTTTCCATTTTTGCAACTGATGTCAAAAATGATATGAACTTTACTGCTGTCTGACTTCTGGCATGAATGCCAATGATACCAATATTAGCTTGATCTAAGTACTACTCTGGATTTAACTGCCTATGAAAAAAATACTACACAAAAGTCAAATACAAGAAGTATATCATGTTTGCAGACATATGAAAGAGATGAAGCAATGTGACTAAATACTATGAAGATATTCCTTTGCATATGCAAGTGCTTTATCAGAATATTTTGTGCCTTACAGACATATATTGCTGAATTTTTGTAAACTCCCATCAGTCTATTTTATTATGGCAGAACAACAGATTTTTAATTTTGAACTATCCTGAAATTAACTGGAAATAAGCCTTTAAAATCAGTTTATATTTAATGATCATAGGCTATGTTAAGAGCTTCTTTTTTTTTTTTCTTCCAAACTCCAGTAAGAGTTAACAGCATTTGTCATGTTGCTCCTTCTGTCTAAGGGAGAGAAGTAAACAGGTAAAATCACAAGTAATCTTGACACATGTATTCTATTCATTATAACAATTAAATTTACAGAGTTAGGGAAATGCTCTGGAGAATCTGCTTCCTCAAGTTTGATTTGGGTTGAAGCCAAAACATTTCAGCTTTGGTACTCAGGAGTATTATTTAGAAGATAAATTGCCTGATATCAGATTTTGGAAAAGGTAGAATTACCATCAAGTCTTGTTACACAACAATTCATTGGAGGGAACATACCCTGTATTATTCAGTTTTGCTTATCATAAAAAAGGATTACTACTAAGGAGAATTTAATTGGAATAAAATATCACTGAATTATAGTTTAGTGCAGCATTTCAATAATAAATAGACCACCTCCTTCTCCTGGAAAAAAAATAAAAAAGTTTTATTTTGAGGTTTTACCGTACCACTGGAATGTAATATATTTTTAGAAATGTGTTCTTATCATAAATCTTTTAACACCAAAGTAGACTGTACCAACTAATAGGAGAGCTTCAGTACTGATCTCTACTTCTTTTGAATGACAAAAATGGTTTCAACTTTCAGTGTGGCAATTTCTCAAAAATAAATTTGAGTGGAGGAGATTACATTCAACTAAAACTACATTGTGAAGCAGCAGCAGCAAGGTAATCTAAAGTACTTTTCTTGGTTATATTTGAGATCTGTACATATTTTTCAGTTTCTTTCAAGGTCTTGATTCAACAAGATTTATTAGCACTGTCTTCTTTAAAGGAAAAAAATGGCCCTGTATAAAAGTTTGTATTTTTCTGTCTGTAGAACCCACATTTCTGTACTCAACTGTCTCAAAATAACCACTATGAATAAAAGGCTTTTCTTAAAATGGTTAAGCTGAATTACCACTGAATTCCAGCCAACATTTACTCTTTTCATGGAAAAACTCTTAATAGGAATAGCAGACCTTCAAATTCGGACTTTAAAATTGAAATGCTAAAGTGTGATCAAGGATACTATTAATGCTGAGACCAGGTTCACAATGGGTTCAGTGAAGGGGCATGTTGAAAAAGAAAGCTAATAATGCATATAATTAAATAGAATGGGGTGGAGAACAAGAAATGTGTCTCTGTTCTGTTGATATTTTGGCAAAGGATGGTTTTATTTTGGCAGGGATTTTCCACATCACTTTGAAAAGACCGTGTTATGTTTAAAAAAAAAAAAAAAAGATTTTCACAAAATGACAAAAAAAAAAAAAAATCTTTACATGCCTGGTGGGTGAGCAAGTAGAACTTGAACCTATTTGCCCTTCTCATCATGGAACATATCCATGCATGGTCATCACAGGTGCTTCTGAATACACAATTCTACACCCAGGATACAAACAGCCATTTCATCAGTACTCTTTTTTTCCTCCCGTGTGTGATTTCTAATTACTTAGCCAATCCACCTTGATGGAATATCCCCACAGGTGTCATGATGAAGCCTTAATACATCAGGAATTGTCCTAAAGAATATCAGGAAACCCCCACAGTCAAAAGTTTCCTTTTTTCCTCTTAAAAAGATGTGGAAATATAGAAGGGTATATGTTTGTAATTTCCTTCTTTTTGGAAGATATCCCTCAGGCATCCCGCCATTTTTTTTTAAAGATTGATTTTATTTATTTATTTATTTATTTATTTATTTGTCAGAGAGACAGAGAGAGAGAGAGGGAGAACACAAGCAGGCAGATGCAGAGGGAGAAGCAGGCTCCCTGCTGAGCAAGGAGCCCAATGTGGGACTTGATCCCAGGACACTGGGATCATGACCTGAGCTGAAGGCAGCAACTTAACCAACTGAGACACCCAGGCATCCCCCGCCATTTTTTTATTTATGCTTTAAAAAGCACTGTTTCATGTGCCCACAAGAAGAAAATGTGACATATTTAGAAAAAGAACATGACGGTTTGTTGAGGACTTTCAATTTGTTAATTCAAATGATTCCAGTTATATCCTATCTTGAAGAAATAATCATCGTCACAAAATCAGTGAGTCTCAGAAGAGTATTAGTCAAGGTTTGACGATATGTCACTACATTCATAAATATTTCCCTGCATTCAATACTCCCTGCACTGAAGTATATATGTTTGTGCATTTATAAACATAATTTGTCTTGTATATAAATGACCTGGAGCTGTCCCAAGACAACATGTTATAATCACCAGATACTTAGAACAATGAACAAGTCACTAGAGACCATCTTCTTAGTATGTAAATTTTAAAAGAATTACTTCATTTGAGCAATTAAAAAACACGAAGAGCCTATAATACAAGTCTCTACCTTTTAGGTTTAGATACTAATAAAAGATCCTCAGGGACACCTACATGGCTCAGTCAGTTAAGCCGCTGCCTTTGACTCAGGTCATGATCCCTGGGTCCTAGATCGAGTCCCACATCAGGCTCCTTGCTCAGTGAGGAGTCTGCTCCCTCTGTCTGCAGCTCCCCTTGCTTGTGCTCTCCCTCTGTACAAATGTAAGGGTTGTTATTAGTGTTATAATTACCTAAAAATCTGCAACTGGGAAGATGTTAAGGATAATCCCATTCACTAACCACATTTTACAGGAGAGAAAACCAAAATGATGACAGAGATTAGAAGACTTTGGTAAAACATATTACATTGGGAGGAGGTTGTATTAAGAACACTACCTTAGGACTCTAACGTTCTTCCCATGATTCTACTCCATTCATGGAGTGAAGTAATAAATAAGATCATATGTGCATTAATGCCTCCTTCTATGTTGATTGTATGTGTGTGTACTGTGATATGTATGTGTATTGTACAGTACTGTGTACTGTGTACTATTGATGAGGCAATCACCATTATATGGATCCCTCTGTGGAGAGTACATGTCCTTCATTATGAAACAAATTTCATTTCAATAGCACTAACCAAATACGCCTAAGAATGACTCATTTTATGTACGATGATTTCACAAAGTACGCCAAAATCTACTGTTACCCTTATTTCATACCAAGTTATTTGGAAAAATTCCATTCTGACCCAGCACTTCATTTATCCTTTGATTTCTAGTCTGCTAAAGCCAAGTAAAGCAATTCAGCTAATTATACATTCATTTTCTTAGCACGCATCAAAACACCTATTATTTCCTTGATACGATAAATTCCTCCATGCAGGGGCCTCCTGAAAATGGTTCAAATACTATCCTACGATACCTCTGCTTCCCCCAGTCCAGTTACAGAGTGATGCAAAGGAGAACTATTCTAGCAGGTGACTGCTACTCCTCCTGGTAAGTCAGAATCCTAACAGCCTCAACCCGGGATTTCATTAGTAAAATCCACCCCATCGAAAAGCAAGTATTTGTCAACTAGTCCTTCCTTGTGTAAGAACTGATCATCCAGTATTCAAATTTCTTCTTTCCTTCAGGAAAAAAAAAAAAAAATAGAGCCTCATGTGGAAAAAAAAAAAAATGTCTCAACAAACAGAATTCTATGGAGAAAATAAAGGGAATGTGTCAATATACCTCATGTCTCTTCCCTCTTCTCTACCAACCCAACCTTAGCCACAGAAACATAAGGGCCTGATTGCCAGGCCCCAGGCCCCTGTGTGTTGCCCGCACATGTACCGTGCCTGCTATTGAGAGTGTTTAATAATAGAGGAGCCTGCACTTCCATGTAATTCATAATTAGAAGACGACTACAGCTGCATTATTTAAAATCAAGCCTTTGTTATCAGCACCAGTTTTAGACAGAAGCTGAGAATCATTTGTGAGCTGTGGCAGACCCAGACTGTTCAAAGCAATTGCTGTTCAGCATGAAAGCTGCAATGGAGGTCACGGAACAGGTCAGGAGGAAAGATAGTGTATCGATTTCACACCAGGAATAGAGGCAAAGCGAGGGCCCACTGTTGCTGCATGTGATGTATTTCACTTCAGTTTAAAGCACATTTCATTCCAGTCCGAGAGGGGGTGGGGAGCAAAGGGCAGCGGATTTCACACTGAATCATGATGAATTCTGGACTCGTGGATTCCAGTAAATATCTCCTTCCTGGCAATAAGTATTTCTGTAGCAGAGTGAATATAATGGAAATTAGGCTTCCATGGGTAGCAAGGACGTACCTTAAAAAAAGGTAACCATGTTGTGGGAGGTTCATTTCCTCCATGTATTAAAATGTTGTAAAAGCAGACGTGAATGTCAGAGCATAAGATGACGACCTCTGCAGAATGACCTCGCAATGAGCATCATTTAGGTAGTCAAAATGATGCCTCAGATCACTCAATGAAAGAAGTCGATTCATGGAAACAAGGCTCTCAAAAAAGAATTCTTGGTCATGGCCTCATGGGTAAATCTTTGAAGTCACACACAGGATATCGATGGCATCCAAAAATGTCACTTTGTGTTCCCACGCCTGCACATGGACCCTTCTTGTCCCTCACCTCTGAAAAGCCATCCATACTCAATAAGATCCAGGAATCAATCTATAACAAACTCCATCCTGCTTCATTGTCCTAAGATAACTAGTAAACTGTTTCCAATAAATGCCATTAATTTACGACAACGACCTTGTACTCTGCCTTGAGTGTGACCATCAGCATTTTCCCACCTTCAAAACTTCCATCAGTTGGGTGAGCTGAGGAAAATAAAACAGCTGCTGGATGTTTATGATTCTAAACAATTGGAAACAGGGCATCCTTGTTATTGTCCTCCCATTGGAGAAAACTGATGTTCCCACGTACTCATGTGAACTCACCACACAGTACAGCTACCCCAAATGCAACCAGCTAGTGTGGAATATAATTTTCTTGTGATGATGATAGCATTATCTGTTTTAAAAATACTAAGTTTGCTAAGCATAATATGCATATTTCAAACATTATTTTTGGAACGTTTGTTTTTCCTGTTTAGAAACATAAATATTTTCTCTTTTTGGAGAACTGAGATTTTATTAGAAAGAGCACAGGGACATCCTCTTAAATTATATCATTTCTCCACCTAATCATTATTTCTGTTAAACTGATACCAGGCATCCACGCAGGCCTTTTCACTGCCTCTTCTTCCTGCATGCCTCTTGTTTGTTATTTATAAGTGAGGATCAATTTGCTATCTGCCATAGAAATAAAGATATGGCAATTAAGGCATATATATTGATGGATTCTTGAAATCATTCCATTTGTTCCCAAACCTCCTTCTTTAACAGGTTTGAAAACTGAGAAGGAATTAGCACATTCCCTTTTTATCCTACTAAGGAAGCTCATATAGGGAGAAATATTAAAATAGAGAAGAGGAAGAAATAGATTCCCCCCCCAACCCCCCCCCCCCACACACACACAAGTGAAGCTAACGAGAGAAACTATCTACGGGTCAGGGAAAGTAGAAGGAAACCAAGTGACATGATGCTTTCCAAGACTAAACCGTCTCTCTAATTGAATCCAACATATCAAGAAAGTCCAAAGATGCAAACCAAAAAGTCCACGAGAATTCATAAGGATAATCAATCCAATCGGTCATCTAGGAAGATCAATTTAATAGAGTAAAACAACTGGAGTAAAGAGTAATACTAAAACTTGCCATTAAAGTATTTCTGCAACTTGGCTGACGTGTCACCATTTCTCTGAACGGTTTCAAGGCATAAGTCCAACTTTTCTAGGCATTTCACAGAAACTTTTGTTATTGGAAATGTATCTTTTGGGAATCTCGACTATATACAGTAGGACTCGTTTCTCCAACATATATTTTGGCTATTAAACAATTTGAGAAGCTCGGCAACGTCCCAACCACCTATCTGAATATGTAATATGAATTTAGGAAGGATCAATGTTAGCCCATATATAGTCAAACTCATAAAAATATTGTTAACATTTTTAAGCCTAATTAAGGTGGCTAGTTCTCATAGCCATTCCTCAGACAATCATTCTGGGCTTCTGCTGGGATACTCTCTCCGCTCTTCAGTCAAGAATATCACACTCTACGCATATCATATCACACTCTACGCACCTTCAGTCAAGAACCACATACTGAAGTATATCTAAGCAAAGGCACAGCATTTCAATCTCCATACAAAAAAAATCCCAAGTGAAAAATATGGTGCTTCGTCGGAAAAACAGCTTATAAACAGCAGCTCCAGCTCTCGAGATGGAGATGGTTCTTCTGCAGTATAGTAACAATAATGCCTGCAGCAAGATGTCTCTGTGTGCCCGCAGGTAGCCCCTTGATGGGTCTGAAACAGAGCAGGTCAGTTGCATATTCTCATGTCATCTGTTCAACTCAGGTACCTAGAAACATCCATTCTTTCTGCATCCTTCAAAGACACTCTTCTGTTTCTCAAGAAAGGTGTGGTTTTTTTGGTTGTTGTTGTTGTTGTTGTTGTTGTTTTCTGTGTCTAATGTGGAAGTATTTCCTTCCATGTTATATGACAGTGAAGGCTAGGAGTGAATTTGCTACACTGTGAGCTTTAGTTCACTTTATAAATCTTCAAGTTACCTTTCAGAAAACTTCTGCTTCGGGAGTTACCCAGCACGGTAATAGAGGCTGGGCCACCACGTTGTCCTGTGCTTTATTGTGACCCTGGCAAAATGATAAGAGTCCAGGAATTCTGTGATCTGTACGGTTCCCATTGGCTTTTATTCCCCCCTTATACCACCTTGAGGCATCCAGTACCCTCTTTCTGGTTAAAGGTCTGTATAGTATCAGCCCTGTAGTGTCTCAAGCGGCAATACTATCCTCCCTCCTTCCTGGCTCAGCTTCGCCTTCCCTTTGAACACTGTTCTTTGTGTGTACCTTGTTCTTACCAAGCTGCCATCAGTTACTGTATATTTTACGAAAAATTCATTCTCCCTCTTCAGAGAACAGGCCCAGAACTCATGGCCCCTGAGCTTCCTAGCATTACTAAAGCCATTCTAGAAACTTCAGTAAGGATTAGAGCACCCTGCCATCCCCATCCTCTCATCTTCCAGAATCCTGACACCTCTGCGCTCCAGAGTTCCTTGCTTTGGAAGTAGACCTGGGAAAAGGTGGAGAATATGGCAACGGCACAGCCCAGGGATCTGTTCTCCAAAACACCGGTAAAGGCCAACCAGAGAGCTATAGGTTGTGCAGAAACTCCCCCAGATTGAAAAGGATGTGAGTCCCAGGGCAGTTTCAAAATAAATTAGGAAATCATAAGGTGCTTTTGCTTTTCTTATCTTATGTCTCTGTTATCCCTTCAGACCAAGAAACAAGCTTCCCATATCACAACTCGATGGAAACCACATATCCACAAGGAAGTGATCAAAAAGCACTGGGGACATCCACAGAGGTAAAAGTGTCCCATTTACCCAAAGCCCAAGAATGTCGGGATGTTGCTAAGAAGGGTAAGGCGCAAATGGTACAAAGAGAAGAGCCCGTGTCAGTGAAGTCTGTTTACCCTTAAAGCCATATTGGTAGCCCAGACAATTCTAAAATGTCCCTTGGCACTCTCTTGTGCAAAGTAATTGGAAAATGCTGCACCAACTGATAAAAAACATTTCAAGTTTCTGCCTAATGTCCTTCATATATTTTCAAAGCCCTGAATGGCAACAAAGATTAAAACTAGTTCTGAAATAAACAACAAATATTTATTGAGCAGCAACGAAGAGGCACTCTGCTGGGACTTCAGGGGATTTGAAGATGTATAAGACCGAGCTTACAATTTAGTTGGGAAGATCAGACATGTGCACAGTAGAGGTTAAGCTCTAACACAACATGAAAATACTTGAAATGTCAAAAAATACCAGCAAGTGTTTCCATCTCGGGGTGCAAGGCTGTTATTCTCCCAAGGCAAGTTCTAGCCCCATCAAAACAGACAAAAATCTGCCTTCAGGTAATAATAATACAGATAAAAATCAGTCAAAGAGATCACTGCCAATTTTTAAAATGTCCTCAAAAGGCCCTTGATTTTTGCTAGCCCATTTAGTGAACATTATGTACGTATTAAATAGCTAGTTCAGTCGGCTTAATTTATATGCAAAATTCACTAAATACATTCAGAAAAGAAGTCTAACTTTTTGAATGATGCTCTTTCATTAGGTGTCTGCAAAATATCAAAATAACTGATCAGTTCAGTCATTAAGTAAAAGAAATTCATCCAATCAATGTGATTGGCATTGATTAAAACACAGCAACCAGCATGACTGATTTTTTTTCACTTTCCTATGAAATTGGCTTCTTATAAACTGACAGATGATCTTAAAAGAAAATAATAACTTTGTTTTAACAAAACTTGTCCAAGGAATCACAATTGCTGAACTCGGTTCAAAAGACAAAGAACAAAGTTCCCCAAGGTGTTACCTACCACACTGGTCCTGTAGTCTCCTTAGTAATGTCATTATCTAATCCTGGCCTTAGTTTTCTCATTCAGGAAATAAGATCATTGAGTGAGATGTTTCTGAGGGCTCTATAATCTACAAGTGCTCCACAAAAGAGTATCTGGTATTGACAAATTATATATAATTACTTTAACACTTATTGTCAAAACCTTTCTTACAAAATATCCATACCATGCCCTAAAGTGCTTTTCACTTTCCTAAAATTTTATATATATATGTATATATATATATATATATATACACATATATATAAAATAAATGCATATGTATTCTATAGGCAAATATATTAACATTTTAAATGCCTAAAGTAATTACTATATATTAGCAGTTCCATAGTTTTACATATTAGAATATCATCTTTAACTTTATTTTCCAGCTGCCAATATACCAAGTGTACCACCAAGTATATATGAAGTTCATCACATTTTAATACAATGAGCATAAAAGACTCAAGGATTTATTCACAATGTTATATGACCATTTTTTGTAATATTTAAGATTAAATGTTTTTAAAAATTCAAACTATTATTTCTACTTTAGAAAATACTACTATAATTTGATCCCTGACTTCATGTAATAATCCACAATATTTTCATTGCTAAATTCTGTAATTGTGTTCTGCAAGTGAAAAAAGCAAATCAGAAATAAACCTGAACCCCATATTAAAAATAGTCCTTCAGGGCTGCCTGGGTGGCTCAGTGAGTTAAAGCCTCTGCTTTCGGCTCAGGTCATGATCCCAGGGTCATGGGATCGAGCCCCCACATCGGGCTACCTGCTCAGCGGGGAGGCTACTCCCCCCCACAGACACCTCTCTGCCTACTTGTGATCTCTGTCAAATAAATAAATAAATATCTTAAAAAAAAAATAGCCCTTCACTCAAATTAGAAGCAAAAAATTCCATAAACCTAGCACAAAAAGTACAATTAAACACCATTATTTTGTGTGTAAACTTGGCGATTCACAGACCTGTACCCCTGGGGATAAAAATATATTTTATGTTTATAAAAAATTAAAAATTAAAAAATATATATATATTTAAAAAATATATATTGAAGAAAAAGAAAAAAAAACCATTATTTTTCCTCAGGGTGACTGATCATCTGACTTACATAATCCTCATTACTTCCATTTATTTATTTATTTTTTTCTGCTATTTTGGTTTTAAATAATGTCTACAAACATCACTCGATAAATGTAGTTGTACAGTATGCATAAGGTTCAAAAGCTAGAGGTCAGTGGACAACTGGGCCTACAATGGTAATTTGGGTTTTTAATTTAATAATTTACTACATATTAACACATTAGAGGAACTTCAATATGCCAACTATGAAGACAAAGGAATAAATATAATCAAGGCTTGACATTTGGCCAATGTTAGAATGTGATTGAGAGGTAACTGATACAGATGTGGACTGTAAATATGGAAGGTATCATTATTATATGATATATGATGGCTCTTAATGGGAGAGAGTGGTCATCAGTTAAGCAAATGAACCATTGGGCAGAGAATAGATGTGACACCGTGGGCATGATCTACTAATTTTCTAATAGGCAATGGACATTAACTGGTTCACAGATTTTAACGAGGACATATACAATATGTAGTACATATGCGTAGACAAATAGCTCTATATATTTATTTGAGCAAAATGAAGATATTAATATAACACAACTGATTAAATTTACTTCTACTTTCCATCAAAATGTTTTCAGATCTACACTTGTCTGTTTACACAAAGAGATTTACTTAGAGCTACTGTTTGATTTGATAATATGACTTGAGTATCAAGAGATTACAGATACACTAAAACTATTTCTGGATCAAGAATGAAACAAATTACAAATTCCAGTCTAAACCAAAGTTTGAACTTGAAGCCAGTGAAAGTTTCTGACTCAGCCACAAGATAAATCGGAATTTGAATTTGTCTGTTTAGTATCCCCCAGAAGCAGACAATGAAATAAAGATTTGAAGGCAAATCATGCATTTGGATTTGAAGGAAATACTCGGAAGGCTGTTGGGGAAGTGAAAAACAGTCAATAAGGATACAAAATTGATATTACCACTATGGGCTTAATCCCACCAAGGAACTCTGGGAGCCTATATAAACGGTGCCTCAGGATTACCCCCCCACACACATGGTGAAGAAGCTGGTGGACTACCACACAGTGTCCATCAGTCTCTAGGGACTACGTTAATTCCCTGGCGAGAGTGGCAGTAGCCCAAGAAATTCCTGGAGCATGGATTCTGGCAGTTGGAAGTCAAGCTGTTGACACTAACCACATGCACTCTGATGTTCAAATGCACTCAGAAGCTCCACTTAGAAACCCACAGACAAGCTGCCACCCTAATGAGGGCCTTCATTTCTTTTGCCTTTTGCCTTGAATGTTGTAAGCACTTCCTAACTGGTCTCCTCATGTACCTACTCTCTCCTCAGTCTCTCTGGTGCAACACTACCAAATCAGCCTTCCTAAAACATGGTTCTAATCTGTCATCACCTTGTTCAGAACAGCCCATTGTCCACTTTGTCTGCAGAATTAAGTCAAATGTTTCAGACAACTGTCTTCCAGTCATATTATGTGCTGTTCTCCTGCACTTATCTTGTTTTCTAGTCAATGTGAACAGTCACGACTCACCTGAATACACTTGTGTCCTTGCTCACAACTTACTCTTCACCTGGGAAAGTCTAGACCTCATTACAGTCAATTTCAAAGGGTGTCTATCAAAGGTCAACCGTGGTGACAGATGGTAGCTACATGTGTGGTGAGCATAGTATGATGCATAGACTTGTCGAATCACTATATTGTCCACGTGAAAACAATGTAACATTGTGTGTCAACTAGACTTCAATAAAACAAACAAATGATTAAAGGATGAGTCTCTTTCATGCAGGTTTTCCTTACACATGCCCCCCTTCTGTACTTTCACAGCATCTGATTTCCTTCCCTGCTCTTGAATTTACTGGGTTTGGGATTATGTCTAGTTACATGCAGAACTGTCTTCATTCTCCTCCTATATTCTCAGCTTCATGAGATCAAGATCTTTATTTTACTCACCTTGCACCACCTATCCTACCCAGTCGAATGCTTGGCATGCAACAGACGCTCATAGAACAGGTGCTGAGCTGGAACTACGAATGGACGAGTGACATCATGACAAGAGAACTAAATCCAGAGACTGACATCCAAGCTGCCATCACAACTAGGCATGTGACTTTGGTGTTCACTTAACTACTCTGCATCTTGGTTGCCTCACCCATTAAAGGGGGAAATGAACTACTTACCCTCTGCTACACGTTTCACAGAACTAAGTCAAGAATTATGTAAATTAAGGGAGTTGGATTGACATTTTTCGTGACAGAACATCACTAGTCATTGGTGTTCTCAGAGTGAGGTTCTATCCTTCAGGTAATGAGGGAGATGACTGTAATCCACTGCAGTGGGAGGAGTTTTACCTGTAACTGTCCTAACTGTGCTTTCTCCAGTTTCAGCTCTCAAAAGCAATGCATGCCTGTAGAACTTGGCTAGCTGGGGAGAGGGATTGGCATTGGAATTTAGTTGGGGGCAGAGTTTACTACCCTCATATGGAGAATGATAAAAGACTGTGACCTCATTAACACCATGCTTCAACCAACAACATCAAAGAGGCATTTGTGTTTCTGTGTGTGTGTGTGTGTGTGTGCGTGTGTGTGAAATATTTCTGTATTTATTTTTTTTTTTAAGATTTTATTTATCTGACAGAGAGAGAGAGAGATCACAAGTAGGCAGAGAGGCAGGTGGGAGTTGGGGTGGGGGAACAGGCTCCCTGCTGAGCAGAGAAACTGATGCGGGACTCGATCCCAGGACCCTGAGATCACAACCTAAGCCAAAGGCAGAGGCTTAACCCACTGAACCACTCAGGTGCCCCTTCTGTATGTATTTAAAAGAAAGAAGAAATTCATAATGCTGTCCTACTTATCTACGATGATTTTCCTAGGATACGCTTGAGTACATATACCGATAAAATACATGCATGTCCTCGTCCTCCTCTTTTCTAAATGGCACACCCCAACTTTATAGGACAGTCACACACTGGCATTGACACACCTTTTAAATATTACTAAAAGGCTGCCTTTCTACAGTGTATTAAGCAGCTGCTTGCCTATGAGTATCTTGTTGTCCAGAGTGACAGCTGTATTTTCGCCTGTTTTGACATTGAGTCTGATCTGGGTGAATAGCTCATATCCATTAAAGTGCTATTACAACACTGAAAGACTGCCAGAATACTTCCTGATCAATTTTAAAAGCCAGCTAGCTGTCATCATCTAATCGCAACAGCAAAAAACAAATCTTTGGGGAATAAAATGAGATTTTTAAACATTTTTAAGGCAGTGTATTAAATATAATCCCTAAAAACTGTTTGAATAAGAATAATAAGCTACAGAAACGGGAAGGTGGAAATAATATTTTCTGCACTTTGAAACCCCTTACACTTGCATATTGGCAGACAATCTCAAATACTCCTTAAATTTACCATTTCGACAATCACTGAGTTTGAACTCCTGCCATTACATAACTTAATAAAGCAGCACTGAAAACAATCACCACAGAGTGCGATTGTGCTCACCATTAAATTTAGTTCTATAAAATTTAAGACTGAATTCAATCATCTCTCTGTCTTTGCTTCAATGGTTGAAATCCAAGTGTTCGAGTTTACTTTTTACTTTTCTCAGCAGCCAAAAAATATGCATATTTTTAAAGCTACAATGCTGGTATTTTAGATTTGCATTTATTAAGCACTGCCAAAGGGAGGTAGAACTCACTGAGACATTTAAGACCACTTGAATCATCAGCTTAATTGGGGAAGTCTGATTCAAAGTTGTAATTCCACCACCATTATACTGACAATATCAACAAATACATAATGTATAAATTGGCATAATCCATTTGCAGGGCAAATATTTAAAGGACGTCCTTTTTTTTTTTCAGTACAATTAATCATCTGGGATGGTTTCTTAATGGGCAGTGCTCAGTTCTTCTCATGTTGGTTTTAGCAGTCAGTATTTTTCACACCACGATTATGCCAGTAACACTTACTCATAATTTGGAGTGGGCTTTCCCAACCGCAGAAAGGAAATGACCCAACTCCATCTCATCGGGAGGCTCCTGGTCCTCAATTCCATCTGGGACCTCAGTATCAGAGAGTCGGAACCAAAGGAGAAATGCCACCTTTCCAACTCATTTTCTACAGTGTGATAAACAGTCAGTAATACATCACATTTTTAAAATCCTTCAGAATGCACATCTCCTTAATAAAAGAGAACCATTAATGGAAATACTGGGCTGATAAAAATCATTATTCTTTTTGGAGATTCAAGAGCTCTCCTGAGAAACTGGAACCTATGTAACAAATAGTTTTCTCCAGAATATTAGATGATCTCCTTCACTTTTGATCAAGGTCTCCCTTCATTTTTACTTTAAAAGATTATCTTCACCTTTCGATTCATTTTTAAATATTAAAATCGATGTTTTTCTAAGACACCAACTCTATCATCTTCTCTGCTTCAAATGTCAGTGCTCCCCATTGCATAGTGGATTCAGTCCAGTAACTTTGCCTGGCACACCAACACTTCAAGCGCTGCTCTGCCAAACTCTTGTTGCCTCCTCAGTCCTAGGGATCCCTCTGTCTAGACCCTTGGAGCAGTTGCCAAAAATCCCCTCCCTCCAGGCCCCTCTACAATGTAGACTTTGGCCATGTTGTGCTCCATAGCTAAGTGATTATCTGATCCCTTCCACCCAGTCCAATTCTTATGTCTTCAAAGTATCTCCCCTTCACCTCCTATGTGAAGCCATCTTTGATTTTTCCCAGGTAAATGTATTTCTTCCTTCCTTGGTGTTCCCACAGTACCTACACACAACAACTCCAGGCAGGAATGTAGAAATGATATTTTAGTTAGCCCTCTATCTATCTGCCTATGTTAACTGCCATAGAGACCACGTTCTGATAGGAACAAAATAAAGTAAATTCCACAGAGCCCGAGCTTATCCCAAATAATGAAACTTATCTCACATTGAGACCTCAGCATGAAAAGAAGAAGAAAGCAGCAGCTGAATGATGTTTCTGGTATCAAATTCACTTTTGTGTTTATTTTGTGGTTTCACTCACTTGTCCTTTTTTATTATTCCTACTACTGTGCAAGCTTTTTGCTTATAAAGTAGAATTATTGAAACCCATATATCACGGTTTAAATATACGGAATAGCTGGGGTCTAATTACAAAACCCACCCCAGAAATGGCAAAGTAAAAAATGTCAATGAATTTGAGATTGAACTGCTGAAAACACCCAATATTTTTAAAAACTACGTGTTATTCCTAAAGGCAAAGCTCATGGTTACTAGGTATAAATGTATTTTGCCCCTTGGAGGTAAAAACCAAGTGTTCAAAAAATAAATAAATAAAATAAAAACCAAGATTCACTACAGAGACTGAAGGATAACTTACATGAGTTACATGTAAGTTACATGAGCTGCTTACTTACATGAAGCATAACTTACATCATCCCAGGCATGAGCCACTGATATTTACCCCCAATAAACTTCTTAAATTTGTAAAAGAACCAGTGACAATTTATGAGCAACCATGCATTGACTGAAAGTAGTCTAGGTTATATTAGATTGAAAACTCACTACCACCGATGTGATTTTTTTTTTCTTTTGTAGGTTTGACTATACTTTGGACAGTACCATGTGGTATAAAAGAGAAGGTGCAAGAAAAGGCTGTAACTGGCGTCAGCTGTTTGTGCCAATCCCCATTACCTTCATGTCCAGTCCGTTACTCTCAGTGCAAGTTAGCTCAGCCTCCCCACGTACTGTTAAAAATATGTATATTGCTTCTGGGAGATCTACTGCCCCTTGTAAATTCACATATTAAAGGGTAGCATAGAAGGGAAAGGAATCTGTAATAGAGTCATTTATAGCCAAGCACTAAATCATGTAATACAGAAAACAAATGTAGATGGCTTGGAGGGTGGGGGGCATATATATTACCTCTCCTCAATGAACATTCATAAAATAAAATGGGATCTCCAAGCTGCCAAAATTAAGTGGAAGCTGGGATCCTAGAATATCAAAGATAAGGAAATAAAAAGAGAAAGGGACAACGAGAGAAAGGGAGAGATCCACTTTACTTAATCTGAATCCACAGTTAACCAGGTATTCAATATTTAAGAGCTTCTTAAGATAAAATTCTTTTTTGACAATCCTGAACCTCATTACACCAATATGAATCTCCAGAGAAAGAGAGAGAGAGAAACCTATAAAAGGAAAAAAAAAAAAAAAAAAAAAGTCCTGGAAAATCAGGAACAAAATGAATAGACTACACTTCTCCAACTCTGCCAGTGATTCCTATCCCTCCTGACTTGGTGCCCAAACACGTCTTTCTCTGAACTTCCTTGCTTTTTTGCCAAAAAAGAAAACTTATTTTCCATCTCTGTAAACCCCTAGGAGAGGAGGGAGCAGGGAGACTACTCAATTCAGCCCAAGAAAAATAGAGCCCTTGTGCATATGTCCACGTGTCTGGCAGTGACCCGATCCCCTGCCAACGCTGGTGGTCCGGGCTGGAGGCTATGATCTGACCTAGGACTAGGAAGCGTTTTGTTAACCTTCCTTCACTGGGTCAACTGGAGAAAATGATACTCTTACCAGGCAGGAAGGAAGGGCGTGAAGCTCATCACATTTAACACCGCCCCTTTCCCTGAGCTGGCAGGTCCTAGAGAGTGCCTAGAATTTCGCTGCTAAGGATTAAGCCTTTCTAGCTTCTGTAATGAGAGGAACAGCCTCTGTGGTGGGGAGGACGGGAGGAAGGGAGGAAGACAGTCACAGGGAAAGGATGAGGAACTCAGAGTTCCGGGTTCAAGGAGCCAAATCTATTTTCATCTCCATGGAATGTTAAATAATAGAATCAATCAAAAAAGTAAAGGAGAGACTAGACATATATTTACACTGGCTGTCTGATGAGCGGGTTTGCTACAGCTAAGAGGAAGACGGTAAGGTAGACATGAGTCAACTGGAAACAAGAGTATGCAGAAGGCCAAGTCCATTGGGAGGAAGAACTAAAATGGGGACAGGTAAGATGAGAGATACAGAGTCCTCCTTAGCTCTTGAGAAGAATGGGAAAACACAGCAAGAAAAGTACTATGGACTGACAGGAATCCAAAAAATGGGGGGGGGAAAATCACTTAGATCATTGTTGGTCTGTAGGCTCCATCAACATAGAAGTGAATTCTGCTTAAACAAGTCATGTGAACAGATGTTAACCGAAGTGCTACCATGAGTCAAAACTGTGTTCAAGACTGTGAATACAATAAGGACCATAGAGTCCTTGCTCGCTGAAAACTTATACGGTAGCTGGAAAGGAAAACAGCTGATTAAAGTCTATTTAAAACTAAGCAAGATAAGGGGCACACAGAAGGGTCAGATCCAGGCTTGTGGTGTCTGAGAAGATGTCCCAGAAAGTTTCATCAAGACTGAGACTTAACAGTTGAATATGAGTCAGCCAGAGGACAAGCAGGGAGGAAGTGCTCTCTGTTTGCATTAAATAATAGTCATCTGATATAAAAAAATTATTTTGATTTGGCATATACTTGTTACTACCTAGAATCAAAGTGAGATCAGGAATCTTGTTCCTTTCAAAGTAGGCAAGTGTCAAGTCTAACATCAGCAAAGAAAGTCTTCAGTGAGGACAGGACTGAGCGTTGAAACATTTTAAATAACCAAATTCCATATATCTTTTTTCCAGTATTTTGTCAGTTCCTTCTGGAACCCACTTGGAAACTCAGAGTCTGAAAGAGTTCACTGCTGCCTCCTAACCTTGGCAGATTAATTTCCCTACAGGGGATAACATTCCGTCAATGCTTAGCCTGTATGGTTGGGAGTAAAAGAGGTTAGGCAGAAGAACAAACGTTTATTGACCACTTACTATGTGCTTCATGCCTGGTATATTACAAGTACTATATACTGAATTCTTGCAACAACGTAGCACAGTAGATCTCGATATTCTCATTTGTTGGATGAGAAAACAAGACTCAGAAACTTAAAGTGCTTCATTCAAGGTCTCATAGAGACCTTTTTCAAGCCAGTAAGTGCCAAAGCCATGATCCAAGCCCAGATTTGTCTGATCCCAAAAACTTATGCTCAAAACCAATTAAGCTTGCTGCCCTCTGTTCTCCAAAATCTCAGTGATCACTGCAGAGGGAGCAGCCCCTCTGTGCTCCATCTCTTTTTTCTGCTAAGCTTCTTATTTTAAAATCTATGAAGACACATACGGTATTTTTATTGGTGGACATAAAGACCCACTTCAAGAGAGCCTTATTAAATTTAGAAATGTACCAAGAGGTTAAGAATAAAATGGTTTTGAGAACATAGCTATAAGGTGTATTTTAAAGGTAAAACTGTATCAGATTTACAATTTAGATTTTAAAAACTTATTATAAGTGTACTACATTCTATAATATTAAAAAGATGAATTTTCTCCACGTTTAGTGTTTTCTGTTTACAAAATAATACATGTTCATTATGAAGAGTTTGAAAACCACAGATGAATATAAACAAATAAAGGTCATCATAATCTCAACATTCAGATTTAGTCCATGTGAACATTCTGGTGTATTTCTGTATTCCTCTGTGTGTATCAATATATGTGCATGTAATTTTTAACTAGGATCAAAATTCTGAATAATGCTTTGAAACTGGCTTTTTTCATTGAATACTATATAGTAAGTGTTTTCCTAGAACCTCACAGTATTCAAGAACAAGATTTTCAGTGAATGAATTATATTCTTATCCTACAGATCTGTACTGTCCACTATGGTAGTCACATGTGACTATTTAAATATAAGGACTTGAGTTTGTCCTACCATTGTGTCCTGTCTTAACGCTGTACTGAGTTACTCTCCTAAAAACATAGTGAAATATCTGTTTTTTCTGCAATTTATCCACATCGTGAACATGTAAGACCCAAACCAGTGTCTTATTCATCTTTCCACCTCTGCTTTAGTGTCTGACACATAGTAAGTGTTCACTAAATGTTGGCTGAATTGCTCTGAACATAACGCCTGTCTGAAACTTACAGGGTAATAAAGGCAAGCTACACATGGTGGATTTTTGTATAATCTATAAATATATGCATAATAAACAAACACATCCAACCTCTCAACTTTAACATAAATATTATTAAAAAACACAGGATAATATTCAAGACAAAAAAGCTCGTATGTGTCAGTAATTTATATCAAGATCAGGAAAATATGTTTCCCTAAAACCCCAAAACCACTTAAGGATTTAAATGTCTAATAAGAAAAGGATATATTCTGAATATTCTTCCCATCCACTTTACCAGGGCCACATTCAAGTTATTATAAAACTACAGAATCAATCCACCTTTAGAATGCATTTTTAGAATGTAATAGGAATGACAATAATTGTTAACAGCCTACAGATCTATTTCCAGCAGCAGAAAGCATCAACATATGTATGAAAAAAGGTGAGTCTGACTCAAAGTCAAATTAGGAAATAAGATACATAGAAGAAATATGGAGATTAGGTCACACCTTCCAATGAAAAGAAATATTCATTCCAAAAGTGATGTCATGGGTCAGTTTTGAATCCAAGTGTAAGGTTAACATTTTGTCTCACTGGAAAAAAATGAATTTGACCTTGTAATATTTACATCACACAAAAACTACCACAGACAGATTTCTTTCTGAAAGCCTTCAGATTGCTTCTTGTCAAATCGTCTGTGTCAGAGATGTGAAATGTGATCTTAACTGGTAGCCATATTTGATGGTGACAACCCAGAAGACAGGGCTGAAAAGGGTTTTAGTGTGGCCTCTTTTTTTTTTTTTTTTCCCCTAACTTGTGTTTGCCACTATTTTTATTATGTCTGCCTGGAAGAGTACAGATGTCACGAAGGGCAGCTCTTGGATAGAATTGCTTCTTTTTACAAAATTGTTAACAGTCTCGGATTAAAAATTTAAAGGCAATAGATTCTGTTTGCACTCAGAGAAGGAAAGTCACATACCCCAACTGTTGACTAAGACACTGTAACTCACTGTGCAAAGCAAACCCAGAAAAAAGATTCTGAGCAAGACACTGGCAAATAAAATAAGCTATCATAAGAAGTCTATTTTGATGAACAGTAATAATAATAGAATATATTCTTTATTCCTTTCCAAACTGATCATTAATTATGGGAAGGAAGGCACTGCAAGGTTTACTGATATGCACTGATTAGACTATGAATAGTGTTTTCTTACCCAAAAGTAATTTTTTAAATATCTCAGAAAATTTGGGGCACCTGGAAGGCTCAGTCAATTAAGCCTCAGATTATTGAGTTCGGCTCTGGTCATGATCTCAGTGTCCTGAGATCAAGCCCTGCACAGGGTTTCACACTCAGTGCAGAGTCTGCTTAAGATTTGCTCTGTCTCCCTGTGCCCCTCCCCCTGTTTGTGCTAGATAGATAGATAGATAGATAGATATAGATATATGAATAAATAGATATCTTCTTAAAAATCTCTGAAAATGTACAATTTCTAACAACTTTACTGGAAATGCCTTGTATATTCAAGAGGCTTATATATACCTTTGTTTCATCTTCAAGACATATGCTCCAATGCATTCTTTAATTTATTTTATACTGAAACCTAATCTCTATCATTATTTTCCTATAGACATGAGAAAATTTATGCCTTGTATTTTGGAAACTAACATAAGTATCCCTGTTAAAGACCACACTATACCTAGTAGAGGTGATTCCTCTGACATGCTTAAAATTTGGTCAATGAGCAGGAGGCTATAGAGAAGAGGCAACTAGCTGAATGAAGTAGAAAAAGTATGGGGCTTGGGGTCTGATAGACCCCTGGTTTGAATGTCACCCCAGCTTTCGGTGACTTCAGGCATATCCCCTACCTCTGCGAGTCTTCGTTTCAGTCCTCATCAGTGCACTGGGGAGGATGATCCCTGCCTTGATATGTAATTTCATGGGTAGCCTTTTATATGCACAAAATATGTGTTCTGAATAAGTAGTAACAACGATGGTGTATTACCCCCTCCTCCTGCTATGATGATATTGTCTTTACGACAAGAACCTAAGTGGAAAACACATGGGACACAGTCAGTATCACAAAACACTACATATTTCAATTAATATGATTATAGAATATGAAATTGTGTGTAAAGACTAAAGGACAGAAGGAACTCAGAGCAAAGACCATGACACGAGGGTGAAAATATTAGGGATGGTTTCAGTGAGAAGGGACAGCACTTTGCTTTTAAAAGGATAGGGCTTGGGAGGACTGGAAGCCTGGAAGAGTAGGGCCTCATGGGTGAAAGGCATTTTTATGTGAAAATCCCTGGATACTAAAACTCCATACCTATGTTTGGAGGCTGGTTTTGACCCTTGGGCCATAAATTGTGACTTCTGACCCACAGGAAATTTATGTATTTGGAGAAAACCAGAAAACTTCTTACTTGGGTGAGGGTAATAGTAAAACTAACCACCACTTACTGAGCAAAGGCTACGTGCCCATTGCCCATTACTCTCTGTGCCTCAATTTCCTCATCTATAAAATGGCGATAATCAGTTTAACTGAAGCAGAATTCACCTATAAAATTATACTAGTTTTAGGTGGGCAACATATTGACTTGACAGTTTTGTACATTACTCAGGGCTCACCGCAGTAAGTGTAGTCATCGACTGAAACCATAGGACGTCACTGCAATATTATCCACCAGATTCCTTCTGCTGTACTCTTCCCCTGGAAGTTTGGACCTCTTCATCCCCTTTATCTATTACACCCATCTCCCACGCACTTCATATCTGGCCACCAGTTTGTTCTCTGTGTGGTAGGGTCTGTTTTTCGGTTTCGTTGTTTCGTTGTTTCTCTATTTGTTCATTTAATAGGTCTTAATTCAGGGAAAGCACTGAGAACATTGCCCAAGACTAGCGCTAGCTCTCAAACATGGGCTTTGACTTTGGTGATGAAAACAGTGCTGGAGTACCAGGCCCCGTGTGATGTACCTTCCTTTCATGGCATCACTGACTCCTCACGTGAACTCCGCAAATCATGGGGCAACATATGGGAGGGAAGTGGTATGTTGAATGGAGTTGAAGAGAAAAATATTGGACTTGCTAAAGCAATCCCTATGAAAAGTTGGGGGGAGACCAACATTTAAAAAGGATTGGTCTGAAAAATAAATACGTAAATAAATAAACACACACACACACACACACACACACACACACACACACAGAGGATTGGTCTGGCAGGAGCAGGGTGGCTGGGAGGCAAAAGAGGCCTGAGATTCTCATCCAGGCAGTGAAGCATTTCCCAAGCGGTAGAGATGGGGGTGCAAAGAAAACATCTCTGACCAGAAAAGGGGGGACACAGGACTATTTCCATTGTCTGTAAAGTCCAACATTTATCAAGTGCTTAATATATGCCAAGCAAGGTGTTGGGTGTTTGATGCTGATTATTTCATTTAATTACCCCAGCAGTTACCATTATCATTTGCATTTTGCAGATAGGTAAACAGGGGCGAAATTTTACAGCACTTGCCCAAGGTCAGACAGCAGCAGGTCAGCTAGGGGGGCTAGGATTTGAACTCGGATTGGTGTGATCCTAGAACCAGCCTACTTGGTCTCTAAACTCTGCTAGCTCTCACATGACTATACTTAAGATGATAAATTTGCTGTCTGGTTGTAAAAATTAACTGATATTGATTTTTTTTATTCCTCAGAATGCATCTCTTTGGTATCTGAAGTTTTACCCTCTACTGCATATTGTCAAGGCATATCCATTTCTGAGCAAAGAATGCAAATCAAATTGCCAGTCATCGATATCTTGCAAGGGATAACGTTGCCGATGAGACATCGGAAATATCTGTCAAGGTATACAAATAACATCCGTGATGTTATTCATGAAAATCAACTTATTTATGAAAATAATGATTACTCCTTCTTTTCACTGGATCCAGATTTGTAATCAGACAGAAGAGGGACTCAGATCAAGTAGAAGCAAAAGGAGTTTCTGTACAACAAAATAAAAAGTTAATTTCGTGAAACCAGCTGTTTTAAACAGGGTTGTTTTGAAGACATTGTTCATATCTATTCAAATAGACCCCAGCCCAACCAAAATGTTAATCTGTCACTCCTAACCGATCCCTTACAAAGCCTTAGACCACTGCTTACAAAAGGAATGTAGTTTATTACAGTTGTTGCACTCCAAATGAATATTGATTTCAATCTCAGAATGCTAGGAGAGGACTTGCATCAATTACACAGAACATCAGAGTCATAACGCAAGTTACCTAGTTCCAGTGATGCACGCAGCAGATCAATCCTTCACTTTCACACACCTTTGAAGAGACACCAGCCACCACGAGGTTCCTTTAGCTAAACCTTAAAACAAGCCATGCAGCGCAAAAGGGTGATAGAAAAGGAAACCATCCCCAGTTGTTAAAAAGCCTAGGCTACCGGCTACCATCAGAAAGCCATTATAATTACTCCTTTTCAAGTGGGCTGTGTGTTAATACAAATACAAATGAGGGGGTAAAAAAAAATGAAGCCTTAATGACAGCATCATGAGGGGAGGTTTCTCCTTTACATTATTTATTTATTCAATGGAAAATTATTTGGCAATTATGATAAAGCAACGAGACGACAATGACTTTCCTTTGAATCACTAATTAAAATGCTGATTGCCTGTGGAGTGAGATGTGCAGTTATGGTCAAACAAGAACTTTCATTGTGCTAAACAGCTTGGGCTGGCCTGACACCTGGGTGGGGAGGGGAGGGTATGAATCAAGCACACTTCACTACTAAAATCAGACTCATTTTTATTCAGCAGAATCCTAACACAGTGTTATGACTCTGGACAAGATAATATTGTGACCAGTAATCTTAAGAGAGTTTTTCAAAGAAGGAAAATTCAGGCTCCAAAATGAATAACCGTATGAAGTCTAAGGGTATATTTGATACATATCAAATCGTTTTATGTGAAAGTTATTTTTTATAAGTTTGCACTTCTTGTGTTCTTACATTTCTCTACAAGCTACCTTTATGTACACACAAACGTCAAAGAAATGTCACCTTCTTAACTCAACATAAGTGCTCTTTAAACACAGACGATTTCTCTTCAATAATGGAAGAAATGTCTTACAATTAATCGTGAGGAGGAAATTGCTTTTCTTGTAATGTAATGAATTCACTGCTTTGAATTTAAGTAACTAAAATTATGGTTTTCCCAATAACACTGAAATAGTCATCTTTTTCCAAAATGAAAAATATTTTCTTTTATTTGCAACTTGTTTATGTTCCCAAAAAATCAATTAAATTCATAAAGTTAAAGGAGAAGAGGTGCCTCACACTAGTAACATTCATCGTTAGGAAAAGCATTATTTTGAAAGATTCAATCACTCGCAGAATGATAAATTCTTAGATCGCCAGAGAATGGAGAGGTCATCTACCCCCATCTAAAGTGGAAATTCCCTCCACGGTATCTCTCTGAGAATCCTGCCTTTGCCATGACTGGAGAAGATGATGTTTACCACCTTGAAAGGCTGACCATCCCACTTCTGAATGTATCTGAAGGTCAGCGAAAATCTAAAGGTCAAACTGGCCTTTCCATAACTTCTACCCCTGTAACCCATTCTGGAATACTATAGAATCAGTCAATCCCTCTTCCAAATGATCCCTTCCAAATATTTTAAGACAGCTACCATGCTTCCTTCTAAGTTTCCCCATTTCCCAACTTGGGTTGTTCCAGCTAGTCCCAATGTGCCTTTGTGTCTATCCCCCATAACCTGCCCCTCTTGACAAATGTTATGAGGTAAAACAAGGTAATACATGATAGATGTGGTCAAATTATCCAAGTGTAGGAAGACCAATTACTTTCCTGTTTATGTAGCTTTTTTTTTTTAAGATTTTATTTATTTATTTGTGAAAGAGTATGAGCACAAGCAGGGAGAGGGGCAGATGGAGACAGAGAGGGAGAAGCATAACCTCCGCTAAGCGGGGAGCCCGATGCAGGGCTAGATCCCAGGCCTCTGGGATCATGACCTGAGCTGAAGGCAGATGTTTAAATGACTAAGCCACCCAGGCTCCCCTCTGTCTGTACTTCTAAAGCCTTGACAGAAGCATGGATCATATTTATCTCAGAGTCAACTAAAACCTCTAGATCAATTTTATATGAATGATTTTTTTAACTGAAGTACAAATTTTATGAACTTTGCATCCATTGCTCTTCCATTTCATTTTCTTAGTCCATTATTAACCTTGAGGAAACCCATTTCTTTAATCTCTCTAATGCTTAGTTTCCTTGTGTATAAGATGTTCAACACAGCAACTTCCAAACAGGCACTTGTGAAATATCTGTCCAGTGTCAGGCACAGCTAAGGGCCCTGTGTGCATCACACACAAACAGGCACTATTGCTTCCATTTCACAAATGAAGAAATGAAGGCACGGAGAAATTCAGTAATTTGCTCAAGGTCACTAAACTAGTGATAGGGTCAGGGTTTGAATTTAGGCCACCCTTAACCACCGTATCATCAGTGACCATACTCCTTAATTTTGGAACTTGTAAAACATTCATAAATGGACCCATGAGAAAATTATTGAACAGAGCCAGATTAAAACAACATCTCTTTATAGATGAGCCTCTGGTTTTATTCACTTGACTTTTGGGACCATTAGTCAAAAACCCATGAATCCCTCACCACACAACATATACACATCACTGCAAAGACCATGATTAGGACATAAAATACACTCTCAGGGACTTGCACAAACTAAGAGAAACCATGCCTTGAGACTTTCCCTCATCGATAGATTGAGTAATTGTATTTTTTACAAAGGAAGTGAGGTTAGCTTGACACCCTAGCTGTCATCTAACTACTACTGTCCTTTTCCAAGCATGGTCAACTCATCCATTTAGAAGTTCCCATCCTGGAGTGGGTCTAAGTTTAGGCATTCACTTTATTGAGAATATCAGGATATTGATTCACTTCTTCCTCTCCTGGTTTTTCCAAACACTTCCAAAAGTAGTTCCACAATCCCAACAGAAAAATTTCTTTAATGCAATAGATGAATCTGCACCATTTTAAGACAACTAGGAGCTCATTTAGAAACTCTACACCTACCTCAGGTTCGTTTAGTTACAGTTGTGCTGCCATTTACAATTTGAGAAATCATTATCCTTTACAAAGAAAACAGAAATTAAATGGAATTTAGTAGCGTTTCTTTCTCTTTTGTTGTCTTTTAACATTATACCATCTGTTCCAAACAACACAAATCAGCAAATATTTACGGAGCACCTAGAATGTGCAAATATATTTGATAAGAATGAAGAAACATAAAAATGACACAGTGTGCTTTAAAAACCCGAAGGAAAGTCACAGAGAGCGACGCGGTCAAGTGTAATGCAAAAGAGAACTGAACACAGCAGAGCAAACAAGCTGTAAGGGATCCCAAAGGGCGGCGGTCAGTTAAACAGTGAGCTACATCTTTTATGTTCCCTCTTTTGTTGTTTCCAAACAAAACTTTAAGTCTTTCTTTATAGTCCTATATTTTACATGTGTATTTTAAAAACCTGTATGTGGTATTTTGGGGGTGACCATTCTTTTCTTTGTTGGAGTCATCTACCATGTCAGAACATTATTATTAGGACCTCCCTCCGGTACCCATGGCTCATCTCCACCCAATCACTCTTTCATTCATTCACTTTTTCACTTGTTACAGAAATGTACTGAGTCCACTAAATACCAGAAATTCGTTTTAAGTCCTGAGTCCCTGAATCTCAACTATGATATTCTTAGATAATTTACTATGGGCCGAGTGATGTAGAACCACCAGCCCTAAAATTACAAACCAAAAATCTTCCCTTAGTTTTTCAAAGATCTGCTCCCTGAAGTCTCAGATTACAGTTCTATGTAGAGTCTTCACTAGCCCATTACTCCATTGTGTCCTCAATTATTGGAGGGATTTTTTTTTAAAAGACACATCATATTTTTTTTCAGAATCTTGGTAGATCATCTATAGAGATGAAACTTCCAGGATGGCTATGCAAACTGCAATGAGTGTGTTGTAATCTCAGTAATTAAAGGAATATCTTAAGGTGACCAACTACTTCTAATTATTTCATCCACACCCAACTTTTTTTTGTTTTGTTTTGTTGTTTTTTATTTTTTAATCTATTTGAGAGAGAGAGAAAGCACAAGAAGGGGGAGGGGAAGAGAGAGAAGCAGACTCACCACTGAGCAGGGAGCCCGACATGGGGCTCAATCCCAGGACCTTGGGATCATGACCTGGGATCATGACCTGAGCCGAAGGCAGGCACTTAACTGACTGAGCCACCCAGGTGCCCCCACTTATTTCTACTCAAATGTGTGTTTTGCTGTTTCTGGTATTTAAAAATATTATTTAAATAGTATTTTCATTTTCAAAGTACTAGATGCTTACAGTTGAAACATGAGAAAATATACAAAAGCAGGGAAAAAAAGAATTACTCAAAATTTGACTGCCTGGAGGTATTTTCTTTAATTTTTTTTTTTTTTGTATTTCCTTCCTGGATGTATGTAGATATGTGCTGGAATATGCATAAATGGGTCTAGATGTGCACATATATCCTTTGTCTGTGTACTGTTTATTACCTATGTAATATACAGTGAATCCTCTCTGTATTATTGTTTTTAATCTGTTTCTTGCAGGGGGAAAGTCTTTCCATTGTCAGCCCTTCCCCTTAATCCTTGGGCCAAGATTTGCTCATACCCCTTATGCCATAATTAATTTTCATCTTAAAAATCTATACCTAGCATAGAGATACCAGACCATGTTGACCCCTTCCCCCTTAATATGCCCTGCTATGGTTTCCAGAGAACTTCCAGGGTTTTCATTCACTCTTCTTCTTTATTAGTCAAGTTCTAGTTCTATGCTTTGTTTATTTTGTTTCACTTTCTTCTCTTTATCAGGCTCAAATTTCAATTTAAAGCCCTTTGGGCCCTCATAAGGAGCCCCCTGTCCAGCCCACTCTTCCCAGTCCTGAAAAGTGAAAATACCGGGGAAGACACCGTGCATATCTCAAGCCTCGTAAGTCTGCCCCCAGAGCTTTGGAGACGCAGTCTCAGGCCCTTCTCGCCATCTCTCCTCAACATGCAGCTATAAAGTCCCAGATTCAAGGAGGTTTAAGAGACCAGCCATCAGTTCTAATTTCCTCACTCCAGGAATACGATGTATCTCTCCTGAAGCCATTTCAGGTCCACCCACTACCCCTTTGCCCTTCTCAAGAGAGACCAGCACACCATCTGGAGTCAGTCTCATGAGTTTCCTCTGTGAATGCTGTTCACCATGTGGGACAACACAGAACAGTGCTTCCTCGGAAGGCCTGGCCTTGTGCTCTGGGGTACTACCTCATATCTGCTGCAGGGCTTCAGAGGGAAAGGACTGCTTCCTCTCTTCTATGTGGAATCAAATGTCTACCCTCAACCACCTCCTCATGTTGGACTATAACTGCCCTCTGATCCTCGTTTCTTCTGTGAATATCTCTTCTAAGCAGTTGCCCTGGTCAAAAAATAATCTAAGAATGAGTGAGGCGCCCAGGTGGTTCCGTCAGTTAAATGTCTGCCTTCACCTCAGGTCATGATCCCAGGATCCTGGGATCGAGACCCACATCAGGCTCCCTGACCAGCAGGGGGTGCTTCTCCCTCTCCCCCTCTCCACCCACACCCCCCACGCCCCACCCCCTGCCACCCCTACTCATGAGCATGCGCTTGCTCTCTCTCTCTCAAAACCACAAAAATAAATAAAATCTTAAAAAAAGATCTATGAGTAGTATCTTCCAGATATCTAAAACACATAAACCTTGTCTCCATTGTCCAAAGGTTTATTCACTAAAAAGAACAGATACTTTTTTTAATTTTAGTATAATAAACTATGACTATACATCAGCTAATCATTTAAGATATGTTACGTATCACATTAAAGAGACTATATTAATAATGATTTTTTATTGGTATGTGATCATTTCAAGATTAGTTCAAAAGATTGGTATATAACATTTCATTATACTTTTTATATTTGAGTAGTTTAGGTTGAGGATACTAATTACAAACATATCTCTATAACTTTAACAGGAATGAAAGGGAAACATATAGCCCTACCACTATTATTTCTATCTTTTTTTAATACTAAAATCATGACGTTATGAAACACAACTCTTAAAGAAATACCTACTCTAGAAAGAAGCCATATGATTTCCTTTGTCCCTTATGTGTCTCTGCCATAAAATGTATATTCACATCCCCACAAAAATAACATGACTATGCATTTTAATATTATCCAAAAACTAACATTTTCCCTTTTTTCCTACTGTAAACAAAATTATGGGGGTAATTTTTTTTTAAATATTTGCTTTTCTGATCTGAGTAATGGCTTACAGGAAATAAGCAGTAAGATCAGCTCCACTGATCCTGTCCTGAAGATGTTTCACATTGATTTTGTGCATGCATTTCACTTCAGTGTATCTGGGAAAATGAAAATGATTTTATTTCTTATTTCAGCTTTTTGTGACATCTCCATGTTCTCACTAACATGAAAAAAAAATTCTAGAAGACAGCTTGACAATATTTATCAAAATTTAAATGCATGTTCTATTTCTCTAAATTTACCTGAAACAAATCTAGTAATTGAACAAGAACACAAATGTGAAAAAATATCCACAGAATTGTTAATGAAAACAAAATACTGAAATCAGGTTAAACACCCACTGATGAGGAACTGCTTATATGAAACACTACGCAATTAAATATTGTGCAACTATAGAAAACGATGATACAGAGTTATATTGCACATAATGTTAATTTAAAATACCGATTAAGATCTGTGTGTGACTGGAAAACACAATTTTTAAAAATGTATACCTATCGATGCAGTAAAAGGCTATAAGTTACCACTAAAATTTTTTAAATGGTTATATTTCTGTAAGGGAGGATCACAAGTAACTTTGTCTTTAGATGACTGTGCACTGTATGGCATACCATGAGCACGTGTTACCACTATAATCCAAAAAAGAGGACAATAAAAGTAACGCGAATATAAGCCTTTAAAATCATTATTCTAAATCCAAAAGCTAACTAAATGAGCAAAACACCGGATCCTGAAACCCATTTGAAACATTTTTTCCGTAAGAATACCAAGTCTGGCTAATCCAAAACATTTATAAGGGACTTATTGTAACCACTTCAGAGCTAGAGAAATACACAAGGCAACCAGGAGGGATAAAGAGATCCAAGTGTTTATGATGTAACAGCAAACAAACAACTTCCATAGTTTTATAAAGAAACCACTGATTGTGATTTGCATGTGTTCTTTAAGTATGGAGATTCCAAATGAAGAATACAATGCTTTTTCTAACTTCGTTTCCTCGTTTCATCAGTGTGTCTGATCAGCAAGGGGACAGAAATGCAGTGCAATAGACCATTAGAATCTGCCACCCCTCAACGGTCCTGACCATTCTGAGTCAGAAAACCATTCATTCATTCCCACCACTTTCTTGGTCTCCAAGACCCGTTAGAGAGATACCCTCATGATATTCATCAACACACTCCGACTGTGAGTTCTGCTCAGCTTTGGCCACTGTTTATATATAAACACGTTGATCAAAAGATATGGCTATGAAGTTGAAAAGATCATACCTTTTTCCTGATAGAGTTTAGTCTGAAGATTTTCCTATGGTCTAAATCTAAACACCAAAACTCTCACTTAAAAGACTGATACATATCCTCTTCTAAGAAATATGGTCCTAGTATTGAATAAGTTATTAATTCTCATCAAACATTAGTTACACTCCACAAATACGGCACACCTTTATTGAAATAATGATACAATTTTAGAAATTAAATATTTAGAGTAGATAGCCACCAACGACTGTTTAATGAAAGGAGGGAGCTCAGCTCTCCTCCTCTAAACAGCGCTACTGAAGTTATTGACAAGAGAAACGCATTAAAACCCGTATCAAGGGGTAAGAAAACTCACAGTGGCTCTGTACCATCAATGACACTGCGATGTCATTTCCCTGTGCAGAGGCCTGGATGGGGGATGCAACCATGGGATGGAGGAAAAAGGGAAGGAAAGGCAGGCATGGCCCTAGGCCCCCAGCCAATCTGAGCATCACCTCCCCTTTCTATTGTACATAAGGGATCCTGCATAAGCTCATTTGGAGAAATCAGCCTAGTACTTGGGGTGGGATTGAGGGGAGAACAAAGAGAAAAATTCGGGAGGGGGGGCACATGACCTCAGGCCTTTCTAACCTAGGAACCTGAACTCTTGATTCATCCCTGCCACAAACCAGGAAGGAACCTTGGGCAGGCGGCCTCAGCTGTCACACCACGCAACAGAAGTAACATTAAAGAAAAGATACCAAAAACAAAAACAGAAAAGGAAAGAAGAACATAATTGGCCTAATTCAACTATTTTCCATGCATCAGCAGGATACAAAGATTTAAAGTTAACTTTAAAACAAGTAGAAAAGACAAGTAGGAAAAACAAGTAGGAAAAGGCAAGATCTGGTTTCTTGTAATTAATGGACATACATCTTCTTACGTAAATTGGCTCAAAGTTAGTCTGAAGGAGAAATGGCTTGGGCACTTCTCACTTTGACTCCCAAAATATTATGGGCGTTATTTCTTTCAGAAAACCACTGCCACTTAGCAAAATACAATATATACACAATTAGGTCTCAGCGTGGTTAAGAGGGGTTCACACAAGCTGTCTCGCTTGGTTAAGACCCACATCTTAGGGACAGCTCTCCACCCTGACTGTAAATAGACACGTTCCCGCTAACTGGCGGGACTGCTAACCTGGCAATGTGTCCCTCCATCCACATTTCAGATGTATCCAGTAGAACCAATGTTGAAACAATTTTCAAGACTGACTGTTTGATGGTAAGTGATAACAGTGTTTTGATTTATTGGACTCTAAAATGTTATTGAGTGTCTACATCTTCCCTGACACTGTTGGATGGATTCCCTCACGGTCTCATCTAATCTGCACAATACAATCATTAGTCCCAATTTCTGATGAAGTAACTAAACCATAGGATGAGCATAATAAATCTCAGGGATTGCGTTTGTGGTACCTTTACGTTGTTATGGAAAAAAGTGAATCAGGGTGTCACTCAGTGTCAGAAGCAGCAGAAGACCTTGGTTGTCTTCTGGGTCGACTTGGCCTTAGACTTTGGGGCTTTGAAGTCATAGAGCTAGTATTTACACACTGGCTCACCAGCTAAACTTTCTTGGGGAAGTTACATTCCCTTGCTAAGCCTCAATTCCTCACCTGTGTGATGGGGGGAAAGAGTTACATCATGGCCTTGGACTTAGCGAGGATTCAAAAAACTATCTTAGTATCTTAGTATCTCCCTGATGTAAAACTCCCGGTCAAAGAAAACATGACCCTCATATTATTACTCTTCTTGTTAATCCTACCACTACCTCCCCTACCAGCAGCAGCACCGTTAGCCTGATTTGCTGCCATCACCACTAAGACCACACCATGCTCCTACCCAAAAGAGATGCCAAAAGTTGCTCTCCAGCTCACTGTTGTCACTCACAAGCTCCCTCCTTCTTCAAACCTACCTTTATACCTCCCTTAGGTGGCCACACTTTACACGGAGGACCAAATCAAGGCATAACTCTCATAAGACCATCAACTATTCCAGCCCCCATCGGTCCCCTGATCTGCTGTATATATTACTGGATTCTCAAGCGGGTATTTGAATTGTGATGTCTGTTGATGTCTACTTTTCCTTATTCCCCAATGAGGTGGTTTGCTTCATCAGGAAAGAGGCTGTCATTCACTTTTTTTTTTTTTTTAATATCACCTACTTCTCTAATACAGTGAGGAGTTCATAATAGGTCTGCAACAAATACTTGCTAGATTAAAAAATATAGCCTCTTCTCAATCATAAATAAGCATCTTTTTGCTTTACATCATCCCTCCTAGGTCTAGGTTCACATACTATATTAATTCACAGCAGCCACATTTTAAAACAACATGACTGTGCTAAATTGAGGTACACCGGCTTCAAATGCTCCCAGATTTCAGTGGAGAAGGGGGCATGTTACAAAATACCTTTCCCCATCAAAGTGGGACACTAACAGAGGTGTAAATTTCTGACTGACCATAACATGGACACACAGCTCATAAATCGTTGCCCATGCTGGTGGTCAGTCTACCACCTTCGCCAAGTCACCGAGTTTCTCAAATTTCATAATGTTCAAAGATTTTTCTGGAGATTCAAGGGCTAGGCAATAAATAAATCCATGACCGTTCTCTTGGAAGTGGAATTCTTACCTAACATTCATTTCCCATAGAACCCTCAACATTACAAAGGCTGTAAATTTTATTTGCTCTAATTTTAAACTTACAAGTTCTAAACTTAAAAATCCTCATTCTTGATACTGTTTCAGAACATGAACGTCTGTCTAGCATTTTTTCACACGCTGTTCTCTAATGTCATTCTAAAATTTGTGGTTTCACATTCCCACACCCCTAAACCCAGTTCCTCTAGAGAGGTAATCACTGTTACCAAGTCAGTATATATTCCCCTGGAGCTTTTTTCTGTAAATTTCCAAATATACATCTGTATCCAGAGAGAATACGAAGTATTCTTTTGTGACTTGTTTGTTCGGCATAAATGGTATCATATTGTACACACCATTCTATAACTTGCTTTCTTTATCCTTCAAGATAATGGTGTTGGGGAGAAATTTCCTTGTTGGTAAAAATACTTGTAGCTCATTCTCTTTAACTGTGCAAGTTTCCGCAATTTATTTAACCAGTTCTTTATCGATGAACATTTAGGCTGTTTCCCCCTTTTGCTATTATGAATAACATTGCAGCAATAATCCTTGCTAATACTTCTCTATTGTTCTCTATGACATTTTATTAGAAATTATTGCAATTAAGCACACATCGTAATACATAATTCCTCAATAAATTATATGAAACAAGGAGGTTTTTTTGGTTTTTTTGTTTTTTTTTTACTTAACTAAAATAAATTCAAAATACAGATTCATCTGTGGTCATATTTAATTTAGAAACCTATCATCTTAGAACAACAGGCCATCCACTGCCTGTTTTTGTAAATAAAGTTTTTATGAAACACAGCTATGTTCATTCTTTTCCCTACTGTCTCTCACACCAACAGTGCACTCCAACAGCAGAGCTGAGTCATGGTGAGAGAGACCTGTGGCCCACAGAGCTGGAAATACTTACTCTCTGTCCCTTTACCAAAAATGTTTGCTGACCCCTACACTGGAATATGAAGCATTCGCCCTCTGAAAAGCTTTTTTTATCTACACGAAGTACACGTTAAAGGATCAGTTTCTTTATGTTTTAAGTATAAGACTTTTGTAGTGGTACTTGCAACTACAAAACAAAGTCCCTATCTGCGGGACAAAACAATATCTCCTTGAATTCCACAATTGAAAATATGCCATATAAAGCCATGTCTGCTTCTGGTCCTGTTTTGTTTTAAAGATTTTGTTTATTTATTTATTTATGTATTTGACAGAGAGAGAAAGAGAGAGACAGCACAAGTAGGGGGAGTGGGAGAGGGGGAAGCAGGGAGCCCAATGAGGGGCTCCACCCTAGGACCCCAGGATCATGACCCAGGCTGAAGTCAGACACTTAACTGAGATACCCAGGCACCCTGCTTCTGGTCCTTTAATAACTTTTTGAAGAAAAGGAGTAAATGATTAAATTAGGGATTGCACCTAAAACAACAGGTGCCCCTAAGCTTGCTGGTGATTCACATTGCTTTTTGAAGCAAAACAGAAAATGTTTTAATGATTTACCTATTATAGCCTAGTAGCATTTACTAGTATCTGTGATGTGGAAGAAAATCATAGAGTGAAGCCGCTAGTGATTCAAACCAGCGACAAATGCTTCTGGGCTCTTCTGGCCCCTCTGGCATCTGGGGTGGCTGCACCAGGTGTTACCAATATCCTTCCCAGTGCTCACATTCTGTGGCCCCTACAGTTCATCTTAAAAAGAAGTACTTATAGTAGGAACCCCATTTACTTAAACAAATACTTAAAATCACAACAACATTCACTGACACTGTCTCATCTTGTTGTTGACTGTAAGATTTAGGTTAAAGTTGGAAAACAGGTCCTAACAAATAAAAAATAAAAGTCAAAATTTTAGTTTATTTACTCTTTGTTCAGGTACAATGAACCAGTATTTATGAAGCTATTGACTAATAGAATCTACCACTTATTTAAACAGTATGAGGAGGGGCGTCTGGGTGGCTCAGTCCTTAAGCGTCTGCCTTCAGCTTCGGTCACGATCCCAGAGCCCTGGGATCAAGCCCCACGTCAGGCTCCCTGCTCAGCGGGGAGTCTGCTTCTCCCTCTCCCACTCCCCCTGCTTGTGTTCCCTCTCTCGCTGTGTCTCTCTCTGTCAAATAAATAAATAAAATCTTTAAAAAATATAAACAAACAATATGAGGAGACCCAAAGCAGGCACAGATGAATTTGCTCTTATTGGAAGTATGTTTTATTTTCAACTCAACTGTCCAGACTGTGCCATACTTCTAGAAAAAGGGCATCATGCTTCCAACCACTGTTCAGTGTTGTAAACTTTAAAGGCTTTTTCAGCGTTCCTCATTATGAAACTTTATAGAAACTATAAAGAGGGTCCCAACAGTTATACAAAGGATTGAATTCCCATTTTATTCCTCTCTACACAGAGAAAATAATGGAGAAATGAGTCTACTGGATCTGTTTGATCAAAAACACTAGCAATAATGAGTTCCCAATCACTTGGTGCCTGACAGTTGACAGACATTTTAGACCTCTTTTGGTGACCTGATGGCCTAGTCTCTCAGATGACCAGGTGGTGGTAGCTCAGGGTTGCCCCTCCCCCAGCAACTACCCAACAACAAATCAGTGCATTAGTTTGTTGGTGGTCTCTTGTTGAGTAGAAAGAATAAAGAAAGGGGAAGCAGGAATACTGCTTTTCTATAAAGTCTTGGGCCTAGACTGGACCCAGGACAAGCAGGTTTATACCTGGCTGTCTCAGTCTAATTATTAATAATCCCCACTTTGCCCTCCAAATGTCCGCGGCTGAACCATAAACCAGGTGGCGGCCCTGTTTAGGCCCAGCCTTTCTCCTTTCATCCATGCCTCCCCAACTTTTCTCCATCTCTTTTTGGAGAGTCCTGATGAGGAAAGTTCTGAAGGGAGAAAAAAGAAAGCACAGGAGTAGAAAAAGCAACAGACAGTGTTGGCAAGTGCAGGGCTCCTGTAATCCAGGGGGCAAGAGGAGATGAAGGAAGTGGTACATGATACAGAGTCGGGGTGGGGGGGGATGTCCACAGCTAGTGTCAATGCCTCCCCACTGTCTCAGTCAACCAGCTCATGGGGAGGAATGACATGCTTCAAGGCTGGCTGTCTAGGCTGGAAAGTTAAGCATTAGAGGCAAGGTTTCTGTAGGAAGATTGTACCAGGAGGACAACTTCCAGGAAAAAGCTGGAAAGCCTGAAGGACCACATGGCTGGGAAGGCTCCTCCGTGCTGTCATTGATGCTGATATTGGAAACAATGGGAGAATCTCTCTGAATCCTGAAGACCCAATAGCCAAGCAATGTTCAAGGAGCAGATGCCTTCACAATTCTGAGAAGATTTCCATTGTCTTTAAAGCCAGAACAACACCCCTGCAAATCTAGTCTGCTGATCGTTTCCATTAGATTAAAAGGTTCCCTCTATTTTTTTTTTTTAAGATTTTTATTTATTTGACAGACAGATCACAAGTAGTCAGAGAGGCAGGCAGAGAGAGAGAGAGGAGGAAGCAGGCTCCCCTCTGAGCAGAGAGCCTGATGCGGGGCTCAATCCCAGGACCCTGAGACCATGACCTGAGCCGAAGACAGAGGCTCTAACCCACTGAGCCACCCAGGCACTCCCCCTCTATTTTCTTACATAGGTTATTTTAGAGTGACTTTCCTCTTTAAGAGTGTCTTTCCTAGTTGGAAAATATTGTCTGGCAGGGGTTCCAGTGTTCTCAGCATCTTGGCACCCTACTCTCAAACCTACCTGTCATATTGATCGTCATTAGCTAAGTACCGCCACATGATTCATGCTCCCAAGAAATGGTAATGGCTATTCTGAGTGATCACAGAATAGCAATACAAAAATGACTATCATACAAATTACTATTACAATCATTGCTATTGAAGAGCAAACACTTATTGAGTGCCATGTGTCAAGCTCTCCTCTGCTTCACATTTAATTTAATCTTTATAACAACCCCAAGACTGGTGATATTTTACTCATTTTACTGATTGGAAAACTGAGGTTATCTGATTTGCCTCGAGTCACATGTTAACAGGTGGTATAACTGTGATACAAACCAAGGCAATCAGGCTCCACATCCTACCCACTCCCCTACTTTACTATAGTAACTCTCTCTCTTTTTTATTTTTTAAGATTTTATCTATTTATTTGACTGAGAGAGAGAGAGAGAGAGATCACAAGTAGACAGAGAGGCAGGCAGAGGGGGAGGGGGAAACAGGCTCCCTGCTGAGCAGAGAGCCCAATCCGGGACTCAATCCCAGAACCCTGAGATCACGACCTGAGCCGAAGGCAGAGGCTTAACCCACCCAGGTGCCCCTACTATAGTAACTCTCTTACACCGAACTCCTTTGAAATTCTGGGGGTGGGTGAGATGGTCAAATTTAAGAGACCACAAAATCAAATTGCTATAACCCAAAGTAACTCTAATAAATCACATATACTATTCTTGAACTTTCTCCCTGAAAATTAAAATTAAAAAGGAAGGTGAAATACTTTGGATTTTCCCATATTCCTACAAAGCAAATCATAATCTTAAATCTTTCAACTGTTACAAAGCTTACACTGTGTAAATCTTACTTGGATTTCTTCTAAACCAAAATAACCGCCAAAATATTCAGGGAAGAGGGCTCATGATGGTGTTATATTCCTTTCTGAAAGCTTCACTTAGACACCTACCAGAGATCCCTTTCTAGCCACAGAAAAATCTTACACTGTCTCTATTTGATTGTGCTTGCCGAAAGAAGGCATTAAGTCCGATCCACCATGTCGCACCTCAGTAACTTGACACAGACTAGAAAATTCTTACAGTCAGCTTCCCCGGGGGATTTGTTAAGTTTCACATGCATTTAGTTGTGCAGTTGGCCTGCTCAAATTGATAAACTTGTAGCTAAATTCTTTCTGCAGCAATGGGCTGTTGGGTTTTTTTTTTTTATCACTAAGAGAATAAATATTGCAAAAGAAGCTGTTACTATATGTTAGTCTTACCCATTAGTTTTTAACATAATTGAGCTTACATTCCAATTTCTCAGTAACTGATAAGTGTTTATTTTGTGGAGGTGGTTGAAAGGGATTATAAAAGAGCTAATACTTAAATATATTTATGGCAAAAAAAAGGAAGGAAATTTTGATGTCTTAAATTGAGCAAAGAAATATAAGAAAAATTATGAATAAAATTATTATTTATATTAGAACTCCCAAGTTGCTGGGATGCCCACTTACACTGGTGAGCTCTTGCATCTATGCTCAGGAAAGTCAATACCCAAATGCAAAATGGCTTGACTTAACAAAAACATATTAAGACTATTTGGAATGCAAACTGTAAAGTGGAGACTTAGAAAAATAGGGGTTTTTTTCTTCCAGATTTCAATTCTCTTCTGACTGTGCTTCTCACTTCCCGGAGCTGAGCATCAGCTCACTTCAAATCCACTTTCACCAGCATGTGATCTTCTAACACACATTGCCAAGGCTTGCCTCATACCGTCCTCTTCCTCAGAGATGAATGCAGGTGAGAAAAGCCATCGACAACCCTGGTAGCATTTTGCAAATTCACTCTTGGTCATACGTGGGGACTCTGCTATTTTAGACAACATCAGTTTGTGTTAAAAAGTCAGCAAGTTTACTTTTATCCATTTTAAAAGTCATCAATCACACCAGTGCAGTTCTCTATTTATTTTCTCTCTCCTCTACACCTGTATTACTTAATCTTCAATTCATTTACATATTCAACCAACATTATAAGCATCTACTATGGACCGATTATTGTTCTGTACCCTTAGAATAGATAGTAACCATATCTATCCCCACAGGGAAAAAAATGAACAAATAAATAAATGTTCACTGAAGAAAAAGAATAAACTAAGGAAATGGTGAATGACAGAAAAATATAAAACAAACAAAAAAACCCAAAAAACTATTTTAGATAGGGTGACCAAAAAAGCCTTCATGAGAAGGTGACAGTAGAGCAGAAACCTTAGTGACTTTAGGATGGAAATCATGAATTATCTGGGAAAAGATGATTCCAAGCAAGTACAAAGACCCTGAGGTAGGAACATGTAGACGCAGTTAAATGAGCAAGAGAAAGGATGGTATAAAATGTCACCACCAAAGAGTGACCAAGGGAATAAACAATGCATGGCCTAATAGGGCACACTAATATTCCTAGAAGATTTTGAGCCAGAAAGTCACTTGTTCTGATTTTTGTTTTGGAAGAATAATCCAGCCTTCTCTGAGAAGAATAAACTATGGATGAACGAAAGTGAAAGTAGCGGACTAGGTGTCGGGGGGGGGGGGTAAGATAGTGGTTCTATACAGCTTGTTACAGTGTCAAGAAATAAACAGATTCGGGATATATTTTGAAAGCAGAGTTGAAGAGATGAGCTGAATGTGGAGTATGAAATAGATGATTCAAAAATAAAGCTGATGGACTAGATGTGGGATATAAAACAATGTTTAAAGATGACTCCAAGGACTCGGATCTAAGCAATCGAAATTCCTCATAAGTACTGAGAACATCTGTAATCCTATACCTCATTACTACTGCCTTTTCTTTTTTTGACCAGCATTAATAATAATAATAATAATAGCTATTATTGTTGTTGTTGTTGTTATTTTAGAAAAAGGAGAAAGAGGAGAAGATGGGGGAGGAGAAGGAGAAGGAGAAGAAATGATGACTGGACAAAGGAATTGGCCAGATGAGCAGATACATAGTGAGGCAAATATATCATTGTCAAATCAAAGTGACAGGTATACAGATGTTTACTGTAAAAACCTTTCAACTGTTCTATATGTTTGAAACTTTCGTTAAAAGTGTTAAAAAATGGAATTTCCAAAGTGTGTAGATTATGGAATCTTTTGCCAATGGATGCACCCTATGAAAGTGTTCTAGCCTAACCCACCTATAAAAACTTTAAATGAACTGCACAAGGTCACAAACCCCCAGTGATGACAAAGTCAGGACTAGATTGTTGGTCTCCTAACGCCGCAGTCAGAGTTCTTTAAAGCATAGGACCCTGCCAATGTCCACAGAACATCGTTGGAAAATCCTGGTGCAACTTGAGACAGAACTCATGAAATCCACATTACGTTCCAATTATCACTCATTCCTAATTTGTTCCCATCAGTATGATGCTGCTATCAGATTTTGTGGAGCCATCTCTCCTTTGCACTCTGGGTGTCCATGAGTAAGTGACTTACTTTTAAGTCTACAGTGCTTCCTAGGAATCTTCCAATGCCTGCCTTGCCCCGTCCTGTAAGGAACAGGGCTCCGGTGTTATTTATGTGAACAATGAAGCTCTCTGCTTTAACTCTATCTCCAGCATTTCATATTTGTCTATTTTCACCTTGACAGGATCCTGCGTACAAATGGAAGGATCCTCTTCCCTATCTTTTGATTCCAGTTCTCAGAAGCCACCAATGGCTCCAGATTACCTCTTGAATCAAATGAAAACTCACATCCAAATGATTATCTTCCCACGTAAGTACCTTCAGCTCCATTCCATGTGTTTACTCAGCAAGTAGTAGGTTCAGTTGTATGTTGAGCCCTGTGCCTAGTTTGTAGGTTAGTTGTACATTAGGCCCTGTGTCTAGTTTGTAGGTTAGTTGTATGTTAAGCTCTGCGGGAACCTGTAAGACAGAGGACATAATCTCTACCCTTATGGATCTTAACAATCAATGCAGAAAGACAAAACATGCACACGTTAAACATTTTTTAGAGCAAAATAAGGCTGTATGTGACTAAGGGTCCACAGGAGTGAGTGGAACATGCAAGTCAAAGATTACTAAGAGCCCATGCGCTTGTGCAAGGCTTCGGGAGCTGGGGCTCATTCCAAAGAAGTACAGATTAGCACATTCTCCAGGGGAAGCTCCTATCTCCAGGGTGGGAATTAGCATCCTCTAAATTCAAAGACTAATGAGACCAGGCTGCCTGGAATAGAGCCTTCTTGTGCTCAGGAGTCAGAAATGAGGCAGGAAACGAGTTAGAAGCAGGGTCACACTGAATCATCAAGGATAACTGAGGAATTTAGGATTCATCCTCACACCAAAGAGAGGAAAAAGGATTACTAAGTGAAAAGTAGAAAGATGAAAGTAGCAGCAATACTCAGGGCAGAATGCTAGGTAGGAAATGATCATGCCAGTCCAATCATTAGGAGATGGGGTCACTGACAAGAGAGTGCAGAAGGTAGACAAAGGGGAAAAAGAACATTCTGAACAGGCATTCTGAAGGATCATTGTTAAATACATAAAGTGAAGAGGTTAACAGTGACTTCAAAGTATCATGTGAAGGTAATAAAAGAATGAAGAAATTGTTGATTAAAAAAAACAACAACAACAAATAACAAAGGAAAGAAGGTGGTGGTGACTTAGGTAATGGCTGGGCATCTAAGCTCACTGGGCAACTGAGAAAGAACAAAGGTGTTCTTTCTTTAGGTGAAAAATAAGGATGTCCTCTAGATGTGGAGGACACCGGCATAAAAATGATAGCAAGAGACTACTCTGTATTTCCCCCAAACTCATGCCTTTTTTCTTCTGGGCACCCACCTAGATGACTTTTCCCAGCCTCTGGCTTAAGGGCGTGGTCATGTGCCCGCTTTCTGGTCAGCATAAGGTGTGTGGGGTTACTTCCAAGCTGGACCCACACATACTTCCCTCAGACTGTCCTCCGTTTTCCGTCCTTTTCACCACCTGAATGAAATACTCTCAGAACCCAGAAGACTCCTAGAATGTAGAATTTTGCTGGAAGGAGCCCGGAACCCTGAATCTCTCCAAAGAATAGAGACCCCCACACACATGCAGACCCCCATGAGATCTGATGGAAGAAGTAACCTTCGACTGCATCAAGTCACTACATTTGGGATTGTTTGTTACAGCATTTAGCCTACGCTAAGGGCTTCCAAAATAAATCTGATTCCTATAAAACCTCAGCTGTTCACACAAACCTTACTGCCGTCTACCAAAAGCCTGCCTACTCCCTCTGTTTTCATTTATTTTACTCATTTTCATTCATACTTCCTAGAATGATTTCCCCCACCCTAATCCTTGTCCTTCCTGTCCTTAACATTTTTGCCTAAGTTTTACATCCTGTACTGAAACAATTCCTGACTTACCCCAGCTGACAGTAGTCACTGCAGTCATTTTTCCCAACCCCACAGCACTTGTGCAAATATCTCTATCCATCTGTAACTGGTTATGACTGTGTTTTTATGTTTATTTTATCTGTTATCATGTATCTCCCATTTATATTTGTTCCATTAGATTATAAACTCAATATGAACAAAGATTGTGTTTCCTATTTCCTTTGTAATTTCCTACATGCCTCATATATTGCCCCACACTGTCAGTGCTTCATAAACTCAACTAATTGAAGTTCGAACTTCTCCTCATATACATGCGCCAGATGTGTAACAACTCACAAAATCTGGGTCTATAACATAAATACAGGCACAGTCTTGCGGTGGCACCCTCATTTATCCAGCGTCCTCAGGAAAGGAGCTGGTCCACAGACTGAAACCTGGCTGTCAGATCCAACACAGCATGGAGGAACAGAGAGGCTAGACAATGGAGCACAATGAGCTGGCGTCTAACATACTCTCTGGTAAAACGCACTTTGGCCAGAGTCATTAAAATAGAGACAGTGATACTGTCATCGTGATGTAATGGGACAGATGGCAGCTACGCTTGTGGTGAACGGAGCATAATGTGTAAATTCGTCAAATCACTAAATTGTACACCTGAAACTCATGTACATTATTGGGTACCAATTATGCTTAAACAAAAAATATAGATATAGCGATGGAAAAGTAAAATAAGACGGCATTTGACAAGAGATAAATAAAGTGAGTTTCCACTAGATAATCTGGTGGCATAGAAGTTCAAATTGATCAAAACTGGCTTACACATGTCTGACCTGGACAATGACTGGTAAAAAAAAATTTAAGTCAGAGGCTGTTGACACGTTCCAGAAACCATTAGACCTTGTTGCCACAGCTCATTCTTTAAAACTCAACTATGGGGTGCCTGGTGGCTCAGTTGGTTAAGTGTATGCCTTCACCTCAGGTCATGATCCCAAGGTCCTGGGATGGAGCCCCGCATGGGGTTGGTGGCGGGGAGGGGGCATGCTCAGCGGGGAGGTCTGCTTCTTCTTCTCCTTCACTCTCTGCCACTCTGTTCCCACTCATGCTCTCATTCTCTCTCAAAGAAATAAATAAAATCTTTTAAAAAATTAAAATAAAATAAAACTGTGTCATTGCACCTTTGCTGCCTCCTCTGTTCCCCCCTACAGAGTGAGGGTCTCCCTTCTTTGTGATATTGGATCATTTTGTATAAATGTCAATTATAATATTCATCACACTGGGTGGTAACTGTGGGCTTTCCGGTCTGCTTCACACCAACCCACTGCCAACACCTTGGGACAAGCACGGACTCTTACTCCTATTCAAAGCCCCAGAGCAAATGTAGTGATTGTGGCATGCTAAGTTACATTATTCAGGATATTTTTTACTACCAGCAACAGAGACTCCTTCTAAATATGCTTAAGGGGGCGGGGGGGCGGGGGGAAGGAACCAAGTAACAGTAAGGAAACTGGCCTAGGAAAATATATCATTAACAGATTTTCCCCCCAAAAACATGTCATTTTTTGGAGCACCATTACCAGAGGTAAGAGGCTTAAGTTAAAATTGTTTCTTCTCCAAAATATCAAAGGAAATAATTTTTAAAATATATCTGCAATTATTAGAAACAAAAATAGTTCAGGATGGAGATTTATACTGAATAATCATTTATGGAATGCAACTGTATTTGACAAGAAATACAACATTTGTAATAATCCCCATTTCAGTCCTCACAGTACTCCTAGTATAATTCAAGGGATAGAACAGAAGTTCAACTGGATTTTTTCTAAACCACAGTCAATAATTGAAATTAAAGAAGCAAATATTACTCTTTAAAAATAGAACACAGGAGCCAACTTCGAGCACCTACTGTGTTCTGTGCACAAGGAATACAAACATGAAAGAGGCAGGAACACCACTAACCTAAATATGGTACAGCGCAGGCTGGAATGGGGTCTGTGGAGGTAAGGAGCGGGAGGGAGAACAGCAATCACCTCGTTAAATGGCAAGAGTAGGGAATACGTCACCGAGGAAATTCTGGCATTTCTGTTCTTCCTCAAAGGATAAAGTTTGGCTTGACCAAGGGAGAATGGTATAAGCCAAAGGTGAAAATGGAGAAAGAACGCAGTATTTAGGGAACAGCGTCTATTCCCATATGGATGGGAAAGAGAACTTGAGTCTACACATAAGGGGGAGCCAGTGAGAGTCTGTTGTGGTTTTTTTAAGTTGAGGTGAAATGCACATAATATAAACGTAATCATTTTAAGGTGAACACTTCAATAGTATCCACTGAATGAGCTGGGCCTCCGCCACCTCTACCTAGTTTCAAAGTATTTTCATCACCACGAAAGAAAACCCCATCCATACCCACTAAGCAGCTGCTCCCCACTCCCTGCTTGGCATATGCCCTGGCCACCATCAAGCTCTGCTCTGTCTTGGCAGGTTCACCCCTTCATATAAATGGAATCATACGCTATGTGACCTTTGGTGCCTGGCTTCTTTCACTGGGCACAATGTTTTGGAGGTTCACCCATATCAGTACCTGTAACACTACTCCACTCCTTTTTAATGGCTGACCGGTGTTCCATTTTAATGCATATACTACAATTTCCTTATCCACTCATATGCCGATGGCCATTTCGGCCATTTCCACCCTTTGGCTATTGCAAATACTGCTTCTATGAAATGTGTGCCCTTATAATTGTTTGTGGAACTGTTTTCAAATCTTTCAAGTAGATCCCTGTGATTGCTGGGCAACTTTGTGACAAACTGCCAAAAGGTTTTCCAAGGAGACAGATACATTCCCAACCAACGAAAGTTTTTAAACAGGCCATGACAGGGAAAGAATAAAGGCGGTTAAGAGGCTATTTCAGTTATGAAAGATGGCAGTGCCTGAGCTAGGACCACAGTGATGGGAAACAGAAGTAGACAGAATTAAGAGCAAATAGGAAGTTATGTAAGGAAGATCAATTCCTAAGGTTTCTACCTTGAGTAAGTGGATGGATGGCTCAGCCATTAACCAGGTTACAGAACAAGAAGGAGAAAGCCCTTAGTGAAGGCACAGAGTCAGAAGGGCTGATTTCCAGGAGCTGAACATCCACCAAAGACGTTCAATGGGCCATGAGGAATTCTGATCAAGGGATGAGGCTGAGTTTCAATGTAAGTTTAGGAGTGACAGACCCAGAGGATAGTTGAAGGAGATACACAGAACAAGGTAACTCCAGGAGAGATGTAGAACAAGGAGGAAAGAGGGCCCAGGAAATCAGTTTGGAAAATATTCACATTCACGAAGGCAAGGTGACCTAAGACCATGACTGTAAAAAGGAAGCAGAGGAAGAAAACAAATGGGCCATGGCTGAAATTACAAGAGCCAAAAATGAGATGTAAGTGTTCCTTGTTGGTATCACCCCCACCCCAACCACAAAGGCTTGTTCCCAGTTCATGATTGGTTTTTCCAGGAGCGCAAGTGTTCAGCAGGATTTCTCTTATTCAGAATCATCATGTACTGAATGCCTCCAGTGCCTGGCATATTTACGAGTATCATCCTGTTTAATGCTACAGAAGCCCCATACGGGTATTATTGCCAATTTGTAAGTGATAACCTGAGGTGTGAAAGGGTTACATGATTTTCCCAAAACCACACAGCTAGTGTCACAAGCAGGGTTTGAGCCAATGCTCTGTCTACTGTGCTGAGCTGCCCCTGCTTCAGTTTCCTGTTAAAATACTCCTCTTTTTTTCCTGTCGTTATAAAATCATCCTAAGACTTCGTTGCTTCCTTATCAAATGACAATTATTTCAAATAGAAAACCTTGGTTCAAGGAACTCAAAGTGCTTAAATGTTTAAAATAAACGCTAGGATGGCTACTCAATATTTTTTAAAATTTTAAGATCCTAATAACAAATCATTATCTTGCAAACTTCCTCAAAAATTAGTTTCTTTTTATATGAAGTCATTGCTATTCATTCCAACTATATCTTTTCATGGAGGAAAAATATTTTGCCCTCTAATCTATAATTTACAAAAGTGTTGTATATTTGGTTACTGTGGTTTTTGATGTGTTATTTTTGTTTTTTGCTGAAGAAGAGGTATGAGTAGCTTTAGCCAAACTTAACTCTTTTTTTTTTTAAGATTTTATTTATTTATCTGACAGAGAGAGATCACAAGTAGATGGAGAGGCAGGCAGAGAGAGAGAAGGAGGGAAGCAGGCTCCCCGCTGAGCAAAGAGCCCGATGCGGGACTTGATCCCAGGACCCTGAGATCATGACCCGAGCTGAAGGCAGAGGCTCAACCCACTGAGCCACCCAGGCACCCCAAACTTAACTCTTATATTGTTGACACGGTGTTAATTCAATATATCTTGGGAGTCAGTTTACAAGAATCCATTGTAACAGAAGAGTGAAGTGCCATGGAATCCCACTATAATTTACAGTTTTCCTCAATACTGTACATTCAAATACAAATGTAAACACTTGCATATTAATGGTATCTATGGAATTCATAAATATCATATTTCAAACAAAATAATAACTAGCTATCCTAGTCTATCACCCTTACCTCCTCCCCACCAACCCCCTCAGAGCACCCAGCCTCTCTCTACCACCTCTTTAACTTAGAAAACTCAAAGGAAGATATCTCTGCACACTTGCTGATTCCCTTTCCCTGGGGCAGAAGGTAATTAATTTGACTTAAAAATCCTCCTCTTCAAATTCCTTCTAGGCTGTGATAAGCTAAGATCCTGTTTATGTAAACAAAAGTGCTTAATTAAACAGACTATCTGATAACATCAGCAAGAACTAAAAGGAGTCTCGTGCCACCATTTTATTAATCAAAATCTGACTATATCTATAAGCCATAAAGATACAACCATCTTTAAAAAGGTAACAATATTTTAATTTTCTAAAGCTTTTATTTCTTTTTTAAAAACTAACTTCGTTCCAAATTTAAATCAGATTCATAGAAAATTAATTGGAGAAAATAATTAATTTATGGTGGGAAATAAAGACCACAATCTGTCCGTGAAATACAGGACTTCTGCCTGCCAAGTGGAAAACAACCCATAGTTGAACTAATAAAAAGTACAAAATGGCTAATAAATGGAACTTTTGTCATTATATGATATTGTTATCAAGTTCAATGGCCATTTCTAGATCCAAAATCATCTTTCCTTTTTGTGCATTTGCTTATGATTTCCTCTTATCTGTCTTATCCCCTAGATCTCCTGACCCTACACAAAGCAAGGAAATTGATTGAATTTGATCACATTTACCTCTAGCGTTTCTCACCTCCTTGCATTTCCGGACCCTACACTTCAGCCACCTCCTTAAAAGTTTCTTGTTTGTCTGTTTATTTGTTTGTTTTTAATTTCCTCTGGAGTCTCTCCATTCTTACTACTCTCAAACCTCTAAAACTGGTCACTCACAAACCTACATCTTCCTCCATCTTCTCACACAATTCACTAGCAATACAGTCCCAAGAGAATCACCGTTTTTTTTTTGTCAAACTATCTCTGTATCTCAGTCTACCTCTATTGATTATTGACATTGCCGTTCTTCTAGCCATGCAGAACTCTGGAGTCATCTTTGCCTCATTCTTCTCCTTCATGCTGAACTGAATCATGACATTATGCAGATTTCATATTCTTCCCAATAAAGAGAATTCATTCATGTTTAATGCTTTCGTATGAAGGTATAGATACCTTATGTCTTGATATTGGGCTTGGAAGATGTGGTCACCATACGCTGTGGCTCCCTCCTTTCTCTCATACTTTTAAAACAATGATAACCACAGCAACTCACCTCCCAGACAGCCTCATGACAGGCTCAGTGACAGGTGTGGCTCCAGAGCTGTGGGCAGGCAGTGTGTCAGCCTTTCCTGACTCTGTTCTAGACACTGCCCGTACGTGGGAGGGCTAATCAGTGGCATTGTCCAAATACCTGGAAATTAATCTACGAAATTTCTACTGTAACCATAACTAATAAATGAGAACAACAACAACAACAAAGCCAAAGTCATTGTAAATAAACAGAGCAACTTCTAATCAAGGTTTGATTATGACCTGACAATCTAAAGAAGGAATATGATGCTCAGAAAGGGATGCCTTAGCCACAGACACTACTTAGAAAACGAGAGCCCCAGAGACAAGGGCTGAATGCTCCCTTCTGTCCGCCATACATGGAGGAGCTGCCCCAGTCAACAGACTTGAGGAATCCTGTCCTTCTGACCAGTCTACAACCAGCAGGCAGCACAGGCCGTTAGTCTGATTCCTTCTACTCCCCCACCCTGATCCCATGCCCACTGGACCCCTTCGCAGTGTGATCTACTCTCCTGCCACAGAAGAATGTGAAAGTCTTGCTCAGATAAGCATTCCATCTGTGCGATTGTATTTCTCATTGTAAGTGAATAATTTGGAATTCTGGTTTTATTAGCCTCGTGAATGTGGCTAATACGGGTCCACTGGAAAGAGACGAATCTAGCCTTGTGAGTGCTGACAACATTGGACTTCCGGGTCGGCCTGCTGAGTGACAGATCCTGTGCCACCGTCAAATAACCAAGACAGCCAATGTCTTACTATGAGGTTCAAGGGGGATGCAAAAGTAAGTACTTTTTAACTAACCCCAAATGATATTCTGTGATGTGGGATAGTGGGAATGGCACTTACAATTCAATCAAATTACTTTGAACTAGTTGTGGGTTACGATTTAAGTGATGCAAATTAAGAGACGAAAAGTAGTTGTCGTCCAAAATTTTTGTCATCTAGTCATTAACAGAATGATGTGTGTTATTTTACGGAGGGCCAGAGGGAAGAATTCTCCCTACATTCATTCTCCACTGCCCTTGCAAACATCCAACCAACACCTTATATAGCTTCAAAGGACAACGCTTCTAACATTGTTGAAAAACTATGCAGATGGACAGAAAGCTAGAAACCAAGGCTACGTTTGCCAAAGGGCCAGATACGCCTCAGCCTGAGCATCCTGATTCTTCCAAAGGGAAAGCCTCCAAGGTAGTCTTAGAAGGGGACATTACCCCTGTCCAGATTGTTTCTTACATAGGACTCAATTCTTCTAGAATTACAGTGCCATTAACCAGGCTGGCTTTCCAAGGGGAACATGAAGAATATCAATCCTTATCACAAAATGACCACAAATATACCTCGATAGGGCCATTTATGACCATCCTATCCCATCTCCCTGATCCTGACAAACCTCCAGTAATAAATCTCACCAAGAACAAACCTTGAGTCCAAATGGATTAATCCTTCACCAACTTATAAAAAACTACACTCATTCTTAGTTTTCAAGTTTTTTATTGGCCACTTCTCCTCACGTTTATTCTTCTACCTACTGGGTTCACCTAGGAGTTGCCTTCCATTGTTACTAAGAAACGTAAAAAATAGGCAATCAGGGAAGAGGAAAATGTTAGAACTCAGAATAAGCAACTTAAAGTGCAAGGTTACATGTAGTCACATTAACCTATTTGGAAATTTTTATGCAACAAAAAGAATTGTTTCTGTGACTTCTACTTTTGCTTTTATAATAATTAGAATGCTTTCTATCACACTGTATGGTTTTAAAATAATTACAGCAAGTCAATAATAGTCATTCAAAATGTAATGAATTGATGACTAATCTACGCATCCATTCAGTCATTCAACAAGCATTCACTTATCAAATATATTCAATTATTTTCATATTCCAGATCTGTCAGCAAATATTTGAGTTTTTACCATTTCACGTTTTAATGGAAATCATCAGTCGCAAAATCTCCAAAATAGGACTATCATCTTCTGGCACAAATCTGCTCCTTTCCCTACATTCCCTGTTTCAGGGAGTAAAAACACAAACCGATGACTCAGAAAACTTTGCTTATCATGACTCTCCCCTTCTCCCTCACTCCACACATCCCTCCAGCAATTAATTTCTATAGATTTTGCCTCCTATAAGTTATGAAGCCCACCCTCATCCACACTGCTTTGATCAGGATGTCATCTCTTGCTGGGAGGACCACATCCCCTCACGTTACCATCTCCTTCTTCTGATCTCACTGCCTCCTCTCTCCTCCACACCACCACCAGAGTCAGTCTTCTAAAATGCACATCTATACAGCTCACTCCCAAGAAACTCCTTTGCAGCTTTCAGTTTAATTCAAACCACAGGCACTGTGATAGGAAGCATAAAATAAAGTTCCAAAGTCATTGCCCAAAATACAAATTTTAACAATTTCCCAAACTAGAGCTTTTCAGTCTTGTTTCCTGTCATATGATCAAATGCGCCCGGTCACAAACCGATGTAGATTTCCCTACGGCCTTTCTGCCCCTGTGTCTACAACATCTTTCTCCACTTTATCGGCTTGCCTCGTTCTTTTCTTACCCTTCAAGATCTGAAGGCTTCCATCCCCCTAACTCCTAATTCCTGAGCCTCTACAATGAGTCTGGTGTCCCAGTTCTTAGGCACCAGAACATTCCATACCTGCTTCTTTCACAGCATATGTTCCACTAGTTGCAACTGTTGCTTTGCACACACTTGTCTCCACTCCTGCTTCTCCTCACAGGGAGCTTGGGAGATCCTAGATGATAGATCTCAACTTCCAGGGTCCTCATAAGAAAGATATTATATGAATATAAGATATTATATGAATATAAGATTTTAAGATATTATATGAATATAAGATATTATGTGAATATAAGATTTTCTCATTCTTCTCATATAACACCAGACCAGGCAAAAGCCTGAATCTTAAATGGGTCTATGGAGTAGACTGGTTGTTGTCCATTATTAGATCTTAATTAATTGCTGGTAATATATCACTGTGTCTGTTTCTATACTACTGACATAAACCAGAAGGAATTACCTTTTACAAATTTTTTTTAACTAAGAAGATGAAAGATTAAAGAAAGTTATCCTATTGACTCTTTTCCTTGATAAAGTTCTGCTATGAACATGCAGAAAAGCCAGTCTTACAGAATTTTTAAAGAAATCTTTTTTTTTTCAGTTAAATTATCACCAGATTAACTATGCCAAATGCTCAGCTAGAAATTTTTTCTGTTGTTCCCAAATTATCCTGGATGTTATAAACAGCTATAAAATCTTTGAATGTTTTATAACGTACCTACAAAAAAATGCAAGCCCACTTGGCCCTTAAACAACACAAAAGTGGGGTGCTGACCCAATAAAGCAGGAAGTCTGCTTATACCTTTGACTCCCCCCAAAACTTAACTACTCATAGCCTACTGTTGACTGCAAGCTTTCCTGATAACATGAACAGTCAATTTACACATATCTGGTATATGTATTCTATACCATATTCTTACATACCATATTCTACTAAGCTAGAGAAACAAAAACATGATTAAGAAAATCATAAGGAAAGTACATTTACAGAACTCTACTGCATTCGCAGGGAAAAAAAAAAATGTGTAAGTGGACCTGTGCAGTTCAAACCTAGGTTGTTCAAGAGTCAATTGTAGCTACTTACTGTAGAGCAGTTAATTAGTAGAAAAACTGTTAGAAGGAAAGTCAAAGAGGCTGTGACTACTGAGAAGTAAACGTCCTCAATCCATAGATCAACTGGAAAACTTATCGGGAAGTGTATCAGAATTATTTGCTTTATCTTCTGTCCATATAAGCTTTCCCTCATTTTGTTCTCATATTAAAGTCTCTATGGTCTTGCCCCAAGAAAAAAACCATCAGCAAACATATGGCCAAGAAACACAAATGAAAGTTCTCTCCAGTCTCATTGTTTTCTTGTCATTTCTAGAGGCTCAGTTTCCAGAAAGCACACATAAAAAGTAGACAGAAGTTGCGTTTTGCCAGCCTCAGTCAACTCAGAGACTTCAATCCCTAGTTAAGTGATCGAAATTCCCCCCAAATTCCCGTTTCCTGCTCAAGAGGCACATGCACTTTGAGCTCCCCAGAGGATAGGGTTAAGGCACTCGCAGGTCTTGCTGAGTCAAGTCTACATGACCCAGTCCGTGAGTCCTCAGCTTTTCCTTTCCTCACTGTTTGTTTTTCCTTTCCCTGTAGGCGGAAATCATTTGATCCATGCATACTTTTCTTGGTGTAAATAGATTTAGCATCTATTACTTAGTGGTTGTTAAAGTAATTAAACGAGGACTCCATTAGCCTGAGGTGGCTCTCATGCCTTGGTAGCTACCTGAGTAAACCACAACCTAAGCCAGAGTCAAGCGCTAGAATCCAATAAAGTGAAACTTAAGAACAACCAATCACAAGTGGCTGACTTGGCTTTCCCCAATAAGGTACCAGCTTAAGCTATAGCCAATCAAATAATTGCTTTGCTTCGTTTCAGTGTCTGCTCTACAAAAACCTTGCCCCTAGCTCCTGTTGGTGGGGCACTCCTAACCACTTTCAGTTTGATGTTGCCTAATTAGAAGCAACACCTGCTCAGGTAAACTCTTGAGAAATTTTAATGCGACTCAGTTTACCTTTAACATGATACTTCAAGCCATAATTTAACAGAGATTTGCAATACTTACAGATTATAGTTTTTAAATATATAGGCAATAAATCACCAAAGCAATGTCTTCTTCAGTCTGATTTTACTATTTTTACATATTGGCATTTTGATATATTTTTGTGAAAATATGGATAAAAATTTTCCATAACTCCCATTTTCTTCTAATGATGTAGGTAGAACTAAAAGTGGAAATTAATAATAATTAACTTTATGAGGATATTAGTAGGGTTTCTTAATTCTTTTTCTCTATTTCTCTTATAAATTAAGTCATGACAAAAGGTTTATTTTAATTAATATCCATTTTACCTAAGTATTGGAAATTTTATGAAAAAAATTTTATAAAAAAAATTTTATGAAAATACTCCAAACTAAGCCATGGCACTACTTAAGAAAAAAAGAAATCAAAATTATTTTGACATATAATCATTTAATAATTAATCTTAAAAATTCGTAAAACTATACTGTCTAAAATCAGATTCAGCACTTAAAATTTACACTTTTAAGTATGTGCTTTTCACAAAATTTACAATTTTATGCTGTCCTACTGTTGTTGTTATTATGATCACGACAGGACATCTTCTGTTTGAGGAAAAACCCTATGTTACTAATGTTCAAAATCCAATGCCAATTTTAGCATGTCTGTGATCCCTGGAAATAACAACCACAAACTTCTGTAGAAGTCTGCACCTAACTTCCCCCTCTCAGGGAGCATCTTAATTTTTTAATCCATTCTGAAAAAAAAATGTAACATTTTTTCAAGCAGCTGATGCTTTTGAACACGCTGGACGGGGCTGAGCATTCCTTCGTCCTGATGTCATGCACCAGCATTTGTCTCAGAAGACATCTTTTGTAGTTGTAACCAAAAGGCAAAAGAAATCAGAGCTGTGAACAGGGAGAGAGGGAGAGAGGAGGGAAATTGCTCAGCCCGATTCACTAAAAAGAATTCTGACACAAACCTGTGTATTTTTAGTCCCTCGACTTGCATACTTTAAAATAAAGCCTTCTGACTTTTGTAAGGTAGTGTGCATATTTTCACACTATTGGTTTTAAAAATACTCTCTGCTTTATGGTAATGTATCACAGGGAAGTTAGCTATAGTTTCATGAAAGACGTTTTCATCCCTGACTGGCATCTTCTCAATAGCTGGGGCCCAGGCACACCGCTCTCTTCCCGGCAAGGCCCTCTGCGCCGAAACAGTGCGGCATTCATAACTTATTCTCAGCACCGCGGGACAGCTCTACAGAAAAGCTTCTCCAACCTAATGGGTTACATCACTGAAAAGTCTTCCATTTGGCCTAGGTGAAAAACATGAATGCCGGCCTCATTCGTTTCTCCACCTGAAAAACTATAATAAAGTAAAATCATATCTACCCGAAGCTAAAGACCTGCGTTTCCACAGCCCAGCTCCATCCAAGCTACGAGGCTGATCTTAACTGAACCTTCTGTCATGGTACGGCTGACTTTCTAAACAACCAATAAGCTGAAAAACAATTTTTAGAACTGTGCCCCTATTGAAAATGCCCAAGAACGTCCCCAAAATAAGTTGAAATTTTAATGAATACTTTGATGGGTGTCCTGCATGGCCTTTAGGTTTAAGTCACATTTAAAAATATACTTGACGCCCGGTAATGGAACCAAAAACCTCATCCTCCCCACTGACATCAACACACATAAACCAGGGCACACAGAGGTTTCCCTTTCTCCTTGCTCCATACTTTCCCTGAGGGTCAAAGAAACAGTCTGCATCCAAATCTTTTCAGTGTGCTAAGTTGCCATGAATCTTTGGAAGGTGGATACCCCCGTAATCGATCCAAAATGTTTTCAGTGGAAGACATTCCGCTTCCCTGTCTCCTCATTAGAGCATGCCTTTTAAGGCTGAACCATGATGAATGGCATGAGAACACTTCTATCTTATTCTCAAAATGCAGGTTTATATTCACAGTTGGAGGAAAAAGGAAAAACAAAACCCATTACTCATATTCTATTCTCTGAACAATACAAATGAGAAAGGGCACCGCAGAGGTGGTGTACGGACATGCTTTTTAAAAAGATGCAAAACATCCGAAAACACAGCTGCGCACAGACTGCCAGGAGGCATGTGGTGTTCTGTACTGAGTTCAGGATCCTCACAGTGGTATCCACACGGGCTCTCAGGGCTGCTGGGACAATGACAGCAGCTTCCCAGACTCACTGCTGTCTGTGTGAATGACAAGGGAAAGCCATGTCAATTATGAAGAATCGTGGACCTTATGACGAACGACGCACTCAGAGCCATTTATATCCTTGATCGTGTAAATCCATCCTCGCTCACCAACCCATGACATGATAGAACTTTATAGCTTCTTCCAAGCTATTTCCATGCATTAGGAAGAACCAAGAGCTGCCGCCATCCACATTCAGAATCTGAATCCTAAATATCCTTGGGAAATGCTCACAGAGTTCAACTCGCTGCACTCCTAGAAACCGGAGAGCTCTTTTTCTGCTTTCCTTTCCCTTCCAAAATGTGTCCTTTCTTTTGAGTTTGTGGATTTTGTTTGTTTTTCAGACATAATCCCTAGCTGGCTTCGATTTTTTTAAAAATCTTCCCCAGAAGTCTATATTGAGAATTCCAAAAGAAGTTCAATTCCCTAACTAAATATGACATACATTTGGGCGTTAGATTAAACTCTTCACAAAAAAACAAGCATTAAGCACTGTACCTCTCTCCTCCAAGACACATCACTGAAGCCTCCCTAAACTAAGTAAAAGTGAGACATCGACATTTAATAAAAACCACCACTACCAAGTCCACATACAGGACTCCTTTCTTTGTTCTCCATTTCTTTATCAATACATATTATTTGCTTGTTGTCTAAGTGTGATTATAAGCATATCTTGCTGAGGCAGTATTCTGGAATGTCATGCCCAGAGAGTTCTCTTAAATATCAAGAAATAATCATCACCATAATCTAAAGAACTCTCTTTATGACAGAATAGACACAATTTGGCCTTCAAATTCCTTCCATCTTTAGGCACATTACACCCAGGACTTAACTGGTTGGCAAGGTAGACATCAAGACAGAGAACCTCCCTTGATGCAATCGTCCTTAACAATTAAATCAGATATTGTGCTCTTAGGACATAGGAATGACCAAATCAAAGCTGTGGACTTGGTGGCCAATCCTCCAGAAACTCTTCTGGAAGACAGCGCAAAAATTCACAGTATATTCACATGACTAAGGATAATTAACGTCAACCATTTCCACCCTACAAGAGAAAATAGAGCTTCTGTTAAGAATGAACAATAAACACATTATTTTGGTTCCATTGTTTTTTTTTTTTTTTGAAGCAGTTCCTATCTCTAAAAAATGCATGCAAACACAACAATGTTCCAGTTATCCCCACGTTACCCAATTTGCTGATAATGTTAGAATAAATTTTGTAAATACTAGAAGAAAATAAAAGTGTGCTTTAAATGTTATTTCCATTTAAAATACAGCCTGAGAAAGGCTTATCGAAAATTGAAACTTAAGTCTGTAGGTAGGTAGTCAACCTACATGGCCACACCTCCAAAGAAGGGCACAAGAAAATGCTGATGAAAGAACACTAGGTCTCTGTTATAGCTCATCTGTCCTTTTTTGTATCTAGCCCTCTTTGAGCATTTTCACCTCACAAGTACTAAAAATTGGCAACATTTATATAAGGGATTAACTGACTCCATCCAAGTAGAAGATCTCTGAAGATCTTTGGAAGGCTCCTCACTCTGCTTCTAACTCCATGCAAAGCTCTAAGATACGGCAGGGATTAAACTCACCCAAAACTAAGATTGAGTCTTTATAATCCAGATCAGGGTTACATGTGAACACTGCCCAGCTCACTTTTAGAACACAGGGCAACTTACAAGGTATTATACATACTGAATCACTGAATCTAGTCAGTCAGGCTTCATTTTAAACCACATTGTATTAAACAATATTTCTTCTGAATGAGCTTTTCTGTACTACACTTAATAATACTATTTCACTTGGTAAGCTTTGGTACATTACATAAATATAGTATAGCACCGCTAATTTACAGCCATCATTGGAGAAGGAGGAAACCCAAAACACATCCTACAGTTTCAGCCAAAGATTTAAATTTATTGCGTTTGGCAAGGACTTCTGGAATGAATACTGGTATACATTTTTTTTTCATTTATAAAGGGAAATTTTGCATTCAAGATCATTGTGGGAAGAACAAAATTAAGTGAAAACCTACAATGCGAAACATAAAAGTGTTCACCTCAAAAATGGATGATTTAACACGAGGGTCCTGCTCCCTCAGGATACTGGGCATATACACATTTAAATAAATAACTCCATCAACATAAAGCACCCACACACACATTCGGTGGAGAGAATTTCTAGTCTAAAGAAAAATACAAAATTTCACAAGGAAAACATGTTCAAGTCTGTAAGCCCTACAAAATACTCTAAAAAACACAGAACTTGAAGAATTTATTCACCTTTAATGGAGAATAGATTCACTATAATTACTGGCTAAAGACAGGGAAAGTACTTGCATGTAATGACAAAATGCTAGTCAAACACCCACAGTTTTATACGTTGTGATTTGTTTCTCTTCTTTAATTACACGTAAAAGATGAGTGTCCTTTCACCTTCATTTAAGATGATTTCTAATTGCATTCCATGCTGCAAACGGGTTACAAATGGCCGAACCAGACACACATCATTTCTGGCAGAGCCTCAAACTTTTAAATTTGTCCTGTCACGACAGAACAATAATTGAAAGCTACAAGTTACCCCACAGCTTTATCTTAGCCAATAGTTCCACTCTGCCTCCATCCTCTGAGTGATATTAGCAGGTGGGAAACTGAGTGATTTTTGGTTTCACTTTCTTTCTTCTCCTTTATCCTACGGTTAGCACTAAAAGCCCATTGGCTGGTTCCTCTGAAGTAGTGGATAGCTGGAAGGGACCAAGCACACGGGATTCAGGAACTAACTGGATTTGGGAAGGGGGAGGTTGTCTTAAATACTGCCAAGTATTGAACGTATGTAACAGAATTCAAAGCATGAGGTGAGATTAATTAAATAACAATAACTAATTGAAGAGTTCCTATTTAAGGAGTACATCCAGAGAGAGAGATTATTTTAAGGGGAAGCCTACTGGGGACTTTGGTGGTGCTGGGTGGAGCCCTTGAGAGAGGAGAAAGAAAAATACAGAGGACACGGAGGCGAGCCATGGGAAGCCAAGATGAACCGCAAGGGGCCATCAGCTTAGAGCTGCTATTTGACACCCTAGGAATGAATGAGATCACCCAGGGAGAACGTGTAAAAGGAAAAGACACTGGCCTGGGATTATTTGCATCTGTGCAACGAAGAGTTGCGTGTGCTTTGGTTGTGCCCATCAACACAGCTTGCTGCTGGGGCCCTTTTACTATACAGCTCCGGCCAAGAAGGTCAAACAAGATGCGCGGCGCCAGGACACCTGAGAGACACCGCGATAATACCCGAAGGGCATCCTCCATGGGTTGAAAAAAAGAACTTGGGAGACATTTGTTTTTTAAACAGTCAACTCCATGAGAATTTCTTTAATCAAAAAGAACGTGTTATTTTTCTGTAAGAATAAAACTGAAGTCTGAATAATTTTAATGTAACATGTAATTCAGTTTCTCAGCAAAAATATTTACTGTGTAGAGATACACCCATGCTTCCTACATGCCCCCTTAAAAATAATTAAATGGCTGCCACATTTCACCTCAGAGGTGGCTTCATTTACATATCGGACTCTAAGATCACTTTCTATAAAGTAGTCTCAAGATGCATGTTCCGTTTACAAAAGCTCTTCAGATGAAAGATGTTTTTGCAAATGCAAAATATGAATTATTGTCATCATCATCATTTTTATTGTGCAAGGCATGTGAATGGATTTTGCATCTGGTGGCTCTAAGGTTTTACCACAGCGGGGTGGCTAGGTTAAAATCTAAATTCCTAAAGCAATACTGTAATACTTTGAACCATAGTGACATCCAAGAGGGATAATGACTTTCTGATGAAGTGAGCAGCTCCTCTGTGGTAAGAGGAGAAACGCCAAACCTGGAACCGGGGGCAAGCTCGCTGAGAACTCCTGGCTGGGAGTGGATAATAAATGGCTGCAAGCACTTCTTAGTTCTCCCGTGTGAACCTTGATAGCAAGAACCACTACAGGCCACAGTGCCGAGGAGCCTAACGATTTAAAAAATGTGTCTGTGCGCGCGAGCACATGTGTGTGTGTGTGTGTGTGTTTATTGCTAAAAAATTAAATTGAAATACTATTTTCTAAATACCTTCCACAACATAAGTGGCCTGTATCTTCTTTCAAGACACAGTATCAGTTTATTTCAAATTTAGAGATACTGGCCTCGATTCAAATTCATGGCAGTTATAGAAACCAATGTTCCGTGCCTTGATTCAGGTGGCAAGCATTAAATCTTTTTCCGGCTGTCATGCAACAACAACTTTAATACAAATTAGCACTGCCAAACTCAGTTTCCTGGGCTCAGAGGTCCTTGATGCTACTCCGTGAATTTTATTCAGACTTTCACATGAACAGTGCTCTTTTGAAATGGTAGCGTCTGAGAAGAAAAACCTAAACAAAAATACATTTGGTTCTCAATTCAGGATTCTAATTTACAACTCACTACAAAAAAAATTAATATCTCCATTTTTGTTATTCTGATTAACATGAAACTTAATCATTAGGTCATACGAGAGGATAGTCTTAAATGCAAATTCTGTTTCTATAACTGCCGTTCTCCCTTCAAGCTGTTTACATTGAATAGAGACCTGTCAATCCATACTAATTCAAAAAATATAGAGCTTGTGTTACTATCTCATGGTTTCTGAGTCAAACCTTTCCAAAGCTCACAACCATGGGAACAACAGACCAGAATAAAAGAGCCACCTCTTCTCACTAGATAGGAAAACCCAATTACTTCTGAACCTGACACTCCAAACAACTTTGGGATGACTTCCAGCAAGGAAAGATCTGTCAGAGAAACAATATTTCAAGCTAGGAATGGTTTCTTCTTGTTTCTCAAATTGGTTTTTAATTAAGACACCCCAGGGGAAAAAACCTGGTGATAAAGTAGTTAGTTTTAGCTTCCAGGTCTCTGGATGTGTGGTATATTCAAAACCACGATCCTCTGGCATAATTTTAACACTCACAGAAACTCTATCTAGCTGCTTAAAATGGACATAATAATATGCCATTTCTTTTCTTAAAAAAAAAAGTTTCTGACAAGTCAATTGGCATGATTTTAAACCTAAGCCCACCTCCTCCTTTAGAAGATGCTTTTCTTTAATAACCACTTCAAAGCCCACAAAATGGGCCATGGAACACAAAAAGGACCCCATTCCAAACTTTGGTTATATAGCTTTACCCTTTCTTGACCTGGAAAATCCAGGATCCAATATGTTTAGACTGGAAAAGAAGTCTGAAAAAATGTAAAAACAAAGGGAAATTTGGGGAAACTGTGATTCCCGGAAACATGCATTCCACCATGACGTATTTAAATACCTAAACGGAGCAAATTATGCTAAGTTACATTACTGTACTGCAACCCTGGGGTCCAAAGAAAGAGATGTCACTAAACGTTGCCCACAAATGGACATGTGTGGTCCTTTTAAATGGCGTTAGGGATTGTAAAGTACAGAACGGTGGCATCAGGCAGTAGTTACTTCCCACTTGTGTGATCTTCCACTGAAACCACTCTCTTGAGCCCTAGAGTTCTAAATGATAAAATAAGAACAACGGTGCCCACCTCAAGAGACTTTTACAAGTGCTAAGTAAGAAAACACGCCTGGGGCGCCTGGGCGCCTCAGTGGGTTAAAGCCTCTGCCTTCGGCTCAGGTCATGATCCCAGGCTCCCAGGATCAAGCCCCACATCAGGCTCTCTGCTCAGCAGGGAGCCTGCTTTCCCTTCTCTCTCTGCCTCGCTCTCTGCCTACTTGTGATCTCTCTCTGTCAAATAAATAAATAAAATCTTAAAAAAAAAACATGCCTAATTCAGTGATACATACAATATGCACTAAATAAACTGTAAGTTCTGAATCTCACTTAAACATAGCAGCAATCAGGGAAGTGGGCATTATGTTCTCATTTTATAAAATAAGAAACTGGGACTCTGATAGCTCAACTAGTTTGTTCAAGGACACAACAAGATGGGATTGGGAGGGAGACAAACCATAAGTGACTCTTAATCTCACAAAACAAACTGAGGGTTGATGGGGGGAGGGGGGTTGGGAGAGGCGGGGTGGGGTTATGGACATTGGGGAGGGTATGTGCTATGGTGAGGGCTGTGAAGTGTGTAAACCTGGCGATTCACAGACCTGTATCCCTGGGGATAAAAATATATTATATGTTTATAAAAAATAAAATTAAATTAAAAAAAAAACAAAAACAGTATCACCCAACTCATCTGGTTATTGTCAAGATTAAATGAGATGATTAAAGCTGCCACCACGGTATCTGCCATCCATGGGCTCAGCAGTGGTTAGTCCTAACTCCTCTCCAATTTAGCTAGATCTAGCCAAAAATACTTCTGAGAAATACAAGGAAAAAGTAGTACTAAAATAAGAAATAAAATTTTTTAAATGAAAAAAAATTTTTTTTTAATGAGATTCCAGGATAGATTTCAGATCTTCAGACACTGCACGTGCTGCGTGGTTGCTGCTAAAAGAACGACAATATTGACAGACACTGCTCAAATTTTGCAAGCCAACAATTTATGTGGGTTTTTTTCCCTCCTCTATTGACAATTCAGTTGAATAAACAGATTAGGGGTGTGTGTGTGTGTGTGTGTGTGTGTGTGTGTGTGTGAAAACTTGTGAAAAGTTAATACTAGCCTTATATCTAGAAATACCAACTAGAGGAAATTGGGATAGAAAATCATGGCCTCTTTGGATCCTACTGTCTGTTATAAAGCACAGAAAATATGAGGAGGGAAAATCTTAATGCCAGCTCCAAATAAGGGAAATGAAAATTTTACTTAATGAATTATACTTATAAGTACAGTGACAATTGGTGTTTTTTAGCTGTTGTTAGTCTAAAAGTATCTTTAAAGATATAATTACATGCAGTAAAAACAATGCTTTTTTTTCAACCTCGAAAGGATTTACGTGATAGGAAATAGTCCTTCGAACACAGAAGAGAAGGGGCTCACCCCAGGTTTAAAGACAAAGCATGAGCTGTCTCTAGGAAATCCACATTTAAACATATCCACTCCTGAGTCTCCGGCTGTGCTGAGATGGCAAACTCCACAAATGGCTGAAGTGATCCATAACCCGAGAGACTGAAGTTACTTTGATTCTTGATTCCTCAGGAGGGGCTTGTTTAAATGAAGGTGTTAGATCAGATAATTAACCTTAGTACACAGATATTTCTACCTGACATAGGTTGCAAAGCCCTTCCCTCCTCTCAGTCTTCCGATATGTTCTGTGTTTATGTATACACTAATAAAAGAAGCAATGACTAATGTCGATATCTAAACGAAAAACAATTAAGGAACTATAAACTCTTGTAAAGAGCAGGAGAGAGGTATGGATTTGGGTCTTATAAGTCATTGGAAACAGTCATCTCCAAACTTCTTCGATTTGGCCTATCAGTACAACATTTTCTAGAATAGGCCTTTAATATGTATGTACCTATCCATTTCTAATAAATTAGAAATATGTACAACGGTACAAATACAGCATGTACATTACAAAACACAAACAAGAAATAAATTTTAAAAGGAAACGTTAAAAACTGAATACAAGTAGAAGTTTCACTATTTCCTTCCCAAACCAAAATGGGTCTTCCTACAAACCACCTGAGTATACACGTTCTATTTTAGAGACCCCCTGATTTTAAAGACCCAGAGCAGGTGAGACACATGAAGACCCACTGTGGGTCTTCTGACCCACCTCACCATTCATGTCTACATGAATGTTTCTTAAACTAGAGTCCTGGGGCCACCTCCATCAGAACTGTCTGAAATACCTACAGATTCCCAGTCCCCATTCCTACCTGACTCAAACAGGAGCTCTATAAGCCTTATCAAGCTCCCCACTCCCAAATTTTTACGCGCACAACTGCCCAAAACCCACTGATATACACCATTCACCAGATGCTGATTGCCTTCCTTCTTCTTCACTGTGGTCCCGGAGGAAGCCAGAAGAAGTTATCTAGGGTTAGAGTGGTTCAGGCAACACACCTACCCTGCCAGCACCACCACAACAGCAACAGAACACCTCCACTGCTCCCTGGAGGTGTATTTCCACTGAAAGAAGGCACCAAGTCTACTGATCCTGGAGGGCTTCAGCTCGAGGGAAAAGCTTCAGCTTCAGATGAAGGGTAAAAGCTTCAGCTCCAGGGGAAAGAGGATCTAGCTTCCTCCCTACCTTTATTCTTTACTTGCTTTTTAATTTTTTTTTAATTCTTTTCTTTTCTTTTTTTGTTTTCTTTTTTCTTTTTTCAAAAAAAACCTCCAAGGAAGAAAATCACCTGTAAGAAGTAAAGATGCTGTCAAAAATGTAGAACTGTTTGTTGTTTTCTTCTACTCATTATGGGAGCTAGCCACCCTCCATGATCTGCTGTATTTGCGATCTTCCTTTCCTGCAAAGGACTTACATTCCTCTACCAAAAAAATTTACAAAAATCTAAAAATTAAAAAGCTAATAATAATAACTCATGGGAGGGGCACCTGGGTGGCTCAGTGGGTTAAAGCCTCTGCCTTCGGCTCAGGTCATGGTCTCAGAGTCCTGGGATTGAGCCCTGCATCGGGCTCTCTGCTCAGCGGGGAGCCTGCTTCCTCTTCTCTCCCTGCCTGCCTCTCTGACTACTTGTAATCTCTATCAAATAAAATAAATAAAATCTTTAAAATAATAATAATAATAACTGATGGGATACTAATAAAAGAAATGGTGAACACCTTTTGCTCCATCTCATGGTCCAGTGATTTAAAGACAACAAAGACGCTCCTTTATAAATCTCCTGTGTTGACAACATCAACAAATGCGCCCATGACCATTTGAAAGAAATAAGGGAGGGGTGCCTGGGTGGCTTGGTCAGTTAAGCATCTGCCTTCGGCTCAGGTCATAATATCAGGATCCTGGGATCAAGCCCAACATCAGGCTCCCTGCTCAACGTGGAGCCTGCTTCTCCCTTTCCCTCTGCTATTCCTCCTACTTGTGCTCTCTCTGTGTCAAATAAATAAATAAAACCTTAAAAAAAAAAAAAAAAAGAAAGAAAGAAAGAAAGAAAGAATGGAAACAGGTCTCTTCTAGATAATGAGAGGGGAAAATAAAACAACATTTTCTCCAAAGAATATAAGGAATCACTTAGCCTTCAGTAGAAGTTCTCCAGGCTGGGACTATTGAAAGACTTGGTCTGGAGAAAAAGGTTCTTGATTCAAATACCCTGGTCTTTTAGAAGTCTCTCATCATTTAAGTGCTTGTTGCATACTTTTTTTTTTTAAGATTTTATTTATTTATTTGATAGAGAGAGAAATCACAAGTAGGCAGAGAGGCAACCAGAGAGAGAGGGAAGCCGACTCCCTGCTGAACAGAGAGCCCAACGCTGGGCTGGATCCCAGCACCCTGAGATCATGACCAGAACTGAAGGCAGAGGCTTAACCCACTGAGCCACCCAGGTGCACTTGTTGCAAACTTTTTTTTTTTTAAGACTTTATTTATTTATTTGGCAGAGATCACAAGTAGGCAGAGAGGCAGGCAGAGATAGAGAGGGGGAAGCAGACTCCCTGAGCTGCTTCCCCCTCTGAGCAGAGAGCCCAATGTGGGGCTCGATCTCAGGACCCTGAGTCAAAGGCAGAGGCTAGACCCACTGAGCCACCCAGGGGCCCCCTTGTTGCAGACTTTTATGTCAAATTTTTGCTAGTATGGTACAGTAAAAAACTACTCTACCAATAGCATCCTCTAATAAATCTAGAGACCATGATTAATTATCTACTAAATTCTGACAGATTACTCTTTATTGATCAGACATCTTTTTATATTTTTTCTCATTCGTAACACTAAAGAAACCTACTTTAAAACCTTCTTCAGTTTGTTCTTTTGTGTTTTTGTTTGGTTTTGCCTTTTTTTTTTACACCTTTCTAGTATAGTTTGTATGGTACTAGAATAAGTGTGGCCATGTAGCACTGATCTGACCAACGATAAGAAGCAGCAGAAGTCAGCTTGGAATTTCTGGAAACGGCTTTGCTTTTCTGATAAAAAGCATGAAAATGGCTGTCCCTCCACTAGCTTCAACCCTTTCTGCCTTGAGTAGCTGAAGTAGGTACCTTCTAACCACAAAGAAGAAGCCAAGAGAATGGAAGGAAAAACCAGCCCTGTCTTTGGTTATTAAACCAACAACAACCTACCTCTGTAATTTTTATTATGTAAAAAAGAAAAAAAAAGGAAAGGACTAATCTTTGTGTAAGCCACAAGTAGCCAATTTTTCTTTTGTCTGCAGAAAATATCCCTTTACTGATATATACCTTCTTTGTCTTCATCACATTTCCAAAATCAAATGTCACCAAACACCTGAATTATTCATACTCTTCTGAACCACTAAAGCACTTTATCTGTACAGTGTAGTTGTGGCCCTCATCCTGTTTTTATGTGTTATTATTATGACTATTTCCCCACTGGAAATTGAGAGCTGAGGTCCTGATTCATTCATTTTGGCTCCCCCAAAACCACTCAGCACAATGACTAGCAATCATAAGTGCTGTTTAATATTTATTGGATGAATTTACTGATAATAAATGATACCTCCTTTGTGATTTAGAAAATAATAATTAAACTCACAAATTTACTCATGAAATGGTTCCTGTTATAAATTCTATATACTCTATCTTCATATAACCATTCACTCATTCATTCCTTAATGTTAATTTATTAATCTATGTGCAAGGCAATATACTATGTGCCAAAAGAGGAGAAATCCATTTGATATAGTTCTTGACTTCAAATAAAGTAATTTATTATAAAAATAAATATATACTCACTTAAGTTATGCCCTATGACCTATTTCAGACATCAGTACTTGAAAGGGTTAACTACTCTAGGTATCCCTTCTGTAGAAATGACATTCAAAATTCAAAATACACTTGTTGAACTATAAACAGATTTTATTTACAAGCAATTCCAAACTTAAGAACAATTGAAATTCTAAAAGTACAGTTTTATAGGAAACTTGGAAAATTTTTCAAACTAAAACCTTTTCAGATTGTGATCAGGTATCTCATCAGTCCTAGATGACTGTTCAACCTTAATGTGGCAGAATTATGACCCGAATATACCCAGCATGAACCCTGAGTAAGTGAAAAAATAAATTAAAAAAAAAAAATCAATCAACTCCACTCTATCCCGCTCCTAGTTTGAGTTTGGAGTTAGTTCAAGGCAAAAACTTCAAACAGATGAATGTGTTCTTATAATTTTTCCTTCCTTTTGAGTATTCTCTTTCCCAGATACTTAGCTGAAAGTGCCTTCCTTCCAGTCTTAATGACAACACTCCCTCCTACATCACAGAAGCCCACACCTACCCAACACCACCAACAAAACCACTTCCTTGCCTACCTTCACCTGAGGTATAAGAAGGCAGGCAATGTGATCATGTTAACAGGGAAGGGTGCTTTCTGGAAATATCTACTTTGTAAAAAGAGAACTGTGTGCTAATCCTAATGTATCTAGCTGCTGAGTTCCCCTCCCAAGGTGAGGTGAGCATTTCAGGTAAAGTCAAGCAACAGCTTTCCACTGTGGGAGGAGGCTGTCCTGTGAGCAAACAAGACTGAAATGAGTAGACTTTGATGGTAAGCTACCTTATCCTAATCCTTCTATCAGTTCTTCTAACCGTTTCCTATTCCTGAACTCACACTTCTCAAGGAACTTCTAAAAATGTATCTTGCTCAACAAAGAAATATGAAGGATCTACTATTTAGCAAATGCTGCTTTTTACCCTTGTCTCTACAGTAGACCCAGAAGAGATTTTAATAAAGGAGAGAGCAATGGGAGAACAAGGCAACCTGCTGGATTTATTATGGGTCATTTGAAATTTGGCAACCATTTGTACTTACGGGGTTGAAGACTTTAATTAAAACAAAAACATGATTACAAGGTATTTAATGTAAGTGTGCTGTCATGAGGTTGACTTCAGCAAAGACTCTGTGTGTGTGTGTGTGTGTGTGATGTGCGTGTGTGTGTTTGTTTCATTGTGCTACCTTGATCTTTAGGAGTCTTCCAAGGAAGTAACAGGCATGAATATTTTCAATATATATTTTTTTAAGTTAAGAGAAGTCTTACACTTGTTCCTAAGTCAGGTTTGACAAGGAAACTAAGATATCAAGTTTCTTTTATTTTTAGCTAACGCGATACTGGCAGTGTTTTACTACACACTGTATCTCAGGCTGACCAACAGTCCCACTGGTAGACATCTATCACTAACCAATAAAGAATGCTAAGATCTGAATATATCTTTTTTTTAAGGACATACAGGTATTTTTTAATGAAGTATAGTTAACATGCAGTGTTATGTGAGTTTTGGTGTGCAATGTGATGACTCAACAATTCTATACATTACTCAGTGCTCGTCACAAGTGGACCCTTAACCCCCTTTATTTCACCCATTCCCCCCTGACCTTTCCTCTGGCAATCACCAGTTTGTTCTTTATATTTAAGAGTTTGTTTTCTTGGGCTCCTGGGTGGCTCAGTGGGTTTAGCCGCTGCCTTCGGCTCAGGTCATGATCTCAGGGTCCTGGGATCGAGTCCCACATTGGGCTCTCTGCTCAGCAGGGAGCCTGTTTCCCTCTCTCTCTCTGCCTGCCTCTCTGTCTACTTGTAATCTCTCTCTGTCAAATAAGTTAATAAAATCTTTAAAAAAAAACCAAAGAGTTTGTTTTCTTAGTGAACCTAGAGGGTACACTGCTAAGTAAAATAAGTCAGACAAAGAGAAATATCTTATGATATCACTCATATGTGAAATTAAAGAAACACAGAAAAAAAGAGGAAGACCTGAGTATATCTTAATAAGCACCATATGCAAGATTAAAACACTATAAAATGGGTTTCGAGAGGACATCATAATTTGAGGTGTTAGTAATGATAAGTTTGGAAACCATGATCATGGATTTCATTATAATTTGAACAGACTCAGAAAACATGACACATTTCAGAAAAGTTCACAAAGATATTAGTCATCAACTGAGGAGGCAGTCTGCATAGAAAAATTAAAATGTGATCTGAAATGGAGCTCACAAGGTACTAATTCTATTTTGTCTGCTGGAAGTCATAAATAGTATTATTTTTAAGTTGTTTACTTTCAGCCTTAAAAGTAGGCATTTTTAATAAATATTGCCCTGGGGAATTGAAGATAACATTATTCCTGGCATATAATTCCCAATCCTACTTTTTAAAAACGTATCCATTTCATAAATTAAGTCTTGAACAAAAGCTATATTTTTGTTAGAGATGATACACACATGATAAAATTATGAACAAAAACACAGAAATCATTTTCACAGAAGTCCAAACCAAGGCAACCCCAGAAAGGAGAGGAAGCATACACCTCCAGGTGGTCATTTCTGGGATGGTGCTAGCTGTCCTACCCAGCGTAGCTGTCATGTTGTGGTGCCAATCCCCAACACGTTAGAATATGGCCTTCCTTGGAAATAGTGTCTTTGCAGATACAGTTAAGGTCATCAGGGTGGGCTCTAATCCAATATGACCAGTGTACTTACAAAAAAGAAAAATTTTGGATAGCACCATATGAAGATAAAGGCAAAGACTGGGGTGATACATAGAAAATCCAAGGTCTGCTCAAGATTTCTAGCAAACCACCAGAAGCTATGAGACAGGCCTGGAATGGCTTCTCCCTCATAGCCTTCAGGAGGAACCAACCCTATCTACCCTATCTTGGACATCTATCCTTCTAATAGTGAGACAATAAAGCCCTGTTATTTAAATCACTCAGTTTGTGCTGCTTTGTTACAACGGCCTTAGAAAATGAATACAAAGAAGGAAGGAAGGAAGGAAGGAAGGAGAGGTAGGAAGGGTGGGGAATGAAGAAAGGGAAGGGAAGGGAGGAAGGAAAAGAAAGAAGGAAGGAAGGAAAAGAAAGAGAAAGAAAAAGAAAGAAAGAAAGACAGACAGACAGACAGACAGAAAGAAAGAAAGAAAATGAATACACTAAGGTAATTGATTTTTATAATGATTTTAAGACTGTATAAATATGTTACATGGACTTTTCCAAATATACATTTTCATTAACAATAAAAAGTAAAAAGAAAACCCATTCCATTTAGAAATGTAAGAAAAAAAACATGAAACTGCACAAGGATCAAAATGGACATATTTGGTTAGGACTCCAGGTTGGAAAATTAATGAGGTCATGGAACCTGAGAGTAATAGAGGCAACTCAAGACAGTAACAACAAAAATTTAAGGACGGACATTTTGTCTTTCCTCAAAAACCGAGAATCTGTACATGTTAAGTTAACCTATCTCTAACTTAGGGTAAACTAATAGAAAAGGAGCAAAATGAACTTCAGTTGCTTCACTATTAATGACCTTTGATTCCTTTTTATCTTGTGCTTTGAAACTTCCTTCCAGGTTTATAAAATCATTTTTATTAACACCAGTTACCTCAATGTGTTTTAAAAGTTTAGTCCCCACTATTTCAAGTGCTCTTAAAAAAAAAAAAAAAATTTTTTTCTTTTTTTTTTTTTAAAGATTTTATTTATTTATTTGACGGACAGAGATCACAAGGAGGCAGAGAGGCAGGCGGAGAGAGGGGGTGGGGGAAGCAGGCTCCCTGCTGAGCAGAGAGCCCGATGTGGGGCTTGATCCCAGGACCCTGGGATCATGACCTGAGCCGAAGGCAGAGGCTTAACCCACTGAGCCACCCAGATGCCCCCAAAACCAGTTTCAATTTCACCTTTCATTCAATCTACATGCTTGTGTCTCTTTGCTCTTCTCAATTAGCCTCAATATATCAAATTATTAGTAACATGGATTTCTTTTCACTTATTTAGTTAATAAAAGGAAATCCCACCTGCAATTCTTTTCTGAATTATGGCAGAACACTCAAAGTTAATTAGTTTTGACATATATTTTCTTTAAAGACGTTTCTGAAAGTAAACGTTTTTTGTCTACTCATCTACTAATTCCACTCTCTACCATTTATTTTTCATCACCAGACTAGAATTTTTACAACTAAGATCTCACAAGTCTACAAGACTAATGTTCATCTTATGTCACAGATAAGAAAGCTGAGATTCCAAAGCGGCACAGTGGGACACAGGAAAGCAGACATTCAAATCCAGCACCTGTAGTTCTTACATTATAAAAATAGCTTTTTAGTCTGATATATCAAAGTCCATCTAAACCTACAAATTCAATTCAACAAAAATCACCAAGTGATATCCAAGGCTGGAACAGGATTTGGTTCAGACTTTTCTTTCTTTTTTTTTTTTTTTTTTAAAGATTTTATTTATTTGAAACAGAGAGAGAGATCACAAGTATGCAGAAAGGCAGGCATAGAGAGAGAGAGGAGAAAGCAGGCTCCCCGCTGAGCAGAGAGCCCGACGCGGGCCTCGATCCCAGGACCCTGAGATCATGACCTGAGCCGAAGGCATTGGCTTAACCCACTGAGCCACCCAGTCGCCCCAGACTTTTCTTTTTAACTACAATTTTTGAGACATAGTCTGGGCAATATCTCCTCATAACAACTTTGGGGGATTACATTTTTCTCCTAATAAAATACTTAAGTTAATCAGCCTCCAGGATGGTTCCCACTAATTCCCAGCCTCCTAGTAGTATCTCATACCCTTGCATAGTTCCCATCTACACCATACCAGGGTTGGTGTCTGTGTCCAACAGAATATGGCATGACACTTTCAGTGTTCTAAAAGACTGCAACTTCCATCTAGTCTCTCTTCTTCCTCTCTCTCCTTCTGTCCCTACCTCCCTCTCCTCTCTCTCCCTCCCTCACTCCTCCTCTCTCTCCCTCTCTTCTCCTCTCTCCCTCCTCCCTCCTTCCCTCCATCCCTCTCACCCATCACTCACTCTAACAAAAGCCAGCTGCCACTGCAAGGACACTTAGGCAGCCTAGGGAGAAGTCTGAAGTGAAGGAAGGAGACTTCAGCCAACAGGCAGTGAGGAACGGAGACCTGCCAATAACCATGAGAGCTGAGCCATCTTGGAAGCAATACTCCAGCCTCAGCACTCAAGACTGTAATCTCATGAGAGATCCTGAGCCCGAATCACCCAGGGAAGGAAGGTACCCCAAGATTCCTGCCCCGCAGACACTGTGTCAGATAATAAACTTTGTCATATACAGGTTATAAAAAGTAATGTGATTTAAAACTTGAAACGGTACCATTATTAAATTTATCGCTGGATTTAGGAACAATTAACCTGCAATTAAATTTCAAGTATAAAACTTGTAAATGTATTGACATAATATAGTTTAATGCATATCTAAGACACAACCTGGATCATCTTGAGAATTTGAACCAAGGGTTCAAATCCAAGCATTTTATGAACATTCACATTATATGACCCATATATTAAGAATTTTTTTAAACACAGTTTTGTTAGACTTTCACAACTACCATTTCTTCATGCTTCTCTAATTCTATCTTTTAAAATATATAGACTCATCCTCTGGCAGGATAAATAGGCTACCTGATTTACAGGAGAGGCTTCTATTAAATCTTCAGCATTTCCTCTACTCATAGAGAATTTTAAATGTCTTCCCTGAGATACTTTTTTCACTTCTATTTATAGCACACTGTAAGTACGTATGTAACAATTGGATTTTTTTGACTTAAAGAAATAGAAATATAGGAAAAATTCAGCCCATTTCCCATAACATATATGGTATATCAAATAGGAAACTTGGATCTGGAGCTCAGGAGCCCTGGGATGGAATCCTGACTAAAATTTATTAGCTGTGTGACCTTAGGCAATTTACTTAACCTCTCTGTACTGCTGCATCCTCATTTATAAGATGGCAACAGTAACACCTCTCCCATAGGGTTGAATAGGGAATGAATAATGCATAATACATTCTTAGCACAGAGTCTAGCATATAGCAAGCTCTAAATCAATGGATGTTTGTCATTTTTTAGTGTGCTAAAAAGTGAAACGAAGAGCTGCAGAAAATTTCCCAGTTGGGAACAATATTGTTTTGGATATTATCAGTCATTTAGTCCACATTCAATCACTATTTTCATATAAGTGTGATCACGTTGGAAAATGCATTTTAGTGAAAGCAAAGTAATTATTCTTTGACTATAACTTTCAGGTGTATCGAGGAAGAACAGACAGTGAAAAATGGGATCTTCTGTTAATGACTGGCATCTCGGACCTCTCAAACCACAGCTTCTCCCCAGTCTATTTGTCTTTTTTTCTGTAACAATAACAAGAGTCCTAAATACTGAGCACCAGAATTATTTATGCCCTGCAATTGTCATATTACTTGGTATTTATAGAGAGCTCTAGAATCTATAAAGCATCTGCCCATGCATTATCTCACTGAATCGTTTACTAAGTTCTAGTTGAATACTGAATATTAATTTCAAATGTAAAATTAATTTACACGTGAAAATGGAGAGCCCCATTCTGTCCAACTTCAAAGTTGAACACTGCACTAACAACAGCTTCTGTTTCTTAAATGATTCTTCCAGGGGATGACAGAGCTGAACTGGCTGGAAGCTGCAGGCCACCAAGTCAACGAGTATGATTCAAGTCAGTAAGCAGAGATTCTCTATACCCTCCTCAGTGTCAAGTACATAAGTCACACCCACTTCAGGCCCTCCCTTTGCAGCTAGCACTTCACTGAGGGACGAGGAGAACATTCTTTGAAAAAGCTGGAGAACCCAGTTGCAAAGTTTCTTCCTTTTCTTCCCCTCCAAATTGCTCTGGAACAGCCTGATCCATTATTTTTATCGCTCCCCATTATCTCAATTTAATGCCCTTTTCTGCTGCCTTCTTTCCACTTGGCAAAGCTCTCCTAATCAATGTTACCCTGTATTTAAAATCTGGAAGATATCTAATATGGGGCTTATAGCCAAGAGAAAAGACCTGTTTTGCCATTATTTATTTGCATTTGGAACTGCTTGAGTTTTTAAAGCAACTTCTTTGGCCCAGAAAGTATCATTTTTATCACTAAACTCTATCTAGACTTTCTTCAGGATCGTCATCTATCACCACTAACAATGAGAAAAACCACTGGGTACTCCCCATTCGAACAACGAATAGCTCTAGAAGGAAAGGAGATGAAGGGGTCTAGAATTGGAAAGAAACATGTATTTTAAAATTGTGGTATAAATTTCTAAACTTTAGTATATTGTTAGATTTCCTATAATGTTAGTAACCTATTTCTTGTTAATGCTTGCACTTAAGTTTCCATTCATAAGAACAAACTCTTCTCATTACGATAACATTTTCATCATTTATTAATGTGCTGTTAAATGGTTTGTCTAGTTCTAGCTTTATGATGATGCTATTTCTTGCAGTCTGAAATAAATCAGTAGTGCTTAATAGTTTCAAAATCCAGTTTTAATAACTCAAACAATAAAAATTAAGTCTTTACAGTTTTCAATTCAAAAGAATATTAATCAACCAACTCATAGTTTTGGGTGTCCTCCTCTACAGGTAGGAGGACACTTTTCAAAATATCGCCTCCCTTTAATCCAGTTAAGGCCCTAAACTCAGACACACACACACTCACACACAGTTTCTCACAGCAACATACCACTGTACCAAAATATTTGTTTAAAAAACAACAAAACTTTCTTTTTTTCTAATTCCTTCTTTTGCTGCCATAACTGCAAATGAAAATTATTTGAGGGGTTTTGTATTCATGTTTGATTATCTGCTTCAGAGGATTTTAGCTTATATTCTACTCGGGCAACTGAATATCATATGCTGTTCTGTATTTGAACTTCTGAATGATTCTCGACCCTTTTCCTTTTTATTCACCACTGAAATGTAGCTTTCTAAAGTAATTTAAGTAAGACCATGGCTGATTCGAGGAGAAGACTTGGTTCCTCACCCATACAATGGAAGTATGATCTCTTCCTCAGAGGGTTTCTGAGGGAATTAAATGAGATAATATAAGTAAAGCTCTTAGCACATGGCCTGAGATACAGAGAGAATTCAAAGCATTTGTTTTCATCCCATGACGATGATGATGATGTCAGTGATGGTGAGAATGGAGGATATGTCCACACAAGGTATCAGACAATACACTGAATAAGTGAAAGGCAGCCTCCATTTGAGATATGGAGCAATTTATCACAACATGTTATACAGATTAAGTATGAAAGAGAGCAGAACCAATATCAGATGGCAGCACTACAATCAGATATGAATTCACATTTTTCAGAGAAATCTTATTAGGTTTCAAATTACTGGTAAAATATTACTTTGGGTTTTAAGTATTTGTTTCTATAATGGAAATAGACACAAAATATTTTCAAGTTTAAAAATGTTTATTTCAAGAACTGCCATGAAATTACCATTTACGTGGGGAATTAAGCTGCACAAACATTTCTCTAAATAATTCCAGAGGCTGGCGAACATGTTTAAGCACATATGCTGGGAAGACACAATAAACCAAAACACAAGACAGTACAGTTATGGTTCTTGGGATTAAATTAAGCTGTCCTATTGGAGGTTTTCATCTCCTACTATGTCTTAAAGAATCATTATTAGGTTTTGTGTAACTTTCCTTTTTCCTAATTCCACATTAAACATGTAAGTATACATGTTGTATGAATAAAATTTACAGGAAAGAAAGGATTTTGTTCTATAGTAAGGGACCCAAATAACGTTTTAAAACCCAAACAATGTATGACTACATTTGACTAACTGATACAGTAATAAGAAAAATCCATTTTATTATTTTGGAATTAATAAAAGCTATCATAGTGCATAGAGTAACTGCCCACCCCCCAAAAGAAGTCTATAACTTGACATTCCACTGTGGTATTCCTGGTGATCTGTCCAAGAAGACCTCTCAGCCAGCCACCATTAGGACACAAGAAGAGATATGTTTCTTTAGCTTCCATTTATATTGGAACTGATTCTTTTTGTATTAATACAGAATTTTACTTTTATTTTTCTCATGTTCCAAGAAATATATAAGGCTATAAACATATACTAAGCTATGGCTTCTCCAGGACTACTGTAATAAATACTGTCTTTCTTGCTTCTCTCCTAAACTCAACATGCGAGTTTGGTAATGACTATAAGTCAATGAAAAAGAAAACTTATATAAATACAAAGAAAGCATGAAAGTAAGAAAACCTTCTTGGATAATCTTCCTTTTAAAGTTCTTCCAGGCGTTTGAGGACTACCTTATAACCAATATATCCCCTTCCTTTCCAGAGCCCCCAGTGACACATATTTAGAAGGATAGGAAAAGCTGTAGATTCTACCTAATTCAACAATTAACTACTACTCACAAAAACTGTAAGTGAAAACTCACATAAAACATCATTCATGGTATGTCCCTTAAGTCCCTTAAGTCATAGTCATAAAATGCTTGTGCTGGTTTTCATAAGCTATCTGACTTCGATGCACATATCCCCTTTTTGTGGTGTACACTTGAGCTTAGAAAGATTCTAGACTGCAGCACTGCATTATACTTCCTACTTGATAAATCCAGAAGAGAGGATCTTCTCCCTCAGTAAGCCTGAAAATACTCAGGAATTTCACACAAAGAGGTGACACTGTTATTGAGGGACTGAAGCATGCTCAACCCTTCGAAAACCAGCACTATGTGCGTCTTCATGGGGCTCCCCCTAAATGGGTTTGCTCTTTTACTATTACAATCATAAGTCAGTGTATGTCTACCAGAAACCTGAACTTGCTCCATGCCAACTACAGATTTCATGAAAGAAAAGAAGTCTAAAAATGGCAAAATGACAATAGAATCAAAGTCCATAAAATATTTGCTCATGTAAATGAAAACACAGTTTTCTAAAGGGTTAGCTCATTCCAGTTGTTCAACCCTAACACTAGACTCAGGGTCATTACTCATCTCTGGAGTCTTCATGTGAGCTACAATTAAAGTACACATGTACAAACACACACACACACACACACACACACACACACACACACACCCCTTATTAAATAGCATGCATCCCCTGTCAAAAATCAGGTCAGGTCTAGGAATAAAGGATCTGTGGTTCCTGGGGCATAAAAAGCAAAGGTTTAGGAACATAAAAACATGAGGTATCCAAGAATCAGTCAAAATAAGCAGTGTGTCTGGAAGCCAGGCCAAAAGAGAGATCAGAAAGTCAGGACAAATTTCAATGATCAAGGCAGTCAGGAGTCTCTGCGTCAACAGTTTGACAGAGCAAGATAACAGTATCACCATCAACATGTTGTCATGAGCCTCTTTTGGGTCTACCTTTTCTACCCATGTATTTACTTATTTGCCACTCACTCATCTGGACATATAATATATACTGAACACATACTGTGTGCCAAGCACTATACAGTTAAGTTTCAGGTCCCTTTGAGCTTCAGGTGCCCAAGCCACAACTGAATGGCTATGCCCAATATGCAGCTGTATATATATATGGGTTTAGAGAGCAGGAGAGATCTCACTGAACATGAAGAACTGTTGCACTGTCAGCATCTCTGTTCTCTTTGATGAGGCCACGGGCATATATGGCAGATTCCTATAGGGAGTACGGAATGAGATGAGTAGAAAATGAGGCCAGAACAAGAGCAAGAGAGTGGGAGGAACAGCAGAAAAGCACAGCGAAAACAGATATCAAGGGAACAGAAGGTCTCCAAAAGGAAGGGGTGACCAGGGGTGACAAAAGCTGTCAAGAGATTATGGAAATAAAGGCTGAAAGTGTCTATTGGTAGAAACTCACCTCAGGTTTGGAGGTACACAAGGAAGCAGAATATAGTTGGCTAAGAAAAACCGAAGACAATGGTAGGTCCACGGGGTGAGGAAGGAGGTATTAACGTTTCTGGAAGCATTCAGTTATTTGGGGGTGATTTTAAAGAATTTATAAAATAACAAGAAAAAGAAATCAAAATAGAGAAGAAGGGGCACTGGTTTTTCGTTTTTGTTTTTGTTTTTGCTTTTCAAAAAGAGAAATAAACCTCTGAAAATGGAAACAAATTTGAAAAGGGAAAGGCTCAGCCCAACTTTAAGGGAACTGAAGTATGTTTAAGTAAATGCCCAGTGAGTCTGAGATAAAGAACTATAGCAAGAAGAGTGGCCAGAAGGTGACAGCTGAGCCAAATGTCCCTGTGCTGAGCTAGGGGTGAGGAGCAGGAGTGTAACCACAACACCTCAAAAGTGACGGGTACCACATTTAGGCAACAAACTGTCCTAGCCTATAAAATAGAGAAAATGAGAACTTCCCTAAGCCTGTAACGCTTACCGTGATGTTCCCACCAAATCCAGGATTAAGAAGTGCACATGCCCCAAACTGAGGGGCAGAAGTAAGTCCAGGGATGAGGGAGTGACCTAGCAAAATAAAACTGAAACTTCGCAGCTTTCAAAACTTCTGCAAGAGACAAATGCAATACACACACCAGAAATAGAAAATGAATGCTTATACTGAGCAATGCTTAAAAACCCCAAAGATGAAATTAACAAAGTAACAAATTCAAATATTTAGAAAATTGAGGTAATGTGTCAAAGAGCTTATTACTAGTATGTGTCTGACACATAATAATAATGCAATAAGCAGCAACTGTTAAAATATTATTATTAAAACTGTATAGTTGCTCAAATTTTCCAGGTAGTGAAGCACACTCCAGAGATAGTCTGTTTTCTTTTCAGAAGAGTCTTCCTAAATAGATATCGGATGTAGAAGACCACTTTCCATTTAGAGCTGGGAAGCCAGAGTGGATCTGGACAAAATAAATATCATCGTCATGCCAGGACATCAAATAGCCATGCATGGTTATGTGTGTTTCTGCAACTCAGTGCTCTTTTCAAGCAAAGAAGAAAGCTTTTGCCTGTTACACCACTCTTCATTATTAACACTGAACAGAATTTCTAACTGTATTATAGCATGGGCTCTGTTTCTATTTGCATAGGGTGTGTGTGTGTGTGCATGTATGTGTGTGTGTGTGTGTGTGCGTGTGTTTGAACATATTGAAGTATATACATCAACATGTCTGAAGTTATTTTGGTTTCAGAAAACTGGATGTGTTTCTTTACTGGTATATTAATAAGTTTGTAGTTAAATTTCATCCCCAAAGTTATTCAAGACATACATCAGTATATCTGAATAGGGATCCTATGCATTAAAAAAAAAAAATTTAGTGACTACAGGTAATAAACTTTGGAGAAAGTGAGCAATGTTCAGAGTAAAGAGAGAAAAGAATAAGTATATTTGAACTACTGATCCATTCTTTCCCTAGAGTAATTAATTATTTCATTTCTATATATATATATTAAGTTCAAGCAAGTTTATCAAGTTTTATCCCTCTACTGGTTTGTAGGAAAGTAACAGTGTTCACTACTCTTAATCATGGTAAAGAGCTAAATTAATCATGGTTATTTAGCGTATCCTTACAGGAGATTTTCTGTGCAAAAATTTTTGTTATACATACTATCTACACAAGGCCATGTGATGACTGAACCAGGCAATTAAAGAAAAGATCCCCAGAAAAATGTCTATTCTTTTTGTAACCTGTTCCATTTTACATGATTGCATTTTTAAATTTTGGTCTAATCAACTTAAATTATAGGTATAATTTTGTGAAGTATAGAATTAATAGAGTTCAAATTTTATGAGATTATTTATGAGATTATAACTACAAAATGGGCTTAATATCATTCTAATTGGAATATTCCATTGTTCCAGAATTCATCTGTTTGGTAGTATCATTTGGAGGTAAAGAAACTATCAGTGGTATATTTAGTTCTAATTAACATTTCTTGGTTCCTTGGTTAATGGAGAGATGTGACACATCTCAAACTTAAAATCATTCTCTGTAGAGTTATAGAGGCATAATTTTCAGGGAATCCAGACCAAACAATGTAAATAATTCAGCTCTGAAATTTTAGAATATACTAGAAATTTCTAAGCATTGAGAAAATATTTATAATTATAAAATACTTTAATTTTCCCTATTAATTTCTTTTCTAGATCAGAGACAATGAGGTATGCAAAGTATAGTTGCAGATTTTTGACAGATATAGGGATTACCTGGGATAAAATGTTAAGTATGAAGTAGGCAAAATTAGTACTGACATTCATTCCTTCATTCATTAACTCTGTTCTAGGACTGTTTTTCATCCCTGAGCATACACAATGGGGGACAATGATTTCCTGCCTTCCAAAGAGGTAACAATTTATGTAGAAAGACAAGAACACAAGAAACTATTATTTATTTCTTTGTCATCCAATATTTTGATTAATGGTCCTTTATACTGGTTATGGATATTTAGAATTTTAACAATAGATTCTGATGATGCATCTGCTCTCAACAATAAAATGATCTCTATATTCCATTGTCCCTTCCTCAAGAGCACCTTCCGGTTTGATATTTTAACATGATCTCCAGATATTATATTGACATTTATGTAAGCATCTCCATCGCAGAGAATAATTATAGAATGTATCCAACAGAGAATATCTGGGCCATAGTGGTCTTGTGAGCTATTAGATCCTGTTTTGATCATTAAATTATAGTATCATGATACTGTTAAAACTTATGGGATAAAAATGAGGCTAGAAGACTGGAAAATGGGAAAGCAAAGTGCCAAGTCACTGGGCATTGATTGGAGGTGACCTTCTAATTTATAACTGGATCAGAAATGACCAGAAGCCACTATCATTTTAACCAAGCCTTTTAAGGGAGCTATATCAACAAATTATGGTGTATACATAAGTGCAATACTTTGCAAAAGATAGGGATACATTTTGACCCATGCCACCGTAAATCACAACATGTAAATCTATTCACAATGGGATGTTATAAAAACTATGCAGGAAATAGGACTACAGATTATAACTTGCTAAACAAGATCATACTCCTTATAACAATCTTTAATATATTACCTTACCACAAAGCTAGGTATGACCTATAAATCTTTGGTTGACTTGTTTATGTTGTCATTGTAATCATTAGCTTTACAGATATGGTTACTACAAAATCAGAAGATAAGGTGACTTAATATAATGTGGGGGTGCAAAAGTATTCAATACCTACAAGTCCATGGCAGGTATTAAAAGGCAATGTGTAAGAAGGGACCTATAGCATCAGCTGGGCCCGTATGGGGTAAGGACTTGGGTACAGGTAAGGGAAAAACATTATGAGGCAGGAAGGTGATGTGGGAAAAATGGAAAAGCCCCAGAAGAAAAAAGGACCATAGGAAAAAATTCTTTAAGAATCAGAAGGATGGTGGTGGAGTTATGGACATTGGGGAGGGTATGTGCTATGGTGAGTGCTGTGAAGTGTGTAAACCTGGTGATTCACAGACCTGTACCCCTGGGGCTAATAATACATTATATGTTAATAAAAAAATAAAAAATTAAAAAAAAAAAAGAATCAGAAGGAAACCAGTATGGTCAAAGAATGTCATCTCTATCATGTAGTAAGTCAACAGACTGAGGCTAGACCCCAGTTCCAAATCCTTAGTAACTCTGACCTTAGCAATGCAGTGGAGATACTGACAGAACCTACCTTACTGAGCTGTGGAGAAACTTGAATAATATAACGCAAAAACACAAAGTGAACTCTCAACAAATTAAAATTTATGGATAAATAGAGCAAACCAGGAAGAGAGCATACTTACAAAAAAGGACAAGAATCAACTGTGATAAAACAGAGGTCATGAGAATGTTAATTATATTAACGTTATAAGGACCTATGCAGTACTGAATCAACCAAACCTACGCCATTTTGAAAACTTTCCATTCAGAATCTTTGTCATTTTCTCTCAAATAGTTGACTTTCTCTTGCATTAAGCTCAAAAAAACTTGAAACTACAGGACAATTACATCACTACATCCTCTCATCGCCATAACAATGATCGCCATAACAATGATGCAGACTGCTGAGAGAAAAGTGTCTTGCATTTCTCCACATCTTCTAGGCCAGGCACTAACTACCCTTTGTACCGGAATATCTATTCAAGTTTATTTGTATAGAGGACAGCTTTGGAGGTCAGAGCTGGTGTTTCTCCCTCCAGAGCAAAGGGGAGACATGTTTACTGTCCATCCTAAAAAGTTCAGGTTCCCTAAGTTGAGAGTTCCTCTTGTGACACAACCTACTACATATACAGGTATTATGTGGCCCTCTTTGTAGGAACTGAAGATCAGAGAATTGCCTTAAATTCTGATACACTGGCTACTGCTAAGGCTGTAATAAACTTTTCTGTCTCCAATCCAAGGATAATGCAAATTCTACCAATATCCATTTAAAGGCTAACTTAGTAGTTTGCAAGTACAGTAAAATCTCAGGCTCTTCACAATTCTTGACACAAATTTTTCAGGGATAATATACCCCCTTAAGTAACTGATAAAAATGCATGAATACGCCATTGCAGGAGACTCTTAGGATCCCCTGAAGCACATTTCCCAACTACTATACTGTTGATGGACCATGGGTTTAAAAATCCCCAGTATAAGTCAGGAGAGGCTACGCTCAGTCAGAGCTTATCAAAAGTCTTCGTGACCATGTAAGGAACAGATGCTGCTGGCAAATGAATAACAGCAAAATACAGCTGGATGGTAACGTGCACCCTTGGAACAGGACTCGGTAAGCGAGTGGGACAGAAGGAGCGGGACAGGGACAGAGAATGGATCTCGTGAAGTCTGTTGTGGTTTGGTTCAACCCAACTCTGAAGACTTGATGTGGATTCCTTTCTGCAAAGACCTCTACAGCCATCTATAAATTCCACATTTAAACCCTACCTCAGCACTGAGTGCACCCTTAAAACCTTAATGTCACAACATGCCACCCAGTTGTCAATTTCCTTACTTGGTGGTAGCTCTTCACCACAGTGAGAGACGTTTAACTAGATTTTTTTTTTTAAGTTATCAATGAAAATAGGCATAGCACATGTGTTTAACGCAGCTCATGATATCTGGCCATTTTTATATGCAAACATCTGAGGAAACTACTGTATGATTTCTAAAACAATGTCATGAGGAGATAGAAAACTTTCAGAAGAGGTTACTTCAGAGTGTTGACCAAGGTATCTCTTAGGAAGGGGCATATATGTGTGATGTAGAGAGACAGGCAAGGGCACACTGGAAATTCTCCATGTTCTAATAAATTGAAATTTGGTATTGTTGGCTCCTTTTAAAAAATGAAAATAGCTTCATTCCTTGATGTAAATTGTTCTAATCAGATTATCTCCTAACACTTAGCCAGCATTAGCTTTGAAAAAGTACAATCTTGATGAGTGAAGAGGGAAGGATAGGAGTTTCATAAGTGCAGTCTATACTACGCTATACTTTTTTTTTTTTTTTTTTTTTTAGTTTTCCTGGTTGTTTTCATAAGAGAAAAATGGAAAATTATCTTGTGAGGAACAGAGTGTTTTTAGGGAAAAATATTTTTTATCAATGGTGTTAAATTATCCTGATAATTAAGTATAAAATAGGTTTGGGGGATAAAATACTCTTAAATCTACAGATAATATATAGAACATAGGTATTATAGAGAAAGAGAGAAATTAGGCAAAAATGTTAATTATCTCAGAAGAATATATTTGCAGTAATGTCATTAATTAGAAACTTTCAAAGGAAACAATAAATGTCTAAATGATGCATGTATTTAAAGGCTTTAATTTATGAGAAGAAATCTTACCCAATCATAAATATTTAAATCTGTCTATACTACAAACACTAAATCAGTTCACCTTTATAAATAAGGGAGAAGAATTAGAAGAAAGCTCCTTTGAAAAACAAGGGTAGAGGGGTGCCTGGTGGCACAGTCAGTTAAATTAAGCAGCTGCCTTCAGCTCAGGTCAGGAACTCAGGGTTCTGGGATCAAGCCCCACGTTGGGCTCCCTGCTCATCTCACCATCCACTTCTTCCTCTGCCCCTCCCCCTGCTCATGCTCATGCGCCCTCTCTCAAATAAATAAGTAAAAACTTTTTAAAAATTTAAAGAAGAAAAAAGAAAATCAAGGTTAGAAATAAAGAAATTATCATTGTCATTTGGGCAAATAACTCACTACAGAAATTTATTTCTTTAGAAATGTTTTAGGAACACACAAAATTTTCAGAGATTAGTTATTCCCCTAAGTGCTCACCTGTCCATCAAACATTACATTGTTAACTTCCTTCTTTGAGGTATATCATCTGGTTTTCAAATATTTCCAGAGTTGTTCTACCATCTCAATTGAATTTAACCAACAAATGTATTTATCGCTAAACACTTTTAGTGTTTTTCTTTAGTGCTACCTTGAGTCATGTGCATAATATGTCACTTTAAAATATAATTTAATATAGCCTATAGCTTCCACTGCAACGTCTCTCTGGACAGTCTTGCAATAAAAAGTTTCCATTCAAAGATGTTTTTGTGGAAGAAAAATACTTAAATATCCAACATTTTATTGATTGAAACCTGCACAATAAGCATTGTATTTGATCTAAAAACTTCAATAGTTTTATAAATAAAGAATATTTGTAAATCCTAATACCATTAGGGGGAAAAAAAAGAAACACCATAGACTTCAACTCATTATTTTGCATCATATTTCCACATAATTCAAATCATGTAGTCACAGAATTTTGTAGCTGGAAGGAAATGTTAGCCACTGAATATACTAATAAAAAAACTAAGGCTGTACATGGTTAAAGGACTGTCTGTGTAGAGAACAACTTCCTATAAAGATAATGAAAGACCAAAACCAGTGACCGGGATTCGGACCATTACCTGCTGTTTTGCTAGCACCCAACCAGCAAGTGACCAACGGCACTTCATCGTGTACTGCCCTGACCATCTCGATACCCGCAGGCACTTATGTTCACCATATGTCTATTACCAAGGAAAGGAATTCTCCTTGCTTTCTGCCTGCCATTTGTTGTAGACCAAAGTCCATACCCTTTGGTACAGCTGTACCTGAGAGCTCTCTACTGATTTACACTCTGATGTATCTTAGTAGCAGTCTAAGTAGCCTGGCCCAGGGATGTTACAGTATCACTATTACAATGAATTCTTATACAACATACAAAACCACATTCACTAGAGGATGGTGCTGTTGTCATAAAAAAAAAAAAAAAAAAGGCTATGCCCCTGTCATTTGCTTAGTTTCTATGCCGCTACACCAATATTGCGCAGAAACAGGTCTTGGGAAACTCTTAATTTCTGAAGACAAATAAAAAGATGTACAACAGTTCTTTCCTTTTGCTAAAAATGTTCTGGCTTGTTGGTGGTGTCAAATCTGAAATGACTGCCAAAAGACACATCTAACTTTTTACAGCTATCAGCTTCTCCTCATGAATGGGAAGGAACCCATTTTAGTTTTTAAATGATTCTGATTTTCTTGCCCTAAAAACAAAACAAAACAAAAATAATGTGTGAGATTTAAACCCTACATATGAAACCGTGTACAAAAGGAGTGTATAGGTTGTGGAAAAATCTGCCATCATAATGTCTTCTGCTATCTGTGTTGCTAACTATAACTCTTGCATCTATAATTCCATTATACTTTTATAATTCAGGGTTTTGAAAATGCTTTTGAACCATTAATATATTTTCCTGGTTAAAATTCTTTGAGATGTTCTTAACAAGAGTCTTAGATAATGAATTTGGGCAAACTCTGGAACAGTCTTTACAGTATTATCATTCTCATTAATTTTCAGAACTACCCACTGTGTTGAGATGATTGTCATGGGCCTAAGACTTCAATTTGGCTAAATATTTTTGCATATATTTCAACATATAAGTAACTAACAGATGTTTAAATGTTAAGTTCATATGGTAGAAATGGTTAAATGTGTTTACTCTAATCTCATGATTTCTTTGCAACACTAATTCTTTTTTGACTGTTTCTTTATGTATTTCACTATTTCGTCTATGTTTTGGTCTACAATGGGCCAATAATTCCAAAATCTTTTCAAAGATAACAAAACAATCCTTTAAAACATTCTGGAATTTAAGCCATTTATGCATGTATAATATTTAACATATGTAGAATCACTAGTTTTTTTGAGAGAAAACCTTAAATAGTAACTCAAACATTATTTTTATAAAATATGCAGTATTCATATAAAAGCCTAGGACTGTATGTTTTGGGGTCTGGGGGGTTTTTTTTAGTTTTTTTTATTTTTACAGAAAGAGAGTTTTCCATTTATATTCTTATTTGGCTTTAGCAACCTGATATATGATACTGCCCTAACCTGCCAGAAAAAGATGGGTAGGAAGCTAAAAACAATATTACTTTTAAGAGAGTTAATGCAGCACATAGTTCCATACTTTCATCTGGTTTATTTTTTTTTTTCTTTGCCTTTTTGGTTATCTCTAAAGACTGCTTCTGTTTCCATTGTTTCATCCTTCAGCATTCACATATCAGAGCAATAAGTATTTCATTACTGGTTTATCTGTCCAGAGGCTTGAGAAGCGGTAACAATTAACCCTCCCTTCACAGTGATTGATACAGGCTTTGCTTTCAATTTGTTCCACTACACAGATCATGAAATTCTGAATGCAATCATCCTCATTGACCTACATTTTCAAACACACGGCTACAATGAGACGAAAGTAATTATTAAAAGGAACACTGGACTACTGAGATCTGAAACAAAGTCTTTAAAAAATCTGTGAGATGACCTTCTGGTAAAATTGGCAAATTTTGATGTTAAGGAAAATGATAGCTTTGTGGCCTTGTCTGGAAATATTCAATGCAAGCTGATCAATGTATATTATGGTGATTGCACTGACTCCGGTATGTACTCAGGAAATGCAGAAAGCCATTTTAGAACTGTTACAAACAAGAGTTCAACTGTTAACACTACAGCTTCATCTAAATTTTTTTCAAGGAAATTAAACTTCCTGATTTGTGTATAAAGAACAAACAATGACTACAGCAAAGAATGAAGGTTGGAAAAGCAATAGCTTCACTTTGTAAGAAGAGTGGCGTACCTGAGTCTTACATCCTCCCTGTCCCCCTCCCTTTAGATGAAGATTCACAGTAAGAAATGAATACATTTTTCACAAAGTCTGAAAAATAGCTTCAAATAAATATTAATCTACTGCAATCGATATATATGAGGGATGGAGAGGGGCGAGCAGGACAGTGGTGACTACAGAACTATATTAAAACAAGGGTTGCAGTTAAAGAAAATCAGGGCGGAAAGCAAGGCAGCAGGCCTGAGGCTCTAATCACAGAACAGAGTGATGGAGATGAACCAATACTGCATGGATTAGCAATGAATTATTTTGAACTGTAATCATATGCTTGCACAGAAGAGAGGCAAAAACTAGCCATTACTCATAAACTGATCTGCTGATTTCTGGGGGGAGGGAGGGGATGAGAATAAATTCGTATGCTAAACTAATTCAGAATAATGAAAACCTAAAGATGTGGTTACACCTCAAGTAACATTCTATTTTTAATGTCTGCCACATACCACATAATATAGGCTGTTTCGAATATAAACTGTAAAGTGCCTGGATTCGAGTAGGATTAAACCAACCATTTCTTCTAAGATTGGGATGTGATATAGCCATTCTACTCTCTATTCTTCCTTGGCCAGTAAAACTGTTTCTAGAGAACTTGAATATGCCCAAATGTCAGATTTTTGAGTCTTTGGTTATAAAGAAGCAGCAGAATTCAAGAAATTAATTTCTTTTGTATCACCTAAAAAAAAAAAAAATCATACCAAATGAAGATTCAATTGTTTGAACTAATTTTGCTAGGAAGGAAAAAAAAAAAAAAAAAAACTGCTGGTAGCAAGAGATTCCTGAGATTCTTATGAACAGACTGTTTAAATGAAGAGCACTTTAATCAGTAGAGGAATCCTCACGTTCCTAATGTCTTGCTGTGCATTCTGCAGGTTATAGTAGCAGCTGGTAGAGGTCATATATCTTTTGTGAGCATCCCAAAAAGGCTCACTGCCAGACTGTTAAATTATGAATAAGCAATGAACAAAAGAATGCAGATACGGTGGTGACAAGATAATCCAAGCAAATTTATCTATGACAAATTTCACAGGATTAACAAATTACATTTACACAGAACAATAAAAATGTGTAAAAAAAAATGATGAGCCTACTTTTCCTTATAGCATTAGGAAAACAAAAAAGTCACCAATTCACTGCCTATATGTAAATTTAACTCGATCTGAAGTAAGACATTCATAATATATTCAAGATATCTTTGCAACATTTTTGCATTTTAGGTAGATATAATACAAATATGATAGATCTGATTTATATTTTATATACGTTATGTCATAAACAGTATACATGTAGGCTTTACATATGTTTATATGATTTTACACAGGGTATACAGAATCTTGTGCAATAAAAAAAAAATTCCATCATATTGAATAGGATATATATGGTTTTCAGAAATAGATTCTGAGGAATAAATTATTTGTATAGGAAAAATACTCCTTCAATCAATGCAATCCATATTAGTTACTAAAAATACCCTTATCCTTTGATCTCTCCATTTTCTAGGACCAGAGAGAGAGGTTCCGCAAACAGTTTCAATCATTCCATCTGCCCCTACCAAAATACTGCACTCTTTCTGAGTAAAGTGCTCCTGGATGAAGTTTAGAACTAGTATCCTTTTCCATAGTGTTACCATGGTGGAAAGGAAAATTCATAGATTGGAGGGTAAGAGGATGCTGATTTGAGCTATAGTCAAATAAAGATGACCCTTAATCCAATATTACATTTTTCTTTATAATAAAATTCTTCTTATAAATCTTACCAATGAAAAAGCCCCCATCTATCAGAAGTAATGGGATATAACTGAAATGACCGATGATTCCATAAAGTGGTCTTAAAATGCTATGTGGCACTACTTTCAAAAATATGTGATAAAGATTTAAGCTTTAATGTTATATATAACCTAGGTACCCGAGTCAGAGCCCTTTAATTCTGCATTAGCATACTGATGATAATAAAATACTGTAATCAGAAGTAATTTCTTTTAAGATGATCTGAATGCTATTTTAAATTTTGTGGCTTATTTTTCACTTATACTTCCTATTGACTGCTGCTTTTTATCTTCAATATTTTTAGCAAAACATCTCTCTAAATGAGCCCTTTCCAACATTTTATAAGGCAACCTATCCTTTATGTAAACAAGAGATTTTTCTGAATGTAAAAGTGAATATTTTATTAAAATACACAAGCAAAACACTCAGTTCTTTCAAGCACAAATACTCAAGCACCCCTAATCTAGTCCTTTCTATGTCTGGAATTCCTACTATACTTTTTTTTTTTTTTAAGCTATTTGGTTGACACTATAACATCCAAAAATGTAAAGATAAATGTGGCATGCTTGTGTAGTACCTCAAATCTTGCAGACATTCTACAATGAGCAGTAATGGTGTCAGATGTTACAAAGTTTCCTGAAGTACAGCTTTTGTCAAAGAACCGTTACATGCCTGCCCAACCCCTAGGATGCCTGGCCTTAGAGAAATTAAAATGTTACCAAAGCCTTTCCCTTCTTGAAGATGCCACAAGTATCTGTGTGTGTCCAGAGAGGAAGAGAGACTAAATAATGAGAACTTATCATTTATGCATTTATTGTGGTCCATTTTTAACAAGTTTTTAATTAAATGAGTTAATTAATATATGTAAAGCCCTTAGACTCATACCTGGCCCATACTGCTATATAAAGGCTTACTGTCATTATTATAATGCCACATAACTTGGCAGGAGGCCAACTTGAATGAGTCCTTACATATTTCAAAAGACAATATCTGGAAGTACACTTAAGTACCAACCTGTGTTATTCAGAAAGTCTGTGAGGCTGTTTCCACCCACTCAGTGGCAAAACTCACAAAATAAGAATGCCTCAATGGTAAGCTTTAGACAAACTATGGCACACTCTGAGGCATGTATCACAGGAGTGGAGGAGGTCCTGGGGTACTTCATGGTCTATGGCCTACGAGGTGTTTGCATGCAGCAAACTGATTCTTCTAAAAACCATTCAGGGGTGCCTGGGTGGCTCAGTGAGTTAAACCTCTGTCTTCGGCTCAGGTCATGATCTCAGGGTCCTGGGATCGAGCCCCACATCGGGCTCTCTGCTCAGCAGGGAGCCTGCTTCCCCCCTCTCTCTCTGCCTGCCTCTCTTCTTGCAATCTCTCTCTGTCAAATAAATAAATAAAATCTTAAAAAAAAAAATCCCTTAACAAATCTTCTCCGAAGTGCATAGAGCTGTGGAACTTGCCCACACAAACAACAGGAATGTGAAAGACTAGAGGGAAAATCATTTAAACGTAAATGCTAACTTCACGAACATGACATTTCTTAAGTTCTCGGAACATGGGACGAACCACCAAGAAACAGAGATCTAGGTCACTATCCACAGCGCATGGGGTCTGCCGCCACAAGCGCTCTATGGCATCCACCCAGAAATCCCTGGTGCTGCGAAGTCCAAAAATAAAACACCTGTACCCTGCTGTGAAAGGTAGGTTCCTACAGAGACAAACCCAAATTCAGTCCCTATCTCTACTACCTTCCTTGGGAAGATTAGCATCTATTTTCTTGACCGAAAAGGTCTTTAATACAGGGCCCCAAACATGGCAGTGCCCAATAACTGTTGATCATTATCATGTGTGATCTCCTTTTATTTTCTGAATCCCTCCAGAGATTGTTTCTAAAAATCTTCTATAATTTCACTTACACTTATATGGCATCTTTTCTGTCTTTTCTCCAAGAACCGCTAGTCATTATACAGTCATTAGTTATAATATTCTACAACCCAGATACCTACCCTTCCTCTCCCCTCCGCCCAGAACACTAAACTAACCGAAGTCCAAAGAGATAGAGAGCCTTATATATATTTCTCTGAATTCTGCACGTCCTCCTCTTGCAGTAAAAGGTGTTTCTGGCTCTCTAGTAGCATGTCCAGTATAAGGACAAGTTTATGGTCAGAGCAACTGCTTTTACAGAGTATTGTTAACTTCCATCTCTTGCACAAGTCACGACTGTCCATAGGAGAGGTTCAATAAATAAGGCTGAGTGAATGAAGCAATCAATAATTATACTCAAAGGCCACAAGCACTAGTGATATGCAATTTTCATCTTGTGTCTCATGATTTTGTACACAAGACTGCAAATACATTATGCTCTAATGCATACCAAAGCATTATGCTCTAGAAATGTATACAGACAGCAACTTCAAGTGCTGTTTAATCTTGTCCCTACCCTAGTCATTTCAAATACAGTAGTAATCACTTTACTCTTACTAAGCTATGTCCTGCTTATGCACTGTAGTATTACTAATATTACTGCAAATTATTCTAACTATGTAAGGTTCTATCAAACTTAATAGTGCAAACATCCTATTCACACTAATGGGGCCCAGAGCAGTAAAAATACCATTCAGTTACAGTTGGTTTATTACACTGCCCAATGCGGAAAAAAAGGGGGGGCACTATTTACTGTGAAAATACTAACATCATTAAATGCAAAGCAATGTAACTGAATTTTTTCATAAATTCTATAAGTACAGATTTAAATACCAGTACACATCATAGTATAGATTAAAATATTTCAAGTTTCATATATTCCATGATGTGAAAATTTGGTAGCATTTAAATTGTAAAATTAATATTTAATCAACTAAATTTTTAACATACCCACTCTTTTGCTAACCTTCAACCCTATCTAGTGCAAACAATTAAGGAATGTCTGTAAAACACCTGAAGTTCGAATCTCAGCCTACACAATGCAAACTTTTAAAAATTTAACCCAAATGATGAAATGTTACACTGTAGAAAAAGTGGCCATGCAAACATCATAAGAAGGGCCGGCTCCCCTCTCATCTGTGCTCAATTTTCTTTAAATTCAGGGAGCAGCATTCTCCAGACGAAAGAGATTCACAGGAATGCAGGAAAAATAAGAAAACAGAAACAGACTATCTAAGGTTTACATTGGGGTCATTATTAATAGTAAAGCACTTAAGAAAGTGCATAGGGGTAAACATTACTAGGAGAGATTTAGAAATATTTGTGACATATCCCCCACAAATATGTCACAAAATATAAAGCTCTGCAGCTTTAAAGTAAGGAAATGAAAGCTACACTGCCTAAATCGTCCCCCAAAAGTGCTGCTTTACAAAAGCACATATCTATACATCTTGTCATAGAAAACCTCACCACAGAGCAGAAGATCCTAGACATCAGGGCCCATTTCAAACAGATGCAATTTTAACATGTCACTGGATTCCATCCAGACTCAGATCTGGGACACAGTAAAAGTATTGAGGGGCTCATGGAAACTCTGGCATTCTCATAAAATAGCTCTATTGTAGGGGCAACCATTGTGTAGAATTTCAGGGGAAAATCAACTTCGTATCACTAAAAATACCAAACCGTTCAGATGTGTAGATTGTATTTAAATCACAATGCAATTCTTACCAATTCATTGCTAAGATAGTAATTTCACATCACTTTTGGTCAAATAAAAGCCATATTTTTAAGACTCTGCAAAGACACAGGGACCGAAACTACTCATAATACCACTAGCAACTTTTTTTTTTTTTAACAAAAGCATCAAGTAATACTGATATCAAGTTTGCTCCTTGTAATGAATCAAATCTAGTAACTGGCATATTACAGATTCAGAGTAGCTATTTGTCTCTCAAATCATAAACCAGAGATTGGGAATACGGAAAAGATGCTGTAATGTGGGAGGGTCCTACATAATAAAGGTCATTATAACTCCTGGCTCCAGAGCTATACGATCTAATATCCTCTCCTGTGGTTCTATGATATGCCCATGCATTACAGTTCTTGTTGACAGTCTGTTGCCTTGGAAATATTTCATTATTTCAGTTTTTCCATTTGTAGACCCTTGGCCTTGTGATATGAAGGCCATCCTATTTCATATTTTCGATTATCATTTAAGCAATCTTGTGGAGCTATTTATATATAAGCAAGTGTTAGACAATGCATATCATCATTTATCACTCTGTGTTTAAGCTTACAATGTAAAAAGAAATACCTCCCCCCAAAAAAGTCTCCACCACCACCTTCACTTTTTAAACCAAAAGCCCTGAATACTACTGGAATATGCTTTGCAAACCAGCATGGGCACATCACATGCTTGACACTTCTATCTGTCTACTTTTCTTGGTTATACATCCACATAGTGGAAAAACTCTGTGGTAGAGCTACATAATTTGCAGCCTATTAGTGTTTAAAGAAAAATCGAGCAAGTTTAAATACACAAGGTTTTCAGCCTATGCTCTCAGGCTCTCAGGCTCATTCTGTGTGTAAGAGTCAAAGAAATTTAAGCAGTACTAAATAGTAACCAAAGACATCATGAAGAAGAAGTTTCTTTTTCCAAAACTCACTCTGTAAACATTATTAGAAGGAAATGACTTTTGTACTGTATTACTAAACTCAGGTTAAATATTTTATAAACTAACAACAAGACCATTGGAAAAAAATGTCTTTTTTTTTCTATATAAGTTTGTGTTACTGCTGTATTTGAAAAGCAGTAAAGAGTAGTGTCCATAAGCGCCTTTATGAAATCAGTGATTTGGAAACTATTTTGTAAATAAATGAGAGGATACCACCTAAAGCATGTCCACGAAAGTGATCTTTTATAAACATATTAGTGTTCAACTGTTACAGGGAAATACTACTACAAACCAACAAGTACCAGGCACAAAATCCACATAAAGGTGAAATGACTCTACTTAGCTGAAGCAAGTAGCTATGAAAACCAACCCCCTCCTGACCAAACCATCTGACTTTCCATTTCTCATTACAAAACCAAATCAACTAACATGTGTAATGTTTACACTTAAAGTGTTAAGAGCATTTAAAGCCCTAATAACAAAGTGAACCCTCGGGGCATAAAACAACTGTTTGGATAACAGGCCAAGTTTGTGGTTATTACTGTTTGAAACATTTAGTTTATAACTCCTCTCCTCTATATCGCTCCTTCTGCCCCCTACCTCGTTATTACTCCTCCCTCTCCCTACAGGTTAAACCTTCTCAGATCCAACCTTTAAAATGACAGCATCCGAGCTGAACAAGAAGCTGCTATTAAAGGGCATTAAATTAAATACAGTATATCCTCCTACAACTTCAATCAGAATTTCAGACCAAGTGTTATTTAGTTCAGCTCTCAAGTGGAGCAGAATAACAAATCGCGCACTTTGATTTACCTTCTTCGAATGCCAAATGGAGACAGGTGATAAAGAACGCACTCATGCACAGGCTATGAAGTTTCCTCTAGAAATTAATTCTATCTTCAAGATTCCTATCTCAGAAAAATTCCCAAAATGGCACACAAATAGGTCTCTGCTAGAGAGATTACTGGGGCCATCCCAGTAAATACATTTACTACCAACAGAACTGGAGAAGCCCGAGGATGGGTGGAAAGGAGGAAGGAAATCAATTATAAACTTCTGATCTAAAAAAGTATTCATCACCACGTTAAATTTAAAAAATTCATTATTAAAAGACCTGCACAATGCTCTGAAAATTTTTTTTCTTATCTACAAGAGCAAAGTACTTAATATGTGAATTCTTCATAAAACACTGAATATTCCTTTTAGCTAGTATGAGTAGTCAGACAATGCTACACACATTCAACATCTTTAAAAACGGGATCATTGTGTGATTTACTTTCAGGTATAGGATTTATATAGAAATTATCCATAGTTTAGAATTAATCAATTTTGTAGCTATCCAACAAAATTTTTCCCTTAATCCTGCCAATTCTGCTGTCCCTGTTGTGTGAAGGAAACAAGCAATAGTGCAACTGAAGCTTCCTAATGAGTAGCTTGTTTAAATACCTCTCTTCTTGATGTAAGCTATAGGTTAAATGCAACGTTGTATCAAAAATAAAACCTCCCATGTAATAATAATTAAATCTTTGCAACTACTATGGACTTCCCTCATCTTTTTTTCTGAAGTTCACTTACACCTAGGAGGAAAGTTGGGGAGGGGCCATGTATCTACCAGCATTTGTTTTCCTCATGTAGCAATGGGTAACATTTCCTACTTCCTACTGAGCACTTCTTCGAAGACAGAAAAAGGTACTTTGCACAAACCAATATGCTATATGCAATTAATGTCATTAACACTGCCAGTTAATAGCAAATAGGATTCCAAACAAAGTAGGCTGGATGGACAGCAGGAGGGAAAACCACGTGGGGCGGGGGTGGGGGGTGCTTAGTTACTATGCAGTCTAACAATGCCATTCACGTAGGACGGTTAAGGATATTTTGAATACAAACTCCCTTTCCCTTTGGCTTTAGTTTAACTAACTTCAAACAGACATGCTCCGCTGAGCCCCTTGCCTGGATATGCAATTCTCACCAGGAACTTTTTTAAAACACAGATCCCCAAACAGCAACTAACGGGGCATAGACGTTCCAACTGTTGGCACATTTTGAATCTCGATGTTTACTCGCTAATTTGGATTTGAGGGTTTTCTTCTTCCTTTTTCTTTTTTTTTTTTTTTTTGTTTGTTTTGGGGAGCGGGGGAGTGGAAAGGAGGGCAAGATGAGAGCAAAGCAGGAGACCCACAAGTTGCCAAGGCTAAGGGCGCAGCCTGGACGGCGGGGAGGCGGCGGCCGCGCGCCTCTCTCCTCCCGGCCCGGCCTAGCTGCTCCGCGCGGAGACAGCCCCTCCGCGACACATTCCGGGCCTGGCGCGAGCTCCGCTCCCCGCCCCCGGCCTCCTCCTCCTCCTCCTCCTTCTCCTCCTCCTCCTCCTCTCCTCCTCCCCCTTCTCGCCTGCCTTCCCTCCCCCTCCCCAGCCTCATTCCTTCCTAGAGAGCAGCTGCCAAGGGACCTGCGGCGGCCCCGGGGATCCCCCGGCCCCCCACCCTCACTGCTGTTCCTCGTCACACAGCAGCCCCTTCTCTCTTTTTTGTTTGTTTCTCTCTTTTTCTTTTTTTTTTTCCTTTTCTTTCTTTTTCTTTTTTTTTTTTTTTTTTTCTTTCTTTCTTTCCTGAATAGTTTTTTTTTTTTTTTTGTCAGCGAGTCACTCCATTCGCCGAGCCGAGGAGGTGCTACTGCTCGGAGAGCCTGGCGCGGCCGCCGCTGCCACCGCCGGAGCCCGCTCGCTGCCGCAGCCGCCGCGGGCGGACAATGCGCGGGGGGACCGCGGGCGAGCGCTGAGCCGCAAGCCCCCAGACCAGGTCCCGGTGGGCTCACGGCCCAGGAGGCGGACTGCGGAGCGGGCCCCGCCACCTCGGCGGCGGCGGCGGAGGCGGCGGCGGCGGCGGCGGCCGGAACAGCCGCCCCGGCGGCAGGTTCAATAAACAGAAAAGTGTTACCGTTCTCGCCTGGAAGGATCCTGCTGAAAGCTGGGCTTGGTGGGCGCCATCTTCCTGCTATTTTTTTTCCTCTCTTACTTTTTGCCTCTCTCCCCCCTCCCGGGGTGGGGGGCGTGGGGAGGGCGGGGGGTGTGCGTGTGCGTGGGGTGGCGGGAGTGAGTGCGGGCGTGCGCGGCGCTCAGCGGCGGCCCGGCGGGCGGCGGCCGTGGCCCTGGCCGTGGCGGCGGCGGCGGCGGCGGCGGCGGCGGCGGCGGCGGCCGTGCTGCTGAGGCAGGGAGGCTACGGAAAAGTAGTGGGGCCGGAGCCTTGCCGGCAGCCGGCCGTCCCCTCGCGCCGCCGGTGCCTCTCGCCGCAGGTCGCCGCCTCCTCCGCCGCCTGCGCCTTCTCCTCCCCCTGCTCGCCCGGCGCCGCCGCCGTCCATGCGCCGCAGAGCCCCCGCGGCCCGGGCCGCTTCGGCTCCCGAGACATGCCCAGCGCGGAGACAGGCGACCGGCGGCGGCGGCGGAGGAGGAGGAGGAGGGGGAGGTGGCGGCGGCGGCGGGGGGGAGGCTGCCGCGCGGCCCCGCGGGCAGCCCGGCCCAGGGCCCCGCCGCCCAGGGTTCTCACCCGCGCGCGCCGCCACACCCCCAACTGTGGCCCCCCACCGCCACCACCCTGAGCTGGCCTGGTGGCAGGTGGGGCACACACCCTCTTGGCGGGGGGCGGTCGGGGCCTAGGCCAGGAGGGGCGGGGAGGGGGAAGACACGCAGGGGGTTCCCAGCTTGACCGCTGTGAAAGTATTTCTGGGCATTTTCCAGCTGCTTTGCTCCCGAGCGCTCTCTCGCACGCAGACACACCCCCCCTTCTCTCTCCCCGTCTCTCTCTCTCTCTCTCTCTCTCTCTCTCTTCTCTCCCTCGCTCTCTCTCTCGTTGGGGGACTGGGAAGCTCGGCTGCCAGCGCAACAACGCCACTCAGTTGCAGTTTGGAACACTTCCCTTCTCAGGAGTATCGCAACCAGGGAGAAAGAGAGAGGAACTAGGAGGCCACGGGAGAGGCCGCGGACAGGACAGCGTCCCGGGAGCGCCTTCCCAGACAGTGGAAATAAAAGCGGGTGGGAGCGCGCTGACCAAGCCCGCGAGCCCAGAGAACACTGTGGGCGCAGCTGCTGCACCCGCACCTCAGGGCTCCAGCGCTCTCACCAACACGTCCCGAGCTGGAACATCTGCATTATTCACGCGCATACGTATCTGCAGACCCCGGGGTTCACAGAGGAATCCCCAAGGGTCTCTACGCGGTTAGGTACGAAACGCCTGTCCCCACTAGGCTCCTGGTACCTGGGACCAGAGGACTGCGGACCTCTGGGATCAAGCTCTGTCGTTTCCCTCATTTTACAGCTCAGCGAGGCCTAGAGAAAGGGCCCTCACTGAAGGGCCAGTGCTGGAATTCCATTACCTGGGTAGACCCTGGTCAGAGCGCCCTCTCCACTAAACCACTCTGCCGGGTGTGGGCATCTTTTCCGGCAGATACTTGGGTCAGTCATGTGTCAACCAGCAAAGCAGAAAGGATTCCCAACGCATTTCCACTTTGAACAAATGAAAAAGCTACACAGAAAACATCAGTCCTAGGTGAGGCTTTACATTTCACTTCCCACTTCAGAAAAAATAGACCTGAAAAGGGGTCCCATTCGGTCCTACGGTTCCAGTAAAGTGGGGCTGAGAGTTGGAAACTTTGAGAACACAAGTCACAAGTGTTTTTCGTAGCAGAGGTGTTTAATCTGCGTGATGGTGTTTGAGTTCTCTTTGGAGTACACTCTACAGGTAGAAGATGAGAGCGATTGAAAAATGAACTGAAGTGGAGAGTATTGAATACAAGATATACATGGGCTGGCAGGGAGGAGGAAGAGTTGCCAGTTGGAAGTTTTGGCTCCAGGACAGCCAGCCTAGGGCGTTTCTGCCCAAAGATGACAAATGAAAGGGGCTGTGTTCTCCCAACAGGCCACTCTTGCTTGAAAAGCCCCCAACTCCTGTCACTTCCTCATCAGACTACCCAAAAGCACTTAATGCAAAAAGATATTTTGGTAAAATGATGTGTCACCATTCACTTTAGCAAACATAGCCAGGTCTTGAAGTGCAAACTAAGTCTGTCCCTCATAGCTTCTAAAGCCTCCCATGCTGGTGGCCTGGTGAAGTAGGGCCAGAGGACACAGGACTCAGGACTCAAACCCTCCCTTAAGCATTTGCCAATAATCGTCTTGCCTCATAAGGCTCACTGTCCTGTCCCCAAATTGACAAAAATTAAAGGCAGTAACAGGTGTCATCATATCTGACTAATGAAACCAAAAAAAAGCTCCATGTTTCACGGCTGTAGCACCTTCTCTTCTGTCAATATGACTGAACATAGAGAGGAAGGAAATAATATATCCCAAAGGCTAAAGTTTGGAGTTCTTTTTAAAGCTTTCATCTTTAGAACCACAGAGGGATTCAGAGTCTTGACAAAGTGGCCCAAATTCAAAGATGAAGAGGGAAGTCATCAGTGGAGCTTTCAGTGTTGGAGGCAGAGCTGTAGAGGATTACCCCCGGGGACTCCTGACTTATGGGGGAAATTGGCCCTGGGAAGATCTTTTTGGTGAAGAATTCCAACACTCTGAGAGCAAACGTAAAGGCTGAAAATTCAGGAACACCTCTTATGCCCAATTTATATCTTATGGATTAGTTGGAAGTCTCTGAAATTGTCCAAAGGCCATCTGACATTTCTGACCCTTGACTCCCTACTCCACAGATCATACTATTGTAATTATAGCCTGCACTTCCTAGTTAAAGTGACCGCCAGATTATATTGTCATTTAAATGTTTTTTAAGTGACAAAAAAAACCTTACCTGAATCATGAAAAGGAAAAAAAATCTAATTCTTTTCTAGTCCTTTATGTTTGAAAGATTCCCAGATCTTTTGTATTAAAGGTTCCTGTAATCACTGAAAATGAGACTAAAATAATTTAAATTTAAAAATCTCTTTGACCAGAAAGAGCCTGTTTTTGAGTTATTTTCGAGTCTCCCTTTTTAAAACTTCCGACAGTACTCAAAGTATATAATGAAGTCTTCTACAGAATATTTGCAGTACTGGGCATCAACTTGGAAAACACTCAGTGTGTTATGCAAAATCTGCTCTGGTCGCTGGGCCATTGGTTAGAAAGCACAAAATATGGCAGTGATAGATTATCTTAACCTTTTCAGTTTAAACACTGTTGGTTCAAATCAAAGGTTCTCAAATCAATGAAGTTTGAAATACAAGGTAAAAATAGGAACTGTTATTTGAATTATGCATTGTGTATATTTTAAGTTAAATGCCATTGGCAAATCTCTCAGATATTTAATCGTGTGCAATCTGGGAAACACAAATATTTAATTTCACACTTTCATGTGTTTTTTTCTTCCATCTCCTGTAAAACTGAGCCCCACAAATGGGAAGCTTACCTTTCATTACTACATTGTTAGTTTTTCTCAGCACATTTTTGTAGACTACATTTTTTATAAAATCTTGGAAGATCACAACTTGTCCTTAAGGAAGAACTTTAGGGTTCTAGGGTTGTTGGTGGTAGTATCCCCCCTCCTTTCCTAACTGAATCAAAGAATATTTACTAATTCAATATCACAACTATATTTTATTAAAAATCTATAGATGTTCAGGAGAAATACAAACAAGTAATACTTCAAAACTTCCTTCTCACCCACCTAGCCTAACTTTGTAAAATTTGCTTCCTAACTCGCATCTCTGAATCTTACGCATTTGCATTATAATGCATTTAAGATGAATACTTAACAGCGCCGAGGAGACTCGGATTTCATGCTGTATTTCCCTGTAGTAACAGGTGACATGATAACACTATTATGTAGAATTGCAAGTCTACAGCTACACGTGAAAATCGTTCCTATTCTGTTTGGAAACAAATGATCAATCAGCCTCCAGTGATCAATTGCCCCCAGGCTGCCCGTCAGCTCGGGTTCGCACCCGGCAGAGGCAGTGAGAAAATTCCGCGGAAGGGGACTGGGATCCCAAACTTTGCAAAAGCACCTTGTGCTGTGTCTAAGACTTCGCTGCAACTCCTAGGCTACGCGGGGCTGGGGTGCTGGATTTGGGGCCAGGCAGAGGGCAAAGGATGGTTTCACTTAGCCAGTACACTGGAGTGTCTTTCAATCCGAATTGTGAATTATTATTATTTTTTTCTTTCTCATCTGTAGAACGAGAAGCAAGCAAAGTGAGCCCTGACGATGTGCATGTGTGTTGTAACGCATAAAACAGGAGGCAAAGTGAGTCCCACCCCAGCACCCCGGGGCGGGGGCACTATCCCAGCCCAGGCGGGACTACTCACCGCTGCTGGTAGGAGGTGATGCCCTGGACGTTCTGCGGGGTGCCGTTGGCCGCGGCGCCGGCCCTCCCCATGCCCGCGCCGGCCGGCACCCCCGCGGCCGCCCCGCCGGCCGCCGCGGCCGTCACCTGCACGCTGAAATCCGGAAAGATTCGGATCATCGCCGCGGCTTCGGCCCCCGGGCGCGGCGGCTCTGGGCGAGAGCTGGCGGGGGCTCGGGTTTGGGCTCCGGCGGCGGCAGCAGCAGCAGGGCGAGCAGCGGCGGCGGCAGCAGCGGAGCCAGGCACCAGCCTGCAATCCCATTAGTGAGCCGCGGCCACTGTGCGCGGCGGAGAGGCGCTTTGATGTGCGCGCAGCGGGCTGGGGTGGGGGGGCCGCGAGCGCTTGGAGGAGGTGCGGGGGGCGTGCGAGGGACTTGCAAACAGCAAAACGTGTCAGGGTGGGGCCTTTTTCCCCTTTGGGGGGGCGGTGGTGCTCCCCCCTCTTTCCAGGATGTTGCTCTCACTGGCTGCTCCGGCTGCGCGGCGCGAGCCCAGCTGAGAGAAGAAGGGGAGGGGTGGCGGAGGAAGGATGCACCGGGAGGCTTGGCGAGGACTTGGCCGGTGCAAGGGAATGACGGGCAGCGGAGGGTGCCTTTCTTTCCCGCCCCCCGCTACACACACACACACACACACACACACACACACACCGCACTTCCGACCCAAAGTGCAAGATTGAGGCGCGCGCTCTCCCTTCTTTTCTCTAGAGAAATAACCACGATCCAAGCAGGCTCGCGCCTCCCGCGGCTTCCAGCAACCTGGACTTGAGCCCGCGTGTGCAGGAATGGGGGCTCAGAGCTTCCCCTCCCACCCGGGACCCCTCTCTGCCAGTCCTCTGCACACCAGGCAGTGCGGGGGTTGCCAACTGCAAGTTGGACTACTAGAGAACTTGATGCTTATCGAGAAGGGATGGTGTGCAAAGGAGAATGGGGGGAAGGGGGTCGGGCGGAGAAGCCGCTTTTGTGCAATGGAGAGTTTGTTCCCTTTATAAGAAGGGACTCTCCTCGCCCCTGGTGGGCGGGCAGGTTAGTCTTGGACAAACTTGTGAGCTGAGGACTGTAGGTCCGTGTAGAGAGATCCGGCTTTGCCCCCGATGACCCATCTCCATACGCCCTTTTCAAACGTTGAAACGAATAAATTAGCAGCCACAACTGAGGCGAACTCTGCAAATTCCAACCACCAGGGAAACAAAAAGAGAAAACACGTGCATTTATTTCCTCGTGTCTCCCAGTTACTTCTCTGCATTGTTACATTGGTATTTCTTTAGGGGATGAGGAGGGATGCTTGTGATTTGGACGCGCCTTTTTAATGACAACTTGCACTTCTTCTCGCCCTAGTAGCGGGTGGGGGTGGCGGGAGTGGATCGTCTCCCCCACCCCCTGCCCAGGACCCCCTGTTGCCCCACTTCCTCCCTCTTTCTTCCGGCTTGCAAGCTGGGACCGGAGTTGCGGGGCAGAGGCGCAGCCCCGGAGCGACGCGGGGCTCGGTAGGGCTCCCCTCCTCTTGCACGTACCCACCCGCGACCCACTTCGCTGGTGCTGATGTGGGTTTCCCCCAGCTCGTTCTCTCCTTTCCTCTCCCCGCGCGCCGAGGCCCGGGCACGGCATCCGGGGGACGAGTGGCCGCCGCGCCCGCCGCACGAACCCAAGTTGGGCTCGGCGGAGCGTGGTGACCGCGGCCGCAGCCCTCCGCCAATAGCGCCTCGTGGGGCGAGACACCTGCTTAACCCTTTGAGCCTGGGGCGCAGCCGGCCGGCGGGGACCCAGAGGGGAAGGGCGGATTGGCCAGAAGTTGCCAAGGCCGTGAGCGGCGGAGACCGCCCAGACTAACGTTCACGCACGAGGTCTAGGGGCCAGACGCCTGCCCTCGCCGCGGAGCTGGACGTCCCCTTCCACCCTCCTGCCTCTCGGGAAGCAGCCGAGCGGCACAAAGGCCGGTCCGCGCCGGGCTGCGTCCGGCGCCTGCCTAGGCAATGTCTGCACTCCCCTAACCCGAGTCAGTTTCCGGAGGAGCCTCCCGCGCCCGGCAGCCGCAGGGAGACGGAGGGAGGGAGCCCCAGCTCTCCCTGGCCGGGCCCACGGCGCAGCTGCGTTTCCATTTTCCTCTCAAAGAAAATGCTTTGGACGGCAGATAATACCAGGAGATATGAAACTGCTTCGTCCCCCACATGTTGCACGTAAAAAGAATCTGTAATGAGCATCTGTGGCGTGTGCTAGGGATCCCAGGAGTGAGCTGAAGATCCAACCGAAGTCCTGACTCTTCCTTCCTGGGAAGAGGTCATGTTCTAGTTTAGCTGCGTTTCATTCGGAGATACTTGCTTTTCAAAGGCCAAACTCAAGGTCTTAGAACGGGGTGAAGAATGGATGTTGAGAAAGTGGAGGGTCTGAGTAGATGGAAAGCCGCTGTGTAAAGATCTGGACACAGATATGGGTCCCTGTCCCACTCAGAGCACCTCAGCCAGGCGATGCGGGTTGACTTGAGTCTGGTCACTCTTTCCTCCCCATCTCTCATCCTCAGGGCCGGATCTGAAGAGGGAGATCTCAAATACCATCCCTTGACTCTAAAGCTGGCTTTCCAGCTGAAAGAAATGGGAATTCCATGGCGAATCTAGAGAGGTCAGGAATGCTTTAGGGGTTTGGAGAAGTTCTCCAAGATCATAGGTCCAGGCAGTACTCCTTAGGTCAAGGCAGGCAGTACTACAGGCCAAAGGAAGCCAATGAATGGCTAAAAATGAATGATGAATAAGGCTAAAAATGAACACAGATCCAGGCAGTGGCTTTCTATAAAATAGCGTTTGAATTATTGGCCCATTGTGGGGTGGTGCTGTGCTTGCCACCTGATATCTAGGTCAGCCAGATGATAGAGGCTTCCAGCAAGCTGCTCCAGCTTCCGTATGTGCTTTGACTCCAGGAGCATAATGCAATCTTCCAAGCTAGACCCGGGTGACCCAGAGGCAGTCCCAATGTACTAAATGATGCCAAAGAGGGGAAACCCTCTTTGGCCAAAAGAGCAGAATTTTTAGAAAATTACTTTCCCTTTTGAAGTCTTTCTGCACAACTAACAGGGAGTTATATCTGTAGACAATATCACAGTTCTTCTTTGTGTCCATATACTTCTATGGATAGAAAAGACCAGCGATTATATTTTACTGACTACTTATTTTACAGAATAGTTAGTCTGGAAATATGTGACCCTGCTTTGCTTACCTTCTGGAGGGCAAGTTTTTCTTGGAAGCTTAAAGGGCAATAGAAGTTGTCCCAAGAGAAAAAAAAATGTGTGAGCTCTGTTGCTAGACATTAAGACTAGATATGCTGAAGCTCACTTTCAATTATACTGTATATTATTAAAAGAGAGTTTAATGAGCACATTCAACTTCAAAGTTCCAAGCTGTCAACCCCATATTTAAGAGAATTAATATAGCTCCTGCCCTCCAGAAACTTTCTTTTCTAAAATAGAAACACAAAGAATACTCAAAGAAGACTTCCACCATAGCTTATCTTAGAATGCTTATAAATGTGCATCAGTATTTTGTCTTTACATGTGTAATTCTGGAAGTTTGGTTTGCATGCATGAGAGACAAAGTCCTTATTGGATCTGCTTATCTGCATGTTCGTTAAGGACCTTAAGCAAAATATAAGTTTATTCGCTCATTAGTAATTCAGATTTCATTATTCTTTCAGTTAAAATCTTTACATGCTGGCAGCTGTTTTGAAATATTTTGAAAGTTGCTTTGGCACTCATCCAACAAAAAGGGCTCCAGTTAGCATTAACCTGTATACTTCCTCATCTTGTATTCTCCTCCTTATGAAAACCTACATATTAGTGTATGTAGAGATCTAGAAAGAATTTTATGATGTTTTAACCCTCAATACATGCATATGACATATATACAGCTATCACAATTACATATTTACATCTTTATCCTTGTTGTCAGTGTACAACTATGCCTCTTGCTCCTGTGATAAAAATATCTATTCTCTGGAAATTCATTTCCATATACTTAGAGGTAAATGGTTTGACTTTGAATTTTCACTATTGGTTGTCAGAAGCTACCAGTGACAGGTAGGAGAGACGAGCTGCAGAGCTTGATTGTATCTAATTTTTGCTTTTCTTTGGCCAGGTATTTAAGAGGAAAATAAAACAGTACATACAGATTGGGATAATATAAAGCAAAACAAAATAAAAAGAATGGAAATACTATATGTAATGAATAAGGTAAGAGATGTTTTACTCTGAAATGTTGAGTGTTTTATGAAAGTGATTATGCTGCAACAAGAGATTTCTTTTTCTTTAAAAAAAAAAAAAAAAAAACCTCGTGTGATAATTTACAACAATCTGTGAGATGAGTCTTCATTGTAGGAAGAGCCATGAGCTAAAATTAAGATCCCTCCATATCATAGGAAGGAGATTTTACATTCTGTAGAGGGGTTAAATATTTGATTTGAGCAATTTTCCAACTTTGCTCCTCAATCCAAACTGAATTCAAGCTCTTACTGCTAAATTTGCCATACTATTAATATGCCCTCTAGTCCTTTCAAAGGGAAGACTATAATGTCAGGGGAGAAAAAAAGTAACATAAACTTAGCAATATATACTTTCTTGATATTCCAGAAGAGAAACAAAGGAATTAAGAGAGAATATATAATAAATCATTATTTATAATATATGTATGTTCATATATAATCTATAAGGAGACTACTGAGGTTTTTCATGTTAATACTACCTATATCAAGTACTGAATATCTCAGGCTATTATGCTAAACTAATTCTCGGAGGACTTTATAAATATATAGCTAGAAAGAGAAGAGATTTAGTTAAGAGAGGAAATCCTTTCACTATTTTTTAAATTCAGCAGCAGGCAGTAGGGGAGGAGGAATTGTTTTTTTTAAAAGAAAAAGTGGGAAAGGGTCTCAAATCCATATTTTTTTTTTTAGTTACAATATTCACACATCATGGTGCATATTATTCCAAAGCATCTGCCAATCACTTGGCTCCAACTAAAGCTAAATTAAGACTCTGAAAAATAACCAAATACTCTCAACATATACAAAAGCTTAATTTGTCTTCAGACAACAATCTTAAAATTTGCTTTTGCTTATTTTTTTATGATTGTGGATTTGACTTTGGAGTTGAAATATTTCTAATTTTTAGGAGACAATTTAAAATCTATCTGTGATCATAAAGGAGTTACAGGTGTTGGTTCTGGTTGTTTTTTCCATTACGGGCGGAATGATTAGAACTTGCTCGAAAACACCAAGTGGGAGTCCATAGTAGCGCTACAGACCCAGGGACCTTTGTACCTTTGTATTTCAATGAAAACTTTACCTAGTGCCAACTGGAAATTTCACTGGTCTTTGACTTGGTTCCTCCAAGTAGGCATACTTATATAGCCAATGGAGTCTTCCCTGAATTGTGTGTGTGTGTGTGTGTGTGTGTGTGTCTGTGTGTAAATTTAAAAATTATTTATTCAGTGACTGGTTGTTTGAAGGAGTAATTAATTGTTTTGGATTAATTTTTTTCCTCAAGATGAAAACAACTACTCCAGATTAGTTTTTGCTTGAATTTTTCATTTTCTGCAGAATAGGACATTTTATAAACCTAATCACACAGCAAATCAAAGGAATGGTTTTATTATGCTCCATACTGAGTCAACCATTCTGTTCCTATTAAACTGTTATGTCTCTTCACATAGAGGAGTGATTCTCAAACTTTAGCATGCATCAGAATCACAAGAGGGGCTTATTAAAACACAGATTTCTGGGTCTTTCCTTTATAAGATCTTATCCAATAAGGGGGGTATGCTAAAAATTTGTACTTCTGACAAATTCCTAGATGATATTGATGTAGTTGGTCTGTGCACCATATTTGAGAAGCATTTACCTGCAATGTTTATCATAGAAAGTTGGGATGGGAGCTCTGGATTCAGATCCTGAGGCTACACACTGATTGAGTAGTCGAGGGCAAGTTATTTAAACTCTTTTGGGTTCCACAACCTCAACCGGTATTAATTCAGCCCAGCAAAAATGCATGTGTCCTGTGTGGTGGGAACTCAGACATGGTTCCTTCTTGAGGGAACAAAAAGTTTATTAGCAGAGGTAAATATATAAAGAAATTAATTGCAACAAAGTATCTTAAGGACAACAATAGATTTGTGTGAAAAGGACAAAGGTGGCATGGCGGTGTTAGGAGCTCAGCCAAATGAAAGAGGAATAAAATATTGTCAGGAGCTTGGGGTGAGAATCATGCACTCTGGATCTGAATACAGCTCTACCTTTTACATGCTGAGTGACTTCAAGCAAGTTTTTTTATTGCTCCCAAGCCTCAATTCCTTCCTTTGGAAAACTAGTGATATGGTTCTCAAAAGGATTGTTATAGGGATTAATTGACATAAAGTATGTAAATACTTAGGGACAGTGTCTGACTTATGTTAATTACTCAATGAAAAGTAGTCATCAACATAAGAACAATCTCTAAATCATCTTCCAAGATCTCTTCCTTGGCGATGAGAAAGGTCCTGATAATTACCCAGGTAAGTCATGCAATATTTATATGTTCTATTTATGAATGCTGACAAGTCTAAAGTGTTATTTATTTTAAACTCTAGGACAATATACTTGCAATTATGAGTGATTAATTTTTTTTATCAAATTCAAGAAAGGTAATATAAAAAAACTTCAAGTGTTCCCCAGAGTTTGGTACATTTTTGGTAAAACTTAATGTTCTGCTTTACACAAAGGACAGTAAAATTCTGGCATTAATCATGTGCAAGATATGTAAAGACATAAAATGAAAGAGTTTCACTAGGTGTAAATACAATACTATTGAAGATTTATCTATTTATTTGAGAGAGAGAGAGAGCTCATGCCAGCAGGGTAAGGATAAGGGGAGAGGGATAGGAGAGAACCTCATGAATTTCATGCATGTTCCACGCTTGGCACAGAGCCCCATGGGGGGCTGGATCCCTGGGATCATGACCTGAGCCAAAATCAAGAGTCAGAAGGTTAACCTACTAAACCACCCAGATGCCCCATCACGTCATTTAAAAATGATTTTTAAAAAAGATAAACTCATTACATATTAATGTAAATAACATTTTTGAATTAAAAAATTAACTATTTCTTCCCTCCCTAAAAAAAAGAGTGATACTGTTTTATATTTCTGTTTTTTTCAAATATCTAGCTTAGTGTAAGACAGTCAGACTCCCATATCTCTTTTGCAATCAATCTGTTATAGTGTGTGGTTTTGGTTAACATGTGCGAAGATAATTCAGTTCACACAGAGGTGTGTGATTACTCAAGAATTAATAATTGTGGATATTCTTCTTTGTTATTACACCAACACTCAATAAATAGTAATTTCTTAAAAGTTAGCTGTAATGAAGAATCTGGAATTATATTAAGAAATGTTTTATACTCTAATCATTGAAATCCATTGGACTACAAATTTTTTTGGTGCATGCATGACTTTGTGTCATCAAGCGGTAATAATTTTTTAAAACACTTTAACTGTATTATACAAATCTTCTGAGTTTTAACACATTTCATTGCACAATATCAAACAATCACATTTATTAAGATCACTACCAAACTGATCAGTAAAGTCTTTACATACTGGAAAGTTGTCAAGCTTACAAAAGCAAATATAAGTTTCCTAAATACTAATTTTCACTCAGAATCTTAAATATTATTATCGGCAACCAGATACCATCAGTTGTACCTTCAAAGTGATAGATGGCATTTTATTCATTTTTAAGAAAAAGTCTGCTAAATACCCACATCTGAATAACCATCATATGTCAGTTATTCTTTCAAGGATAAATTGTGCTCCATGAAAAAAAATGGCTAGTTCAGCTCGTAACTCAAGGAATGACACAAATATATATATAGATATATACATATCTATATATACATATCTATATATGTATATATCTTTGTAGCAAAAGTGCTTTATGTGTACTTCCCATTTCATCAGAAAGAATATTTTAAAGATATGTGTTTAAGGGTCCAGACTGAATAAAGTTAATAATTCTAACTGCTTCATCAAGGGCATTCTTCAATGATACTGGCAGATCTTGACTGTGAATGTGTAGCAGGAAGGAACATAAGGACTACTAGGACAGCCTGGTGCTGTGGTCTTGATCCATGCTAACGCCATTTTACTCACCATTGCTTTGCACCATCAGTTCGGATGTCCACAGTGAAGAAGACAAATAACGTCTTAGTATAATTGTAAAATAAAATGACCTCATGGATACCCTGCAAATGTCCTCAGCTTACCCTTAGAAGACAACCATTTTAATAGTGAGCAAGTCTCAAGTTGTTGTTATTATGACTGATAAATAAAAGGAAAAGTTTAAACTCTTCATTTGCTATATTTTTTTAAAGGGAGAAAATACACTCTACAATTATGTATTTCTTTCCTCTCAAATCATGAATGGATTATTATGAATATATTGGAATTTTGATTTTGAATAGAAATCAGAAATAGGTACTTTGTTTTCTTATACCATCATTCAGGAAGTGGGCACTGTTTGGAGCTAAGCAATTTAAATACTTAATGTTGAAGACCTGGGACCAGGAAGTTAATTTTCCCTCTATTCTCCAAAAAAAAAAAATTTTTTTAATTTTAAAAAAGGATGAGAAAACAAAAATCAGAATGACACTCCAGAAGGATGGAAAGATGAAACATATAAGGAGCTAGATAAAGTTTCATAGAGAGAGATGTTTTCTATTATACAGAAACTGAAAAGGACCACTTATGGAGGTACTGAATTTCCCCTACTTGGGAAGTATTTTAGCAGAACAAGATGACCACCTTCTAAGAATTCAGATGAAGAAATTTTTCACTAAGAGTCTGTTGGAATCAATGTCCCTTAATTTCATAATTTTTATAGATATAATCTTTAATTATATTATCTCTATACCATAAGCAAAACATCATAACACTGCTTTCCAAGTATTGTACAATCTTTCTAACATTGTTTACCTAGTCAATCACGAATGTTTTATTTATTGTTTATCATTATTCTTTATCATTATTCAAAGTCTTGTTCAAAATGGAAAAACTGAGTCATTGTGAAAATCAGCTTTGCTATCTCAAGACCCCCAATCCAGAAAACAAAAGAAAAAAAAATTGTAATTTAAGTATTTACAGTAATTAATTTTGTTTAAGTACCCTGGACAGCTGCTCAAGATACAGACCAAGTAGGAGGAGGTAACTGAACCTTTTGAAGTTAAATCACTGCTTGTTAGTAGTGATTCATAATCAAAGGCATATCTCAAAGAGATGATAAACTACTGAAGAATTAATCATTTAATATATAATTTAAAATAATCTTTTTTTTTAAGATTTTTTTTTTAAATTTATTTGACAGACAGATCACAAGTAGGCAGAGAGGCAGGCAGAGAGAGACAGGAGGAGGAGGCAGGCTCCCTGCTGAGCAGAGAGCCCAATGCGGGACTCGATCCCAGGACCCTGAGATCATGACCTGAGCCAAAGGCAGAGGCTTTAACCACTGAGCAACCCAGGCACCCCAATTTAAAATAATCTTATTCAAGAATTATATCTCCACTGTCAGATATGTATTTAATGAAAGTTCCAGAAGAAGTAGCTTCTTGGCTGACTTATTTACAGAGACATTCCAGTGTTTGTACCTCAGGGGAATCAAGAAAGGATGTTATCAGAAATGTTATCTGTGTATTTCTGCCTGAAGCTGAAACACATAAAACTCTGCTTTAATTTTATTTATTTTGACTGAGAAACCATCCCTCCTAAAAAGTGATTTGTGTAGTCAAAGCCAAAGATAACCACAGATTTGAGGAAGATTCATTACCAATTATATGAGGGAAAACATCTAAACCAATTGCTCAAATTTGAAAGTTTTGCCAATCTTATTTAATTTTATTTTGGAGAATGATAAAAATATTTTCACTTGGAAATTGCCTTGTTGCCAAAGATCTTGGCTTATTATCATTTCCTCATCTTTAATTTTTCTAAAAAAATTGAACATTATAGAAGTAAAATAAACTGTATATAAAATCACTTCAGCTTTGTATAACAAAAACCAAAGTTAATAATTGCTTATATCAGGTAGAAGTATTTCTCTGTCATGTAAAACTTTTGGAAGTAGCTAGTTCAAGACAGATGGACCCAATTTGTCGTGCAGGGACCTGGGCTCCTTCCATCTTCTCTACCATGCCAGTGCTGTCCAAGATCAGTTACCACATCCACATTGCACACAGCAGGATGGAAGTACCAGAGTTAAGAGAGAGAAGGGCATGGATCTTCCTCTTAAGAACATGCTTTAGAAGCGATACATACTACCCTTACAACTCAGTTAGCAAAATTTACTCACATGGCCAAAATGGCTGCAAGATAAATTGGGAAATGAAGTCTATATTATAAAGTTATAGCCAGATTAAAATCAAGAGTTTCATTACTGTAGAAGAAGGAGACAATTCAACTCAAATATCTACTTGACTTTAGGAGACAAACAAATCCAGAGAAGTAACTCTTCATTGAAGTTTATGAGGATTAGTTTTGAATAGTATCTAAAACCTAGTTATAACCACATTCTGAAGTATTCACAAAGGAAGCTGCAATGCATTCTGGCCATTGAAGCCAAAGAGAAAGGGATATAGGAATAAAATATGATGATACTTGTTTTCCTTTTTTAATAGGAAGATGACACATTTTTAAGAATTCCAGTATAATAAGAAATTTTGTATTGCGAGGTGTAATTTTCATTTGCTCCATGGCTGAATAAAACCCAGACACATGTGCAAATATTGTTTATTCAATAGTAATGTGATCATCTGTTGTTCTTTGACCCATATTCAGAATAGAGGAAGAGGTATCAAGGATTGAGATTATCCCATCACTACGTTGATACTTTGTAGGATTTAGAGGGAACAAGAACTCTAGGGAGACTCACCCATATCTTTCATTGAGAGAAAGGCTGCAGACCTTCAAGAGTTTGAGGATGGGAGAATCCACTTTGGGTGATCTCAGATATCCTTACCATCAGGTCCTGCACAAAGGCAAGATACGGCTATGGAATGACTTGCTCTCCCCAACCATTCCCTGCTAAGACTCTCTTACTTTCAACTCAAGCTTATTTTGAACTTTTCTCTAAATTCCAAATTTCTTTTTAATGGTTACCATTGAAAGTTATAGAGAAACTCAAATAATTAAAAATGGTTTAGAAAGGTCCATATTCTGAAGTATATGCTAAGGGTCAGGAGAGAAACAACTTGGGTGAGAGAACCTGGATTTTTAACATGGCCAAGGACTGAGGGTAAATGACTTAACCTCTCAGGGAAGCGTTGCTTTCATTCATTTCCTTTCATTGATGCATAAATTGAGTTCAATACTCCTTGAGCAACCTACTATATGCCACGTATTCTTTTAATAAGTGGGTCTACAGCAGGATATAAAACAAAGCTGCTGCTAATGGAGCTTTCATTATAGGTGACAGGAGATAGCAATAAACTGGTAACTGTACAGCTGGAAAAGCCAACTTCATAGGGTTGTTGTAAGGATGAATTAAGGCAAACAATAAAGTGGTTAGCCCAGCTCCTGACATGCAAACATACTTCTAGGTGGGAACTATTATTGATGATATCACATGGATTAGGGAATAGTATGAAATCAAAAAATTCGAGTTTGCAGTCATAGTCTAAAATAACATCTCCGGGGTGCCTCGGTGACTTAGTTGGTTGGGCGTCTGTTTTCAGCCCCAGTTATGATCCCAGGGTCCTCAGATCGAGCCCCATATCCAGCTCCCTGCTCACCGGAAAGCCTGCTTCTCCTTCTCCCTCTGTTACTCTCCTGTTTGTGCTTTCTCTCTCTGTGTCAAAAAAATAAATAAAATATTTTTTAAAAATTTAAAAATAAATAAATATGTTTATTATTATTATTTTTATTTACTTTGATGCCTAGTCTGCATCAAAGGTGTTACTCCTGGGGTGCTTGGGTGATGCAGTCAGTGAGGCAACCAACTCTTGATTTCAGCTCAAGTCACCATCCTAGGGGCCAGGAATTCAGCCCCAGCTCGGCTCCCTGCTCAGTGAACAGTCTGCTGGCGATTCTCTCCCTCTCCCTCTGCACCTCCCCACCACAGGCGTGTGCATGTTCTGTTTCTCTCTCTCAGATAAATAAATAAATAAATAAATCTTTAGAGGGTGTTAGTCCTATTATCTCATTTTTATTTGGTTAAAAAGATTTCTGCAACATCTAACAAAAACCCCACATTAAATTATTTTGTACCTCTCCTTTCTTATTTCTCTGATTTGTCAGAGCAAAATGTATTTTTTAAAAAATACCCCCCTAAAACTGACGGTGTCAAGTGGATAAAGAAATGAAAATGAAAAATGAGTATTTCTGATTATCTGCTGCTAGTTGGGCACTGTGTTTGGCACTTAATACACACACTTCCTTTAACCCTTGGAACAATCCTACAGAGTACCTCTTATTAGCTCCAGGTTTCTAAATTTTAACAAACTCTGGTAAATATTTGAGACAACTAAAGAAAAATAAAGACAACAAAAATAGCTTATGGTTTTTAGTTGTCAGTTATTTTACAAATAATTGGCCACAAGTGTTTTTCCTGTAAGACACAAAAGAATGTAATGCCACCAATGAGACTGAGAAGATAAGTGACAATTTTTATATCTTACTAATTCATTGTCCTAAAATATATCAGGATTTTTCCTTTCCCTATCAAGTTCACTTAGTTATAATATAAAACAATTATAACACTTCAGTTCAACTAAGAATGCTCATAGAAATTCAAAGAGGTTTTTTTTCTATTGGATAATGTAATGATGGTAGAGATCCATAATTCTCTATGTGTGTTCCCAATCTTCATCATCATCATCATCATAGAAACTAGTTAGAAATTCAAATCCTTAAGCCCCACCTATTGAATAAAATCCTCTGAGAGTGGGGCCTGGGAAGCTGTGTTTTAACATCTCTTCCAGATTACTCTGATGTACCCTAAAGGCTAAAGATTACTATTGGTGACCACTAAACGACATTAAAGATAATTAGGATAGTATTTTTTTCCTGAGGCAAGAGTCTCTCCTCTTAACCTAAAAAATGTGTGTCCTTAGTTTCCTCCCATGAAAAGAGAAAGCAGAAAACAAGACAGTCCTTTACAGACTCCAAATTTCCATACATTTCCAAATATCACCAATTTGGGAGATGTGCCAATAGTAAAACAGGAACTGTTTTTTGAAATATTTCAAAGGCAACCCAAGAACGATTCCCTTTCTAAATTCTTCTGCTTCCAAGAGAGAAAGGAATATATTGCGAAGACTTAAGATCCTGAAAGCGCAGAAGGGAAAACCCACAGAAAGAGAGAATACAGAGCCCTCCCAAACGTGCATTAGAGACCTCCTTTCCTACCTGGAGGACCAGAAGGAGCAGGTCCTGTTCCATATGTAGGAGGCCAGAGAGCGGGATTGGTTTGTTAAAGCTGTCACTGAGATTAGAGCTTCCCGAAGCTCCTGTCCTAACATCAAGTCAATTTCTTGCTAAACTCTTTCTCATTTTAAATGGGAAAAAGATTAGGCTCTTGAGTGCTTGGGGAAAAATATAAAACTGGCTCATAGGCAAGCTTTCTTTTTTAAAAGAAAAATTCTCTCAGCCTTCTGAACTCAAAGATAGCTTAATAAAAGTTACAGAAAAGTCTAAAACGAGTGGGAAAAAATGAGAGGGTCAGAAAAAGACCAGATCCCTCTTAAAATAAGTATTCCTTCTCAGTATGGGGGGGTGGGAAACTAGCTTGAAAGTTCTTATAGTGGTATTTTTGAGACAGAGGAAGAAACTAAAAAATAATTCAGAATAATATTTGGAGACCTGAACATCAGGATATGGTGAGAAACACAGGGCATGAGGACACAGAGCAATGCTTAACGATCAAAGTAGCTCTCGTTCTCATGCATACACTTGCCCTTGTGTGGTATGGATGCCCTTCTCACCATCTCATTAGCAACTCCTTGGGCAGAGACCTGCTGCAAAATAAAACAGAAAGGGAGCAAAGAAGACTAAATTGTATTTTTCTACAAACGTAACAGATAGTAAAGAAAGGGTTCCTGGAGCTGAAATTATTGCCCAGTCTGTTTATTACAGAGTTTTGGGTTTGCAATAGAGTTCTAGAGAATGAGGCTATGGTGAAAGTTACTGAAGCAAAGTTCCCAGATTCAGTGTCTCTGGGCACTAATGAACAAGTTCCGTGAACTAAACTGGAGGAAAGGCCAAGTGATCTTGAAGTGATCTGGTGGTCAACGTAAACTTTAGCCCAAATCAGAATTTTGCCAATTTATTTCGTTAGTTATTACCCACTGGGAATTCAATGCTAAGATGAAGATAGGAGTGCAAGAGGTTTTAAGAGGTGTGTGGGATATAACGCCCATGACAGATCAAGAAAGAAGAAGGAGGGTTTGGTAAGGAAAGCCCTTAGACAGGAAGAGAGAAATCTGAGATTAGTGAAAGGAAGGTGGGGGGATGGGGAAGATTGCTCAGGGAGAGTCTCAGACTGTGAAACATGGGGAGTTAGATCATGTGTCAGGAACCCTGTGTTGGGCAGAAGTGGTCAGGCCCTGGTGGCCCCACATTGCTTAGTCACCGAAGATCCACAGGGAAGAGTGTGGCCTGGGTTCAAATGTTGTGCCATATTCCAAAGGCACTGCCACCAGAGGCTGTCAGCCACCTTCATTCCTTGAAACTGAACAGCAAGTTCTTTCTGAACGGAGATCCAAGCATTACATTTCTATGGTGGCCCTAGGCCACAATATGGATCCCCAGGCCATATGGATCCACTTCTCCATGTTTTTATAGTCCTCCCCAACCCATCCCCCAGACTCCTGTGGGTCTCTCTTCCTAACAGAAAGCTACCATCGTTTTTGCAACTGGTATTCATCATTGCCCTTCTATACTCTTCGTTTAAGTTGTCCTCAGTCATCACTTCTCTGGTCTTGATGGTTTTTCAAAAATGTATATTTCTCTGCTGCAGATAGCTTGGACTTTAGAACCCCAGGGTCCTGTGTCAAGATTCACCAAATGGGATTTGCCATAAACTCCGCTGTATCTTTTCTACCACTGACATCTTCAGAATTAGGGAGTTGGCCTGATCAAACAGTCCAGGCAGCAGGACGGCTTGCACATGTGCTCTGGACCGGCTTTAGAGCCCTGCCTCCTCATATTTGGGCTGAAGTGGTATTCCTAAGTATGGAATGTGTTGCCTCCAGAATCCGAAGAAACTTACCAGGCATCGTGCTTTTTTCTTTGCTATAGGATATACAAGAAGCAGTAATTTTTTTCCCCTCCTTTTAAGGGATGTCCTAACATGTCTCTGACTACTGAGTTTCTAAAATTGTAGTGATATGATGAGGTCCTATATCGTCATGTGGTTTATTTCTTGTACTCTGGAGCACATGTGTCTTACCAAGACATTTGGTATGCTAGCCACCTCTTACTCTGCCTCATATCCTCAATGCAATGGATAAAGTGATATTCTGAAGGATACTGGATGGTCAAGATCTCTTAGGACTCTATTATGACATAATTTATATCACCCCAGGGCAAAATTGTGAATGGATATTTTTGTCCTGCCCATGTACACCAATGTGAACTGTTTCTGTTCATCTTTCTTGATTAGGCTAGAAAGTAACAAACACATTTGCCAGATCAAAAGCTGCATATCATGTCTTGAGGTTCTCACTAAGGTGAAATTCTACATTCCAACAGAGTACCCCTAAGAGTACGCAATCAAATCTCCTTTATCCAGTCTTATGCTCTTGTTCCCTTGGTCAAGCACCTTCAAAATCCAACCCCAGGGTACTTCCCCTGCTTCTGCTGGAGTACACTTAATAGTTTTTGTAGCAAATTTAAGATATAATTGCTTTCTCTATTGTCAGGCTCAACACATCTCTAGCTGGACTATGCTAAAAGTCGAGCCCAGTCATCAGCAGGACAGCCAGAAGTGCAGGTGGCAGATTTTAGGGGAAGCTCCACTCCCCGCCCCTCCCACCACCGCCCTGCCATTGCCTTGCTAGGAATAAGACTCTGCAGGGTCTTTCCACATGGGGAGACTTCTAGCTCTTAACAGGGATGGACCAGCCCCCATGCAGTCTCTGACGTTTCAGAGGTTTGGGGAACCTAAATATTTAGAGATATCTATTCTGATGCCCCCACATCCTATGTCAGGCTTCCCGATTTTCCCAGCAAGGGCTCTGATCATGAGACTTACCTCCACTGAGCAGCAAATCATCCAAAGCTCAGTGATTCTAACTCCAGAGTTGTGGGGGTTTTGTTTGTTTTAGTTTTGTTTTATTTGGTTTTTACTTTCTCTGCTTTCCTCTTGCACAAAGTAGATGCTGATTTTGAAGCTGCTAAAGAGATCCCTGGGACTTGTCTCTTAGTTTTCAGTTTGGTAATTGCCCTTAGCTTTTCATTATTCTTCTCTAGTGTTTCAATTCAGTCTAATGACAGCAAGTGAAATGCACTGTTCTTATATGCATTACCCCCAACCCATTCCCTACTCAACATTTTTCAAAGTCCTGAATCACTGTTGCAATCAGGGTGTTGCCTTCCATTGCCACATTGTCTCTGGTCACCCTCATGAAGGTTTCAGTAAGGGAGTCACCACCTTGTGCCAAGGACTATGTGTGCCCTGCTTATCCCCCCAAGGTGGGGGTTCTCATTGCCACATAATCTATACTGAATAATCCAGACCCAAACCCTATCTTCTCATTAGCTTGGGCCTTCTAGGAGGTAGACGCTGAGACAGAGGTAAGAATGGACCAGGTTCACTAGGAGAGCTCACACCTGTAATGGGGAAAAGGGGAGAAAGCAGGAGTGCACAGGGAAAGCTTTCAGATAAGAAGTGACCCAAATGGTGAAGCTGCACGAGGACACCTGTTATTCTTGTCTGTTCGGCATCCACTTCCCCTGTTCCACAAGCTGCACCCCAGTTTCGTTGAAGAACCATCATTCCCTGTTCATGTGGAAACGCCCCACCACCCCCACCTTCACTCACCCCCAACACCCCAAGAGAGGGCATGACTCAGACCTGGCCGGCCACTCAGGACTTCTGCGGCAAATAAAAGTTTTTGTTCCCCACCAGTGTAGCTTGCTGTGAAGATGAGGTGTTCTGGAGTTGGCAGAGAATGGCCTGAAGGAAGCCTTCCTAGAATGAGGCCAATCATGGGAACGCAGAGCTGAGAAAAACACTTAGAAACTGGATTTTAAGGATACATTTGGAGCTCTTGGACTCCTCCAGACTTTGAGACCTAGATCTACTCCTGGACTTTTCAATTTTAGGAGTCAATCAAGTGTCTTTTTGGCTTTGGGCTGTTTGAGATGGATTTAGTCACTTTCAGCTAGAAGAGTCTTTAATACAGAAATATTAGAGAAAGGACTACAAGAGGCATAAGCCATCATCCTCCTTAGTATGGGCTTAAAAAGAGTCATTAAGGAGCACTTGGGTGGCTCAGTGGGTTAAGTCTCTGCCTTTGGCTCAGGTCATGATCTCAGGGTCTTGGGATCTCACGTCCTGGGTCCCTGCATTAGGCTCTCTGCTCAGCATGGAGCCTGCTTCCCCCACATTAAGTGTTAGAATTAGGACAGAACTCACACAGCATCTAGTTCCAATCGATGCCTTCAAAAAGGAGAGGACATAAATCGAGTGACTTATCTAAGGTCACAGAGCCACTGGGTGGCAAATCACATTTTGATTCTGTCTTCAGTTTCTAGGCCACAGCTCTGTTCACTGTAACACTCTGTCCCCTGAGAGACAGGAGATTACACAATGTAATTCATAGAACTCCCAGAAACAGAAAAAAAAAATTAATTTATAAACAATAGTAGTCAGCTAATGCTAATTTAGTATTTAATGCCAGTAATCCTGGATAATGTAGCTATTGAAGAGTAGTTACTAACGTGGGCTTCATACTATAATTTAGCATTACTTAAGTGAGAACAAAATCAAAATATGCACTTTGGAACAAAGTATGAAAAATGTTTAATCCTTATTAATTTTTCTTTTTGTGACTTGCCTCAAAATGTTCCTTTTCTTTGTTCAGCATATTTCTATTCTTCAGAAATTCTATATAAGATCTGGAATGTTGTGAGACAAAAAGCATTTTGGAAAATTAACATGAACTTTTTCTAGTGCATTGTTGTTTACTTAATTATTGTAAACAACGCCAGGGAGACTTGGCCCGTTTGAGAGGGCCACTACCTTGTTGTTATAATGTATTCTTAGAGCAGCATTTTTAAAAATCAGCAATCTTAGGTTTTAAAGGTTAAATTAAAAGCTAAATTTTTGAGTGATGACTGTGTCCACATAAAATACCTTAAGGAAAAGGTGAAACATTTATACATTTATGAGTAATTGATTCTTTTGAAATTTTTTATTTTCTAGAAAAGGGCTCATAAACTATCTGGGGATTTCTATTTCAGGGAAGATTTATTTGTAGGTTTTCATTTGTTTCACCTGGGCATTATATTATTTTAATTTTAAAATATATTTTGGGTTTTTTTCAAATGCGAGATTTTTTAAAATGTTTTCCGGGTTTTTCTAAAAGCAATGTTGTGATCAATCATATGCTGACTGTTACATAATTAGCTTAATGTATCAGTTTTACACACTGCAAAATGGAAACTGAGAGGAACAGCCCAAAATTAAACGAGGCAAAAAAGAGAGTGTACTCCATTAAACGCACTCCACTTGGCAACTCTCTCAGCTTCTATTTTTTTAAAGATAAATTTGATTTCAGGAAATTCATCTATAATATTCAATTTAAAGCCTCAAGTAGTCCAATGCAAATCCTTGGATTCAAGATGCCATAATTGCAAATAGATGCACTTAAATTGCACGTAAAAGTGCCATCATTGCAAACATCTAGTTAAAAAAATATATTGATGACAGGAAAAGCAAAGAAATGAAACTGGAGCATATTAATAAGAAAGGAGGAAAGTTGTATCTCAGAAAGTCAGGAAAGCCTGACTTTCTTCTTGCCTCCTCATATTCGATAAATTTGTTTGTACACCCAAGAAATGCACACTGAGCATCTCTGTTCATCCAGCACAGGAATTGTGGAGGTGGACGGACCCAATCCTGATGGCTAAGGAGCTTAAGAAGCAGGAAAGCTAGATGTAGGAGCAAATAGCTAGGCTGCCGTGTGAGAAATGTTGCAGTAGAACCTTGTGATGATGGATGGGGAAACAGAGCTGAGAAGGGGAAGGTGACCTCGACCAATAGAAGGGAGGATAGGAAAAGACTTCATGGATGAGGAAATCAGTAGGAACTTAACTGGTGTAGAAGAGGAGGACATTCTGGCTCAGCAGTTTCTGGCAGATGAATGAGAGTACGAAGGTCTCATGCAGGCAGTGGAACATGGGCAGCGAGCTGGCAGGGTCTGAGGTGGGACGTGGAGATGAAGGAGCAAAGCAAAATGAGCAACAGGAAAGAAACTCAGGTGTGCAAACAGGCAGGTACCAGATATTAAAAACCTTGAGTGCCAAGCTGTGGATCTCAATGTCATCTCGTTGTCCATGGAAAGTCATGGAAGATGTTTTTATTTTGTTATGTCAAGATTATGGCAGGATCTTATGATAATGAAAGATAAAGTCTGCAAGATTGCAGAGGACAGATTGGTGGGGAAAGAAACTGGAACCACAAACCCTCTTGGAAACCTGTTTCGATAGGAAGTGCTTTGGGGATAAATGCTTGGCCTGGGGGAATGCAGTGGAGTGGAGGAGACAGGAATGTAGCTTGGACAAGGGGTGAAGACCAGTGATGTTAACTAAGGTAGGAAACATGGAAGCTGAGGTGCCTATGGGTATGGGAGTGGATCTACCCAGTAGACCACTGGAATGTCAGCAGCTGAGTCTAGCTGCAGACCAACATTCACGGTACAGAAGGAAGGGAGATGGGCCACGGAAGACCACTTAAGTCTTTCACAGCTATAAACCACAGAAAGTTTTAGTTTTTATTATATTTGTCTTCTGGATGGCTATAAACACATAAGAAAACATTGTTGTATTCATACAGCTCTCATTAAACAATAGATGCTCAAGAAAGCAGATGACTTGACTCAGCCAAACAGCTGGGAGGTGGGAGAACCTAGAATCAAATCATGTCACCAGACAAAACCAAAGGAAATGTGATGTCCGAAGTAATTAATGTGTCCAACTGTCTGGGCCTTAACTTCTTCCTCTGCGAGAAACTTTTGGATGACATAGTCTCAAAAGTCCTTTTGACTCTACAGTTTCATTATTATGTGCCACATTCATGAGCAAAACCTCATTCTGGTTTACCACAGCCGAGCTGAGTGAATCTGAGGAAATCACAAATCCACCAAAGCCCAGTGTTGTCATTAGTACAAATTGTTAGGAGGATTTGATGGTTGTGGCCGTGTGCTTTTACATTTAGCACAGTAGTCTTTAGGAAAATGCAAATTAAAACAGCATGAGGCCACTACACATTGTCTAGCGTGACTAAAATGTAAAGGACAGAAAAGACCAAGTGCCAGCCACCATGTGGCTCAATTCTCAGTCACTGCTGGTGGGGCTGTAGACTGGTACAACCATGGGAGGGAACTAGCAGTGTCTCATCCACACAACATGTGTGCCCTGTGACCCAACGTCTCCTCCTTCAGGAAGTCCCCGACAGAAACACATCAACCTATTAACCAAAAGTCATATACTAGAATGTTCATGCACATGATTTGTATGGATCTGGGAGATAATGGAAATATATATATATATATATATAAAATATACATACATATATATACATATACATATATGTATATGTATGTCTGCTCTTAGTTTTAGTTCCTAGAAAAATGCTCCTAAAACCCTTATAATTTCCTAAATGAGAAGAGTCCTTGGAATATCTCTTATAATACCTGGTCTTTGTTCTCAGACCCTGATGCAGGCTCCTGAAACCCTTGCAAATTCCTAAGTGATAAGAGCACAAGGGGCATCTCTAGTTCTAATGAAGCAGCTCTGGGTGGGCCCTTGGATAGGTTTCTGAATAGGGTCCTGGTGACCAGAAATATCAAAGCCTTGATTAGAAGCTTGGAATTTTCAGCTCCGCCTCTCCCCAGTTTCTCCAGAGAGGAAAGAGGGGCTGAAGACAGTGAGTGACTGACAGACCTACATCACGAAGCCTCCAAGAACTCCCCAAAGTGCAGGGTTTGAAGAGTTTCCAGGTTGGTGAAGACATCTATATACAAGGAAGGCAATGCACCCCAGCTCCATGGGGACTGAAGCTCCTATACCTGGAACCTTCCCTGAGCTGGCCCTGAGCTAGCTCTTCATCTGTATCCTTAGTCCTATTCTTTAATAAACTGGTAAATGTAAGTGTTTCTCTTGAGTTCTGTGAGCTGTCCTAGCAAATAATCAAATCCAATGGGGAGGAAGGAAGTCATTGGAACCTCTGATTTGTAGCCAAGTTGGACAGAAGTTGTGGGTAACGTGGGGATACAGTACTTGTGATTGGCACCTGAAGTGTGTGTGGCAGGGGCGGCTGGGGAGGGGGAGGGAGGGCAGAGGAAGGCTCATCAGACTGAGCCATTAACCTGTGGTGTCTGATCCTATCCCCAAGCAGATACTGTCAGAATAGAGTTAAATGGTAGGACATCCAGATGGTGTCACAGAATTGCCTGGTGTGGGGAAAAATCCCACACATATGGGGACCAGAAGTGAAGTGCTCTATGTGAAAGTAAAAGAGAAAGACACAGGAGGAGAACTGGAGGTTTTTCCAAAACAGAACCCCAAACTAGAAATTACCCCCCAATTCATCAACAACAGTATGGATAAATAAATCAAGGAGTATTCAAAACAGAAGGAAGATAAAAGAACAATTATGTACAACATGACTAAATCTGACCAGCAAAGGTTGAGCAAAAGAAGTCAGACACAAAATAGTACATACAGAATGTTTCAATTTATAGAAAGTTCCAAAATAGGCAAAACTATTCCATGCTGTCAGAAGACAAGAAGGGGTTACCCCTTGAGGTGGAAGAATGAGTAGCTTTAGGAATGCTGATAATATTCTGCTTCCAGATCTGAGTGCTGATTATATAAGAATAGTTTGTAAAAATTCAGCGAGTTCTACACCTACTATTCTTGCATGTACCTTAGACCTCAACAAATGTTTAAAAACTCTTCTCAGTATCTAATCATTATTAGCGTTCTCTCTACATAAATATTTACTTCTAGATAGACCTATGTTGACTTTATTGTAAATGATGTCTTCTAATTATTGTAATCTGGTAAAAGTATGTCTTATTGATTAGATTACCATGCTAAAAATAACAGAGTTTTATCAAATAAAACACTGAGGCAGAAAAACCAATACTTAAAATTAGATAATCTTTAAACTTAACACCATCAGAGGTTTAAAGCCATGGAAACTAGGGAGAAAAAGGGTGAAAAAACTGACTTTCAAACACTGCAACAGTATAGAAAAAAATCCAGGTTTTTTTATATTGAAAATTTTAGAGAAATTTAGCACATTTTCTTTCAGCTGTAGTTTGTATAAAATGAGAGAACTAAGATGGGAACAATTATTTGTCATACTTGAAAGAATGTTTATAATTTGTTAAGTAAATTAAAATTTGAAGATCAAATAGAATAGTACCTAAATCTTCTTTCTCTAGCCCATTTTCTTTGTCCAAATTAAAATAAAAAGGGGTTTAGATTTGAAATCCCATATGACTTATTCCTTTATGCTACTTTCTATTTCCAAACCATCTCTAGCTGAGGGGAACACTCCTCAAAAGATTTATTTTAAGTTTCTTGCAAGAGACAAACCGTTTAACTGCAATACATTGAAAAAGAGGAGACAATTAATGCTGACAGAGGGAGTCCCACAGTAACCCACAGAGAGCGAAACCAACAAAAGATAAGAAATGGGGAAACCTACTCATCTGCCTCAAAGGGATTTTAATATAGTCACTTTCTCTCAGCCATTGGTTCTCCTCTTGAATGTGTATCATGCATGTGTTGAAGGAAAATTCTCTTTAGCTGTCCTCAGATTCAGTGGCCAGAGGGGTCAGGGCAGGGGGAGGGGAGGGGACATTTTTAGCAACTTGGTTTTATGGGGGCCCTAGACGGGCTTCATAATTAAACATGAAGAAACCCTTTGGCCAAGGCTTCTGACTGGTCTCTACTTCCTGAATTGGTGAGGATATTCCCATGCTACCCTTGCTCCCTCCCATACCCCTTTCTCTTCCCCTTCTTCCTTCTTATCCACACCATGGGCAAAAGCCTTAAGGAGTATTTGCCTTTCCAGCCTTTATTTCACAAAAGCTTCATTGAAATAGGATTCTCAAAATAAAGAACACCACCAGCAACTCCCCCCATTGTCTGACAGAAAAATACCAATTAAAAAGAGAAACAAGGGGCGCCTGGGTGGCTCAGTGGGTTAAAGCCTCTGCCTTTGGCTCAGGTCATGATCCCAGGGTCCTGGGATCAAGCCCCACATCAGGCTCTCTGCTCAGCGGGGAGCCTGCTTCCTCCTCTCTCTCTGCCTACTTGTGATTTCTGTCTGTCAAATAAATAAATAAAATCTTTAAAAAAAAATAAAAGAAGAAACAAGGTTAATGTAAAAATTACAGCTTTTGGAAAAACAACCACTAATTTTCAGTTTTAGAGGAAACTGGGGGATGCAAGCCTGGGTGACTGGGAAATTGCTGTGTGAAGGGAGAAAATGAACACTGGTTTAAGGTTGCAAGTCAAAAAATCACCAGTACCAAAAAGTGAAGCCCAAGGGGGGGGGGGGAGGTCAAAAATGAAGGAGACCGATATGCTGATTAAAAACGATCTTAAAACAAGTTTCTTTTGAACATTAAATGGAAAAATCCAGAGTTTGGATTGCCAACTGTTTATGAAGCAAAGATTATTCAGAGGAACTACGTGACTCAAACAATAACATCTTTCAGATTCTGCTGGGAAGATTGGTAGATAATATGAAATTTAAACTAACATTTGGACTTTGTCCATTTTGTGCTCAGTGAAGACATTTTTGGCATGCTATTTAAAATATTTTCATATCAGTTTATCATTCCAAAATACAGTGAAAACACACACATCTGCAATTGTATTCTGTGGTCCAAAGGAGAAAAATGGAAAAGGCTAAGGCCATTTTACCTTATAAAGAAATAAATAACAATGCCCTGTATCCATGTTACACTTATTTTCACCCTTTAATATACATAAGATAAAATTTTAAGACATTCTTTGTAAAAGCAACGTCATCATGAAGACTTCAGCCAGTTGCTTAACCTCTGCTTTGCTTTAGCTTTCGTGGCTAAACCACAGAGACAACAGAACAACATATTTCCCTAGGTAATTGTGAGGCTATCAACATGACTACATACTGAAAACAACTCAGGATGGTGTATGCGTATCACACCAAAAATAAGGAGAAACAAACAAAATACGAAAATGAAAAAGTACTTACTGTCTATTAAATCACCAGCCATCAAAACACTGGTAACTGCTAGAAACAAAAATACAAAGAATATGTGACAAAGACCATATGTGGCCTGCGAATCCTAAAATATTTACTTTCTGGCCCTTTAGTAAAGTATTCATCAATCCTTGCTCAAATAGACCATCTTAACTACAACAGATGACGTTTATTAAGTGTGAGTGAGTAACATATATGGAATGCCAGAAATATTTAGATTTTTCTCTGGGGTTCCATAGCATTTACTAAGATTAAAAATTGATTGTATAACCAAGTTATAATTTCTTGTATAAATTCAAATGTCACTGAAATATTTATCAAAGAAACATTCTGAAGTGTGTCCGAGGCCAGTAAATAGTTGAATCAGTATTTTTTTGTTGTTGTTGTTTTTGCTATTTTTTTAAGCCTGGCCTATGAAAATGCTCACCAGGAGCTAGCATATGTGTGGAGATGGGTCAAGAGTATTATTGCCAAAGTAGGAGAGCCTGGGTGGTTCTGTCGGTAGGGCATCCAGGTCTTGATCTCAGGGTTGTGATTTCAAGGTGTGAGTTGGCCATGAAGCCTATTTAAATAAAGAAAAAGGGGCGCCTGGGTGGATCTGTCAGCTGGGTGTTTACCTCCCGCAACTGAGCACTGCTCTCTGCTCAGCAGGGAGCTTGCTTCTCTCTCCCCCTCTGTCTGCTGCTCTGCTTACTTGTGCTTTTTCTCTCTCTGTCAAATGAATAAAATCTTAAAAAAAAAAAAAAATTCAACCCTCTACTTAAAAAAGAAAAAAAAAGATGAGTATTATTGTATTATTGCTAAATTGACCTCATTCAGGGCTGTGGTAGATGCACAACTCCAGGGGGCACCAGCCACACTGTATTCTATGAGTTATGTTTAGGGCTAGACTTGGACTTGTGAGCAAAAGACAATATGAATGAAGCCCCCTGAGTTGTGCAACACAATAGTACTGACCCAAGTTCCTTTTTCAGTGTAATTTAAGTTGGTAAATAAGGAAAATAATTTCTACAATGTATTTCTGTTTTGATGGAATTTTTTTTATAAACTTCATCTTGATATCTTCCTGTGAAGAATGAGAAAGTTTAGCTACCAAAAGAATAATTTGGAAAGGTTAGTTATTCTTTCAGAAATATGCCAGCTGGTTCTGGGTCTTTGTAGCAAGACTAGTGGCCAACCATTGCAGAGTCATCTGGTCCACCAGGAAAGCTCAGCTTAGTTTGAATCAGTGATCTCAAGGAGAATGTAGAAGCTATGCTTGTGAAATTTGCTTATGACATAAAGTTGGGAGTACTGAAGGATAAGAGGCCTGGTTCCCAAATGAACAGTTTACCAAGGACTAGACCTAAGCAAAACAATCATAATAGAAATTGCTCTTTTGCATTAAGAAACTCTCTGAATCAGGACTCTCAATATCGACAAGCATAATTTTTGAACTTAAATGTACTTTGGGTTCAAAAGGCTCAAGGAATTTTAAGAAGGCTGGGGTAAATATGAAGAACAATAGTTGTCCCTAAATATTTGAGTTTTTTCCCTTTTTTGAAGTAAAAGAATATAAATTCAATACATGTGTTTTTTTCCCCCCAGAGGTAAAAATGTAAAGCAGGATTTACCTCAGTTAAAAATCTGAAGGGCTTATGGCTAGGTTTAACCAACAGATGTGTAATCTACTGCCCTTGTTCTCAGTATTTTTTCTAAAATTTTGAATTAGTTATTATGTTGAAAAGCCACAGATTTCACAGAACTATCAAGATTTTTGGTATCTCTTGAGTCATAAGATGACTTGGCAACATGGCGCCCTCACTCCCCTGGCAGTATTCAGCTGGAGCAGAGTAGAATCCTCCAGGCACCACAGACCCCACCATTCCCTACTGTGCCATAGCTGGCCTACTACACTCATGTGCATATAGAGATGTTTGAACTTGCATAGCTTCTTCAAAATAAAATGATGAAAAAATTCTTTAAAAACAGAATCTGTCCCCATATGTAGTGGGCTACCTGAAGAGAAGTCAAGCTTCCTATCAAGAAAGGAAGCATTATCAAAACAGATTGGCATAAATGTTACAGTGAGGATTCTTGTATGAGGCTGGAAGTTAAGCTAGAATAATATTTATCAAACGTTTTAGAAAAGAGAGATTTATAGTATTATTTATTGGAATTATCTTTAATAATAATATCTAATGACTCAAGCATCCACAGACATAAAATTATGAGTTAAATTCTTGTTTTATCTCTGATTTGTATAAATTCCAAACAAATATTCATTTATTTTTAAAGATTTTATTTATTTTTATTTTAGAGAGAGAGAAAGGGAAAGAGAGAGAGAAAGAACATAGAACCTGGGGTAAGGGAGGGAGTAGAGGGAGAAGGAGAGAACTGCAAGCAGACTCCACACTGGGCATAGAGCCTGATGTGGGACTTGATCCCATGACTCTGAGACTGTGACCCAAGCTGAAATCAAGAGTCAGATGCTTAACTGACTGAGCCACCCAGGTGCCCCCAAACAAATATTTACATTAAATTCCAAAATTATTGCTGTCAACATCTACATAAAAGCCTTAAAACACAGTCAAAGTTTTATGTTTCCAAATTTTTATATTTTCGTATTTCAGTTTGAGTGTTTACAATGTGTGGACACAGGCTCTATTTCTATTTCATCGACAACATAGTTTTGGATCAAGACTTGGTGATCCTGATGGTCCAAGATTCCCAGGAAGCTAGGTCACTCACAACCAACATTCAGAAAAAAACAAGAAGATGATCCTAATCCTAATTACACCAATTCATTCCAATCATGAATTTTCAAGAGCTGGTTTATACTGTTTGGTATTCAGGTGCCCATTCGTAGGTTCCTTTTCAAATGAAAAGCTCTGACTCATTGAAATGAAGTCAATGGTTATTTGTAGCAAGTACTTAATGAGCGGCCACCATTGTCAGGACAAAAGACGTATAAGATAAAGTCCTTGCTCCTAAGGATACTTTCTCTTGAAAGACAAGTCTAAAACAGAAGAAATAAATAAAAAATAATAAAAGTAAGGTATAACCAAATATACTACAGACTGCTTACACAATAGACATTTGAGGAAGGGAAAGATTAATCCACACTGATGTAATTTGTGGAGAATGAGTAGAGTGTGGATAGTCCAAAGGAGGGGAGAGATATTCTAAGTAACAGACACAGGATGTGCTAAGGAACATCCTCCCACATTAAAGAAAAGTTTGAGGCATGTGTGGGTATGTGAGAAGCTGGATTACAGAGGTCCCAAATACCACTCAAAATTGAAACTGTAAACATTCCGTTAGTTATCAATGAAAGGGATTGTAGGAGGTAATGACCACAACAGCATCCTGAAGACCAGCCAGGAGACTAGTGCTCTGGTCTAGGTGGGGTGTGAAGAGAACTCCTCTAGGAGGCAACAGGAAGGAAACTACAATTTATTTCAAAATGTGGACGCATTGTATTTAGCCATGGTTTGGTGTAGCAGGATGGTGACAAATCAAAGAGAAATGCCATGGAAAATTTGGAGAACTTTGAGCATGCTGGTATGCTGACACAAACAGTTGGATGAACTCTGATTAGAGCCTGTTGCATTACTTTTGATAGTATTACCCCAAAGGGTAGAATTAGCCTACAGGGAGGTGGGCTAGTTTTTATTCAGAGACAGAACCAAAGAAAGAGATTAGTTAATGGTACAAATTTGGGGGTGGAAGTAAGAGAGGTTGAGAAGTGTTGGTCTTTATAATATCAGTCTCTCTCACTCTTTTATTGTTGACTCAGTGAAGTAGGAAGCAAGGCCATCTACCAAGAATGAGTAATAGGGCTAAGATAGAAGCATGGAGAATGTGGAAAAGGCATGTAAGGAACATACTCACCTAGAAATTCAAAATTAAACAAATAAAATAAGGTTGTTATTTAAGCAGAGAAGAAAGAGCATGAATTTGTAGCTGAGATTGATATCATGGCTTTGGGATTTTTCTCTAGTGTCCTTTGATAAACCAAGGATATAGAACCAAGGAAGTGGAGAGTTGGTAAAAAAGAGTCATAAGATTTCGAGGTGTATCTCATTTGTTATTGACATGACTATTGTTCATTTCAAGAAGTCGAGCCTAGGTGAGGGAGCAAAAAAAAATAGGAGTTGCTTGGATATGGGGTGTGGAAAAAGGAAGTATTGAGGGCATAGGGAGACCAAAGTGATGAGCAGAAGGAATGATGAAGCAAGTAGATTATCTATCAAGAACAAACAAAATACCTGTGTTCAAGATGTACAGGGGTGGCAGGCCTGGGTGATAGTGTGGTCACAGGTGTGGCTGAGCCAAGGCTAGCTAAAGTCACATGATACCTAACGATGAGGAGCTTTGAGACCAGGAAATTGTAGGGTCATCGCCATTTGTACTGAAGCCATGAAAAATGGGGACAGACATGGGTGGTAGAGGAAGACCAGGCTTTAATGCCATTGAGGAGGCTGAACAGCATCCTGGTGGCTGGAAGCTGAGGTGAGAGAAAGAGTAGTTTAGGGAGAAGTGATGGATTCCAGAAAATCAGTGACTGGGTAAGGTTAGAACAGTGCCCCAGGTATAGCAATGTTTAAAGAAGTGGCTGCCCCTTAATCAGAACACTCCCTGTCCCTCTCTTCCTATCCCTTTTGGCCACAGCTTAATTCAGAAATTGCTGTTAGCAATCACCTACTCACAGATATAAGCTGACAGCACCCCAGCTCAAGCACACAAGTCAGCCCTTACCTTCTACCCCAAGGCCTTTCTGACAATAAAACGTGGCTCTCGCTTATATGTAATCCAAAAATAGAGGGAGGTAACACCACTTAGGATAATATTTGTCCTACACTTAGCTGGCAGACACATGTTCGCTTCTTCCATCCATTGGGCAAACACTTCTGAGATGCTAACTGTAAGGCTTCTCAGAGGGTCCCATGTGGATTGCTCTCCTCTAGTCCATAGCAGGGATCAGTTTGAGAAGGCATCTTTATACTGGCTTTCCCCTCCTTCTTGGGGTCATCCATCTCAGGCCCCCACCCTGTTCCCTGGGATTGCCTCTTAAAATATACCAATTCATGGCCCTGGGGTGACTCCGTTGGTTAAATGTCTTACTCTCGGTTTCAGCTCAGATGGTGATCTCACACTTATGGGATTGAACCCTGTGACTGGCTCCGCACTGAGTCAGGAGTCTGCTTCAGAGTCTCTGCCCTCCTGCCCCTCCCCCACTCACGTGTGCATGCTCTCTCTCTCCCTCTAAAATAAATAAATAAAATCTTTTTAAAAAATTAATTAAACAAATATACCAACTCAGGGCAAGCCCTGTGGTAGACTTGCTCTCTTGTAGGAATCAAGGACCCTCATCTGTAAGAAAAAGCCATTAAGTAACCAATAAGGAAGGTTTCATGGTCAAGTAAAAGTCAATTTTCAGTTAGGTTGAGGCAGAAGGGCCCTGAAAGACATAAGAGAAGTTATTACAGAACATGTGTGTCAAAAGAATCTTCTGGGTGAATGGATGGGTGGCAGAATAGATCTGGAGCAGACCTGATAGAGATGAGAGCACAGAGGAGAAAAGAGGGAGGTGAAATATGAATCATATATGTTAAATAATTTCCTCCATGCTGGAAAATAAATATGTTAATAACTGTGAAGGTCGCGTTTTAGACAATCGTATTTATTGCTAGAGCTTTGTATTTGCCTTTATCTTCATTTGTTCCACCCTGGACAGAACATCAGACAGTCTAGCCTGCTGTATGTTTCTATTTCTTGCCAACATGCTGATGTAATCCTCTACCCTGCCCTTAAAGTCATTTCAATTCACATTCACGTCTTTTGTCTTTTTTTTGGTATCTAGTTTACTACGGTTTCACTGAACTTGCTTTTCCCTAAGTAGGATACATGGTCAATTCATCTAAGAGAAAATGTCAAGAAACAAGAAACAAACTAGATGTACACACAATGATACCATGTAGTGATCACTGGGGAAGATCTTAAAACACATATGCGTATACAGTAACTTTAAAATATATGTATAAAAGCACCTAATTCTGACAGATCATAAGATTTCCAGATAATTTTTTTTATAATACCACCAGAAACCTTGCCATATGCCCTGAACATTTGAAACGTGAACCAATAAATCACAAAATATTTTGAGTCTCTTCTGAGCTGAAGTTTGTCATTTTTAGACATCTTGGGTTTAAAATTTTAGGTTATAAGAGGCGTTGCTCAGGAGTTAGAACAAACAGAGAAAAGATGTCTGTTGTTACTTCCTGAACCTGCTGAGTCACAAGCCATGAAGACTCACCAGACCTGTACGCGGCAGCAGTCCGGGGAGAAGGGCCGGCCTGGTTGACATTCACCTGAACCTCAAATTGTCATTGCTTAGAAAGAGTTCACAAAGGAGACACATTTGTTTTGGAATCATAGAAAACTGAGATCAAAAGAGACCTTTCAGGTCATGGGCTCCCCATTTCCTGCCAGTCTTTTATGCCGGGGTGTGTGTGTGTGTGTGTGTGTGTGTGCGCGCACGCGTACTCTTCACCCTTGCCTTAAAGTTCGTCACTGATGACCCTTTATGAAATTATTTCACAGTGTAATATTGTGGATAAAACTGCTTTATAGGCCTCTTGCCCACAACAATTCTAAATCTGGTCTTCTAATGTTTTGCATGTCCCATTCCCTCACATTCTCCTCTCACCTGCCCACATTTACGCAGATCAGGACCCTCTCACTCCCATAGTCCTGGCTTCACTCCTAACCACAGCTTGTAGATTTTGTCTTCTTTATTCAGGCTCTTTCAATTATTTCTGCTATTTGTTTTTTAATTCCTCCGACTTTACCTCTCACCTCTCAATGATGAGGGAGTTTAAGCTGATTGTTTTTCCTACATATAATTCATTACCCCCTCATCAGAGTTAGTGATGGCAGTTTAGGTTATGGATTTAGAAGCACAATTCAAAAAAGCATAATCCTCACCATCCAACAGACTCTAATCCACAGAAACAGTCTTATTAGGTACCCTCCTTCCCTTCTTGAGTAAGCTTTCTGAAAGCTACTTGGTCATAGCAGTGCTAATGACCGAGATTAAAATGTATTTATTAAGCATGCATTGGCAGGCTCTTGCTAAGCCCCATATAAAACAAATTAGTTTTAGGGCTCTGTCACTAGGAGTTTGAAATCTAGGGTCATCCATATGTACAGTTAGTTGGAGGCAGATGTAGTATTTTACTAACATCTATTGATATGAACTGTGTTATATCATAGGCTTGGGCAGTTTTCCCTAAATAAGACATTGATTTGTTTTGTTGTTGTGGAAGAGGGAATTACCGCTACCCTATGGCCACTCCATGGGGTTTAATTGGAGCTGATCTATGCCCTCCTTCTCCCAACACACACAAACATACGCTTACACACATTCACACATGCGCACATACACACACACACTCACTCACTCACACACATTAAAGACAGCACCTGACTCTGGCCTGGCCATTCAGAGCATTTTGATTGTTTGCGGGATGAGACTATAATAAAATTCAGTCCAATGAGACTCAGTCCTGGGGCTTTGTCTTTCTAGGGAAGTTGCTGAGATGATACCATATAAGCATAGAACTATTGGTGGCCATCTTGCCAACTCTTACAAAGAATCTTCCTGAAGGAAGCAGCACAGCGGAAAACAAATCCAAAAGATGGAGTGAGAACTCATGTCTGGATGACATCCTTGGAAAGCCAACAGATGGTCAGATTTTTTTGGAAGCCAGTTCTAATCCCATACTTTCCAATTATGTGAGTCAATATATATCAGCTTTAAGCCAGTTTGATTTGGGTTTCGGTCAGTTGCAACTGAGAGTCCTTACTCATGTTTGCAGCTGGTTAAATAACCAGTTTTTCTTTCTTTAGTAATCTCTATGCCCAGTCTGGGGCTTGAACTCATGACCCCGCCAAGATCAAGAACTGGCATGCCCTACGGACTGAGCCAACCAGGTACCTCTTGACCAGACTTATCTTTTGCATTCCAGCACTTATTAAAGTAAGGTCTACAGGCCATTTGCTTCAGAATCACATAGAATGCTTACAAAATGCAGATTGTTAGACTCTATCCCAAACTTCTTAGTCAAAACCTAGGAAAGGGGGCTTAGACAAACCTCATGTTTGTCAAACTCCCTCTGGGGATTTTATGCACATTCGATTTTGAAAAACACTACTGAAGTCCTAACTTTCGATTTTATCAGCACAGATCAACCTGTTTTTATCAAATTGGCTGGTGACTTCAGTCAAATAGCAATTCTTTTCAAATAAGTGATCATTGGATTTTAAAATGTCAGCACCGATGTAGATAGAAAAAACAGTAAATACTTTAGGGCATGTGTGAAGAAACTGCCACAGGACTTATATGTTTAAGTAACTGCACAAGGTCCATAACCCATTTCACCTGTAATTTAAGGGCCTGTTAGAAGGAGCAGATAAGATAGGAGGGGAAAACCAAGGAACTTTACCTTAAAGAGACACAGGAATTTGGGCAGACCATGGCAGAGAACCAACTGTTCAATGTCTCTCTTCCATAAGATGTTGAATGAGCCTCACATCTCCCCTGTAGGGCACTCATTCCCCACACCTAGGTGACTCTTCATTTCCCAGACAGCATAAGTTCACTGGAATGTGGTTCATTTCTCAGGACCCCATGGATCCCTCTGCTTCTTTGCACCTTTTCTATTACACTAAAAGGTACACGTGTTTAGTTAGTTAAATTACTGGAGCAGACACCCTGAAACTTAAGAGATTCACTTCCAAATCAGTTTCAAAGGAGATGGAAGATGCAGAAAAAAATCAATATGAATCTGTCAACTGGTGCATTGATAAATGTATTGTGATGTACACTCAGCAAAAAAATGTGGAAAGAAACATTCATATACTTACTGATGAATCTAAAAACATTAGGCTAAGTGAAATAATTCAAATACAAGTAGATTCATATTGTATGACTCCTATACGAAATTCTAGAAAAGATAAAACCACAGTGAGAGAAAGTAATCCATGATTGCTTGGGCTGGGAATCAGAAGGCATCTACCACAATGAAGCTCAAGAGAACTTTTGGGGGTCATGGAATTGCTCTATGTCTTACCCGTGGTGGAGGTTACATTAGTGTATATAATTACCAAATTTAACAAGGTGTGTACCTCCAGTGAGTGAGCTGTATGCAAATACACCTCACTAAAGCTGTTATGAAAAAATGAACTTTACATGGAATGGGAATTCCATTCATGGCCCCAAAGACAGCCCTAGGGAGGCATGGGCTGAAGTCCAGGAAGACTGTCCATGGCCTGGAGAAGTAGTCAGGTTCCAGCATAGCCTTGCAGGTCTAATGGGGAGGGGAGTCTCTTATTCTCTTATTCTCTATTTCTCACTCACTCTTGTTTGTCACCTGCTGGATTCAGGGTTACAAGTGATCAAAGCCAGAGTAGGCTCATAGCTCTACCTAAACTTGATAGTGGGAGGAACGAAGCCTTTCAAATTAGCTCACTTGTAAGAGCATATCCGCCTGGAAGGTATGGGCCAAGAAGGTCTATAACAGATGAGAGTAACACACAGAGCCATCCCAGTGGTGTGCAGCGAAGAGATGTACTGGGAAGGAAAAGAACACTGCCTCGTCTGGGAAATGGTCATCCTGAGACCAGCGACCTTCTGTTGCGGGATAGCCACCTTGGAATTATTTGAAAGATGTCCCCAGGTTATTTGCCCAAGACACAAGTTCTAAACAATTTACGAGTGAAAAACTAAAGGATACTAGTAAACATCCTTTGAATTAGAAAGTTAACCTCTGGAGGGGGAGGGGAAAAAAGCTTTGTAAAAAAAAATAGGGAAATTGTTTCTAAAAAATTGAGGCCATTTAGCAAGCCAAGCTTGATTACAACCACCTTACCTCAGACCTTTCCATTGAGAATGGAAGGCTTTTTTTTTTCTTTTTTTCCAGAGTGCTTTCCCATAAATATCCCATCTGCATGCAGAGGGAGCAAATGAGAACAATTGAATCCTGTCCATTTCATGGACCCCTTAAAAACAATAGGATGTCCCCAATCAGTAGTGGTTTATGAGCCAAAGGACAGGTTTGGGCTGCCAAGTGGGTAACTTTCTATTTAAACCCTAATTTTCTCTTTTACTCATTTGCTGTCATAAAGCAAATGAAATTTGGCTTTTAAAAAAAGTGGTAACTCATGTAAAGAAACTATTAGAAGGATTATTAAAAATCCATAAATTACATTAAATTTATAAAAAGCTCTTAGTGCCAATAAATAAGTCATGTCCTTATCTCGACACATTCAAACTGGGCATCCATAAAAAGCACAAGGAAATGAAAAGTTCAAATGGAAGAAGAATCACTAGATGAATTACTTCATCCTAAATGTTGCAATTGGCTCCTTTTACAGGAACAATTTTTTTTCCAGAGGTGATAAACGCAGAACCTCATCAATCTAGCTCTTTACCCTTGGCGGATACTTGTCTTTCTCTATGCATATACATACATACATACATACATATATATATATATATTTTTTTTTTTTTTCTTTTCTCTCTCTCTCTCTCTCTTTGGCTCCAGACACAAAACAGAGTATCTTTGTGATTCAGGATTTGTTTGAGGAGATTTCATCTGGAAAGAAGTCAAGCAGGGTCCTAGCAGGGGAGCTTTTATAGATTATGACCTGTAATCTGGTTAATACTCTGCAACACAAAGATCCCAATGTTGGGATAATACTCCTTCATATGTGCCATGTGTCCTACCTCCCCACCCTCTTTGGAAGGCATCCCGGGGACTGAGAAGAACCGGGCTTGCACATGCTGGAGAAGAGGGAAGAGAACATGGCTATAGCGGCATATATTCCAAATCTAGCTTAAGATAATCATGCACTAATAGGATTCAATTATTCTGCTATTATTGCCACAGGAATCCTTTTTTTTTTTTTTTTTTCCTTTATCAAGGATCCACGGTATCCTTGATAAAGATAGGTGGTTTGGGCTGAAGGTAAGGCTTCATTTGCACTCAAATATTTGGGCTAATCCTTCAAGTTTTCCTTTTTTTCCCTGAAAGTTTACATAAAACCAATGTTTAGCTTTACTATATCCATTTGGAGACCAGTAAATTTTAATTTGTCCTCTTTTTGGAGCCATCTGCTGAGAGTAAATTTTCATAGCATCTAAGTTCAACTGTGAATATGTTTTCTTGAAATACAAAGAACTTTCTACAAGTTACTAAACGAGTATCAGTCCTCTATCTGAAAATGAAAGGTTAAAGTTTATGTCTCAACAAATTGATGCTTGTTAGGTTGTATAGATTACAAACGGATTTTTTTTAATGGCCACTTAAAAGTCCTAAGGAATTTAGGAAAGATGTTTTGAAAATAATAACTGCTTGTGGGAAATGAAATAAACTCTGGTTTTGTGTAGGTCAGTCTCTCAACACATCCACTTGCATACACGTGGCTTTTGTCCATAGGAATTAGGCATCCTGACGGTGATTCCCCAAATCACAAATGCCTGACCAAAGAACAATCCACATGCAGAAAAGTTAAGGGAGAAAGCAAACCCCAACCTAGTTCCTATGGACGCCATCCCTTTGCTCCCCAGTCAGACATGGGGAAGGGCTTACTTAGAGGAATTTTTGTCTGACAAACACATGAGAAAGAAGTCGCGAAACCACAGAAGTATCTCTCCACGTGTTCTTCAATGAAGTCATTGTCCCCAGACTCCGTTCCCTCTGACACTGATGCCGCCATGACAGAAAGATGGATGAGAAGCTGGGGTGCCTCTTTCTGCTGGAATAACATTAGGGATCCTGATTCACTCTGGGTGAAGGTTTTGCAGACCAGGTGCGGAGCCAGTCTGCCTTTTTAAAAATACTTCCAGAGGAAAAAAAAAAAATTCCGAATTTCAGTCAATTGACTTTTATATCAACTCTTAGAATCCCCTCATAAATTGGGAGCTTCTGGGATTAGTCATCCGAAGTCAATTATTTGCTATATTGGTTGAAAAACTGAAGTTAGGCTAAGTAATTTCCTCAAAAGATTCGGAGACGGAAATGACTGGAAATTCCCAGACACGTCCACTCAACACATTACTCATCTCATCCAACCCGCATGTTGTTATTTTGTTCATATATAAACTGACATGTCAAAAAATGAGCCAAAGCTTTGTCCCAAGTGAAATTTCCAGTGCAAACATTTTTTTAAAGTTCTTTTAGGCAGGTAAGAGAGTAGATTTTTAACTCTCCCTTTTTCCGTGACTCAATGGAAAGGATCAGATCTAATACAACCTTTACCATCCCACAGTGTTGAAATAAAACTCATTTTAAAAGCTGCATTTTGCATGTTTTTATGCCTAGTAAGGTAGAGAAGAAAAAGAAAAAGAAAAAAGGGAACTTTCAACCTGATACATGGCTGACTTAAGCCCTCGGGAAGTTTCTCTGTCCTATTTTCTCTATTTATTGACCCAGCTTCTTGATGCCTTTTTACAATGAGATTTTTAAAAACAGGTTTATTTTAATCGGGAAGTGCAGAAAGAAATTTAAGATACAGTTAACACCGTTCCGGGATAGAGCAAAGTGTTAATGCAAAATGAACATACGTTAGAGAACATGTAACCTTTCCCAGGATGAACTTCCCACATAAATCCTCTCCTTTCTCTGGAGGCTGTGAGACAAATACCTAGGCTGTCAAAATTGGAAAGCTTTTGATTCCAAGTAATAAGCGGCCTGGGGCAAAGGACATAATTTTTTCATACCATTGTCCTCATTTATAAAACGAGAATAACAATACCTTCCTGTTCTACAACACTGTAGAAATGAAAAAAAAATTTTTTTTAATTCCAGTTTTGTAAAGGTACACTCTCACATCTCAGTCTTGAAATTCAAACCCCATTGGACCATTTGACTATGACTTTTAAATGCCTGAGTAGGTGAGCTCTATTTCTTTTGCACATTCAGACCTTTACCCCCACCCCCCACTTTTAATCTACAAACTTGTTAAGTTCTAACATTTCGAGTGTGATTGCAAGTTTCTAATACCCTTCCACGTACATCATTTGATTTGATCCTCACAGCAGCCCTGTGAAGTAGATTGTGGCGTTTCCAGTGAGAAAACTCATGGGTGGAGAAGCTAACATCTTGCCTGAATCTCAGAAGCAGGAAGCAGCAGAGTTCCGCTCCCAAACCTAGGTCCATGGGTCAGACTGTCAGGTAGCCCATGAAGGATCATGGTGGCTACCATACCTGGTTGCTCACCAGGCAGAGGGCCATGTTTTTTGTTTTTGTTTTTAAGATTTTATTTATTTATTTGACAGAGAGATGGACAGAGCCAGAGAGCACAAGTGGAAGGAACGGCAGAGGGAGAGGGAGCAGACTCCCTACTGAGCAGGGAGCCTGACATGGGGCTCGATCCCAGGACTCTGGGATCATGACCTGAGCCGAAGGCAGATACCTAACCATCTGAGTCACTGAAGCACACCGAGGGCCATGCTTTTCTTTTTCCCTCTTATTCTCAGAACCCCCTTAAAGCGCATCAGATCACTGGGCTGAGGAATTCTCAGGATGGGATGGGATATGTGTGTGTGTGTGTGTGTGTGTGTTTACACAAATAGAATGCAGATTCTAGGAATGCAGCCACAGAATTTTATGCAGCTCAACTAAGAATGCTAATTGCTAGTCCTTTACCTTATTTGTTCCAAATATTGTTTTTTGTTTTTTTTTTTTTAATGATCAAATGGGGGATGGGAACAGGAGAGAATGAGCCAGAAAGAAATTCCAGTAATCACGGTGAATAACAGTCATAGGGGGAAAGTGACAGCTCAGGCTTTACTGTTGTCATAAAAGTGGTACAGTTTTAGAGCTCTAAGATGAGCAAATCTCTGGGGTCTATGGCCACCATGGTTCTAATAGCACAAGAAAGGGTGAGTTGGTATAAACTATAACAAGATTTATGGGAGCGCAAACTGCTGACTATTGACTCTGATTTTGAAGAGAAGAGAAAAGAGAAAGTGAAACTAGAACGATTCTCCTTATGTCCCTCTTTATGGGACAGTGAGAAACTTGACTGATTCTAGTGGACTTTAACAAAGAGAAGGAAAGCAACTGATTCAGATACCTTAAGATTATAGCCAATAGAAATAAACTGGAAAAGACACAATAAAACAAAATAAAAAGCTGTTGTGTGGCTATTTTGCACTTTAGTTTTCTTATCACTGAAAAGGACTGAGAGTGAGTCAGACGGGACGGTTGTGTACTCAGGGAAACAAAGACTTTGAAATCGTACTTGGTGGAACGAAACTGCAATCTTAAAGCGGCTACCAGTGGGAAATAAAACTCAAATGTGCTTTTATTCATGGCTTGTCCGTCAGCTGATGAAATTTATCTGAAGAAGAAAACTCAGGTTTTGCCTCTTCTGCTTGGACTTGACTTTTACCCCATATTTATGTGGGAGGAATCCCACCTCCCCTACCTTCTTCCCTTCTTTGTCAATAAAAAGGACCTTAAACCAAATTCTTCTTTTTTTCAGTTTAGTTTAAGGTATAAGAGTTAGTTTTCTACCCTGGAAACTTACCTTTTGGTTTGATGACTACTACTGAGCTATCAAGGTTTGGACTCAGGGATTTATATGGACAACCTTATTAACTCAGGTAGATATTTTCAGTAACAAAAAAGTGCTCCTTATTACATTTGCTTAGATGAGAATTATGTCTTCTTAAAAACCACAGGATTATAAAAACAAATATGTAAAAAAGGAGTGTCTGGCCACAGAAGGGAACTTAACCAAAATGCCACTGACAGATCTTAATAAAAGAAAAATCAGGCTTAAACTAGAGAATTGAATACTTGAGTATAAGATCTTTTCCCATAATCTGGGAATTTTATGGCCTCCCTAAAGGAAAGAGTATGTGGTCTGTTAAATCTGATCATAAAATATCTCCTTGAGACCTTAAAATATAATGTGTCTCATATTCAATCCATTCAGAATGGGCCAAGTGCATAGCTAAGATGTCAGCCCCCCAATTTCAAAACAGTCCTTCTGGTGTTATTGCCACAATCTACAGCCTTCAGAAAAGGATGGAAACTCTGAAGCTGAGGACATAATACAAATATTAAGGTAGAAATATACTGTCAGCATATATTTATTAAATATATTCAAATATCCTATCTGTACATCTACTCTTCTAGAAAAGGCTTGGAAGGATACAAATCAAAGTCTTAAGTGGTTATCTATGGAGACTGAGATCAGTAAGAGGCAGCTTTTACTTCTCATTTTGTCCATTACCATTACTGTATTTGATTTTTTTTTCAAGGAGAATTTATTGGTGAAATTTAGCAATTAAAAATAAAGTCAATACAGCCTCTTTTCTAGAGTATGTGTAAAGGGAGAGGAGACATTTAAAAAATATCTGGTAGACTCAGTTTCAGTGCACAGTTAAAACCAGTTTTGGGGGTGATCTTGAGGCTAACACAGAAATCATGATGTCAGAAGGGTTATTTTTATATTTACCAGAGCAGCTCTGTACATCCACTAATTCAACCTAACTTTTTATTGCCCTTGAGATGCATTTAAAATCAAGCAGTCAGCAATTATTTCTACTTTGGGGGAATAAATGATTATTCCAGGTAAGCAACTGATCCATTAGCAAGCATTCATCCCAACAAAAGAACAGTTGAGAGTACCAATTCTGGGTTGTATGTTACAAATACATACTCTGATGGCTTAGAATTGGGAGTTTATAATCAAAAAGTAGAATAACAGCAAGATTTTAGCTTTTGAGCGAGGTCATTGATGATCCTGTGCTACTTAGAAGGTTAGAATGCTCTGGGCGTAGAACATACAGCCTCAAACTGAACAAAGCCTATGGTTCAGCAGACATGTTTTTTGTGAGAGTGGAGATCTGTAGCCAGACTGCAGTTAGGTTTGTTTGCAAACGTTTTAAAAATATGTTGTAGAAACAAGGGACCTAGTGCCAAAGTACTCAGGTGAGGGAAGGGGGAGGGTAGAGGGAAAAGGGTGGGGATGGGGGTGGGTGGGTGTTTAGAGTTCTTCCAGCCCATTTCCTAAATCGAATCACTTATGAAAGTCAAAGAAGTAGAAGACCAAGTTCACAAAAAGCCAGAAACTGCAGATTTGTAGTACAGACAGCCTCTCTCAAGCAACTGAACAAGGAGAAAAGGGGCAAGAAAGAGACACTTCATAAAGCCAGGCCTAAACTAATGCTTTTTGCCCTACACCTTCACATTTACACTTAACCCAAAAAGATTAAAATATCATAATAATTCTGAGATTCCTGGCTCTCAAGATTTCCATTATGACACATCAATAAAGCAAGGCAAGGTGACTGAGAAAGAACGGCCGGCTTTCATTTCCTGCTCATTTGAAGGTCACTTTTGGAGATAAAGATTATATTTTTGCAGAACCAGAGGATACACGAACATTTCTAGAAACTTGTAACATCAGATGTTCTGAACGAGCGAAGGAAAATGAATGATCCTATTAAGATACTTCTGACCATAAATCAGAGGTGTTAAGCTCTGACTGGCTAACTTCAGCTTCCCATTTGCCTCATTTGAAAATGGGACTGATGTGAATATAGATTGAGGGAAGATGCTGGGGACCATTAGAGGTGGCTCATAAGCTAGTACTCGCCGGTCTCAGATTGAAATACAGGGTGCCTAGGACCTGGAGACAAATATTTGCATCATTTCATTGTTAAGTGACTCTGTACAAGTAGCAGAAAAATGGGTGTCGCGCTTGTAATACAAAAGAAGAGCTCGTGTTAAAACTCACGGGCTCCCCAGGAAGAGCGATGAGCAATTTATTAATGTCGAGCCCTTGGGAAGGCATTCGCGTTTCCACACTGACCCTTCTGCCATTTTCAAAAGCATGTTTCTCCCCTTGCTCCCACTGTTACCACCGCCCCCCACCCCCCGGGTGTTCTTAGTGGAATTTTGCTAATTGCTAATGAGCAATGCTTCTGCAAGACCGCCTGGCCCCACCCTCTGCCATTTCTTCTGAGTTCTTAGTTTCCAGGGACTCCCCCCCACCCCCGCCCCAAGAGCACGGCGACCGTCTGCCCCTCGCTCATCCACAAGCGAGCAAACTTTCTGAGCCTCAGTTTTCCCATCTGCAAAATGAAACGAAAATAATCCCTATCCCAGAGGGTTGTTTCAAAGCACAGAATTGCGTTTGTTCATGTGAATGAGATACCCTGGTCCTCATCAGGAGGCCGACAGGTGTCGGCTTCCAACACTACAAAGTTGCCAACCCGGTAAAGACAAACGCCTTGACGGAAAAGAGAGAAAATTCCATCTACCTTTGTCTTCCCAGGGCTCCCCACGGTGTCTGGAACACGGAAGGCACTCAGTAATGTTTACTTCTTAAATACTGCGCACAATGTCCTCTATACGTGCAAATCGGGCAACCATTGCGACCGTCAGGGTCAGCCCGGGCAGGGGCTGGGGGCGGTGGGGAGGGTCATCAGAACAGCTTAAGAAATGCCATCAGCGAATACCCTTGGTTGAGGCGGGTGATCCGGGGCTCGGGGAGAGCCTCTGACCGCCTCTCTCTGAACAGGGTGTGACCGCCGGCCACGTGCCGCTCATCAACATGACACACGGAGCAGAACATTAGAAACAGCTGCTCGAGGACTTTGCAAATAGCACTTCTTCTTAAGTGTCATAGAGCCGCGTATATATATTCGTATCTGCAAAGCATAGAACAGAGATACCCGGCCGTAATCTTTAAAAGAAATAAAATTAGTATCTGATATTTTCTAATGTAACTACCATAGACGTTATGATTAGGGGGACTCAAATAGGAAAGCACTCATAAGGCTAACGATAAAAAAAAAAAATCACCTTAAGAACTAAATAATGACTTAACCTACACATTATAATTTTGTCATCTAGGTGGTTTCTTAAACTTGGAGTTCTTGGGAAATAGAAGTATTTTTCATACTTGGAGTTCAAGTGATAAACCACAGTCTTTTAATGCTAGCACATTTTAAAGAAAGGAGAAAAAGACATTCGAGTAAAATTCTATAGGTTTTTTACAAAGACTTTTTTGGACCAGTATATAAAATTCTAAAAGAAATACTTCAAATTAAGCAAGGACTTCTCTGAAAACCCATGGTTTGTCTGAACTGAGATTTTTTTTTTTTTTTGAGTAAACAAAAGATCAAAACATTGTGTTATAGAATCCAGAAACTCTTTCCATCTCCTATAAAATTTCCAGAGAGGATACTCTAACTTTGTTTTGACATATTTTTGGTGTTTGTAGGGATGACTTTTGCACCTAGGTAAAAATATTGTAGTTTGTAATGCTTTGGAAGTTCTTTCTTTCTTCATTCAGTGACAAGCCAAGGTTTTCTTTTTCTACAAGACTGTTTTCTTTATTCAAGTTGGAAAATTAAATTTAAATAATTAAAATATCAAATATTCATAGATGTTATTTGGTATAAATGTTAAAATCACAAGTATTTGAACACTAAGCTTGTTAGATTACCATCTATGAAAGTGTTTTCAAGGCCTTTCAAACTTCATTTAAAAAAAGAGTATTCTGTCTTGTCTTTATCATGTACTATGTACTTGATTTTATGCTCTAAGCGTAATTTTCCCAGGTTCCCACATTCATCCATCCTTTCATTTGTTTAGGAATGTTTGTGTGTTTATTTAGAAATTCTACAAAGTATTGTTGTTTCCTACAAAGCCCTAAGCTCTGGATACAATTATTTAATACGGGAAATAGACATTAATTTTTTTTCTAAAGATTTTATTTATTTATTTGACAGACAGAGATCACAAGTAGGCAGAGAGGCAGGCAGAGAGAGAGGAGGAAGCAGGCTCCCCGCTGAGCAGAGAGCCTGATGTGGGGCTTGATCCCAAGACCCTGAGATCATGACCTGAGCCGAAGGCAGAGGCTTTAACCCACTGAGCCACCCAGGTGCCCGACATTAATTTTTTTAAAAATCACACAAGAGAGTGATTGCAAACTATGACAAGTGATCTAAAGAAGATGCATGAAACAAGAGAACTTTGTTAGGTTGTGTACGAAACACTTCTCTGAGGAAGATGGGTAGACTGAGGCATGACAATTACTGGTCATTTACAACAGAAAAAGCTAGAAGTGAATGCCAGTTGGTTGTCCTAGTTTGAAAAATTGAGAAGAATCATTCTACTTTGCAGTAAGTAGGAAAAAGGGCCTTCATAGCTGAAGACTGAAGCAAGAGTTCTCAACCCTGACTATACCTGGGGAGCTTTAAAAAAAAAAAGTACCAGGGCCTGGGCAGCATCTCTAGGACTCAGCTATAATCATTCTGGGATGGGATTGACTTTTATTTTTCTGTTTTTGTCTTTTTTTTTTTTTTTAAGTTCCCAAGAGCATTCTAATGCATAGTAAAAACTCAAAACTACTGCCTTAGAGTTAGGGGGAGCACGACTGGAGAAAAAGCCTGGGATCAGACTATGTTAAGAACTTTTGCATGCCTTGTTAAGGCTTTTGGTCTTTCTACTGAGAGCAGTGGTAAGTCTGTGCATGATCCTGTGACAAGTGGCTATTCCAGTGTAATGGCGGCCAACACAACCAATGGCTCTAATAATAGCAAATTATCAGCTTTAGTGACCTGGATACACTTACTTGCTCATTTAGTCATTTTATTCTCCTTATGGAAAAACAGTTTATTGAAAAATTAATTTGTGCTTTTCCCTCTTGTATATCTTTCTCCCTCACCACTTCTATAGGGTAACCTCCCTTGCCTCAAAAAAGAATTTGAGGTCAATGCTCTTATTCTTTTGCACAAGTTTCTTACCATTGAAGAGATTATTTTAGCAGCCCTAGAGTGGAAGCGAAGAGATGCTGTGCCCGCAAGGATCAGTGTCAGCAGGGGCCAGAGGATGTGGAAGACCTCACATGAGAGTGGAATGAGGTCATAGGTGGTGATTTAGGAGGTGCCCGGCTGAGGACCTGGGGGTGCTGAAGAATCAGAGAGCATACCTGCCCCCGTCTCCAAGAGTCAGTGTTCATGAACCTCATATTTCCCACCATCCATGCAGGATCTGGGCTTAAGGTTGAGTTTAATTTAATTTAAAGAAAGTGAAGATGTGTGCCTTTGGAAGATATTACAATTATGGTTACTGCTTCCTGGTCTCTCTATTACATTGGACCATACACAGTGAGCACGTGTGTGTGGCAGTCATCATGCTAGAGGCTAGGAAAAGACCAGTATGCAGACTAGTCCCTGGCTAGAGCTTCCAGCATAGTGATGAAGACAGACTAGGTCTACAATCAGTCATTCTGTAAAGAGAAGCTCTGGGGAGAAATCTGCAGTGATGGCAAATGTGTGGGGAGATCAGTGATACAGAGTGGTCCAAGATGGCCCCACAAGGAGGGTATCTGAGCTGAAGGAGCCAGAAGGATCCAGAAGAGGGGGCAATGGAAGGAAATGGGAGTTGAAAGCATCTTGCCAGCCAAGCTGGCTGTTTTTTAACAAGCACAGAGGAGGACAACATGAGGTGTCCTTTTAGAAGTTTAGAGTCAGATCATGTAGGGCCTGAGGTAGGGAACCTGAGTTTGGGCAATGGGAAGATGTTGAAAATCTAGAACAGGCTGATAGCTTAATACTCTTCACCGAGGGCACCCTCAGTGCCTGAGACAACGGGGCCTTGAAGGGGGAGCCTATCTCCATGTCCATCGGAGGAATATTTCCATCATCTTGAGAAAATTCCCTGATGTCCATTCTCAACCCCACCAGAGGCAATGGCTGTTGTAGATACTTATCACTGTGAATTAGTTTTGGTTAATCTTAAACTTCACATAAAGGGAATCATAAGATCTGTTCTCTTTTTTGCCTGCCCTCTCCCACTAAATATAATGTTTTTGAGTTTCATCCATGAGGTGTGTGTGAGCAATTCATTTCTTTTTAATGCATATTATTCTATTGTATTTGTATATTACAACTGTTTTTTCCATCTTCCCGTTGAACATTTATGTGGTGTTCAGAGTTGGCTATTATGAATAAATCTGCTATAAACAACTCTTTTTTTGTGAACAAATGTATTTATTTATCTTGGGCAAAGACCTAGAAGTAGAAATACTGGGTCAAGAGGTAGGCATACATTTAAGAAATTGTCGAACGTTGTACATTTTCATCTGTTGGGTATGAGAATTCTAGTTGTTCCAACCCCTTGACCAGAATTTGGCATCGTCAGACCCTTCCATAAGTCACAGTGGTCATGAATGGCATGTCTCGGTAGTTTCAATTTGCATTTTCCTGATGCCTAATAAACATTTGTGTGTGCTTATTTGCCATTTGTATATCTTCTCTTGTGAAGCATCTATTGAAGTCTTTTGTGCCACCCCCCCCCCTCTCCTTTCGAAATTAGATCGGTTGTTTTCTTATTTTTGAGTCTTCAGAGTTCTTATGCATTCTGGATATAAATCTTTTATCAAATATATATTGCAAATATATTCTCCCAGTCTGTGACTTACCTTTAATTTTCTTAACTACCTTTTGAAGAGCAAAGGTTTTTAATTTTGATGAAGTTCCACTTTTCCCACGAGAGTTTCTGCTCATCATGTCTTATTGCAGAGATCTTTGCAGAAGCCATGGCCACTAATATTTTTCTCTTGTTTTCTTGTAAAAGTTCTATTGTTAGCACTTATATTTTCTCCTCCTACCTCCTCCTTCCTTCTCCTCCTCCTCCTCCTTTCCTTCTTCTTCTTCTTTGGATTTTATTTAAATTCAAGTTAGTTCACATATAGTGTATTATTTGTTTCAGAGGTAGAATTTAGTGATTAATCAGTTGCATATAACACCCGGTGATCATCACATCACAGGCCCTCCTTAATGCCCATCAGCCAATTACCCCATTCCTCCACTCACCTCTCCTCCAGCAACCCTCACTTTGTTTCTTACAATTAAGTCTCTTATTGTTTGCCTCCCTTTGTTTTTATCTTATTTTATTTCTCTTTCCCTTCTTCTATGTCCATCTGTTTTGTGTCTTAAATTCCACGTATGAGTGAAATCATATGCTACTTGTCTTTCTCTGACCAACTTATTTCGCTTAGCATTATATACTCTAGCTCCATCCACATCTTTGCAAATGGCAAAGTTTTGTTCTCTTTGATGCCTGAGTAATTGTGTCTATGATACATTTTAAGAAAAGATTCATTGGGGCGCCTGGGTGGCTCAGTGGGTTAAGCCTCTGCCTTCGGCTCAGGTCATGATCCCAGAGTCCTGGGATCGAGCCCCGCATCGGGCTCTCTGCTCAGCTGGGAGCCTGCTTCCTCCTCTCTCTCTGCCTGCCTTTCTGCCTACTTGTGATCTCTGTCTGTCAAATAAATAAATAAAATCTTTTAAAAAAAGAAAAGATTAATTTTGTTTCTTTTCTTTTTTTGAAGCAGTTACAGGCCCACTCAGATTCTAGGGAACTGCAGAGACCCCACCTTCCATTAGGATAATTCTATTTACCACCATGTGTGTATGGCTGTGTGACATATTTGTGCACCAAGTGGCTGAACTGAAATGTCTATTGCATGCCTAAATATTTTAAGCTGATGGTTGCACTTCACATTATAAATTAAAAGGTATATAACTTGGAAAAAAGTATATAACTTGAAATTTAGACAGAAAGCAAATTAAGACATCCAACTTTGCAAAGAGCAAACTTTCCCATAGAAGTGTATGAAGAAACTTTTATAAAATTCCAAAGCAAGGTCTTTTATCTTAAAAGAGGTAACATAATAAAGGATATGAAAAGACAAGGAGAATATAAAATTTGTCTATTTCTATTTTTTAAATTTATTTATTTATTTTAGAGGGAGAGAGAGAGCGAGCAGGGAAGAGGGACAGACGGAAAGGGAGAGAGAAACCCAAGCAGACTCCGAGCTAAGCACGGAGCTGATGCGGGGTTCCACTCATGACCCTGAGATCACAACCTGAACTGAAAGCCAGAGTCAGTTGCTTAACCAAATGAACCACCCAGGTGCTCCCAAATTTATCTATTTCTTTATCAAATAGTTATTGAGTATGTACCATGTACTGTGCTGAGCTGAGCTTGGGCACTGAGAGAGTTCACTGCTAACATTCCTTGCCCTCGATAACTTTACAGTCTAGTGCAAACAAACAACGCCCTTTAGGACAACGATTTTCATAAAAGAGGCACGTGACATGCGCATCACCAGCATTAAGACTTCTTCATCTACAGATGACTTAGGGGAGATACCATGTAGGATGAGTGTCAGCCTGCTACAGGAGCCAGCAAGAGCCTCTGTGTTTTAGGCAAGGTAAGGGATGTGCAAGACAGAAAACTAGAAAGTTTTGAGATGGTGTGGTGTGTTTGGAGGAGGAAGGGAGCTCTTGCTGTGTAAAGTCTGCTGTATGCATCTTTTCTAGTCCACAGGGATAAGAGAGCCAATGCTTTCTGACAGACTCTGTTGTTCTTTGGTTTGGCACTTTATCCAGAGGACATCTAGGAACCTATTCCCATCCCCTTATCCCCACAGTTAAGGATCAGAAGGAATCAGACATCCTGCAATTACTCTGGAATGTAGAATTATTCCAGCATTTCTTTTAACCAGTTTACAGAATATTGGCAGCTAAATGTTGGGGTTAAAAAAATACTTTCCAAGGAGAGTATCAAATCTACATTTATTATTGTTCATGCTGCCATTTTTCACATGCACACAGAAACTCTGGAGAAATTCTTCTAGAGAAGTTGCTGAAATTACATAATAGTGACAATTGGATAGTTAAACATTGCTTTAGTCCAGTTAGGGGAATGTAAATCTCCATCTTAAGTGTGAGGAGGAGCTTGATACCTCAAAATATGGTTTTTCTTTACCATCTGCTAAATCTATTTGAGAGAGCATATAAATTAAATTTGCATATATTTGTAAATGGACAACGCTAGGAAATTTTGAAGAACTATGTGTTTGAGTTCTATTTATTGAGAAATGGCCAGATAAATAAATTGCACTGGAGGTAAGCACAAAAGAAAAGAACGTGGAGCTTTCAGGAAACATTTTTATACATGAAGGAAAGGCTATGATCAAGATATTAGTCTCAGCAAATAATCCTAAATTCATAAGGGAGACCTAAATATATTTACTCAGTGTTTCCTTTGAAGAAGCGACAACTTTAATTTGATCCAGATTTGACGAATATTTTTCTTCTTAGCAGCATAAATAAATAAATAAATACATAAATACATAAATAACGACAATCTGAGTTTCTCTTTAGGCAGCTTCCGTTTCTGGAGCTCAGGCTGCAGAGTCCTCTGAGAGAAGCTTCTCTCTCTGTGTGGTGCATTCATCACTGTCATCTTGCGCGGTCATCACTTACGGTTGCAGAAAAGTTTCTGAAATATTCCCTTTTTTCTTGCCCAGGCCATATGAACAACACTGAGAGCATTTTCCACTGTGAGATGGATATTACGGCAATGAAAATAATACGGCCCCACGAAATACCTGAGGGACTCTCAGGAGATGCCACCCAAAGACATTCATGTCCACATGCCAGTCAGAAAGGAGCAGAAAAGGCAGTTTCCAGGAAGATGTCAGTGGCCTGTCGGGCAGCTGAACCTGTCAAGTTTGGCATCAAAGTGGCCTCCCTCCCTCTCCATGTTTTGTTTATCGAGGATTGTTCTTTTGTTGTCACAGAATTACATTTCCATAGCTTCGTCTTACCGAGTTCTGGGAGACGCCATCTTGCTAAGGTGGACCAGTTGGTGGTTAGAGGAGAAAACTTCTCCCGCCTTGTTAAGATATCCAGGTGGCACTGTTTTTCTAGCACCCCTCCCCCACACCCATGTAGCTTCAAGCAATCCAGAGATTAAAAAATTTCAAAGCAACCAAAATTTCAGAAAATTCAGATTAGCTGCTACAAATTAGTATGTTTAGATGCATAAAGTTGTTTTGTTTTTTGGCAGACTGTGCTGGAGATTGCCTGTGACTGGATATATCCTATATGGTATTAGATTCAGAGTTATTGCCACTGGGCACCATGCCAATATTGGATCTTTTTTGATTCCTAGTTAACTATTCTGTATGCAAGAAGTCTAACAAGCACTTCACACAACAATCACCGTATTGTTAAGAAGTCTAGCACCTGATCATAACCAGGCTCCTCAGGTGTCCGTGTTCCTGTTACGAACTCCAGATTATTCATAATGAAAAACTCCAGGGGGAAAACAGGAAGAAGAGGCCTCATTTCTATTTTCTTTATTTCCTATTTTAAGTTCTTGGTGAGATATGGGCATTAAAAGGAAAAGAATGCTGAGAATTACAACTATGATGCTCCCTGATTAAAATCTAAGAAGCGTATTCTTGGGCAGGTGGTCAGGGACAGGTGAGACCGCTATGATGGTGGCATGGGCTCCCTGGAGGGCAAGAATAAGAATGAGTAAGGAAGTATTTCCTGATGCTTACTTCAAAGACTGTTCAGCAATTTGTTTCAGGTGTCAAGTGATTCACGCCCAAGGTAGGTGGATGGATGTACAAGCTTTGAACAGATTGACTTAGCCTGCTTTTAGTGCATACAGCTCATTTGTACAGTTCATCAATCAGGCACTAAATGATGGATAGAACAGTTGATAGTGGGTTGGTTCTAATAGATCTTCAAAATCCTTCATTGCCAGCCTCTGAATGATCTTTGCCTTCTGGTATTCATGCCTTTATGTAGTATCTTCCCACATTGAAGCATGGCTGGTCTATGTGGCCTGTAGAAGATGACAGGGGTGACTTCCTAGGCTAGGTCATAGAGGACAGTGAAGTTTCCACCCTGTTCTCTTAGATCTTTCTTTCTGGACAAAGCCCATGACAATGTCTTGAAGACACAAAGGGGCCCTAAGGAAAGCTCCACTTGAGGATGAGTTGGTCCAAGAGCCAGCACCAGCTTGTCAGCCATGTGAGCCCCCTCGGAAGTGGATCCTCCAAGATCGGTCTAACCTTCAGATGACTAGTACCCCAGCCATTATCCCATTATCCCATTATCCCCCCTCATGGGACACCCTGATCCAGAACTGTCTAGCTGAACAAGTCCAGAATTCCTGATTCACAGAAACAAAAAATCAAATTGCATTGTTTTAAGGCATTAGGCTTTGTAATAAATTGTTACAGAGCAGTGGATAGCTAACATTGAACTTCATCTCCCATCTGATTTCTCTAGGTTATGCCAGTTGCCTCAAAAATACCAAACCTTAGAAACCAACACCCACTCAAGCCTTGTCTTCTTGTGGATTGCTGTTTGCCAAAATCTACTTTCTTTGGTTTCTTGGGTACACAACTAGACTAGATCTTCCAGCCTCGCTAGAGGTTAGGTGGGGTCATGTGATTATGCTCCCGGCCAGTGGAGTATAATTGAAGACCTGGCTCATAAAACCTCACCAGTGTGCTCCCCCGTGCTATTTTTTTTCTATGCCTGATTAGGATGCTCTCTCGAAGTGACCTTTTAAGTTCTGTGTTGAAGATGGCCTTGCCACTGTCAGCCCAAGTTCCTACAGGACTATGTGGAGCAACGTGGACTGTTTTGTAAGCAAGAATGACCTTTGCTGTGATGTCACAAAGCTTTGGGGGTCTACCTGTACACCAACCTAGCCTATTCTAATCTACTCAGTGCCCTCCCATTTTCCAGACCCTTATGGGAAACTTTGTCAAATCTTTTTCCTTGAAAGTTTTCCTTTCCTAGGTACTGTTTCTTAAAAGTTAAGTTCTCTCATAAACTGGTAAACAAATCTGTTCTAATAAGCTCAACTAATGGGCCTGTATTAAGGTTTGAGGGCTACAAGATAACATATTAGAATTCAACAAGGTCCTGCTGACAGATATATATTAAACTAAAGAAGCAACTACAAAGAATTTCAAGAAACTTAGCAAGTTAATGAAATAGTTTTGGGAGGAAAGACAGATTTTGCCTGACTCCAGTCATAGCATGCAGGGATCTTCCAACATTTGGAGGATGTTGGTACTGAATTATAATGTATTTTCAGAGTTTTAACCTGACTGACTCCAGGGAAGATGAAGGTTTGTCTGTAAGCTTGGTGTGACACCACACCATTAGCTTTGTTGTTTCTGGAGACTGGTGTTTGGGCTAATTTCTCATCCATAGTTGTGGCTGAGCAATTTTAATCCTCAAATGTTTTCCATGTCCTTTTGGCATCAGCAAGAGAAGAGGCCAAGTAGAGTGATCTGGAGATGTGACGTTTTGTGGCACACCAAGACACTGAGGAAGATCCCACTAGGACGTCATGAGCACTTGAGTTTTAGGTTTTTTTGGTTTGTTTTATGAAAAGGAGATAAAAAAGAAGACAGGACAGAAGAAAATATCCACATAGTATTGGTCGCACCTTGAGGTTTACTCCAACTAAGGAGAGATTATGGCAGCGTCAGATTTTACCAGATACTTGCCTTCATGCCTCCTTTTACAGATTTCCCACCAATCCCCATGTAGCCGGAGAGATATGACTGGACAGTATGATATGTTCTAGCTCCTTCATATCTGCATGTAGTTATAGAGTAGTTTAAGACTGTCTCTTATGGATAATAATTCCAGGAAAACATATTCTATACAATCGTGTCTTAGCCTGGGTTCCCCAGAAAGCAGAGCTCCAGGCAGAAAGCCCATGTGCAATTCCTTTATCAATCCTCTGTCCTGGGGGACAGAGGTGATGGCAGACATATTTGTCCAGTGGTTCTATCAGCAAAGAAGATATACAGATGGCAAATAAGCACATGAGAAAGCTCAACTTCGTGAGTCATTCTGGAAATACAAGTTAAAGTCACAGTGGGATTCCACTATAATCTATTTGTCTGACTAATAATAAAAGATTGGCCATACCAAGTGTTGTCAAGGATCTGAAGCAAGTGGAACTCTGATACAATGTTGGTGGGAATGTTCAGTGGAAAAATCACTTTGGGGAAACAGTTTGCTGGGTTTTTGTAAAGTCAAGCATTCACTTACCATATAACTCAGAAAACCAACTTCTAGGTATTTAGAGATATGAAAGCATCTTCACAGCAAAACTTGAACACAAATGTTCATAGCAACTTTCTTTAAAATAGTCAACCCTAAAATAACCCAAATATCTCAGTGGGAAAAAAGAATAAACAAACCATGGTAAATCCATATGATAGAATTCTCAACAGCAATAAAAAGCAATGAACTTCCCTCACACATAACAACATGGATAGATATCAAAAACATTATTATAAGAGAAAAAAATCCATATCCAAAAGCATACATATGGTGTGATTCTATTTGCATGAAATTCTAGAATAGGTACAACCCATCTAGCAACATATCATTGTTGCCTGAGCCAAGACGTGGGGGACACAAAGGGACACACCTTTCCATTGGACAATTCTGTATCTTAATTGTAATAGTGAAGGTAGGGCCTATAATTTTTTTTAAATTCTTTGAAATATAAATTTAACATGGGTGCATTTTAAGTTAATTATGTCTTAATGAAGTTGATTATTTGAAAAGATTTTGACTCTAATGGGACTTTTATTTTTTTACATTTTTTAAACTAAAAAGTATCTTGAAAAAAAGTTTCACTGTACAAAAGGAAGCCTTGCTAAAGAAATAAGGACTTGAACTCACATTGAAGATTTACTTATATATTATACAAAATGTGATTTCACTTACATGTGGAATCTAAAAAACAAGTAAATGGGCAAACAAAACAAAACAAAAGGGAAACAAACTCATGGAGAGCCAACTGGCGGCTCCCAGGGGGAGGGGGCTGGGGAGTGTGGATGAAATAAGTGAAGGGGATTAAGAGGTCAATCTTCCAGTTATAAAATAAATAAGACATGGGGATGTCATGCACAGTATGGGAAATGGAGTAAAAGGAAAGGTGGAGAATATCTACTGACATATGAAAATGATCAAAATGGATTCTTAAGGGAAATGTGTCACAGAACTATATGTGAATTGTGCCTCTCTTTAAAATTTTCAAATCAGCCCTCATGGCTTGAAAGTCAATTTCTTTTGTGCTTGCCTGCTCCCTTCTAATTTTTTTAATCTTGGCAAAATGCTTGTTTAATTGCACAGCCTTTGTGCAAATTATTGTGTTGCTCAAGGATACATTTTGTCCCTGACTTTATATCCATAATTGAGAAGAAAGAAGATATAAGTACATAATTTGCTTCTTCACAACCTGGGAATAGATCTAGCCACATAAAGAAATAAATTTTTCAGGTTTTTTTTTTTTTTTTAATTTAACAGGATTGACCGAACCAGGCACACTGAAAATACTAAAGATTAAAAATTTGGTATAAATGATAACATATTTAAAAACACATGTAGGTAGGGCTTATTGTAATTGTGCTATTTTCTTTCTTGAAAATTAGAGTTCATGAATTTTTGCACAGTACATGATTTTATCTCCAAAATAATTATAAACATTCAGGAGAAATCATAATTAACTTTATTTCACACTTTGTCTATGATTTTATCATTTTAATGGTCCTTGTGGTTATTTGTGTCACAGGAGCGCTCCATGTCCTAAAAGTTAATCCAGCTTTCTTTAATTGAGGGAATGGAAGCAGAAATGGAGTCCTGGGGCAAAGACTGGGAGGGGAGTTAAATAGCAGCTCCATTTAGATTTCACAGAGTTAGAGAAGTACCAATGATCTATTCTAAGTCCAGGAATGAAGACTCCTACTTGTAAAACATTTTAACAATTGTTTTACTTTGCTCAAAACACCTTCGCTACCTCCCAGATATCAAGTAGATGGTCTTCATTCTGCATGTGGAATCCAAGGCTTTCTATGACCAGTCCCCGGTTCCACCACATATCAGGGATGACTTTGGGCAAGGTACTTTTTCTGTCTGAGCTTTCCAGTTTCTTAGTTGTTTCTAAAAATACACAGGGAGTGTAACGTCTTGGTCCTGATTTGTGGGAGATAAATGAAATAGGACATTGAGCACATGATCTATGTGGCATATAGTGGATAGTTTAAAAGTAGAAGCTATTCATTTTTGTGTTATTATGATTTTGTTTGTTTATTCCCCTACTGGGTTGTAACTCAAAGGATCAGGTAGCTCTCAGTTTAGGGAAGAGAGTCAATAAATAAGAAATTCAAGGGGAAAATAGCTGATGGGGGTATTAGCATGGAAAAGTAGGAAGGGAGGCTTAAATTTGGTAGTCGTTGTCATCAGAGAAGACCTCTAAGAGATGAGGTTGAAACCTGAGAAACAAGTTAGTTATTATGCAAAGAGTTGAAGGGAAGGAGTCCCAGAAAAGGCAGAGTCTGGGCTGCAGGCCAGGTTTAACAGTGTGTGAATGGGCAGAGAGGGGGCTGGAAGTCAATGAGGGAAGGAGAAACAGTCCTGAGATCTGCCTGGAGAGACTCAAGGGACCAGGAGCTTGGGCAGCACTCTCTGTGCTGTGAGAGACCAGGGAAGGGTGCTAAGCAGTGGAGGGAGAGCACACAGTCACAATGTAGGAAGACCAAACACTGAGGGTAGAATCAAAGGGGCCCGGGAAGCATAACAGTGACGGAAGGGGACCAGGGTGGAAGAGGAAATCCAGCATCTGGCTCGTGCCCACCACTCAGTCCTCACCAGGAATCCTTTCTGTATTTCCTCCATCAAATGTGATGGCTGGTTGCTTCCTGTGGGCCTTTGCACTAACGGTTTTCTCTGCCTGCAGTGCTCCTCGTCCAGAGCACGGTCTGAACAGCTTAGCCTTGTAGTTCCGGTCAGAACTTGAAGTCACCTTCTCAGAGAGGCCTTTCTTGCTTCTTGCTAGATGTATCCCCAATACCTTTTCTTGGGCAAATGCTGAATTCCTAAGTGTTACAGTCAATATTTAGTTCACTGAAAAAAGAACATCTGGATTAAAAAAAAGTAAATCTAATGTTTGACTAAATAAATTGAATTATTGCTACAATTATGTCACAGAAAATTTTAGTAGCTGATTTTGGAAGTTTGAAACCACAGTGCAAAAACAATTTTTCAGCAATGCTGGTCACTAGATTCTTCCTGTAGTCACTATGAGGCTACTTCTAGTAACTTCAGTTGAGGAGCAAGATGGCTCGGGGTTTCTTGACTTTTCTCTGACAGCCTCTTCCTGTCTTTATGCTCTTTGTACTTATATTTGGACTAATGGTGGTTCACCATTGGTGATGTCAAACATGTTTTTTAGAGCTTCAACTTAGCTGGGAAATTTTGAGGTATAAAACTTGGCATACTATTTTTAATTCATTTTAACAAGATGTAAAGATTTCAAAAGAGGATATTCTCAAATTTACAACCCAAATGGAGTTTGATAACTGAAACCTAAGTATACATTCTAAAGGCCTTTTTTTTTTTAATCTGATCTGTTTCCTTACTTATTTAACTGGTTGAGAGCTCTTCACAATTGTATTTATATATAAATAAAATCAATAATTTTCACAATAATCAATTAGCATAGCAGTTATTCTTGTGATAATAAACACATTTTTATTTTAACAGACTGAAAAATTCAAAGCATGAAGTAGATTTTCACCCCAAATTATATATATAATATTTACCTAAGGTTGAAATTGAATACTCAGTTATTAACAATAAATCCTAGTAATATATTTTATTTGTATCATTGATGTTGTTACTTGGATTAGTAATGTTGGAAAACTACATTATTATCCTACATGATTATTGACAAGTTTAGGATGCCAGAAATGACCTTGAGGTAGCCATTCAGCTATTTTGCCTTCTAAAGTCTGAAATCAAAGACAAATAGCATATTTTGTCTGAAAATGAAGAGCCAAAGAAAAATTTAAGGAATCTCTACTTACTGCCTTTGTCTCTGACAACAGACTCCTGTTTTATTATCATTAATATACTAATAATTGGTTGGTTTTTCCTTCTTTTTAAATTTTCCTGTATTCCTTCTTTAGAATGCTGCTTCCTGAGAATAAGGACACTGTCTGTCTTACTCAGCAGTGTCTTCTGAGCCCAGAAAAGCACCTGGCATATAGTGGGTGCCCAATAAATGTTTGCTGAGTAGTTTCCAAATTGTATGGGTGAATGAATACTATGGTAGGGCAGACAAGAAATGATGGTGGTTTGGACTCTTGCAAAAGAAGTGGGGAAAGTCATAGATTTTTTTGGCATATAGAATCAACGGCACTGGCTAAGGGATCAAACGTGGGAGATAAGAGCAAATTATCAGGGTTGGTTTCTATGACTGTGGATTAAGAAACTTTCATATCTTCAGTGTTTAGCATTCAGCCTAACACATAGTAGGTGCCTTAGAAATGTCTGTTAAATTAATGAATTGGCTGGAGGTTGGACTTGAATAGATTCAATTAATAGTTGTGATATTGAGCAGTACAAAATTTGGGCATTCTGGACAAAATTTCCCCGAATCCGTGCACACCAGTGATGCTTTCTGCACACATTCCTTTCTCAGTGGCTGCACTACGCCGGCTAAGGCTGCTGAATGGTAACTGTTGAACATCACTGGTCTGGAGAGACACAAAGTATGATTGCTATTGCTATCTCTTAACTTGTGGTTTCAACCAGGTTGCTATAAAGGTAAGTGGTTTGCAGTTTCCCACTGTCTTCCCTGGAGAAAAATGAAGAACACTAATTCAGAAAAAGATTGCAAATTTTCAAATTAATTATTGGAACAGTATCCGAACCATGAAAAATTCAGCTTTCAAAAGAGGATTAAAAAAGAGCATACGGCACTAATTGTCATAGAGTCCTTGTTACATTTTATAGATTTTTCATTTTGTAAAGCAGTGAATCATTTAAAAGAAAAAAAGTTGAGCAGCAATTCCAGTGAAAAGTTAAATTAATACAGACATTAGCCCAGGCTTTACGTGTATGATGTTAGCAGGCTACAGAAAGCTTTCGCTCCTGTGGACGCCACACGTAAGGAGACAACCTCCCAATTTCTTAGCTTCGAAAGTCATTTACTAGAATGTGAACCCTGATGTGTCCTTGTCCCTGGAATTCATTATGTAGACTTCACGGGCTTGCTGGCCCTCCAATTAGCCAGTTTTCCTGCCTGATTTCTAGAGAAAGGGACAAAGCTATTTGAATGCAGCCGTCTCCTGCACGATATGGAGTCTTCATCACTTCCCCCCTTGTCGATGATTTTACAAATAATGATGTGGAGAGAACGGGAAAGATAACAACTTCAGCATGTGGCCACCAATCATCTCTTATTGTTTTCAAAGAATGGGCAAGTGTTATTCTACACTTTGGGTCAAAAGAATTTTTTAAAAAATTGGCTGGAGTCCTATGCACGCGTATGTAGAAAAGTTTCATTTTTAGAATCAACAAAATCATCAGCCCCTCTCCTAACTGACCTCACGACTTCAAACCGGCACTGCCTGAGATGAAAGGCTGCAAGTCTGCTCTCCTTTCTCACCCGCCCTGCCCGGCTTTTCGCAGTTTCGTGGGTTTCTGGGGACAAGCAGGGCAGCACAGGGTAGCGGGGAACATAACGGGCTCGGAAGGGACCAGCCTGATTTCGCAGCTTGGCCCCGCCCTGCGACTCTTTCATGAAAGAGGCTCTTCTTCATCTGCGGAATGGGTTTCATAACGACGGCGTGCGAGGTGACACGTGGGTGTGTTAGAGGCACGTATGAAGTTGCTGCCGGGTCATGAGTGATCACAGCTGTCTTTGTGGCCTCACGGCACCCCGATTTGTGCAGTTGTCAATAGGACTACCTTCCTTTGAGTTCTACACCGTGAGACAGGCTCCGTTCCGTAGATCGCATAACTCCCTCCCTTTCCTCATTTATTCGTTGAACAAATATAAACCGAGGGATGACTGTGTGCCGGGTCTGACATGAGTCAAGCTGCTTTGGAAATCTCCATGCCTTTTGGAAGACTGTGTCAAACTGCCTTTTGGTTTTGGGGTTTTTTATTCTGTTTTGTTTTGTTTTGTTTTTGTTTTGCTTTTATTTTTAAGTCCAGGATGTCCTTTATTTAAATAGGTATATTCATTTCAATATTAACCTATTTGTGGAGTGCTGCGCTTTGGAACGTAGGGTGATAACATGGACAGAATGACGTACAGACTGCTAGGAATCTGCAATCTGATAGTTGATACAGTTGTATGGGAAGTAGTTCAAACAAGTAATTTAATAAACATGTTCATAATTTAGGTCTGCAGGATACAGTTTACTGTCTCTTGGGGGAGACCATATAAGATTTGAGGAATAATTAAAAAAAATGTATATAGCATGTCCTTCACTTGTGTAAGATTATAACTCTAGACATCAAAATATACCATTTTTATGTTCAATAGAGTGCCTAAAACAGTTATGTCTAGAAATAAATGTCCACTTTCACATGATAAAGCCTGGATAACTGGTACCTTCAAATAGTATATAAAATCTCATTTTAGTCAAAGATTATAATATTTTTCCCCACTGAGCTTTCAGCCAGAGCTACTGAAAACATGGACTGAGAATGCCAGTGAGCGGGAGCCCACAGGCTTTGAGGACAACTGCTGGAGCTTTGAGAATTTAGGAATGTAGCAGAGGGTCCAATGCTTGGACACCCAGGGGAGGTGGGACATTTGCCAAGCAGCAGATTGGAGTGCCTGTTGACCTAGCAGGATTATAGGGCAGCAGAGGAAGCCAGGAATGTGTGCAAGGCCTAAACTCATGGCTTGGGAACATCTTAGCCTGCTCTGGGATCAGAGGGTAATTAAAAGCCCATCCTGAGGAGAGGGACCAAGTCTTCTGAATATTCTAAATACTTTTTGCAATATCCCATGGTTATTTATTCAATAATAATTAAGTGCCTACTATGTGCAAAAACTATGCATTTTGCATGGCCTTAATTCTGCTTTTATTCTCCTCAAGAGAGCACACCAGCAGGATCTTGTTGTTAGGGAAAGAAAAGTGCTCTATTTGTCATTTCTGAACTGAAATGCTTCCATTAACCTTGAATTACAGGAGAAGTCTCCTATCCTTAGCCATTGTTTGCATCATCATCGTCATCATCATTCCGGGCTCCTGAAAGAGAGCCGAGAGTGCTTCTTTTAATGCCAACTGTGATTTGCATGTTCATAGAAGGTTTGAAGTTTCAGAAATTAAATGTCGGGGTGTAAAATTTTCTTGAAGGAAGAAAGTATGATTGCATCGAACTTTCAAAGTACAATCAAAGTCTAAAGGAAATATAATTATTATTGTCGGTTTATCACTTCAAACATGTTGTTGTAAATGTCATTATATCAGATGAGTTTGGTAACAGGTTTTCCATTTTGCACTTTATTTGACAAGGTGATTCATTGTTTAGTGCAGTTTAAGATGTCAGTCCTTCTGGAAGGAATCGAGCTGAGCTGATGTGCATAAGAACATTCTTCCATCAAAGTATATGATTAAAGAAGGGTTAGACTCCTGAAATATTGTTTCCAAACTTGCTTTGAATAAGCGTAGTTTCTTTGTCGAGATAGAATTTATCACAGTGTGTGCTACATCTGGGAAAGTGTGCACAGCCTATCCATGCTGCCTACGGCTCTTTGTCTAGCTCTAAGCCTGGGGAAGGTGATCCTACTTGGGATAAGTTTGTCTGCATTGTGGGAACCTATCTAGTGATTGAAATTGTCTACTTTTCTTTGTGTTTCAAGTAAAATATTTCACAATGAACCAGGATGTTAGAGCAAACACCTGGTTCAACATTATTGCATGTCGCATTTGAATCAGTATGCGTTAAACACCCATAGTAGACGTTTTACAACAGAGCATCTAGCTTTTGAGCACATAAAGGGAGTCAGGTCCTTTTCTTTTTTCTTTTTTCTTTTTTTTTTTGCCATTTTGATGACACCCAGAACATTTCCTTGTTTTCTTTGTTAACATTCTATATCAAATTTGAAATAAGAACACAGGATCTTCAGAGTAATGGAAACCATTTATATAGTCTCTCAATATATGTGTGTATACACACATACACACACACGTAGATACATATGCATGTGTGTGTGTTTGTATACCTACAAGCAACTGGGCTAATTAATACATTATCTATCATATTCAAAGCAGTTTTATAAATTGTTTGCATCCTTATTATATAATCAGGGGAACCTAAGGCTTTGAAAGGATAGGTGATTTGCCCAAAGACATACAAATAGTGAATAGTAAAGCTGGGATTTGAACAGAGGCCCTGGGGACTCTAATGCCCAGAGCTTTTCCTCTATTGTGTATATGTCCAAAACATATTAACCTTATCCCACTTTTAGCAGTTTTTTTCTGTGGTTTTAGTGCTTGCCTGGGCAATACCTATATTTATATATAGGATCTGTTGAAATTCCACTTGGCATTTGACTTAGAGTCTTGTTTTAGGACCAGTTGTGCATATCAAACAAAAACTGTAAGATAGAACATTTCTTCTTTTCTTTCACCAATTGAAATAGATGCTGATTTCAAGAAAAGTCAAAATATCCCAGGCCTCTTAGAGGGAAACAGAAGGGGACTCCCAAGTACCTTCCAAATCACAGTATTTAAAATGAACTAGATAGAGGGTATTATGTGATATAATTCCCTGTTTAAATTGAACAGCCATAAAAGATAGATAGATAGATAATAGATAAATTGAACAACATTCTTATGAGATACACTGACCAACATATGAGAGTGTAAAATAATTGTGATGTATTTCTACAGCTGCCATTCATAGCTGAATAAGATCCTCTCCAACGATGAAAGCAGAGGCAGACTTGACACTATGGAGATCCAAGATTGACAAATCTTCAAGGCTTTTCAGTTCACTTTGAGGATGGATAAATCCAGGATAATTTTCAAAGCTCTTAGCCCTCTCTTAACTCTGCTGCTTGGAATGGACCTGCTTGAGAACTCAGGTATCTCAAACTAGTAGAAATGTTGTGGTGGCTTCCAATTTATGTTACTGCACTGGAAGCTTTGAACTTGAGTTTTTTTTGTATATTTGACCACAGGTTTCTTGGTTTATGTTACCATGAATAAAACCATCTCTGAGTAAGAGGGTTTGTTTTCATTTCCATTTAAATTATTTTTAAGATTTTATTTATTTAAGTATATATATAGAGAGAGCAGGTACACATGAGCGGGGGGTGGGGGCAGGGACAGAGAGAGAGGGAGAAGCAGCCTCCCTGCTCAGCATGATGTGGGGTCCATTCCAGGACCCCAAGATCATGACCTGAGCTGAAGGCAGACACTTAACCAACTGAGCTACCCAGGTGCCCTCCTTCTAAATTTTTAAAGGGTGTATCTGTATGCATATGTCTGCCTACATATACCTATCAACATACACATACTTTATGGTTATTAAATCCAATAACAGAATTAAAATAGTCATCACACTTTCTATAAAGAACACATTGCTCAGCAAGCAGTAGAGGCTTGGAGAGCAGTGAAGGGCTTCATCTCTGATGCATAGGTTCAGATCCCAGCTCTATTTCCATATTATTTCTGGGACTTCGGGAAGTTATTCAACTTCTCCCTCAGTTTTTTCATCTTTAAATAGTGCATATTTCATAGGTTTATAGGAATTCATAGTTACAAAGCACCTAGAAGAGTATTTAGACACATGGCGAGTGCTATTTGCTTAATAAATGAGGTTTTTCCAAGAAGCAACAGGATTATATCTCACCTCACACCTATGAGAATGGTTGTCATCAAAAAAGAGCAGTAATAAATGCTGGCAAGGATGGGTAGAAAAGGGAATGCTTGCACACTATTGGTGGGAATGCGAAGTGGTATAGCCACTCTGGAAAACAGTATGAAGGTTCCTCAAAAAATGAAAAATAGAACCACCATATGATCCATAATGCTCCACTTCTGGATATTTTTCTAAAGAAAACAAAAGCACTGACTTAAAAAGATAGACATATATTAGACTACTATCCAGCCATAAAAGAAGGAAATCCTACCATTTGTGGCAACATGGATGGACCCTGACAACTTATACTAAGTGAAGTATATCAGACAAAGACAAATACTTAGGATCTCACTTCTTTGTGGAATCTAAGAAACAAAAACAAACTCATAGAGAACAAACTGGTGGTTGCTAGAAGCAGGAGTTGGGGGTGAGGGGTGGATGGAATGGGAGTCAAAAGTACAAACTTTCAGTTATAAAATAAGTAAACCATGGGGAGGTAATGTACAGCATGGTGCCTATAGTTAATAATACTCTATTATATATTTGAAAGTTGCTAAGAGGGCAAATTTTAAAAGTCTTCCTCACAAGAAAAAAAATTTGTAACTATGTATGGTGATGGATGTTAACTAGACTTATTGTGGTGGTCATTTGACAATATCTACAAATATTGAATCATTATGTTATATGTCATATATGCCACCATAAAAAATACATGACCATAATGGATTAGAAAAAATATGCTTAGGAGCATATTTTGAGAGGCATTAACTCTTTTGAAGTTATACTTGGTCCTTTGAAGGAGATAATAAAATTTTGAAGTAGAAGTCAACTTTAATGTGAATGGGCTTCTATGTAAGGGTGACTACAGAAAGAACCAGAATCATGTCGGTAGTGCAAATTGGTCTGACCATTATTATTCTGAACTACTGTTCTCAGAATTAGTAAGTCACAATGGTCAAAGAATTAATCTGCTTGAATCCAAGACCAATCCTAGACAAGTTATCTAATGCCTCTGAGCCTCAGTATCTTTATTTATAAAATGGAAACACTAACATCTACTTGTTAGGCTGTTGTGAGAATCAAATGAGATAACATTTTTCAAGACCTATTAAGTATTGGGGCATCTGGTTGGCTTGTTCAGTTGAGTATCTGACTCTTGGTTTTGGCTCCAGTCATGATCTCAGTCCACAGGTCATGATCTCAGGGTGGTGGAATCAAGCCCCAAGTTGGGCTCCATACTCAGTGGGGAGTCTGCCTGAAGATTCTTTCTCTCCATCTGCCCCTCCCTTCCCACCCACCCAGCTCACACAATCCATAAACAAATAAACAAACTAACAAATAATAAAAATCTTTTTTTTAAAGACCTATTAAATATAGTGCTTTAGTCAATGGCACCTCTAATGCATAATTTGACTGAGTCCCTTGTTCATAGTTTTTCACCTCTTTGTTAAGAGTAAGTGTAAATGGCATCAGTTGGCTACACTTACAATGAAATAATACAGGAGAATGTCAGTGGACCACAGTAAGAGGTGAGTAGCCAATATGCATATATGCAGTGATGGCCAGATGTTTCTGGAATAATTTGCCACTTTTTTATCTCTGTATTTTTAAAAAATGTGGAGAAATCACAGTGGAGAAATCACAGTGAATTTAAAGAACCAAAAATTTTAAAAGGAGATAAAATAAAAGAGGAAATAGGAAGCCAGCCCTGAGAAGAGAGATAGAAAACATTGACTTTATTTACCCAAAGAGACGGACAGATGACTTACTCAAGGTTTTGAAGGATAGTTTTTATGAGAATGTTGACTTTATTTTATGAGAAGATAAAGAAGCTGACTGTAAGCAGCAAAGAATAAGGTGTCTGACACAGAGACTCTACGGGAACAATGCTCCTGTAGCAGAACAGTCTTCGAACAGACTTTAAGAATCTTCAAACATACGGTAAACAAGCACTGTCTTGGATATTTAGAATAATGTAATGCCTGGAAATACAAAACTGGACCTCATAACCTCTTTCTACTCTTAAGATTTGAGTTTATAAACTTAAGACCAGGGCTTCCCAAAGTTGGTTCTGACAGGCACCAGAATATGGTGCTTCTGTTGTGGTAAGGTTGGATCTTCTCAACCCCTCTGGTAGCCCAGAGGGCCAATCACCATGACCAGCTTCCTTCATTTACTCCAAAGTATGAGATTATCACTTCCTATGTAGGTCATAAGGTGAAATATGAAAGAAATCCTTGACTTGGTTATGTAATGTACTGAAATAGAGCTGGTATCTAAACACAAGTATATTATCAATTAACTAAAAACTTTTTGGTGGCTAAATGTAACTCCCCAATACACACATGGAAACCATGAGAGAAATAAAAAAATTTAAGGAATTCACAGTATTCATGATTCCAACTCTAGGTGTTCTTTAGATTTTAGAGGAACTTAGATTAGAGGAATCCAACTGGAACATTGCAATGGCTTGGCCAAAGTGACAAGGTCTGTAACTTCATGACAAGAGCTGATGGAGCCCATCCAATTTCAAAATCTGTACCTTGGAAATCCAGAGTGATAGGATTCCAAATTTTCTTGACTGAAAGCCAAAACAGCCTCTTGAGTTCAACAACAGAGATCACATTCATACGCCCTTTGACTTTTTGCTTCTTTCTTCTGAATCTCCAAACTGTATGGTTAGGAACTTTATTTTTGAACACAGCCAAAGTAGGAAATATTCACCCATTTATTGATTTACCCATTATTTATTCATTCTTTGTTTGAGCACAAATTTAGAATACTCTTCTATTTATAGAATGACTATTCAAAGCTTTGGATGATCCAATATAAAAGAAAGTTAATTGGTCCTGTAAGATATATGTTAAGGTAACTATAAGAGAATATATAAGAAGAGGCATGAGGATAGATTGAGAAATAGGTTTGGATAATTGAAAGGAAGAAATCGGCATGCAGAATATATTTCTGAAGATAAAATGCAGTCTTTCAATCAGTTAGAAGCATTTTAAGACTTTCCATGGAACTTATTGATTTATCATTGGACATGGAATCCATAAAGAGGCCTAAGTGTATGATCTCAACAGAGATTCAAGGCTTATAATTCTCTCTCAGAGCCATTACTGCTGAACAATATGGCACAAATTAACATGGATAGAAAAAGCCTTCTTTTTGACAGATGAAATGTCTATTTTAAATGGCATAAAACAGGGCTGGATCCCAAGTGCCCTCCTTTTAATTTTATAACTAAACAAATTGGTTGTCTTTCAATGACCTAGCCACAGCAAGACAAGTACCTCTCATGTGTTGATGACATGCCTTCCTGTCTGGTCACAGAAGTGGCATTGACAAGCAATTCAACCTCTCAGCCAACTTATGTCAGGAAAAGCCGCTAAATATTAATTCTCCTAAAACCAAATGATCCATTTTGGCAGGCACTCTTTGACATCTAAATGGATATTAACCTGATCTGATCAACTGATTGCCATTTGTAGTTCCTTAGGACCACAGCGTGTGATTTACCTGGTTAACCCTTGGTATACAGTTGGTCTTAAAATGAAACATTTCACAGGGGTCATGTTAAGGATCCTCTGCGGTCAAGACAGATCTCTGGTACTTCTTTATCCTCAAAACCTTCCAAGGCGGACCATTTCTTTTGTGCTTTATGGTATAGAATTCTGGCATTGCCATCAATTTGTGCAGACATTGAAATGCTTTGTGAGAATTGTCCTTGATCTGTTTGAAAGTACTCAGCTCACCGTTGTCCAGAGGTAAAATGCCTCTCCGTTAAGATGAAAATATCAGGCAAGTCCTTTTATCTTCACAAGGAAACAGCATCTTTGTCAAATGATGACCATTTACACTTTGTCATCAGATCTTTCTTAAATTAGAAGTGGGGACTACTGGTGAGAGAACTGGATAACATTCCCAATTTTGAGCTGTCTATTATTCATCTTCAGTCAAAAGCCTGGCTGAGACTCTTGATACTTCGAAGAGATTATCGAAGGAATCCACCATTCAGTCATTTCTGAGATTCTCCAAAATGCTACTGTATTATGTCCTCAGTTTTCACCTAAGCTTATTGTAAGAAGTAGCTCTATGCAGCCTTCCTGGAAAAAAAAAAAAAAAAGATTTAAATTATATTATCTATTTTGTTAGTCAATGATCCCCAAATAAAGAACCATTGGGTAAATTCCTTTCAAAGCTCAGGAGCAGTAGAAAGTCACATCTTTTTATTAGATAAAGAATACTCTCACTGGTCATGTTTTCTTTACCTTGATTGCTGAGTAGCTCGGAGTGAGTTTTTATGCTTCAGTTTCAGTACTTTCCTTTAGTCTGGATTTTCAAATAATCATTTCTTCATGGTTTTTATTTCTTGGCTCGAGCCTTTTATTATCTTAATGATTTTCCATGTAATTGTGAATTTTATTGTAAGCTGTCTCACATCACACATCACTTTCGGAAGTAATGTATAAATACGTATGAAAAATAGCTGTTCAACATGGAGGCAATGCTTGATTAGGGACTATTTGGAAGAAAGTCTTAGAAAGTGCCGTCAGTATAACACCAGCAAAAGAACAATCTGGGGTATTTGTTATGCAGATGCTTAGGCTCTACTCTAGGCCCACTCCAATCAGAATAAAGGTGGGGACTGGAAATCTTCATTTCCACAAGATTCTCAGGTGAATCTTCTACAGCCTAAAGACTGAGAATCCCATAAACCACCTTTAAGAGGGTACATCTGATATTTTATAAGCACGGTCTTCAGCTCCAGTAGAGCACCAATTTAGATGTTCACAAAGGGCTTGATTAAATCAAATGTGTGAGAGAAAGTGATACGTGCTCTGAATGACTCAAAAATGAATTTAAAAAATTATTGCTATGAACCATGAGTCATGGGGGTCTTGGCATCAAGGTGGCAGTAGGAATGGAAAGTGCCTAAATGGGATTTCAAAATTTGGGGAAGAAGGAACACCAAGACTTTTCTAGTCACATTTGGGGAATTCAAGACAAAGGGAGAGTAAGAGAAATAGAGAGAGCTAGGGGGAGAGAAAGAGAGAGAGAGAGAAATCAGAGCTATTCTGGAGTTTGAATCTTGAACAAGTGAGAAAATGTTAATGATAGAGAAGCATATAAAACTGAAAAATTTCAAGTTTGGCTTTATTTTATTTTAAAGATTTTATTTATTTATTTGACAGAGAGAGAGCACAAACAGGTAGAGCAGCAGGGAGAGAGAGGGAGAAGCAGGCTCTCTGCCAAGCAGAGAGCCCAATGGGGCTCAATCCCAGGACCCTGGGATCATGACCTGAGCTGAAGGAAGGCACTTAACCAACTGAGCCACCCAGGGGCCTCAACAAGTTTAGTTTTAAACTATGAGCTCTGAAGTGAACTACCAGGTGGAAACACCATTGGGTAAAAGGAACCTAGACCTAGAATTCCTGAGAAAAGCCAAGCTTAGAGATGAGATGTTGGAAAATTACACCTAGAGATGAGGTGAAATTATGGAAATAGGAAATAACTCTGGTGCAAACTACAGAGTAAAAAGAGAGGAAGCCAAAGAAGAAGATCTGGAGAAAGTCCTGTAGCAGCAAAGGCAGGAAGGAGACACAGGTCAAAAAGGAAGAAGGAGAAGAATTCTAGGCTTCAGGAATCAAAAGAAAAATGGCTTTCAAGGAAGGTTTCAAGTACCAGATGCTTTTTTGCTGTCCAGTAGGATTATAATATCCTCAGGAACTGTGGTTGAGCAGTCTCAGAGGAGTGGAGGAGGTAGAAATAAGATGGCAGAGGGAGAATGAATGGGAAGGATACACTAGCATAAAACTTCCAAGAATCCAGATGGTGTAGGCTGGAGAGATATGATGGTAACATGATGGGAACGAAGGGTTGAGAACCGAGCTGCTGCTAGGCTCTATAGTGCCTTTCTGAACATGATGAAAACTTGACCCTGAGTGGACATATTCCCATGTGGGTGCTGGCATGACTTGGCCAGCAAAATATTGGATGGATTTTATCCTGACTGGCCCCTCCATCTGGGCGTCTTGCTGTAGTGCACAGAGGCAACACTCCTGAGAGAAAGTGTTTGATGACAGCAGATATTCAAGCATGTTTCTAGGCCTAAGAAAAGTTTCTAGTTGCTAGGGTTAGGGGTGGCACAGAGTGTAATTTAGAAACAGGAAGATAGGGATAACTTCTAAAGGAAAATCAAGAGAAGCATGAAATCATGGACTCAAAGCACAGCTACTCTTAGACAATAAACAGAGAAGATACGACCATTTACACCAACACCTTACTTAAAGAAATCGCTCATCATTAATCTGTACACATAATATAGGCATGAATGTACTCCAAACCTCCTTTGGTGGATATAATAGGGCTTCAAAAAAGTTGTGACCAGTGAATGCCATATAGTTACAAAAAAGATTGAGGCAGCTCTCTGTGAAACATACAGAAGGACTTCCAGGGGACAATTAAAAAAAAATGAAAGACAAAAGACACAGTGTTATCTTTTGTGTTAGAAAAGAAAATAAGAGCATATACATAGATCTGCTTATTATTACAGAAAGAAACAAAGGACAAATAAAGCCGAAGACAATGAACTGTAGGCTGGCAAGGCTGAGGGGAAATGGGCTTGATGGGCTGGGGCAGGGGGGAATAGTGTTTTGAATATAACCTTTTGGGTAGTTTTGACTGTAGAAAGCATGTTAATAGTCTGTACATCCAAAAAAAAAAATGAAATTCAGTCAATAAGAATGGAAGAAAAACAGTAACTTAAAACTGAAAAGAAATGAAAACAAATGAACTTAACTTTATTTTGAATGAATGTCATAACTGAAAGGGAGAAGTAAATAAGGGGAAAAAGAAGGAAGGAAAGAGGGAGGGAGGAAAAGATGAGAAAAATAACATATGACATTTGGAACAAAATATTTAACCAAACTTCCTCTGTATTGAGCAAAGTGAGGTGTGTAGGAAGGGAAATGTGGGGTTGGGGGAATTGCAAATGAATCCTGAACTCTTTTCAAGAGGTTGTTTATTATAATGCTTCTGAAGCAATTTCTGAAACTATTTTAAATGTATTCCATTATTCCATAAGTGAGTAAATGTATCAATGTTGCTGGTATCCAGGGTTGTCACAGCGGAAGAAGGGAAATACAAATACAGAATCAGAGACATCAAGAATCTTATAGGATAGATTGAAATTGGAAGAACTGGTGAGAACTCCTGATTTCTAAAATAAGTAAATGTATATGTATATGTGTGTTTGTGTGTGTCTATATGCATGTGTGGGAATATGCCTTTGTGCATATATAAATGTATGTATATATACATATACGGGCATACACGTTCATGTATTTCCTAGCTTTGTTGGATGACAGCACCAAGAAGCAAAGACAGCCCCATAGCCATAAGCACTCCTAGAGCTCAGATCTCGGTCTCTAATCAATCCCTACTAAAAAGAGCTAAGGTCCTGCAGAGAAATGGCTGATTAAAGTATTGGGGCAGATAGGTACAAGATTAGACTGGAACACATTATTATACCAGAAAGAAAAAAATAGCTTAAAAACTGTCATAAGAATTCCAAGAGCTAGATTGAAGAGGCTCAGACTAGCCAAATCTGGGACAATTTCTGCACCAAAATAATTTAAGTGCAGTAATGAATTATAAATAATGGGGAAATAATTCATGAATTTTTATCTATAATAAATAGATCAATAAATAAATACCAAAACTGACTGATAAATGGTAGCATTGGAAAGTCATCATTTTGCAACCATCTTAGCAAGGATCAAATTAGACAAGAATTATCAATGGATGCTAAATAATGGAAAATTTTGAGGCAGAGCAGCATATTAGCTGGCTTTAAAGTGATTCTCCACAAAATGATCAAAATCATCACCACTAATGGGGGACAGAGGCACTGTGTGTCTCCCGATATAATATGCCAAGGAGGACAGAACACCAACAATGCTATTGAGAATGCATGGGTTCGATCTAATCATGAAGAAAGATAAGATAAACACAAAATGAGGAATAATGTATTTTTAAAAGTGGTTGGGAGAAATCTATTTTTCATAATTATCAATGTCATAAAAAAAGGCTGGGAAATGTTTCCAGATTAAAGGAAGCTAAAGAGATATGACAACTAAATTTAATACCTACTGTGTATAGTGAAGAGGGAAAAAATGCTGTAGGAGATATTATTAAGGAAACTGACAAAATTGGAATGTGAGAGGTAGATTAGATAAATCTATGATATCAATATAAACTTTTGAAGTTGATAATTATACTATGGTTATTTAAGAGAATATACCTATATCCATATTAAAAAATACACAATGAAATATTTAGGGATAAAAGGCCATGATCCATGTAACTTATTTTCAAAGAAAATAAAAACACTAATTTGAAAAGCTAGATGCTCTATTATGTTTTCTACAGCATTATTTACAATAGCCAAATTATGGAAGCAACCCAGTCTCCATCGACAAATGAATAGATAAGGAAGATATAGTATATACATACAATGGAATATTATTTGGCCATAAAAAAGAATGAGATCTTGCCATTTATGACAACATGGATGGACCCAGAGGGTATTATGCTCAGTGAAATAAGACAGGGAGAGAAAGACAAATACTGTATTATTTCACTTAATATGTAGAATTTAAACAAAAACAAACAAAAATCCCCAGACGCTTAAATACAGAGAACAAACAGGTGGTGGCCAGAGGGGAGGTGAATGGGGGTATGGGTGAAATAGATACAGGGGATTAAGAAGTATGAACTTCCAGTTATAAATAAGTCACAAAGATGAAAAGTACAGTATAGGGAAGATAGTGAATAATATTGCAACAATGTTGTATGGTGACAGATGGTGATGACACTTATCATGGTGAGCATCGAGTAATGCACAGAATTGTAGAATCAATATGTTATGCTTCTGAAACTAATATAACATTTGATGTTAATTATACTTCAGAAATAAAAAAAATTAAACAGATGGGGTAAGATATTAACAATAGGTAAACCTGGCAAAAGTGTACTATTTTTATTTTTGCAATAGTTTGTGAACCTGAAGGTTAGTTTATTATAAAAAGTAAAAAACAGTTGAATTTGTTATTTTAAATGTTTATAGTTTAAGGTGTTGCCAGGGTGAAATCCAACAAATATGACCCAGGAACACTGCTATCTTAGGAAATAACTCCTGAAGAAAATGAGAAATGTTGAAGTAAATATTTTTGGAAACTGAGACAAAAGTATTTACTTTTAAAGCAAGAGGATCTTTAGGCAAAAAGGCCCATGTGAAGAAAAATCACTTGAAGAATGCTAGGAATCAACAAATCCCACATTTTCATGTCATTAAATTAAAATTTAAGTTTTATTTTCTAGAATTTTCTCTCTCCACCACTTCTTTCAGATATGAACAAAATACATGGAAGGGAAATTGCATCTTTTAAAGTATTTACCAAGCAAAATGCAATGATAAAAATGTATGTTCCTACCAGAACATTAATCTCATCCTTCATGGTTAACTATTGCGCTTTTCTTTCATCAGGCTCTGACCTTTAAGGTGTTCCTGTTGTGTGCGTTTTTAATGCTTAACTTTTCTGGAAAATGTGCAGAGGTCATAATGAGGCATAATTATATACAATATATAATTTTCTTTGGCCTTTTTCAAGTGCTAATTTAGCTATCATTTCTTCCTATAGAATTTTTTTTAAGAAATTATTTCTAAGTGAAAGTCTTTTCTTCAGTTTTGGCATGAATTATATGTTCAATGAGTAATACAGACAGGAAATTTCGCAACGTGTGTGTGAATGTTAAGTGAACTCTGTAAAAATACTTCTTATTTATCTAGATTGAAAACGAGATTCTGAAACAGCTTTTTTTCCCTTCCAGACTTGGCCTTTATAAAGGAAGCCACAAGTAACTAGCCTAGCTCTCTTCATCCTCAGTTTCCTTATTGTAAAATGGGTGTCACTAATTAGTCCAGTGCCTGGTATACAGTAAACACTTATGTGATGAGTTATTTTATTATTATTTAGATTAAAAAAATATATCCAGAGTGTTTACTGACCTAGCCAGACTTCCTAACTTATTCATTTACTATACCAAATAGTAATTAGTAATCACTATGGTGATGCCAAATCATCAAAGATTAAATTTTGTTTGAAAATGTTCGAGTTGTAAGTCACAGGTGACTTAAATAAGCAGAGCCTTAAGTTAACAAGAATATTCTGGTTTATAATCATTCCAAATCAATCAGAATCTGTTTCCTTTTCCTTTTAAAAAGTAATATACCTAATGAATATTATTTCATTCCTATTGAAAATGCTTCTTAGTCTTTCAATGGTTCGTAATTTTACAACTTTCCAAAAAATGTTTCTACATACAGTCTGCAAGCAAATACATTACTGATGAGACAGTGATCCTGAACTTAGGAAGTTCTTAAAGTATTTAGGAGAGAGCCAAAAATGGGTGTACATTGTAAAGAGAACGGTTTTCTGAAAAAGTCAAGGAGCTTTCATTTTACAAAACCTTGCCATAAGCACCATTAGTCACTTGAGATCAGCAGGGATAAGAGAACCTACATGAAGACTGATTTGATTTTCATACCACTTTAATGACAAAATCAAGTTTCGAAACTTGGATTTCTATATAAAAAGACACGTTAAAATAAATGAAACATATCTGCGAGAAAGCAAAAACACACACAGAGGGAATTACTTGTTTTGACTTGCTAACAGTGTAAGTAACTTGATCAACTAATAGAACAAGACTAATTCTATACACCATAGAGTATTTTTTTTATAAACCAGTGGTTAGGGAATATTGGGATTTAGAGAGGATCTTTTGCGTTTTTATGTTCCTAATACCTTCTGTCATTTTAGTCCTTGAATAAATTTTGCTGAATAATGTTTGTTTTATGTCTGTAATGGCCTATTTGTTTACAGGGAGGTAGGATGTGTTTTTAATGACAGGGTAAGTGTAAGGACAAAGAAATATTTTAATAATTTTAGTGTTTCTTATAAAATCATGTATTAATTTTTATTAAATTGACAAAATCTATTATTGTATGCCTTGATGGTGTGGAAAAAACACCAGATTACACATGGGTAATCCTTTTCCAAATTTCCACATAAAATGAATGTAGAAGGGAGAAAGAGTACTGGCACAGTCTATAAAGTGGACAAACATGACGGCTTCCATGGTAGAGATATGAAAGGTTTTGTGTACGTCTGGAAGACGTTGATGTTCCATATCTGATGCCTCTGTAGTTAACCAGGGGTGAGCTTACTTGGGCTAACTCCTCAGAATCTCTAATGTAAATGTGAGGCCAAATTTTGTTGCATTTTACATTTCCTTCCCTTAAATTCACTTTTGTAAAGAATGGACTCACCAGAAAGCTTGGGTTCTTCATCGCTGTGGCATGTCCAGGGCTGTACATCCATGCACAGGGCTTTCACTTCTCTTTTCTTTCGAAGTCCTTTCTCAGGTTTTGGGGAACTTTTCAACCAAGAGAGCATAAGCCTCAGTATCAGTGATTCTTAAACATGATGTCATAAGGGATTTGTAATGAATAATAAGGCACGAATATTTTAAAATAATTTTTAGAAATTAAATTTAATTTAATTTTTTAATTAAATTAAATTTTAATTTCTAAATTAATTTAGAAATTAAAAAAATTTCTAGGTGACTTAGTCCATTAACCATCTGCCTTCAACTCAGGTCATGATTCCAGGGTCCTGGATTCAAGCCCCGCATCGGGTTCCCTGCTAATCGGCCTGCTTCTCCCTCTCCCCCTTTAAAAAGTCTTTTAAAAGGATACTCTTTTAAGTACAAATTAGGTTTGCTTCGAAGTTATGTATAAAGTAATGTCACTCCATTCAGCTGCATCATGATCCCCTTTATGAGTGGGACAGAAGTGGGGGTCTTTCCTCACTGGAAATTGTTTATGAATCCTTGGTAAAAGCCTGGAAGGGTCTCACACAGGCGAACAACTTCCAAGTTGTGTGTGTTGCAACAGAAAAGAGAAGGAGAAAAGTTGCTTTATGTAGGCCCTGTTTTACTTCAAGACGCAAGTACAAATAATCTTTGCATATTTTCTGCTTTGGTGAGGGCCCATCAATCAACGAACAGAACCATCTCAAGGCATTTGCCAAGAAACTGTAATAATGTGAGCCTGATGTGCACACATCAGTGTGTTATTTTACTCTGAAAAATGCAACAAAATGGCAAGTTTCCTATTTAGGGGCCATTGATATATGAAAGGTATGTGGTTGCTTTTTAAGGAAGAGGAAGTGACTAAAAAGACCTTCTGTGAGTGTCCCCTCCATAGGCATGTGGCAGTGGGAGGTTGTAGTGCTCTCCACGGTGAGTTAAGGAGAAGAAGTACTAAGAATGGTTACTTTTTGAACATCTTCTATTCAACAAGAATGCCCACCTGTGGCCACAGCCGTGTCTGTGGTGAATACTTATGTCCTTGGCAAATTCAGATTGTTAATTATGACCAGCATGTGGGAAATGAAAGTGTATCTTACACAATCAATGATCATGGTTTTTACCTTTGTTTGGGATGAAAAATAAATTTGAAAAAAAAGAAAACAAAACAAAAACAAACAAAAAAAAACCGGACTCTTTGAAATGGCCAGGATTTAAAAATGCTTTAGAAAAACATTTAGAGAAAAGATTCTAGTTTATTAGTGAATTGAAGTGAGTTTAGGTTATGTCAATTTTCCTGATGGTTCTGATTGAACTAATGACTTAGTCTGTAATTGACTAACCCTCTAAATCAATCAAAGGCAGGCTGTTAATAAGTGAACTAAACTTAAGTCCTTAAACCAACTGTGGATGTGGAACAATCTTTAAGAGTATGAAACAAGGGGCACCTGGGTGGCTCAGTGGGTTAAGCCTCTGCCTTCGGCTCAGGTCATGATCTCAGGGTTCTGGGATCGAGCCCCGCATTGGGCTCTCTGCTCAGCAGGGAACCTGCTTCCTCCTCTCTCTCTCTCTCTCTCTGCCTACTTGTGATCTGTCAAATAAATAAATAAAATCTTTAAAAAAAAAAAAAGAGTATGAAACAAGGCATACTTTATTTTACTAAAGGTAATATGAAACTAAATCGAGAACTCAACAAAGTCTAGAAAGCAAAAATAATGATGGTGGGTGCTAATACATTACATTGATTTTGCAAATGGGATTCCATCTACCTTTAAGAAAATGGTGTCAGAATTTAGAACACTGTAGACCAGAAATGGGAAAACTTTTTCTGTAATGGAGCAAAAATGTTTTTGTAAACATTTTAGGCTTTGTATGTTACATGGTCTCTGCCTCAAGTACTTAACTCTGCAGTTACAGTGCAAAAGCAGCCATAGACAATATGTAAACAAATGTGTGTGGCTATGTTCCAATAAAACTTTATTCATGGACACCAAAATTTGAATTTCAAATAATTTTTACATGTCATGAAATACTCTTCTTTTTTTTTTTCCAACCATTTAAAAATGCAAAAACCATTCTTAGCTCATAGGCCAAACAATAAAAGACAGTGTGCCAGATTTAGCCCAAACTGTAGTTTGTTGACCCCTGCCTTCAACTACTAAAGCATGAACTGTTAAGAGTAGCTTGTGAATTTCAAGACACATCAAGAATGTCAGTGACTCATTCCTTCTTCATTAAAGAGTAGCTATTGAACACAACATTACTTATGCCCTATACTTGACAAAAATGTTTACCCTGAGTTGAATAATGAAAAAAAAAAAAAAAAACCAACTGGACACATCCAGATTGTGGGTCATTTTGTAAAACTGGCCTGGACTTTTCAGAAATGTCAGTTATGCAGGATCAAGGAAAGAAAGACGAAGAGCATAGGGAAATGGTTCAGAATGAAAAAGACATGAAAACTAAAAGCAATGCAGGATTTTTGTTTGGATCTGGGATTATTATAGGCTGAAGCATTTAGATGAAATGTTAGGATTTGAAATTTAGTTTCAAATGGTTCAGCACAGAAGTATATATATGTGTGTGTGTGTGTGTGTGTGTGTGTGTGTGTGTGTAGACAGAGAGATGAAACTAATGGAGTAAAATATTAACAATTAACAAATCTGAGTGATGAGTAGGCAAATATTGTACTATTCATTCAGCTTTTATAGGTCTGAAATTATTCAAAATAAAAACAAAAAATGTATAAAAAAAGACTATTGTAAATTTAGTTGGTTCAAGTTAAAAAATTTGAAGTATAAGAATTATACAATGCTTGAAAAATCAGGTATTTATCAAAATTCTAAAATAATACTAAACTCATTTGGAGATTAAAATAATTTGACTCATAACAAATAGCAGGATTATTTCAGTGTGTTTTGATAGTTGCATCTAGATTGTTCCTAGGAATTCTAGCAAGGGTAAAACCTAAGCTGGATGAAAGAAACATAACAAATTCACCAAATTCAGATTCTCAAAAACCCTGTATTTAGATTGTTCTGCTGTCGTGTAAGATGCAGATTTATTCAGTGACCAGAAATCTGAAACCTTTTTTCTGTAATTAAAATTTCCAGATTCAAACATTTCAACTTCTAGTATTCAAATCCAGATAGCTCTGCATACTATGTCTGCTCATTACGTTTTTGAAAATGTAGAGAAACTAGATAGAAACAAAATAAATGGGTCATCACTTAATTTGTTGAGATCACTCTATTCAAGGACATGAAAGGCACTTTCACAAGAAAAACTGTAAACCCTTTGTAGGCAGAGGGCATTCTAGTTGCCTTTGTATCTCTAATGCCAAAACACAATGCTTCACACAAGTAGCCACTCAATGAATGTTTGCTGAATGACCGAATAAATGAATAAATAAATGGAGGGGAGGACCCTACCTTATATGGAAATGGGTTAAGTTTGGATTTGATGTAAGGAAAAGATTCAAGATGACTCCGGCACTAGACTGGGCCACTAAAGGACATGAGGGATTGATTATTTATTTATTTTATTTATTTATTTAAATTTACAATAATAGAATAAACATATCTTGAATATATTTTTAGAGAAAACCACTTAAATGTTCAGATATTTTCTACATGTATGATGATAAAGACAGTTCCTCAATTTCAAGGAGTCTGTCGGCTAACATTCATTCACTCAGGTTGAAATGGATCTGAAAGTCGTGACGAGTGAAAGGCAGTTGAGGGAATGAGGAACAGAAATCACAAGGGCTGGGAGAAGACGAGTAACTGGCCTCAGTCATCTTCAAGGATGCCATGAGAAAGAAGGGCCAGAAATAGCCTGGGCAGGTCATCAGGACAGAACCAGAACTGGGAGCAAAATTAAAGGCAGAGGGAAGGCAGCACTATGTAGATTTTAGCAACCGAAGAAAGAACCTTCAACCAAAGACACACACCCAACCAGCTTGCCTTAACAAATAATGAATCGCTCAGTGGAAGGTGTAGGCAGAACTGGTGTGACCATTTTCAAGGATGGCTGGGGAAGTAGTGCCCACACACAGCAAGAGACTAAAGCTATCCCATCCCTTCCAACCAGAAAAAGTACTGTTCGATAGAAGTCATTTTACAAATTCAGTGTTAATATTAAGAAGGTAATTAATAAGCAAATATTTGTAATACCGCAAGGACTTCAGTGAGCATATATCAAGTAAATGGAACATCACGGTCAGCTTGTTCCAGTAGATGTAGACCTTGGCATTACCCAAAGAAAATTTAAGTCGTCTCAATATGTAAAAAATACCGTACCTTAACAGAGATCCCAAATCCTCTGAGGTGTTTCACAGACTCTCCATCTTGGGCCACTATCCCTATGTCCTGTTATTTCAAGCCTAGCTAATTTTCTACAGCTGCCTCCTAATGAGCCATTTATCTCTAATCTCTTCCACCTGTAATCGTCTTGCCCACCACTACTAGATGTCTGCCTAGAACTTCTTTTGAACTATTACTACCTGTTCAGAAGCCTAGAATGATTAATCAATTTAGAAATATGTATGGAAAAAGATTAGAAGAGACATAACAATAGTTACTAAAATGGTAAAATTGTAGACTAGTATTTTTTTTTTAATGTTCTTGGTGTTGTACTAATGTTCTAATGATAAATACAGTCAGGTGCAAAAGAAAGACTTTCCTTACTACCTACTGTATTACATACAAAAGCTCCAACTTAACTTTTTTACAGACTGCTCATTCAGTCTCCCACTAACCCTGCAATAAAACTTCACTCATTTTCTGTTGTCTAACTTTCTGGTCCCTTCTAGCCCTTCTCTTCGGCCTCATCCCTCTTTGCTACTTCTGTCTCTGTGCCTCATTTACCACTCTGCTGTCATCCTTGCCTGCAGAACAATTACTGCTTCTCGTTTGTGTGTTCCCTGCATCTGGGCTGTAGGTAAGCCTCCTGAGGGCAGGGCCTTTGCTGATCTACGCATCCCCACTCTAGAATAGTCCTTGCAGATAAAAGGTGTTAATTAGCTATCAGTTGAATAAATGATTGCATTACCTATTTTCCTAGTTATTTATGTTTTAGTGCAGGTGTCTCAAAATGAAAAGGTACATGTCACCCATACTGTCTAATTCAATACTTCAGTAAATTTTTATTGGCTACCTACTATGTATTAGGCACTTTAGTAGGTGTTAGGATATAAATTAAAAACTGCATTTAAGAAGAGCAATAAAGACCAGATGGAATATTTCTCAGCTAATTTCTTTTAACACAAAATAAGTACACCTGAAATCTATAGTCTAAGTCAAAATAGTCATATTTTCTAGACTGTCTTTCCAACAAACGCATTCAAAAGAATTACATAAAATAAATATGAGACTGACTAGGTAGCCTGAAATCCAATCTCAAACCCTTAATGATAAGTAGAGATAAAAAAATCTAGGATAGGTTCTTACTGGTTTAGGGGAACTGGCATTTAATCATTTGTGTTCTAAGATCTTTATAGTGATCAGAAAGATTTTGAAAATTGTGAATGCTTCATGTGTAGTTTAAGTAATTTTAAGCCTCTTATGCAATATGGGTATTTTGGAAGCTACTATGTGTTGTAGTTTTTCCAGAATCAGATGTAATAATTTGGTAAAGAACACAGGTAGAAGAGATCACTGGTTTTCCTTTTCCCCCAATAAACTATGTTTATTATGCCAATTTTAATTACCATGCAATCTAATGGTTTAAGGCTTATATTTTCCACATCACTAGACATCATAAACATGAAAGCATTTTATACTGTCATTATACATCAATGTTTGTACTTGGTTATACATATATACAGAAATTATTCACACATCTTAACCTTGCTATTTCCTCCTTTCAAACCAACATAATTTTACCGTGAAAGCAGCTTTTTAATAAATGGTATAAGAAATACAGCAAGGCACACTTTTTTAAAAAACTTTTTTCTCATTACCACCTCAAGAAGCATAAAAAACGAAAAAGTTGTACATAATTTAATAGTAGAATGTCACCAGTTTATAATATACAACACCATATAGTTGTTTCTTGAAGTGCTGCATAGATAATCATTTTTAAAATAAAATAAATAAAATGGCGCTTTTAAAAGTTGCTTAATTTTGAAAGAAGGACAAGTATTTCTTCTGTACGCTGCAATCAAATCAAATGTTGGCCTTTTAGGTAAACCTCTTTCGATAAACATAGGCATCATACCATAAAAGAAAAAAATCCAGATTGAAACATGAAATTGGTCAAGTACGGGCAGGGGTGGGGGTGTCATTCCAGACAGGTGAATTTAATGGACCATCGATTTGGTGGACTGCAGAACTTTAAAGAGTAGATGGGGAGGGAGGAGGCAAACGGAAAAATCTCGCTGGAGAGGCAGGGCTGGCAGAGGTAGCTTGGGACAGGAATCCATGGGAAAACAAGCAGCTTCGCCAAACTTCAAGGACAATCACCTAAAGAAAACCAGTGCACAATCCAGATCACAAGGCTCATGTGGACAAATTGCATTCGGAGGGAAGATTCATCTTGGGAGAGGTCAGTATGACAAATGGCAGTGACGTGATGAAACCACAGACTAGCCCGGGGTGGGACGAGGAGGCCGCCGCTGAGTCAGGCTTATCTACAAGAAACAAAAAAAGTGATAAGAAAAGGTATCAGAAATGACTGTTTCATTGGCAAAACTGAGCCCTCTGAGGAAGACTGCCGTTTTGGAACTACCTGCTAATGTTCTGAAACCAAAGGATACACAAAACATAGTGATTTTAATAGCCCAACGGTTCACATTATTGACAAAAATGTTTCAGAATCAATTGAAAAATGCATTGATTTTTTTTTTAAGACATGGTTTTAAAGAAAACAAGAAAAATCATCAAGTTTGACCTTTTCTCTGGATATCATCTACTCTTTTGCTTGTGAACTCAGTTTTGAACACTCAAGATAGATTCAAATCACTATGAAAATGTGAGGCCGCTGGTTCCAAGCGACACAGCCAAGTATCCACAGTGATTCACAGCCTGGGAACTCGGACCCTCAGGTGGTTGAACCTTTTCCTCAGGGACTGTATGTATGTCAGTGGAACTGAACAATTCCACCATTATATGGTGGTGAAATATTCACAGCTTTGTCACAACCCCAAATGTTTCAGCCCCTTCCTGGTAAAAGGATCTAACCTGGGTTTCTACTCGAATATGAATGCATTTCATTTAAGGTACAGATGACCTGTGAAAGTAAAAATGACGCAATTACTTCTGGACATCTTGATGGCTCAGACAAATTCATTCAAAACTCAGTCAGTTCTGTCTACTTCTAAGAGGCTGAAAGCAACAAGTTGGTTGTGAGGAACAGCTAAATTCCAGGGATAGGAAGTAGAGGATGCAATTACTTGAGGTCCTCTGACCAGCTGTCAAATAAAGCAGGGTTTGCTTGTCTGGGTTTAAACCGAGTTCTGGTGCCCAATGTCAGGTTGCTTTATTGTCTTTCTAGAACTAAATATTCTCCTTCTCCATCTTTCTCCTTCTCTATAATCATGTAACCTGATTATGAGCCAGAAACACTTCAGCAAATGTGGTTTGGCTGAAGTCTCAGGAAGCTGGGGAGAGAAGGCAGGTTCTCAAGAAGAGGGAGAGATAGACAGGAACAGATGGGCCAAAGTTTGGTACAGTCAAATACGGCAGTAACTCAAGAAAGTGCATGGTGCATTGTTCAAATGCTGAGGCCAGGACTCACTTGAAATATGGACACCGAGTGAGGAATCCTGAGGTGAGGCAAAGCTGGTCTTACTAAATGCCAGTATTTAAATTCTCTCTGGCTAATCAGGTCTTTCAACTTGGCCCACTTGGAAAGGCGCCGAAAGGGGCCGGCCAAACAGACTGAAGCACAGATCTGGGGTGTGTGTGTGTGTGTGTGTGCGTGTGCATGTGTGTGTGTGTGTTTGTGCGTGTGTGATGGGTGATGACCAATAAAATGTTATTTAGCATGGCAGCTAGTTATTCAGAAGTGCTGGATAATTAAAAAGCATTTCACATCTACCAGAACCTTGACTTATAAAAATGATTTTAAAGGTAAATTTGGTAAAGATCCACTTGCATCATTTAGCAAAAAATTAATACACTATCACCAAGAATAATTCCTTAAGCCTCCTGGGCCAGCTTTGGATCATATTAAACACTTAGTGTCAATCCAACTAACGGAATAAGAATTTACATCGTATACATGAGAAATGTTTGCTCTTAAAGTTTTCTCAGTTTGTAATGACTGAGTAGGAGCAATTTTACTGGGTATGTGTATACTGAAGAATTCAAAAATACAAGTAATTGCTGAAAATCGAAAATCGATGAGCTACCCACAATCACATCTGCAGACCAATAAGACAGGAAAAGCAATGGAGTAAAAAGTTCTGAAGGAAATTTATGCATCCTAAATACAGCCCCTCCAACACACACACACACACACACACACACACACACACACACACACCATACACAGCAAAACAAAACTGAAAACCAGAGTAAATCAAAAAGAAAAAAAAAAGTACACACTGGCTAAATGTGATGAGTGAAATTTTTATACCACAGGATTTATCCAACCTGAAGTTTACGGTTAAATCATTCACCAAAGATCAGAGGCTTATGATGAGGATTATGAAGAAATAACTGTCAGAATACAGCAAAAAGATTAGTGCAAAGTACATCTCTTAGGCAGGTCCTAGGAGGCACTCCAGACATACATTATGTGCTTCCTCCAAATGAGGCAGAAATTTCTGGATCTATCCAGTTACCTTTTCTTTGATGTGATTTGCTGTAACTGACCTCTCTATTTTGGTAGAAACATGGCACAGAAATGAAAATAGTGAAAAGCACATCAGTGTGCCTAGAAATCAGTGTAGATGCATCCTGTGTGAGACCATGTTGAAAACTTCAACAGCGTCAGTGGGTTTTTAATTAGAACAGTAAATGAATAACCTCAAAAAATTTTTTGAAAAAAATTCTTGGTACAGATGTAGACTGTAGCTGCTGTTCTAAGTTGTAGCTCTTTCCAGATGACATAACTTCATCATCTGAGAACTTATTTCGGGGTGGGGGGGAAGGGCCCAGCAAATTGAATGTGCTGATAGAGCACTCCAACTGATGGTTTTGAAATCGCTTTAAAAAGTAGAGTTTTTTTTTTCCCTCCTTTGAATCTTGTAGGAAGAACAATGACAAGAGTTAAGCTCTTATAGACACGAAGTCTCATACCTACCAAATAACTTTATTAAGGATTCCTGATATTTAACACCAAAGGCATGTCAGCCTTTTGCGATTAAATAACTTGTCCTGGTTGGTAGTATTTTAACAAAATGTAAATATCTATGTCCAGGTACCCAGTGCTAATGACGGGGGAATAATGTAGGCATCCAGATATTTGGGGTATGTGACATGGAAAAAAACTGAATAGGACCAGTGGATATGACTATGGAAATGGCCTCTGGCTGATCACAAGTCACTTGGGGCCATGTCAGTTCTGCAGAAGGAAAATCTGGCTGCGTCTCCCATTGTCTGAGATAGAGCCAGGAACCACATCTTGGGGACTCCACAAAATATCGCTGACTGGCAGGTAGGCCAGCTGATAGCTTTGCATTGTCGTGCCTGTGAAATGTGAGAGCTGCGCCCACCCAACAGCACAGCACGTTCACTTGCCCAAGTCCAAAGATGGAGCTGCTTATTATTCCCATTTCCACTCTCCAGCTACGTCATAGACCGAAAACTCCCAAAGTATCTAAAAGGGATGGTACGATCCAGGGGCTTCTCCAAGGCCAGTGCTGCTGGAACTCTGGCTCTCCACATGACCGGTGACTTCAGGGTCCCAGTCACACAACATCTTGCTCTGAGGGATGTTGCTTTCAAGCCTCTATCCCCTTGCAGAAAACAAAAATCAGCCGGGCTCCACCAGCCCTTCTGCGGGGCTTGGCCGGGCCAGCGGTAACAATCGGTACTAATAGAACTTGTTTAGAAGCAGCTTCTAGAATTGCAGTGACTCTCCCTTAATGGTCAGCTTTACTGCATACTGATGGAGAATGTGATTATGGGGTGGACATGTTTCACAGAAAATACATTTCTCTCTCTCCTACTTTTGTCCTCACTTCTGGCCAATTGTAAATGGAGTCTGAAACACAGAAAATTAGTTGAGCTATATTAGTAGGTAGGATGTCTTTCTTCAATTTTGCATACCGAGTTTATTTTTAGGGTATATATATGGTATATATTCCCCCCCTCCCCATTTCTAGCAGCTCTACACAGAATCACACATTTTAATGAGCTTAGGGCACAGGTGTTGCAGGAAAAAAAATAATGATGTTTGCCATTCATCTTTCAAATTAAATAATGTGTTTTTAAATAGTAACTTTTTTCATAATACATTATGGGAACAACATTTATCTGTCACATTTTAAAAAGATGTATTTGTAATAAATGTAAATTACTTTTAGAAAATCAGTAATTAGGCTCATCAAAAAATAAACAATCTGCCACAAAAAAGATAATCTTTAGCATAGTTAAGTATAATAACTGTTATTTGAATAAGTTAACAAATTAGGGTAGATTGCTTCTGTAATTCATTTCCTATAGCACGAGTTTAGGTTACAGCATTAAGCTTCTGGAGTGGGGGGTGGAGACGGCATTCGGCACATCACACTTTGGTGAAATACAACTCTCACATTCAAAAGCTCAAATTTTCTTCTTTAGACTTGACTGAGAAAGTGTATTCATCACTGGGGCTCAGAAATGGAAAATAACTGAATTTTCGTGTCACTTTTCGAGCTATACCATCATCTCAGAATTATCAATCAATAGCTGTCTTATTAAATATGAAGAGTGGAATGACTTTCTTAAAAATTTTGATGGAAATCAGCCTGTCACCTTCAGGCAAAATTCAAAAAATTCTGTTTTTATCGAAACGCCATTAACCTGTCCTGTATTTGCTCTGCATTTGCTTTCTGCGCCTGTTCTCGGTCTGTGTGTGGATAAACAGGAGCCTCTTCCCTAACATCAACTTTCCCCTCCTGTTTGAGGCCTTGGCCTTGGCCGTGATTAGGAGCTGTGACAGCACAGCCTTCCACTGGGGAAACAAATGTGATGATAGTTGCATTAGACAGAAGCATAAAAGGGAGGTCCAGATCAGGAGATGCAGCCTTTAACCTAATCATTGTTCATTTCCAGGCACCCGAGGGAGTGGGCTGCTCTGTGTGCAGGAAACGGAAGTGGGGGGCATTGTCACTGGGCATGCATTTTGATCAGAGGGTATAATTGCAATTGGGAGAATTTTTTTTCCTCCCTCAGTGGCAGGATGTGAGGTCCTAAATTATCTGGCTACTTCCTCAAATTTAGTATTCTTCTTGCCAGAATTATGTAATAAAAATAATGTCACTAAAAATGTCATTTGTGACCGTCTCTCTCCCTTTTGCCTCGCAGTTACTTGCATTGTTGGGAATGTTTCTTCCACCCAAATGTGTTATTCTGATAAATGTGTACAATGACCAGTCATTCTGACTAGTATTCTCTCCTATGATGGCATTGTTGACTCAAACTCATAGTTGAAGTATATATAGATATATATTAACTATATGTTAAAATATATTAATAATATATATTAAAACATGAGGAGCATACATACCTTTCAATGAGATGATTTTCATGCGTGGAGAGGGTTGCATTCTACCTATGCATATTTTTATGTTGTTCTTCATGAAGATTTAGAAGGTTTTCTTCACAGGTTAAAGTTTTGGAGTTGGGATGCAATGCAGCCTTGTCTTTTGGCTGCTTTGCCTTTGAGGAGAGTTCTGGAACTCCAGATTTGGGTGAAGCAGCATTATGTTCTTCTGGCATTCCTGATTCACCTGTGTTTTCTGAACTTTCCTTTTCACTGCCCAGCCTTGAAGTGGTTAGCTCTGAGCTTTCCCCACAGATCGTAGCTTGGGGTAAACCACCCGCTTCCTTTCTGACATCAGATACTTCCTGATGGGGAGGACTTGAAAGAGCCACCATGTCTGCCTCCTCAGCCGAGAGAGATGTATCGCTAAACTCAGGGGAGTCAGCTGCTGTTTGTTGGGGCACAGCAGCCTCACCAGAAACAGCAGGTTCGTCTGGAGGAGGGCCGGAAAGGCAGGGCTCATCTCCATCCAGGTCATCATCAACACAGGCCTCAAAGAAGCATTCAGGTTCCTCCTTGTCCTCTAAGCCAGAGTCGGTCATGTCTGGTGGCACTGGAGTATTACTCTTCTCTTCCACGTAACTGGTGACCTCCCCACAATCACTGTCATGAGAGGAGAGAGATAAGTAGGAATAAAAGTCCCCTTTTCTCAGCTGGATGGGCCGGTGAGAATGTTCCAACACCTTCTCCTTGATCTGAGTTAACGAGGTAGGAGCAGCTGCCTCATTTTCAGGTTGAGATTTACTTTTTAGGGCCGTTGAAGCCATGTCGATGATTTCCTTAACAAAGTCGTGTACGGAACAATCCTCAGCATCTTTTTGATGGGAAACATCTGGCTCGCAGTCACAACAGGAAATGTTGTCACTGACAGAAACGTTCTCCTCTGTTTCATTTTGTTCAAGTGCTAGGCAGCAACGAGCAGATTTTCTAGCCACGCTTGGTGCATCATTAGATGAAGATTTCAGTATATCAGAATCCTGCCTACTGGTAACTCTAGCTTCTGAAGGCAGCTCTGGGCAAGACTTCTCAGTGGGAGTAGAAGCAGTTGTTGGATTTTCAAAATGGTGGTGGTTTTGACATTTCTTTGGACGGTGTCTAACAGCTTGGGGAACAAATTCATTTCCAGCAATATTTGCATCATCTGAGCTATCCATAAATACTTTACACTTACAATGCTCACTGTCTGAATTCTTCTTCCCAGTTGTACCGAGACTTTCCGATTCCTTCGAGATCCCATTCTGTTCATCTTTCTGCCCTTCTGGCGTGCTTTCAATATTGCCATTTTCCATGTCAGCCACGTATGGGTCTTTATTGACTTTGAAAATATTTTTCTTATTTTCACCCTTTGTCCCTAACTCATGAGTGTGGGATATATTCTTGCCGTTTCCATTACTTTCGGAGAGACATTTGATGGAGCTGTTAAGTAGAGCCTCGATGTTCAGGGTATCAGAGGGATTGGTCATCTCGCTACTACTGACATCCTTACTGCCCTTTATTTCATCACTGAGATTACACCTTCTCTTATCTTTTGTCAAGGAAAGCTTTGGTCTGATCCAGGTCTGCAGTTCATTCTTTATATAGTCCAATCCTGACATTAAGTTGCATTCTTCATAAATTTCATCATCTGTTGCAATACTGGAGTCGTCATCCTCATCTTTGATGCATAGCTCTTCTTCTGTCAAGGTGAGGGTAGAGCTAGAAAGGAGGTCACTGTCATCTTCATCATCAGTGCAAGCAGAGGTACAAGAGACATTAACAATCATGCTGACATTGACGTCGCTTTCATCAGCCACCGACCGAGTCAGGCGCTTCCTGAATGATGCATTTGATTCTGGGATCTTGTTCTTGTGTAATACAATATCCTCTGAGCAAAGAGAGAGCTCATCGCTGCTACTTAGTTCTGTAAGAGATGCTGGTGAGTCTTCATTGATAGAAGATGCTATGTCCAATGACAGCTGGCCAGTAAAGGACATCTTTTGGGAACTGCTTTGGAGAGTCATATCAGAGACACTCCGTTTTATCTTTTGCTCTGAAGGGCTCTGGATATTCTCCAAACGATTCAGGAGATCGAGTGTCCTTTTACTCAGTTCACCAACTGAGCCACTGCTCACGCTTATGTCCCCAGAGCTGTGACAGCTAAAAAGATCCTCGTTGCTTTTATAGGATGTCAACCAACTTTCCAAAGAGGTGCTTCGCTGGAGGCTGTCACTGCCATTTTTAAGGATGCCCAACCCAAATAAATCACCCCCTGGAGAAAGGGACTCAATAGATGAGCTGTGGGATAACAGGGAGAGCTGTCTGCCATTCTGCATGCCAGTGAATGTCTTCTCTCCATTACCACTTTTATATGAACTTCGATCCATTTCATGGGATGCACTTGCCAAAAGCCTTTCATGGGGAGGTGCATCTGGCTGTAACTCTGTAGCCTGATGTTTAGATTTGCAGGACTTTTTATCAAAATAAAAACCATGAAGCAGGGGATCCTCCACATGTGCTTTTTCACTTTGTGACTGTTTCATTATCATTGGTAATTTGAGTTTTGAGCCTTGGAGGTACGAGTAATCATAAAATGTAAACACATCATGTTTTCCTTGTAATTCTTCTCCCAAACAATCAGGGGTATATTTGGTAACACTGTTTAAATCTCCAACTTTTCCATTTACACAACTCACTGGTGAAATGGATGACTGAGAGCTGTTTGGAAGCTTAATGCGTTCCTCCTCATCTTTGAATTTCTGCTTTAACACATTAACTGCATCTCCCATTTGTGGGTCCAGATGTTCAGTTTCAGGGTTACTTGGGGACCCATCCACCACATTGAGCAAGCACATTTCTGAGTTGGTGGTGGTTTCAGTATCCCCTTCACTCACGATTCCACTCTCACTGCCTGAATTCTGGCTCATGTCGCCTCCATGGCACGGGCAGGGCTTCACCAAATTGGAACCTCCGACGAGGTCTGGCAAAGATTTGGTGGATGAAAATGAAGAGTCTTTACTGAGACTCTTTGTTAAAACACTAGGCTGCGCCACACTGGTGAACTTCGGATTGTTTTTCAGAAATGGCATGTGGCTGTCTTCATAGAGTTCCACATTGTGGAGGCTGTACACTTGGTAAATGTGTGGACTGGAGGGGGCAGTGATACTTGAGGCATACTGAGATCCCCCATGGTCACCTGCCTCTTCTTCATAACCAGGGTCCTCACTACCTATCTCTTCAAGCTTTAAGGAAGGCATGACAGGTTGGGGTTCTTGATCAAGATCATTTGAGTCTTCATTCAAACTAATTAACTTGTTGCTTATGTCAGTTTCATCCCATTCCAGGGCATCCTCACTCGTCCCATTTAGGTCCATCAAGCCAGGATCAATCACATTCAAAGTCTCCTGCGTAGGAGGAAGAGAAAAAGAAGAAGAAGAAGAAGAAGAAGAAGAAGAAGAATTAGGGAACACAAGCATGAACATTTTATCCATTCAAAATCTCTTGGAAGAGTCAGGAAAGAAATTTGCCCCAAGCATGGATTTGAAAGATAGCATAATTATCAGCTCTATTCTCCTCTGGAATAACATCCAAAATTATTGAAACGGGTTTTTCTATCAATAGTAATTTGTCACTGAAGGCAATAACATAGATTAAAATGTAAGATTATTAGAGTCAAGTTGTAATTTTTGGAATAAACCATTTCCTTTCGATTCTTCTACATTTATTTATTTATTTATTTATTTATTTATTTATTTGACAGACAGAGATCACAAGTAGGCAGAGAGGCAGGCAGAGAGAGGAAGGGAAGCAGACTCCCCACTGAGCAGAGAGCCCGATGCGGGGCTCGATTCTAGGACCCTGGGACCACGACCCCAGTCGAAGGCAGAGGCTTCAACCCACTAAGCCACCCAGGAGCCCCGATTCTTCTACATTTTTAACCTGGGATTGGATGAAGATAAAACTGTGAGGTAAATGAAGGTAGAAAGAGTACAGTCTGTGACATCTTGAAGGCACATTCGCTCTGATACTCTTAGTCCTGCAGTCCACAGTGGAATACCATTTGCAGCCATAGGTGGCAGACCCCATCTTCTCTATGCTTGGGTTTTCCACTTGAAGCAGCTTTTGCCATGGGGAAATAGAATAGGCTTATAACCACCTGTAGAGCCATTCATGGCCAGAGACCCTTGTTTGTCCATCTTTTCTTCTGCCTTCCCTTGCAGAATTTGGCCCTGTTCCCAAATAGACCCAAGATAGACAATACTTGACTGGTTTTCTCACCTACATGCAATTGGACCCTGAGTCTTGAGCCCCGGTTCTCTTAGTCTCTCTCTCTCTCTCTCTCCCATCCCCCAGTCTCTTCCTATGACAGAAATTCTACTTCGATCTTATGAACTTGCCTCACTATTTCCAGTCCTGCCCCAATTTATTAAAAGCAGGAACCCTCCCCTCCAGACCTAGAATAACAAATATCTGAAGACTTCCTGACTCTCAAGTTTGACTCAGTCCAGATTCTCTTACATTTCATTCTGCCAGCACAGTTAGGATCCTTGATCTTTCCTTGGATGTCCTGGCTTTAACTTGGTTTAGGTAGAGCCTGACACATTAATCTGGGACATCATGGGTGAATGGGCTCCTGGACTCTGTCCAGATTCCCTCACCATCCTCACTTGCTGCCCAGCTGTCCAGATTCATGCCAGAACCAAGAGACGTTATACAGGTATACAGGCCCTGACAGGCTCACCTACAGACAAAAACTCAGAATTCTGTAGCTCAGCTTCTGTTTATGCAGGGTAGTCAAACAGATAAGCATGACTCTAGAACAGTGCCAAGTGGTTGAAATGCTGACCTTGCCACCTACCAGCTTTGGACAAGTTGCTTAACCTTTCTGAGTGCTGATCTCTTCGCATCACTTGTGAAGGGGCTAGCATTATCGGTCTTTTGAGATAATTCTGAATATTACTGAGCTAATGCTTGTGAAGAACTGAGGAGGCAGTCAATATTAGGTAGCTCTAACTCTTAGTCCATGCAGCATTGCTTGAGAGTGGCCTTGAGTCAATTCATAAAGGGTTCTCTCTGCCTACCCTCCCTCCTTATCATTCCTTTCAATTTGTCCTAAAAACCATAAGGGATTCATGACCCGGTAGGGAGAGAGAGATGTCACACAGTATAATAGGTCAGCGTATTTGCATTACAATTCAGAATTATTTTAAGGGTCTGGTTGAAAAACAGGCCATGATGCTTTTATTCCTCAGTAGGGGGTGGGGAAAGGCTTCGCCAGGAACACATTCACAAAACTTCCCTAAGAAGCCCTCAGTCTTTCCTGGCACTAGTAGTTAAAGGATACCACAGAACCTCATTAAGTGTAAAATACCCATTAGCACTTTATTATACTGGATATGTAAGAGATTATCTGTATAGCCTACTTAAGTTTAAAAGAGTCCAGTTACAAAGTAAACATTAATTAAGGGACATTTTTATATTTTGTGACAGAAACCTTTCATGCTGCCAATGTTAGAGCAGTTCATCTAGAACACTGGCAGTCATCATACTCACTTAGGTATGGAGTACATTCACTGTGATGAATTTTTATTAGGATTTCTGTTTATTCTTTGCTTGCTGATAAAGGAAGCACTAATGACCAGTTAGTATGGCTAGTGAATGTTAAAATCTTCAGCTGTAGAAACAATCAATCAGTCTAATCAAATAGTGTATTAATTTCAAATACTATCTTGCCTGACACCAGACTCTGAGAGTGCTAATAAATAATTGAACTAGTCTTTCAGAGACGCTCTCTTTGTAACTCTCTGGTTGGCTTCAACATTTAGCAGCACGGATTTTCTCTGAGAGTCCTAAACCCGGGGGCTCACACCAGATGCAGGCATTGTGCCATCTGAGTGTGTGTCAGGAGCTTAGCCCAAGTGACGCCTGTCACTTGGACTTGTCTTCCGTGACACAGTCATTTTCTGACCAAATGCTGCCTCTGTGGCTTTACAAATGCAAGCCTCAGGAAGTGGAAAACTTACAGCAGCACCTTAAAGAACAAATCGTTTGCTCAACTAGTAGTTGGGATGGAGATTTGCCACAGGAAAAAGATGAAACTTTAGGATAAAATATTGTCCTTTCCCCTCCTTAAGTCTCTCTTCCTATAGATCTCTTAAATTTATTATAATTGCTGAATTTTTTTATATGTCAATTCCTGGGACTATCTGACAAGACCCTTTAGGAAATCATTGACTTTGGACTTAAATTTTTATATATTAAAGAAGTGCGATTTGTTCTGCCCTCATTCACTCGCTTCTGTTGTGGATTAAATTCTGTCAACATTTTCAATAAAATCTCCATTTCCTCAAGATTTAACCTCAAACATAAAACCTCCCCTGGGAGCAAGTAAGTATGGAAAGTTTCCAAGAGGAAGGGCATGGGATATTTATATAACTAAAAAGTTATCCTTGAAAGAAATGATATGTGTATAGAGAGATGTAACTGGCAGGAAAATTATTTGGTCGAATGCTCTCTTTGATGATAGCTCAGCAGCTAGTAATGCTCAAGCTAATTAACCATTTGTTGTTATTTTTCTAGAGAAACTGTCTAGGACTTTTTCAAAAGGCACAAATATTCCTGTCTTTGATAACATGATAAATCAAAAATGGATTTAGAAAAAATCTAATACTTGACTGAAACCAAAAGGATGGTGAGTAGTTCATGAGGTTCCAATAGAGACACTGCAATTCCAAAGATAATTCTGAGTTAAATTAATTTGTGTGAGGCTCTTTCATTCAATAAACTTGCTTCACTGGTGTAGAATTTGTCATAAACCTAATGCTCTATAGAAATAATTGCACACACATACACAGACCCCTTCAAGATCTGCTCAAGAAACAAGTGGATTAATTGGTGCTGGGTTTTGGTGGTTGGTTTTTGTTGTTGTTGTTGTTGTTTTGTTTTGTTTTTAGTTCTTGGAAGTAGGTTATTTATTTCACCACAATACATACAGAGAAAGTAAAAGAGGCTGGAGAAAAGATGATGATGATGATGAAAGAATCAAGATTCCAACTGTAGCAAGTAACGTACATCAGAATTAACTTCTTTCTGTACTTGTATGGCTTTAATTGAATTAGGTTTCCCAGGATTGCATTTCTAGGATTTTCTTAAAATTTTAGTGGGTTTTTATAAGAAAGGAGAAACACATTACCAGCTAAAGTATGGGGATGAAAGAGCCTGACATTCTATAAAACAACCCAACATATGATATGATATGATATGATATGATATGATATGATATAGTTGCATCTTTTGAAAAACTAAAGGTCAAAAAGATCAGCATGAACAGAATGTTCCAGTCAAACTTCTGGTGCTCGAAATGGGCAAAACCATTAGGAGGTCTTGTATTTTGTGTTCCTCCTGTTTATTTCAGGTCCAGGACTTCATTAAGCAATACCACTTGCAAAGTCCTGGGAATAGAGATTTATCTATAGAAAAGTAGAATATAACAAAAACATAAAAATAAATAAAAATGATTAAAAACAGAAACATCATTAAATGTAATTGAGTAAAGATCTGTGTATTTACCATAGAGCAAAAAGCAGACCACGGGGAAGTTTGAGGTTATGGACAGGAGAGAGAAACTACATACATGGATCAGGGTGGGGAAGTTAAATTAAAGAAGGGGAAATTCCAACTTTCATATATTTGTTCTGTTTTCCTGATGCAATTATTTTTTCTTGTCTCCCCCTCCAAATCTAAAACCAGAGTATCTGAGCATTAGATGCAAAATTGTTTTCCTAAACTTGACTTAGGTAGAAATTTTTTAAAAACAAAAACAACATCAACAACCATAACAAATTGCTAGTTTTCAGAAAATGGAAAGACAGCTTTTAAGAGAACTTGGAGTTTGTTGTAATCTGCCTCTTTTTGGGCAGAGGTAGATTCAGAGTTAGCATGAAAAAATATAGATGAAAAAAGAAATAGGATGAAAAGCAAAGATGTTCACTAAATGCTTATCAATCATTTTGGGATTTAGGGCAGAAATTCAAATAGATCTGAGTGTGAATCCTGACTCTCTTCTCTCACATGTTAGCTCTGTGGTCCTGGGCAAGTTATTTAACAGTTAGTAGTGACTTAGTTCAACTATTTAATGGGCCTCAGTTCTATCATTTGTATACCCAAGATAATCACAGCACATTGGATCTACCTTAGGGAGTGTTGGGAGCTTCAAAAGAGAATATGTATGTCAAGTCCTATGGAGAGGGCAGGAGGTTGGCACACAGTAGGCGCCAATGACTGGCAGATATCAGCATAGATTCCCTTTGCTGAAGTGGGACAGGGCTGACAATTAAATAACCATAACTATGTTTGCATGAAGACTGGTGGTTGGCTGACTAATCTCTTTAGCACAACCACATGCATGAAATTTAATGAAATAAACATCAATTAGACCCTTTACTCACTCCCATTGCACGATAAATAGGGTCTAGGTTGTCTTTGTCTGTCCTGACTGGGCTTATCCCTCAGGAATAACCAGAGGAGAAAAGACACCTGCCCAGCCCTCAGCAAGGCCCATAACTCAAGCACTTTCTATTTCCTGAAAATAATCTTTTTTTTTTTTTTAAGGCAGGTCCATTGTCTGTGAAATTCTATCACAACTGACACATGAGAGCAATCAAATCCTGCTCACTATCTATCAGATTGACAATAATGTTAAAGTAACTTGTCTCAGCTCAGAAAATGCTTTGAAAGTCTATCTCACACTAATGATCAAAAACTGTTCTAGCGAATGCTCTTTTTCAATAACAAAGCTGATCAGAAACTCAAAACAGACAAGTAAAACCAAAAGTCATCTTACAAATTGTACTAAAATGAGTGCTGACATGGACATATTTCCTAGTCTTGACTATACAGACATTTCTGAAATAGTTGAAAAGGAAAAATCCACTGGATGTTGTTTTAAAGTGAGTTTTATAATAGCAAAAAATTGCCTTAGTTCTCAACAGGGCCCAGGGACAAAAAAGAGAGTCCAATATTAAGAATCAGGGGTTTTCTTCCCAGATGTAAACTCCATGAGGGCAGGGGCTCTGTCTGTCTTGTTTCCAGAAGAGCCCCAGAACCTGAAACAGTGCCTGGCAGAAAGCAGGTTCTCAGAAACCTTTCCTGTGTGAATTGCATGAAGACTGGGCTGTGGTCTCATGACCTCTTCAAAAGATCTGGGGAAAGATCCAAAGGTGACATTCTGCCACAATGAAATCCCCTAGAGAATTTCTGACTTTCTAGCTGGTGCCCCCTCTCAATTAAAAAAGCTAGTAACCTCAGAAACATTATGCTCAGTAAAAGCCACATAGAAAAAGTCATATATTGTATGGCTTCATTTATATGAAATTTCAGACTAGGTAAGTCCCTAGAGACAGAATACAAATTGGTGGTCACTAGGGGCCTGGAGGAAGGGACAAGGGAAGCAATTGTTCAACACCTGTGGGGTTTCCTTCAGAAAATGTTTTGGAATTAGAAGTGATGGTTACACAACATGGGAATGTACTCTATGCCAGTGAACTGCTCACTTTAAATGATTAATTTTATGTCATGCTAATTTTACCCCAATTAAAAGAAGGAAAAAAAAACAAAAACAAAAACAAAAAACTGGGTGGCTCAGTCATTTAAGCATCTACCTTTGGCTCAGGTCATGATTCTGGGATCCTGGGATCGAGCCCTGCATTGGAGTCTGCTTCTCCCTCTCCCTTTGCTCCCTCCCCAACTTGTGTGTACTCTCTCTCAAACAAATAAAATCTTTTAAAATATAAAAATAAAATAAAATAAACAAACAAGCTAACAGGAGTCTTCAGTCCCATTGAGTTTCAGAGCCTGTAATACCATCAAACATAACAGGACTTCATCACTCTCTCAAGGAACTTGCTTATAAATATTACAACAGATAATATATCTGATTTCATTTATATTTTGGTGCATATATTACCAATAAAGATTATCTTTTTATTACATCCCTCTTTGTTTGGTCTGTGTGCATGCTCATCATCGTCAAAAATGCTGAAGAAAAGAGCATCCTGTATGTAGTACTTCTCTTAGCTCAACTTCATTCGTTTTGATGCATTAGGCTCTTTTGAGGAAATAGGAGTGGGATTAATAGACCCCTTATTTGCTGGGCTGATCCAATCTCCTTTGACCTTATTTTACTGGATTTCTCTGTAGTATTTGACTCCATTTTTCTTGAAATTTTCTCCTCCTTTGGTTACTTTGATGCTAAGCCTCCTCATAAAATCCATTTCAGCTGCCTTTTAGATGACAGGATGTCTCACAGTTCTGTCTTGCTTCTTTTCACCCTATAGACTTCCCTGCCTTGAGTTTAGCCATCACTGCTATTGTCTATTATTTTGAAGGGTATATATGCTACATTTAAGAGAAAGGAACTCAAGAGAAAGTATGGGGGAGGGGGACATTGCAAGAAGAGGGAACAGTAAGAAGCAAAGGCAGATGGGATAGAATTTTATGGGTACTTTCATAGGAGGGAAGAGCAACCAGCAAAAGAAACAAACAGCAGGAAAATGTAAGGAGGACTGTATAATATCATGGAAGCTAAGAAAAGGGGACATTTAAAGCAGTGGGTGGTTTAGAGTGTTTTAAGAGCAGAAGAGATAAGAAGAATGGGAGATGAGGCAAGACCACTGAATTAGCAAGAAGAAAGTCATTTGTAACCTTAGAGAAGGCAGGTCCTAGAGGCTGGAAGGTCAGGATTGAGCATCGTATATGCCAAAGAATAGCCGGAAGAAATCCTGGTTCCCCAGTAATATTGCTGTTGAAATCGGGAGCCCTGTCCTACCAGGTGCCCTTCACCACCTTTTGTGTCCTCCAGCATCAGTCTTGAAAGGAGAACGGAGTGGAGAAACCATGGAAGCCAAAGAATGTATAAGGTTCAATAAGCAGGGTGATCCTGAGGCTGTAGGAAGGAATTCCACAGAAGAAAGAAGGATCCATGAAATAGAAGCACTGCTTTCTTTCTTTTCTACAACTTGAGTTTCACTGGAGAGCTGGCCCCCCAGGACTGCTCTTCAGTACCTTGGGGCACCTGGGTGGCTCAGTGGGTTAAGCCTCTGCCTTCGGCTCAGATCATGGTCTTGGGGTCCTGGGATCAAGTCCTGCATCGGGCTCTCTGCTTGGTGGGTAGCCTGCTTCCCCCCCCATCTCTCTCTGCCTCCCTCTCTGCATACTTGTGATCTCTCTCTGTCAAATAAATAAATAAATAAAATCTTAAAAAGAAAAAGGAAGCAGTATCTTTGTGCCAATCAATTAAAGACATTTAGATATTGTCATAATTACTAACTAACTCATAGGTGCAGTAGTCTCAGTGTTGGTAGTACTAAAGCTACATGGCAATAGTCAGATGCCTTGCTTCAAGCTATGTTGTCCTTAAGCATGTTAATTATGGTATAAATCATTACTCATATCTGTTAGGTGTCCACTGTAGGAAAAAGGTCCCTCCCCACCCAACTCCGAACGTTTTATGGGAAGTAACTCAAAAAATCATCTGCTACCATTGGTAAATAAATCATTTTGTCTTGACTGTTGCTTTATATGCAAACATATTGAAACTTTCATCATATTCACAACAGAGTGAATGAGAAAATTAGGTATCTTGTTCTTCTTTGTCACTATTTTGTTCCCCTGAAAATTTTTCTCTGGAGTTTCAAGAAAGTAACTAAATTCAGAATGGCTTAAAAATGAAACAAACAAGCAAAAAAGAACTTAGGTACAGGTTTTTAAATAAAAGGATGTCTTTATCTGACCTCTTCAGTATCATATACAACTGAAACAAATAAAAGGAAGTGCAGAAGAGACATAACTTCAATAGAGTCGTAAAACCCCAACCACAATAAGATGGTGGCATTTTCTACATTCTAGTACGTGATAAACCTATTTAGAAGTCAGTGACAGAACCACATACCAAGTCTCGTAAATAACATGTTTCCCCCTAATGTAATATCTGGCCTCATTTTGCTGGCATCCTTTCAGCTGTTTGGTGTTTGCCTTTTGACTGTCAGGACTGACAGAACATTGGAGTTTTGTGCCTCTGGAGATCAATTTTGCCTCACCTTTGCCTTAGTGAAAAGTAGACTCTTGTCCCTCCTTTATGATAAGGACCTCTCATTAATAAAAAACCTACATTTTTTTTTTTTTAAACCTGCAGAGCATATTCATAGTAAAGAGGAGGTTAAAGGCGCTGTCAACTAGTGGAAATTTCCCAGCACATGGGGTTTTCTGTGATATAGAGTTGGGTCTCCAACTTCAGACTGAAATCTAAGAACATGAGATTTATGGCATGCTCCTGAGGTAGCTTAATGTGTAAGGACGGCCTTGCCAACATGCTGAAGTCGGCCTGAAAAGCCAAATACCAAATAACGCCCTTTACAAAGCACATATTAGCTGAGATAATTGTGTGTCTTTTCATTCTCAACAAGGTACATATGAAAAGCCAACACGGTGTTATTATTGTTCTTAATCGTCTGTTCCTCTCAGATAAATAAGCGGTGGGTGGTTTTGTTTGGTTTTTGTATTTTTAATTCTAAGACTGTGACTACAGTGCACCATTTAGAGGGAAAAAAAACCTAAAACTAAAATGTTGGCCAATTTTGATAAAGCAGATTATCAAAAACGGTACATACAATTTCAGTCTCTTCTCCCTCCCAATCAATCAAACTTATCTTGCTTTTCTGACTTTTTCATCTGATTGGCCCAAGGTTTAAGATGATTAAAAGGCAGCTCATCTATGATTCATTTTCTTATGACGGCTTAACCCTTGTTTCTATTATCTGATTTTATTCCATTTGATTTATACCTTTAGTAGACTCCTTTAAAGATAACGGCGTTCAGACTTAGGGAGAGCTAAACATTCTCAGAGTTGCTAGAACACCTCCCTTGCGTTGTCACTATTCCCTCCATAAAAGTGATGGGAGAGTACACAAGTTACACTTGATGCTGGAAAAGCTGCTTGAAATTTCAGGATGAATTTTCCTATAAGGTAATAAACATCTTTGATGTAACTTTCCTGAGATTTTATACTTTTGATTCCTAGAATCCTTAGACATGTTAAAACCACAGAATCCCTGGGGGGATTTTCTTTTTCGATCTCAAGAGAGAAATACTAAGGATCCTAAGATCCGGTTAGATTTAGAAACTCCATCTTGATTGCAACAGAAGCTCTGGTCCTGGTCTCTCATGGAGGAGGCACTTGAGAGTTTTGCATGTCAGGACGTTAATTCAAACTGTAACCAGAATCAAAGATTCCCAAATCAAAGACATGTAAATTTCATTCTAGAGGAAAAATGACCTCAAAATGTGAGTTCATTTTGTAAATTAAAAAAAAAAAAGTAAGGCAATATTAGAGGTTTAGGGTCACCTTAATCCCTTAACATCCTTTTGCAAGGCAAAGGCAAAAATGACCCAAAATAACTAGAAGCCTCAAACCCTTCAGATATGGATTCTTTAAGCTGGCAATTTAGAGAATATGCTGAGTTCATAGTCCAGGGAGGCAGGACACTGACCCGCCAGTGGAGCTAATTACCTGGGCAAGACCTACTGAATATACTACCCCACGCACTTGACAACGGTAGCATTTGTGACTTATCTCTGCTTTGTTTGCACTCCGGGCACAGTGTAGCGTACGTTAACTACAAAAACCTTGACTGCTTTTCTTTTCCCCTTAATAAATAGCAAGCAATCAGGGAAATATAAGGTAGGTGACCTCCACCTCCTCCCAAATCAACAATATTTTTCAAAGGTCTCCTTTACACAAGACATTCTCCTGGCAGACATCATCACTGCTATTAGGAAGCGTGGGGAACGCTTGGAGGAATAGAGATCCCTTCTGTCTATCTGCAGATAGGCTCCATACCAAGGTAACAAAGCGTTATTTTTTTCTCCTAATTTAAAGTCCCTCCTCCCACCAAATTAATCATTTTCTCTCGTTATTTAGTAAAATCACTAGATGAGCTGTGACTCCATAAACTTTAGGAACTCATTTATTATGTTGCCTGATCAGACCTTGCATTTATTTACACAGTGTACCCATAAAACCCAGCTTTCATTAGTGCTGGGGAGGAACAGTCCTGCTCCCTACGCTGGGGAAGGTGAAGCTGGAGAAGATAATTAACCATGAAACAATAAGGAGGCTTGCTGGGTAAGCAGTAGTGTGAAAACAGTTACTACTCACAAAAGAGGGGAAATTAGCTTGCTGGATAAAAAAGGAAGTGTCAGATTGAAGACTGAAAGGCCTGCCAACAGAAGTAGATAGCTCTATGCATCATTAATGAAATTTTTTAACACTTAAACGCCACAGCTGTCCACATTTAAATGCATGTAAATGCCATGTGTTTCCAGAGATTAATATGCATGTTGAAAAATTTCTTTTCCCCTTAAACTTCTAGATGTTGTCTCTGTCTGTTTCATTTCACCTACTTTCTCTCCAAGAATAAAAATGCACCAGCTTTCTCAGCATTGTGTCCTCATTTCCAAAACCCACGAACACCGAGCATCCTGGAGATGGGCAGCGCGCTCATTATATTTTAACAAACACATTATTTTACATTCATAATACCGATATTTTAGTAAACAGAAAGTTTGTTTTGATTTTGCTGCTTCACAGAGTGAAGACTTATAATGTGCGTTTCCTTTCAAAACTTCCTCCTGGAGCATTAGTGCTCCCCGAAGCAGCCCCATTTTGGCAGAAATTCAGTTCTGTGAAGTGCCAAAAGAAATAGAATAAACAAACACTGCTCCATGCAGCTGGCAAGATAATTTACATATTACTGCACACCAAACATGAAGACCTGAATATGGATTAGAGCGCCGGTGATGACACAAATGTCATATAGATAAAGAGAAACAAAATCCAACACATCATTGTTTATTTTACCCCTGCTACTGTATGAGTGCCACTCAGAAGGGAAAAAAAAATATGGAGGGTTTGCTTTTTGAAAATTGGATTCCCTTCCTCATTTGAAGTGGCTTCTTTCAGACCATGAAACAAGAAAGAGAGCAAAAAGGCAAGGATTCTTTGGAGCCCCTCACATTCTGTGCTTTTGTCTTGCGAGTTCAACTGAGTGCAATGTGCATCAGTTTGAATGACGTGGGTTAGCCATCTTACAGAAACAACCTTTAATATACGGGCACCTGGATCCCCACCTCGTCCTTGTGCGGCCCTTGAGGATTCTGGCTGAGCACATTGCTCTTTAACTGAGAATTTAAGTTCCCTGAGTGGGATCCTTGGGTAGGCAGGTCCAGTAGGCCATCCCGGCCCATTAAAGTTCCAGCTGGAAACACCACAGAGTAGACAGGACTTGCCTAGAATTCTTAGCTGACTTCTCTTCTCTCCTTATTCCTGCACATGTCAATGGCTTGCCTGCTGCAAAGGGGTTGACCCTTCCTGCTCATGACTAGATGTATTGGTGTCCTAGGGAGGAAGGGAAAACTCTCTAGATATTTATTGCCATAACTCCTTTCCAGTCCTTGGGGATGACAAGAGGATATGAAGAGTTAAGAAGGTAACACTTAACAAATGATGATGGTGACAAGGTGAGGAATACAGAGAACACCAGATATGTTTAGCTTCCACCAAAGTAAAAATTCTTTATCCCACATTGGACAAGGTTGACTTTTCTTATACTATCTTAGAAGCTTCTAGTACTTTAATATTTAGAAGTAATTGTCATGATACTTACTCTTGCTTAAGTGTAAAAACAAGGGGAGAAATCCGGGCCATGTAGGAGAATCTAGTTAGTTAGATACAATCAAAGTTTAATAGTCAAGGAATGTTCTTTAACATTGAAGAAACAAACCATTTAAGGTAGGTCAAGGGAGTTGAGCGTTATTTTACCTGGTGGGAAAAAGGCTATACAGGGACTTATTTTCCACAGCATTTGGAAGGTTACTATGACTAGGACAATGAAAAAGTTATCTATTTTCATAACTCCAAACTCAAGAAATGGAATTACACTGCAGCAAGAAAAAGAAGGTGAGATTCACCAGAAGGATTTGTTATTGAAAGGGCAACTAAACATTCTCATAAACTTCCATAAAGTTTGTGAAAAATCTATCCCTAGATTTCTTTAAAGACAGAAGGGAGAAAACAAAGTGGTTCAGGATAATCCTACATACCACTTCTCAAACCAAGCTTCCTAAAATAAATCCTTTCATGGTGTTACTCCTGTCATTAAAAACAAAACAAAACAAATACCAACAACTTTCAGTGGCTTTTTTCTCTTCTAAATTATTCTGGCTTTTAAGGCATTCCATAATCTGGTCATATAAAAAATGACCAAAATTTAATTTAATGCTTCCAAAGCTGACCTTCACCACAGTAACTGCCTCATGAATATCCCCTGCTCACTCATGTTGCTATGCTTCTGTTTGTAGCAAGTATTGCATAAATATTTTCTGAATGAATGAATGTGGTTTCCATTGCCCTCACCAAGTCTCTCAAAATTCAGTCTTAAACTTCTCTATAAAGATTGATCTGGATACTCTGCCCTCAGTGATTTCTCTCTCATTTGATTCTACACCAGTGATAGAATCATACAATTTACTACTGACATTTGTTTATTCATTCAACAAATGTTCAATGAATACTTACTACATAGTATGGCCCAATCACTGAGCACAGACCCACCTGTCAAATATCTTGCAGCTTTGTATTTTTTTTTTTTTTTGAAACCTCCTCACTTTACGCAGCTTTGTATTTAGTTTTGTAATTGGTGCTGTCATTTCCAGCCCAAATACAGCCTGGATTAATTATTGTCTCATTTATGTTGATACTATCTTAGTATCACTCCATATAGTTTGCCAATTTCTTTAGGGTGGAGACCATGTCCTGTAGTACTTCTGTGTAGATAAATCTCTGAACAATGCTGACCAGAGTAGATACTCAAGGTACTCTTGATTATCTGCCTATAGGTTCAGTCCCTTCTAATTCCATGACCCAGTGGAATCAGGCAACAAAACTTCCTTGCAAATAGGTTAAATATTCAGAATCCAACTCATGCATAATCAGTAGTGATATACTGATGATATTATGACTGCAGGAAGAGTATTTAACCTAAATTAAAATACCTTTAGTTTTTCAGACTTAGGGCCTATGGATCTGCCTTTACTATTCTGCTTTACTATACTTTTCTATGCAAAAATTTGCTTTTTCAATTTTGGAATTTCAATTTTAACCGCCTCGATGACAATACAAAAACTTATCTTGACATTCAGCAAACTTAGTCATTTACATGTTAAAAAATCATGAACACAACTCAAGTGAAACAATAGACCTATAATATTGGACCAGCAAAAGAAAATTAGAGTAAATCTGATCTTCCTATAGCAAGATAAGAAAATTATTTGACCCTAGTGGCATTTTTAATTAAATGTTTTCTCTTCAATCAAAATTTAAATGTGACTATTGCTTCAAAATCAGCGGGGTTGGTATTAAGGCTTAATGCCTATTATGTCTAGGGGTGCCTGGGTGGCTCAGTGGGTTAAAGCCTCTGCCTTCCACTCAGGTTATGATCCCAGGGTCTTGGGATCGAGCCCCACATCGGGCTCTCTGCTCTGCAGGGAGCCTGCTTCCTCCTCTCTCTCTCTGCCTGCCTCTCTGCCTACTTGTGATCTCTGTCTGTCAAATAAATAAGTAAAATCTTTAAAAAAAAATACCTATTATGTCTAGACCAGTGCTTCCCAATCTTCTTCAAGTTATGACGTATGGAAAGTGCTAATATAGACTTGCTTACCAGGAAGGAGGGAAGAGATTACTCACTACAGATTACAGATTACTCCCAGGCCCTGCACAGCATTCCCCCGCCCCACCCCTACCTGCCATACACACACCAGGAGGGATGAGGGTTTCAATATCTTAGCTCACCTCTAACTAACTCAAGATACATGGATGGGATGACATAAATATAATTAGAGGTTTTTCTGGTTGGGAAACCATGAATATATGAGAAGGTGGAGAAGTGGGTCGATGAAGACTGAATTAATGGCAGTTTGATACAGGAAGAAAAAATAAATATATAGACTAAAGCAAATTAATATGAACTTTGTAGAAAATGTCATTCATTCAATAAATATATATTTAGCAAATTCATTCAGCACATATTTATTGAATCCCCTGTCCTGAATAAAACAGACAAGTTTTAGTGGGTAAGATTTACCTAGTGGGTAAGATTACAATCTGTGATAAGATAGAAGAGGCAAACTTGATCTACTCCAGGAGGTCAAGAAAAGCTTGCCTGAGGAAGTGGTTCTTCAGTTGATTTGCGCAGGATAATAAGAATTTTCTGGGAGGCAACTCACAGCATGGTGAGTGGTGAAGGCAGAAGGAACAAGGCTCTCAGGCAGGAGGGAACATGTGCATTTGGGGGCCTGACAGCAGGTAGTGCGTCTGGCCTGCAGAGACAGGGTATGTGACTGGAAATAAGTCTGGAGAAGCAGGCAGAGTGGTATGATCAGATGAGTGTTTTTTTAAAAGATTACATGGGCTGCAGGCTAGAGATCAGACTGCAAAGGGAGCAAAACTTGATGGGAAGAAGACAACTTTAGACGCTACTGCAGTGGTACAGGTAAGAGGAATAATTAACATTTCCTGAGCACTTGGTCTGTGCTGAGTAGGATCCTAAACACTTTATGAGAAATGCCAGCAACTCTGACTAAGGTGGCGTACAGGTAGGGAAAACTAGATGGACTTCAGAGCTCTTTCAAAAGTCAAACTAACAGGACCTGAAAAACATTTCTGAAAAACATGATTTTTAATGGGTTTAAATATTCCAACAACTTACAGTTTACTTAAATACATATTATAAATCCATACTGTTTTCATTTATGTTTGATTTTTTAAATAAAACATGATAGACCTATTCATATAAAGGGCTCAGATTATTTTCTGAGAGTAAATTTGAGAAGAATAAACAGTAGGCCAAAGGGTGTGACAATTTTTAGGATATTGATAAGTAGCTAAATACATAATTATGCTAGCTTGCAATGTGTTCTCACCTCTCTAACACAGGAATATGTCATTAATTTTCCCTTCTTTTGATGGGTAAAAAATAGCAACTGACAAACTATGTTACTTTGCATTTTTTCATTACTAGTTGGATTGGATATTTATTCGTGGGTTTAGTAACCATTTGTATTTACTACTTTGTATTTATTTATCATTTGATCATACCCTTTGCCCATTTTTTCAGTATTTAGAACTAACTGGACGGACAATTATTAGAGCAAAAAGTTTATGTAGTGTGAAAGGATTTTAATACAAAATGGAACTGGAGGATACAGACTGGAGAATCTCACACACTCTTCCTCAGAAGAACAGAACTTAAGAACTGAGAAACGGATTTCTTTAAAAGTTCTGATTTATAAAAGATTGAGACTCATCTCCTGATCAATGATCTGCCAAGAATCCTCCCCATCCTCAAGCCAATGAACTTATGCTTGGACTCTGGCAGGACTTCCTGACCTTTGCACACTTTGCCTATAAATACAGCTCACCCTAAACCCTCAGTGGACTCACCTGTAGCTTGCTACAGCATGCTTTTCCTGAATTGCAATTCCTCTGCTATTCCTGAATAAACCCAATTTCTGGTCATTCAAGCTTGCCTCAGTTTACTTCCTTATTTAGGTTGATGGTAGTCAGAGTGCGACAGGTCTATAGTGGCTTGGAATGTAATGAACTCAAATTTGCAAGCAAACTAGAGGTACAACATATCATTGTTCAGTGGGATGACATCATTCCAGTGGTATTTCTGTCAGTAAAGCCAGACAGTGGTATGCTGAGTGACTGAAGAGGTGAGTTGGAAATCAACATACTGACGAGGAGTCTACTCTAGTCATCAGGCTGTGCCAGGAGTGGACTAAAACTAGGATAGTGAAAACAGAAAAAGGAGAGTGTCACCTTGTCACCCCAAAATTACTCAGAGAAATGGAAGCCTGCATCCAACCTCAAACCACTTGTACCATTAATAGTTCAATTTCTACAGATTCTCTATCAAAAAGGTCTGCACGCCTTTGGGAATCACTCTCATTGCCCTTGGGCTTACTATGTATAGCCCTTCTGCTGCAATCTAGGTTTGAAACTCTTGTCTGGGCCCTTTTTGATTGATGTTCCCTAAGATTTGGATTCTTAGCTCTGCTTGATCCTATCCTGCTTCTTAGATTACTCCTGGATTTACATCCTGCCACCTTTGATCAGGTTTGCCCCTCTACTGCACCTACTACTGAACTCTGGAGCCCTGGTTTGGGTCAGAACATTTCATTTCTTTCTTTCTTTTTTTTTTTTCCCAAAGATTTTTTATTTATTTATTTGAGATAGAGAGAGAGAGAGCAGAGCAAGGGGAGGGGGATAGAGAAGAGAGGGAAAAGCAGACTTCTTGCTGAGTAAGGATGGTGGACTTGATCCCAGGACCCTGGGGTCATGAAGCGAGCCTAAGGCAGACACTTAACTGACTGAGCCACCCAGGCGCCCCCTAGAATACTTCATTTCAACTTGTGCTGAGGGCTTCTGATTTTAACTCTGATAGGTAAACAGCTTTGGATATTATCACTCCTGTCTTCAAAAGAAGGAAAAGCTAAACAAACTGAAAGCCAATGACTTTTCTTATAACCATCTAAGCACTGAGCTTGCCAGGAAAACTGACATCCTGAAATCTGTAGATGCAGGCAAGTCCAGATAATCAGAGATGAGGTCTACTTACCTAAAGCAGAAGCTATTAGAGCCATAAACTGGTTGGAAATCCTAGCTCTCCTATCTCCCCTAAGGTGTGGGGAAGCTAAGAAACACTTATGAAGGACACAGCCCAAGGGCACAGGCCCACTAAAACTGAGATTAACTGAGAGTTAATCTTTTTTTTTTCTTTTTTTTTAGATTTATTTATTTATCTATTTATTTTTTAGAGGGAGAGAGAGAGAGTGCATGAGTGAGAAGGGTGGATAAAAGGGAGAGAGAATCTGAAGCAGACTCTGTACTGAGCATGGAACCCAATGTGGGACTTGATCTCATGAGCCTGAGTTCACAACTTGAGCTAAAACCAAGAGTCAGATGCTCAAGTGATTGTACCACCCAGATGCCCCAAACTGGTAGTTAGTCTTAAAAGTATAAAACACCCCTTTTCCCCTACTCATTATCTACACCACATAGAGTGCCAGTAGAGAGGGGATTATACCTAAAAGAGTGGTAAAATATCTTAAGAATTCTTAGGAAACCTCAAAAGCTACAGAGGAGTTAAAAACAAGACACTAAAGAAGTTTGAGGTTTGTCACAAAAGAATAACAGCTGTGGCAAACATGAAATACAGCTTAACTCCTAGAGAGATTAACATAAAACCTACACTAATGTCCTATTTACCTGAATTCCTATTACCTGATATACCCTGTCCAGCTTTCACAAAAATATTATAAGACATGCTAAAAGACAAGAAGAAAGTAAAACAGTCTAAAGAGACAAAGCAAGCATAGAATCAGACCCAGATATGACACAGATTTGAGGATTAGCAGTCAGAAATTTCTAAATAACTATGATGACCATATTAAGGGCTATAATAAAAAAAAGTAGACAATATGCAAGAACAGACAGGTAGTATAAGCATGGAGATGGAAACTCTAAGAATGAATCAGTAGGAAATGCTAGAAAAAAAAACTGTAATAGAAATGAAGAGTGCCTTTGATAGACTCATTATTAGACTGGATACAGCCAAGGAAATAATTGATGAACTTGAAGATAGTCAATAAAGACTTCCAAAACTAAATGCAAAGAGAAAAAAAAGTGCTAAAAAAGAATGAAACATCCAAAAACTTTGGGATAATTTCAAAAGATACAACAGATGTGTAATTGGAATACCATAAAGAATAGAAAGACAGAATGGAGAACAAGAAATATTTGAAGTGGAATGAATGAGAATATTCCAAAATTAATGACACACACCAAACCCAGAACCAGGAATCAAGAAAAACACCAAACTGCCTATCATATTCTCAAACTGTAGAAAACCAGAGACAAAGAGAAAATCTTGAAAGAAGTCAGAGGGGAAAAATGCCTGACTTATGGAAGAACAATGACAAGAATTACAGTGAACTTCTCATCAGAAACCATGCAAAGAAGAAGAAACTGGAATGAATATATGTAAATCATCACAAGAAAAAGATCCTGTCTTTCTTTCACAAACAAAAACTGAGGAGATTCATTGTCATCAGATTTTCCCTGCAAGAAATGTTAAAAGATATTCTTCAGGAAGATGGAAAATTATATAGATCAGAAAAAGGAAAAAGCAATGGAGAAGGAATAAATGAAGGTAAAATAAAATCATTTTTCTCATTGTTACTTGAGCTAAAAGATACTGTTTATTTAAAGTAGTAATAGTAACAATGTTTTGGGAAATGAACAGCAGTGATATAAGGGATATGTGGAAAGAATAGAGAAAACTCTTGTTATAAGTCACCTGCAGTGTATGTGAAAAGGTATAGTATTATATGAAGGCAGGTTTGGATTAGTTTAACATGTGTCTTGAAAGTTCTAGGACAACCACTACGATTTTTGATTTGCTAAAAGAGAAGACAACATGAAATAATACAAAATGTTCCATTTAAATTTTTAAAAAGCAGGAAAACAAGGAATAGAAATCAAGAACAAATGCAATGAAGACAAAATAGTTACTATGAATACAACTATATTAATAATCACCTTAAATGTGAATGGTCTAAGTACTACAATTAAAAGAGATTTTCAGAGTAGATAAAAAAAGGAAAATCCAACTATATGTTGTCTACAGAACCCCATTTTAAATACAAAAATTCAGAAATGTTAAAAGAATACAAAAAGATATACTGTGCTAACATCAATAAAAAGAAAACTGGACTAAATTTCAGACAAAGCAGACTCAGAAAACAAGGAAAATTATCAGAGATAAAGAGGGGCATTACATAATAATGGAGAGATCAATACTCTGAGAAGAAGGAACAATCCTAAACATGTATGCATCTAACAAGAGGACATCAAAATATGTGAGGCAAAAACTGATAGGACTGCACGGAGAAACAGAAAACTCATTATTACAGCTGGATTTCAACCAGTGCCAAGGATTCCACTTTAGCTTTATTCTTTCAGTAACTGATATATCAGTCAGGCAGAAAACCAGTAAGGATACAACTGACCTGAATAGCATGATCAAGCAACAACATCTAATTAACATTTATGTAAATTTCACTCAAAACAGCAGAATACACATTCTTCTCAAACTCACATGGAACATTCACTAGGGCAGACAATATTCTGAGTCACAATATACACTTTAACAAATTAAAAAAAAAAAAAAACAGAGATCTTACCTACAATGTATGCTCTCAGACCACAATAGAATTAAACTAGACATCAGCAACAGAAAGTCAGCTAAAAACTCCTCAAATATATGGAGATTTAAAAATCCATTTCTAAATAACACATGGATTAAAGAAGTACTGAGAGAAATTTTTAAACATTTTAAACTAAATACAAATTAAAATACAATTCATCAAGATTATGAGATGCAGCAAAAGTAGTGCTTAGAGGGAAATTTATAGCATTAAATGCATATATTAGGAAAAGAAGAGAGATCTAAAAATTGATAAACTAAGCTTGTACCTTAGAAAACTGAGGGGAAAAAAAGGGCAACCTTAGCCTAAAACAGAAAACATCAATTAAAGTAAAAATAAGAGAACTATGGAGAAATAAAATCAATCAGTGCTGAGAGGGGTGTCTTTAGAATTAATTTAACTGGTTTAGGTTTGGCCAGTTCTGGCTGGAAAGGAGAGCTTGTGTCATCCACAGAATTTATTGCACAAGATTTCCTCCGCTACTACTCACTTTTCTGCCATTTGCTCATGTGTTTATTAAGCAAAAATATATTCATTGCCCCATATGCCAGGCAATGTATTGATTTCTAGACTATTACAAAGATAAATAAGACTCCGTCCCTGTAATAAATAATAATAGCAGCTAACATTTATTGACTCTGAGGCAGCAGTTATTCAAAGAACTCTGCAACTATTAATTCATTTAAACCTCACATAAAGGTTTGTTGGATATCATAGTTTACCTCCATCTTATAGATGAAGAAACTGAAGCATAGAAAATCTAGAAAATTTGCCACAATCACATTGCTGCTAGGGGCAAAGTCTGGGCTAAGCTCTTGGTCATGGCTTTTGACTGCAATACTCAAGGAAAGGAAATTTCTCAACTTCCCTTGAAAGTCTACTCTTGTCTACTGGAAATCTTCACATTAAGGGCACATACTTTACATTTAACATCAACCCCTTCAACTGAAATCTAAAAGCATTTCTTTCTTTCCTTCCCCTCTCCCTTCCTTTCTTTTTCTCGCTGAATGGAAACAGGAGGGAGGGAATAGAGAGCTGTGTATAATGCACTTTCATATATCTGAAAAAAAGGGTAAGGAATTTATGAAAGAGAAAGAAACTTATTGGAAATTAATTTTTAAAAGAGCTTTTTGGTATTTGAAGCTTCGCTAGAAATACTCTAAAGAAGAAAGCTGTTTTTGACATGTATAAAGATTTTTTAACAACCATCTCTCTTGTAAGTAATTAAGTACAAGTAATTACATAATTACTTGATTATGTAGCAGCACTAAAATTTTACAGGAGGTTTTTCACTTAAACTCTAGCCTTATAAAAATAATTGCCACAAGTCAAAATTATTTTCTAAATGCAGTAATTCTTTCTGCCTTTAATTTTTTTGAGGGGGGGCGGGTGAGGTGAAATCTAGGTCTATTTTTGTTTAGCAACCAGAGCCAGAGAAATGTGTAATTTAATAATGTGTCACTGTGTTCAGACACTGACTTAAAACTTAGAATGAATCTCCAAGTTACAATGGTGAGAAACACTTAGACAGGAAATGAAATTATAAGCCAAGGTCACTTTTTGAGAATTTCTTCGGTCATAAATTTCTAAAACCATCAGTCATATTTGGGTGAGAGTGCTATTATTTTAGTCACAAAAGGGCATTTTAAAATACTTGGTTTCTCAAAGCACATCACCAAATAGTAAGATTGAGAGACAGAAAAAGCATTGGAAATAAAGACTCACAAAACATTATTTTATGCAACCTCTGCTTATAAGAAACAAGCTTGAGTAACATATTATGTAGGCCGGCCTTTCTTCCTTCCTTCCTTCCTTTCCTTCCCTTCCCTTTCCTCCCCTCCCTTCCTCCCTCCCTGCCTGCCTACCTTCCTCCCTTCCTTCCTTCCTTCTCTTTTCATTTTAAAGTGAGCTGTCTCATCATTGCAAATTTTCTCAAGTTCTTAGAACTCTAATTAAAATGTGGTAATTGGTTATGTTACCTCAATTACCATGATGCATGGACATTGATGCAAAGTGACATCAATTGAGTCCCTTGGGTGTTTTACCCTGGGGCCATCCCATTTACTGTGGCCTTATTATTTTCAATTATGTGGCTAGCTATGTTGCATAGTTTCAAGGCCGATAAAAGTGCAGGGGTTTTCTGAACTCCAGGTTTTGTTTTCAGTGCTAGAGCTCTGGAGTGCCAGGGCAGAAAGAAAAAAATAGAAGTTATTTTGTGGAGAATAAAAACATAAAATCCTACATCCACTAAGGAGTCAAAGGTACACTGCTAAAATAAAGGTATTTCAAAAGAACACAGATTTTTCTGTTTAAAACATCTGTTTGAAAAGTAAGAATGATTTATTTGCTACTGATATCTACTCCTCCTAACAAGAAAAATAGTGATAGGACCATTCAGAGATCTTATATGAGGAGGTAGATAGGGGAAGAAACTGAGATTGAAAAGATAAATTTTAAAGGTTTGGTTTTGAACAGGGCTAAGCAGAACTGAATTGAGTGTGCTACAAGCTTATATTACAGCATGACAGTATTTTCCAGAGATGGGTCCCAGCATGAATGTGAAGGTAAGATCACCCCGAAATGGTTACAGTATACAGTGCTGCCCCATGGGGACACCACTGGTGTTTGTGGGGAAAAAGTCATTGTTTGTTCTATGCACGGTGGTTTTCTCCCCACTTGCAACCATTCAGGGCTAGTGGTTTCTGCAGGAATGACTCCTGGACATTTCTCCACAAAACCTCTAGGAGTGAATTTGGAAATAATTTGGGGACATCATCAATAAATATAATTTGACACTATATCAAACCAGTTTCATTTCCTGAGTATGATTCCTGTGTCTTCACAAGGTTTTAATTTTTTTAAAAAATCATATTCTCAGATTTCAAAAAAAAATGAAGAAAATTTTTTTTTAATTTTTTTTTTAATTTTATTTTTTATAAACATATAATAGATTTTTTCCCCCAGGGATACAAGTCTGTGAATCGCCAGGTTTACACACTTCACCGCACTCACCATAGCACATACCCTCCCCAATGTCCATAATAACCCCAACCCCCTCTCCCAACCCCCCTCCCCCCAGCAACCCTCAGTTTGTTTTGTGAGATTAAGAGTCACTTATGGTTTATCTCCCTCCCAATCCCATCTTGCTAAAATGAAGAAAATTTTCTGTCCTTTTACTTATTAGTTTATATCTTGATTTCCTTTGAGTGTTTCCAAATTGGTACATTTGTTCGTGCAGGTGAGAGAGGAAACTGAATTGGGAAAGTTTAAGAGAAAGGAGGAATTGTACCGCCTAAAGATCTCTTATTTCATTTTTCAAAATTTTTATGTTTTAATTGAAGTATAATAGACTTTCAATACTATATTATATCCAGGTTTACAACAGTGATTTGACATTCATATAACATTACAAAATAATCGCCACAGTAAGTCCAGTTACCATCTGTCACCATACAAGGTTTTTAGAATACTATTGATTATATTCCCTATGCTGTACATTACACCCCCACGGTCTCATTTTATTTTATACTTGGAATATTGTACTTCTTAATTACTGTCACCAATTTTCCCATTCCCCACTCCCCTCTCCTCTGGCAACTACCAGTTTGTTCATTCTATGAGTTTATTTCCATTTTATTTTGTTTGTTCCTGTTTCGCTTTTCAGATTCCACATATAAGTGAAATTATATGGTCTATGTCTTTGTCTCATTTATTTCACATAGCATAATATCTTCTATCTAGGTCCATCCATGTTGTCACAAATGGCAAGATTTCATTCTTTTTTATGACTGAGTAATGTTCCATTCCATATGTTTGTGTGTGTGTACACACACACACACACACACACACACACACCTTTTTCTATTCATCTACTGATGGACACTTAGGCTGCTTCCATATCTTGGCTACTATAAATAATTTTGTTATGAGCCCAGGGGTACATATGTCTTTCTAATTAGTATTTTCTTTTCTTTCAAATAAATGACCAGAAGTGAAACTGCCAAATCATGTGATAGTACTATTTTTAATTTTGTGAGGAAATGGCATACTGATTTTCATAGTAGCTGCACCAATTTAAATTCTGACCAACAGTACATGAGGGTTCCTTTTTCTCCACATCCTTGCCAACATTTATTTCTTATCTTTTTGGTAACAGTCATTTGGACAGGCATGAGGTGATAGCTCATTGTGGTTTTGATTTGCATTTCTCTGATGATTAGTGATTTTGAACATTTTTTCATGTGCCTTTTTAGAAAATGTCTATTTAGTTCTTCTGCCCATTTTTTTAATTGGATTTTTTTTCAATATTGAATTGTGTGAGTTCTTTATCTATGTTGCATGTTAACCTTTTATCAGATACGTCTTCTCCCATCCAGCAGATTGTCTTTTTGTTCTGTTAATGGTTTCCTTCACTGTGCAAAAGCTTATTAGTTTGATGTAGTCATATTTGTTTTATGGCTTTTGTTGTATGTGCCTGAGGAGAGGGAGGTACGAAAATATCGCTAAGACTGAAATAGCCAATAGCTGTTTTTTTTTTCCCAATTCTTAACATTTAATAAGGTCTTAGCTATTTGATAATAGCTTACTTACCACCTAAATTTTCTTCTATGACCTTCATGGTTTCAGGTCTCATATTTAGCACTTTAATCCATTCTGAGGTGGGATTTTTTTTTTTTTTTTGTATATAGTATAAGAAAGTGTTCCAATTTCATTGTTTTGAATATAGTTGTCCAGTTTTCCCAACATCATTTATTGAAGAGAATGCCTTTTCCCATTGTATATTCTTGCCTCCTTTGTTGTAAACTAATTGACCACATAAGAGTCTGTTTTAAGACGACATAAGTGTGGATTTATTTCTGGGTTCTTTTGTATGTTCTACTGATCTGTGTCTGTTTTTGTGTCAGTTCCATACTGTTTTGATTACTATTGTTTTGGAGTATAGTTTGAAACCAGGAGCATGATACTGCCAGCTTTGTTCTTCTTTCTCAAGACAACTTTGGCTATTCAGGGTCTTTGTGGTTCCATATAAATTTTAGGATTATTTGTTCTAGTTCTGTGAAAAATGCCATTGAGATTTTGATAGGAGATTACAGATCTCTACATTGCTTTGGATAGTATGGACATTTTAACAATATTAATTCTCCCAATTCATAAGCACAGTAATCTTTCCATTTATGTGTCATTTCCAATTTCTTTCATCAATGTCTTAAAATAAATGTCTTAAAGTAAAGGTCTTTCATATTCTTCATTAAATTTTTTACTAGGTATTTTATACTTTTTGATGTAATTGTAAGTGGCATAGTTTTCTTAATTTATCTTTTTGGTAGTTTGTTATTAGTGTATAGCAACCTAAAAGATTTCTGAAAGTAAGTTTTGTATCCTACTATTTTACTGAAATCATTTATAATTCTTACAGTTTTTTGGTGTAATTTTTAGGATTTTTCTATAGATAGTATCATGCCATCTGCAAATAGTGACAGTTTTACTACTTCCTTTACAACTTGGATGCCTTTTCTTTCTTTTTCTTGCCTAACTGTGGTGGCAATTATAATTCCAATACATTGTTCAATAACGGTGCTGAGAATGGGCATTCTTCTTTGTTCCTAATCTTTCCTGAGGAAAGGACTGGTATGATACCTGTGGGTTTGTCATATATGGCATTTATTATGTTAAGGTATGTTCTCTCTATACTTATTTTGTTGAGACTTTTTGTCATAAATGGATGTTGAATTTTGTCAAATGCTTTTTCTGCATCTATTGAGTTTGTTAATGTGGTGTGTCATGTTGATTGATTTGCTGATGTTAAATCATCCTTGCATCCTTGGAATAAATCCTATTTGATCATGATTTATGATCCATTTAATGTATCATTGAGTTCAGTTTGCTAATATTTTGTTGAGGATTTTTGCATCTATGTTCATCAAGGATACTGATGTTTTTAGATAGAAAGTTCTGTGTGTATCTGTTAAGTCTATCTGGTCTAATGTGTCACTTGTTGATCTTCTAAGTGTTCTATCCATTGATGTAAGTGAAATATTAAAGTCCCCCACTACTATTGTATTGCTGTCAATTTCTCCCTTTATATCTGTTAGTAGTTGCCTTATATGTTCAGTTGTTCCTATGTTGAGTGCATAAATATTAACAAATGTTACACCTGCTGTTGCATTGACCCATTTACCATTATGTGATGGCCATCTCTGTCTTTTATCATGGTCTTTGTTTTAAAGTCTATTTTGTTTAATATAAGTATTGCTACCTTAGCTTTCTATTTCTGTATCTTTTGTCTTACCTTCATTTGTGGTCTTTGTGTGTCTTTACATATGAAGTAAGTCTCTCATAGGCAACATATAGATGGGATTTTTTTTTTTTTAAATCCATTCAGCCACCTTATGCCTTTTGATTGGAGAATTTAGTTCATTTACATTAAAATAATTACAGATAGGTTTGTACTTATTGCCATTTGTTCATTGTTGTCTGGCTGTTTTTGTAGTTCTTCTTTATTCCTTTTGTCTTCTGTTGTTACGTTTGGATTCCTTTCACTTTGTTTCTGAGAATCTATTTTTTTTTTAAGACTTTATTTATTTTTATTTATCTGAGAGAAAGAGAGAGAACATTCACGGGGGGGGGGGGGGGGGGGGGGGGGGAGAGAGAGAGAGAGAGAGAGAAACAGGCTCCCTGCTAAGCAGGAAGCCCAATGCAGGGCTTGATCCCAGGACCCAGAGATCATGACCTGAGCCAAAGGCAGACACTTAATTGACTGTGCGACATAGGTGCCCCTGTTTCTGGGGATCTATTACAGGTTTTTGGTTTGTGGTTACCACATGGCTCACTGAGCAAGGAGCCTGGTGTGGGACTTGATCCAAGGACCCTGGGATCATGACCCAAGCTGAAGGCAGATGCCTAACCCAACTGAGCCACTCAGATATCCCTACCTGAAATTATTTTATTTTAGTTCCAGAGTAGTTAATATCCAGTGTTATATTAGTTTGATGTATAGCAATTCAACAACTCCATATGTTACTCAGTGCTCATCAAGATAAATGTAATCTTAATGCCCTTCACCTATTTCATCCATCAGCTCACCCATCCCCCCACCACTTCCCCTCTGGTAACCCTCTGTGTGTTCTCTATAGTTAAGTATCTATTTCTTGGTTTGCTTCTCTTTATTTTTCCTTTGTTCATTTGTTCTGTTTCTTAAATTCCACCTATGAGTGAAGTTATATGGTATTTGTTTTTCTCTAACTGTCTTATTTTGCTTAGCTCTGTACTCTCTAGATCCAGCCACATTGTTTTAAATGGCAAGATTTCATTCTTTTTTATAGCTGAATAATATTTCATTGTATATCTATATATAGATAAATAAATCCATTATGTATCTATCCCACACCTTCTTTATCCATTCATCTATTTCTTAAAGATTTTGTTTATTTATTTGTCAGAGAGAGAGAGAGAGAGAACACAAGCAAGGGGAGCAGCAGAGAGAGAAGCAGGCTCCCAACTGAGCAGGGAGCCCTGGGATCATCACCTGAGCCACAGGCAGATGTTTAACTGACTGAGCCACCCAGGTGTCTCTATGCATTCATCTATTGATAGACATTTAGTCTGATTCCATAATATGGAATGTAGTAAATAATGCTACAATAAACATAAGGGGGCATATATCCCTTTGAAATAGTTTTCTTTAATGTTCATTGGATAAATACCCAATAGTGTGATTGTTGGATCATAAGGTAGTTCTATTTTTAATTTTTGGGGGAACATCCATACTGTCTTTCACGGTGGCTTCACCAGTTTGTATTTCCACCAACAGTGCAAGAGGGTTCTTCTTTCTCCACATCCTTGCCAACACCCATTGTTTCTTGAGTTTTTGATTTTAGCTATTCTGACAGGTATGAGATAACTCAATTTGGTTTTGATTTTCATTTCCCTGATGATAAGTGATATTGATCATCTTAACAGGTGTCTGTTAGCCATATGGATCTCTTCTTTGGAAAAATGTCTGCTTATGTCTTCTACTTTATAAAGTCAGATTTTTTGGTGTTGACTTATGTTAAGTTCTTTATATATTTTGGATACTAATCCTTTATTAGATGTTCTTTACAAATATCTTCTCCCATTCAATAGGCTATCTCTTAGTTTTGTTGGTTGTTTCTTTGCTGTGCAGAAGCTTTTTATTTTGATGAAATCCACATAGTTCATTTTTGCTTTTGTTTCCCTTATCTCAAGAGACACATCTTGAAAAATATTGTTTCAGCCAATGTCAGAGAAATTACTGCCTGTGGTCTCTTCTAGAATTTTTATGGTTTCGTTTACATCCTCAATCCATTTTGAGTTGGTTTTTGGGTATGGTGTAAAAAAGTGGTCCAGTTTCATTCTTTTGCATGTAGCTGTCCAGTTTTCCCAACACCATATATTGAAGAAACTATTTTTTCCCATTGCACATTCTTGTCCCCTTCATCAAAGATTAATTGACCATATAATCATGGATTTATTTCTGGGCTTTCTATTCTATCCTATTGGTCTGTGTCTATTTTTGTGCCAGTGAGGCCAATAGAGACTCCCAGGCCCCAGCCCCTTCCCATCCCCTGCCCCCCATTGCTCCTGCTGGGGCAGAAGAAAAGACCAAATGGCCTTCCCATTTGGTTAAGATAAGATAACAAGTCACTGCTCTTGCTGAGGCAGAAGAAAAAAGACCAGATGCCCATGCCAGTCCTGTTTGATTAAGAAAAGAAAAAGAAACAAGTCCCCAGGGTGATTTAGCACCTCCTGAGAGGCCTCCTCCCATAGATTATAATTCCACATGAAGGGGCCATTTGGCATTGAGAGACCTCCAAAATGTCCCGTTACCATCCCCCATCCCCCATAACCATAAAAACTCACACCTAACCCTGTTGGGTGCTCAGCCTTTGGGAAATGATCCCACTGGGTCTGCCAGCAATAATAAAGCTCAGTTTTCCCTGATTTCCTGTGTGCCGCTTGAGCTTCCTCAGTCACTTCAGATTTTCCGCAACACCAGTACCACACTGTTTTGATTACTACAGCTTTTAAAGACTGGCAGAGCAGAGATATATATGGCAGAATACCAGAGTTTATTTCCAAATCAATGTCAAGAAAGCCTTGTATTTGCAACGCTTCTGAGTCCTTTTCCATCTAACATCATGCATGTATTAACTGTCAGGTAATTTTCCCCTTTATTTTTGTCTTTGGATTCAACAGTAAACTCAAGAAAGTTTTACAAAGAATTCATCCTATTACTTTTAGAAATACTTTCAGACTAAAAAATATGGAATGATGACGTATGATGACCTTATCCAAAGCATTTCATTCATAAAAATACATGATGAAATCTAAACTTTATTTTTCAAACTTTTCAATTTTTCAAAAGAATTTTTTTTTCCTCTCAAGTTTTTTCTTTTTTTATTCAGTGATTTTTCATTGTTTGATTTATTTTCTCCAAATAATCCCAATACTTAACCCTATCCATGTATTCCTTCCAATGAATCCAAATCTTTCTTTACACAAAAGCCAAAAGATAATAATGCAGAGAAGCATTGGGTTTACTTTTAAATGGAATTCTCTAACTAAACCCAATTTAGCTTGAGTCTTTAGATCTCTAACATAGCATTCAGTAATTTTTAGGACTGACCAACTAATAAAAAATAGTATATTAATGGAAATTACTGTGTTGTCATTTGTTTATATGATCCTTCTTGTATTCAATACAAAAAAGAATTCCAGGAATTTTCCAAATAAAGGAAAAATAAGACTATTAGGGGGGAAGTTGAGGCAAGAAATTTTATCAATAAACTGTTTAAGAGCTGTGAAAGAGCTCAAAGTCCCAGACTCACATATGTATGGATCCAGATCTTTTTCCTCCACTGACTAGTTCTATGACCTTGGGTAATTTACTTCATTTTCCAAAAAGTTAGTTTCTTCATCTACAGTTGTTACAAAGATTAAATGAGACAATGGATGAAAAGTGGTAACCCAAGGACTAAGACAAGGTTCAATACGGCTAGCATGTACCACAACTGCCCCACCTTTGTATAACTTATGACTGACACTTATACCACTTAACTTTTTAGAGGGTATTTGACAGACCATCAAAAAAATTAACACGAATGAGAAACACATTTGCTCACAATGTATGAAACCTTGTTTTAGCAACAATGGGCTCCCCTGAGGGAATTGGTCTGTATTAGACTGAACCTATCTGGTAAACGTTTATTGAGATGGCATTTGAAAAAAACAAATCTGACTTGTTGGGACACTGACTCTGGAGCCAAAATGCCTAGGTTTGAATGCTGGATGAATTACAATACACAACTGGAAAACTGGCCTTCTTAGTACAAATTCCATGAAAGTCAGGAGTTTCTTTGAAGCATGTGTGAATTAATAAGAACACTCAAGTGCTATAGCAAATGTTTAAATAAGTGTCAATGAAATATCAGTGGTCAACTAACTCACATGGTAGTCCAAATTTTCTTATTTACTTTTTCCCTAGTACTTTGAAAGCGAAAATCCTTGCTTAGTTCTTTTTTAAAGTCCTCTCTATTGTTGCTTTTCCTAGACCAGTTAGATATGGTTAATTTTTGGCAATTAAAACTTCTTCGGGGGCACCTGTGTGACTCAGGCGGCTAAACATCTGCCTTCAGCTCAGGTCATGATCCTGGAGTCCTGGGATCGAGCCCCACGTCCAGGCTCCCTGTTCAGAGCAGAGTCTCTTCTGGCCTCTTCTCTTCCCCCAGTCTCACAAGCATGTGTGCTTTCTCTCTCTCTCTCTCTCATAAGTAAATAAAACCTAGAAAAAGCCCCAGGTTTTTCATACATCACCTGTGATAATAGAGAAATTTGATCCATAATTTCCTACATTGTAATGGAAAAGTGGGGTGACCTAATTTCAAAATCCAATAGGCTTGATTTGTATTTATAAAACTCCTGCTAATTTATTTAATTAAAACAATAGTGGATGCACATGCAACATTCATATCATTAAAAAAGGCCTCATCCTAGGGAGACAACTTGGGATGCTGCTTCAGGACAAGGACTCTGGAGCCAAAATGCCTAGGTTTGAATAACCAGATCAGTTACAAACTAGCCGGGCAACTTTGGAAAAGTTGCTGAAACTGTCTTTGCCTCAATTTTTTCTTCTGCAAAACTAAGAGGATAGTAGTACATATATCATATGGTTATTAAAAGTCTTAAATGGGGGCACCTGGGTGGCTCAGTCTGTTAAGCATCTATCTGCCTTCAGCTTTGGTTATGATCCCAGGGTCCTGGGATCAAGCCCTCCATTGGGCTCCCTGCCTCTCCTTCTCCCTCCCCCTCTGACTGCTCCTCTGCCTACTTGTGTTCTCTCTCTCTTTTTCTGTCAAATAAATAGATAAAATCTTAAAAATAAATAAATAAACAAACAAACAAATGTCTTAAATGACTGATTACAGGATCTTGAGATTGTCAGGTCAGGCTCATGCTCAGCATGGACTCTGCTTAGGACTCTCTTTCCCTCTGCCCCTCCCTGCCTGTGCACACGTGTGCATGCTCTCTCTCTCCCTCTCTAAATAAATAAATCTTTTTAAAAAGTCTTAAATTACTTAACATTTAACAGAAAAGTTCCTGACACCTATTAAGTGTTATTTTGTTAGCTATTATTATTATTGTTGTTGTTGTTATTTGGTCCTTCAGAAAAGTAATGTCCATATTTTTTACTTACTTTAAAACAAGGATACTCACTGTCAGTCTTCAGGGTAATCAACACATTCATAATTACATACAAAGTTCTGCATATTCTCCTGTATTTTTTAAAGTTTTATTGAGGTATAATTGATATAAAATAACTGCACAGCTTAACATGTACATTTTATACATTTTGACATTTGAATACACCCATAAAACTATCACTACAATTAAGATCATGACTATATTTATCACCCCCAAAAGCTTCCTCATTACTCTTCATAATTCCTCCAGTGGTAACAAAGATTTTACCCTATAATTTTTTCTTTTCTTTTTTTAAAATTTTATAGTTAGGTGTATGATCCACTTTTAATTCATTTTTTGAATATGATACAATTCAGAATTCAATTTCATATTTGTGCATATAGATATTCAATTGTTCCAGGATCATTTATTGAGAGATTACCCTTGTGATTGCCTTTGTATCATTGTCAAAAGATAACTATTTATGTGCTTCTCTATTTCTGAAATATCTGTCCTATTCCATTGATCTATTTCTTGACCTTGACACTAATGCTATACTTTCCTGACTACCATAGCTTTATTGTAAGTTTTGAAGTCAGGGTGTGTAAGTGCTTCAACTTTATACATCTTTTTCAAAATAGCTTTGGCTATTCTAGTGCCTTTGTATTTCTATATGAATTTTAGACATCAGCTTATAAATTTCTACCAAAAACATTACTAGAATTTTCATTTGAATTACACTGACCCTATAGATAAATCTGGGAAGAACTGATACCTTAACATTATTGTGCCTTCTGATCCATGAACAGAGTATAGTTCATCACTCATTTAGTTATTTAATTTCTGTCAGTAATATTTTGTAGTTTTCAGAGTATAGGTGTTCATATATTTTGTTAGATATCTCCCTAAGTAGTTTATGTTTTTGCTGCTATTATAAATGATACTGTTTTTTAATTTCAATTTCTGGTTGTTCATTGATATTACATAAAAATACAATTGATGTTTGTATATTGGTCTTGTATACTATAATCTGTTAAAGTCCATTACTAGCCCTAGGAACATTTTTTGGAGATTTTATAGCATTTTCTGTATAGATGATCATGGAATCTGTGAGTAAAGATAATTTGACTCCTTAACTTCCAAGTGAAATGTCTTTAATTACTTTTTTCTTGCTTTATTGCACTGGCTAAAACTTCCAGTGCAATGTTGAATAGAAACAGTGAAAATGGACACCCTTGCTTTGTACCTGATTTTAAAAGAAAAGCATTCAGTCTTTTACCATTAAATATGTTAGCTCTAGATTATTTGTATATGCCCTTTATTAAACTGAGAAAGCTTCTACTTTATTCTTTGGTTCTGAGTTTTTAATAAGAAAAGATGCTAGATAAATGCATAAATGCTTTTTTTGCACCCACCATTATAATCTTAGAGTCTTCCTTTCTTACTCTATAAATATGGTGAATTACATTGAGTTTTTTAAGTCGGCATTTCTAAACCTCACACTGTCATGATGTATTATCTATTTTATAAATTGTTGATTTGCTTTGATAAAATTTTGTTCAGAATCTCTATCTCTATTCATGAGGGATATTGATCTATAGTTTTCTTATAATGTCTTTGGGTAATACTGTCTCAGAAAATGAATTGGGAAGTACTCTTTTTAAATTTTTCTGGAAGACTTTGCAAACAAATAGTACTCTTTATTCCTTAACTATTAGGAAGAATTCATCCCTAAAGCCATTTTGGCCCAGATTTTGGTTGTTGGGAGGTTTTTAACTGCTGGTTCAATTTATTTAGCAGATATGGGGCTATACAGGTTGTGTATTTCTTATTGAATAAATGTTGGTAGCTTGGAAGTTTCAAGTTTTTCTTTTTATCTATATAGTTGAATTTAAAGGCATAAAATTATTCATAATATTCCCTTCATATTCTTTTTATATTAGTAGAATATGCAGTGATGTTTATTTATTATTCCTGATGATAATTTGTTTCTTTTTTCCTTTTTTTCTGCTCAGTCTTGATAGAGCTTTATCTTCTCAGTAAAACAGCTTTTTGTTTTATTTATTTTTTTCTCTCTATTATTTTTCTGTTTTCAATTTCAGTGATCTTTTGCTCTGATCTTTATTTCCTTTCTTCTACATACTTTGTATTTAATTTGCTCTTCTTTTTCTAGTTGTATAGGGTGAAAACTAAGATCATTATTTTAATGGTAAATCTTCATGGCACAAATTTTATTATTGTTTTCTATTTCTACTCAGTAGAAAACACTTTATGATTTCCCTTTTTCATTTCTTCTTTGCTCCATGAATTGCATATAAGCATGCCATTTAGTTTCCATATATTTGAGGATTTTATCAACATATCTTTTATTTCTTTCTAAACTAATTCCATTATAAGCAGACAGCATAACTATGTATGACATGAACCCTTTTAAAATTAAGACTTATTCTGTGGCTCACAAAAGAGTCGTTTTTGGTAGATGTTCTGTGTACATTTGAAAATAATGTATATTCTTTTGTTGTGGGATGTGGTGTTTTAAATGTCAGATCAAGTTGGTTTATGAAGTGTTTATGGCTTTCATATTCTTACTGATTTTCTGTCTGCCTGTACTATCAATTATTCTCTGTTAGAATCTCTACCCAAAACTGTGTATTCCTGTCTTCTTCCATTTGTATCAGTTTTTGACCTGTGAAGGTCTTTTATTAGAACATAAATAATGTTCTAATGGTGTGTCCTCTTGAGTAATTAGCATCTTTATCATTAAAAATGTCTTTATATCTTAAAATATCTTTGCTCTGAAATCTAATTTATTTACTATTCATAATTGTATTTGCTTAATGTATATTTTCCCATACTTTTAACCTATTTTGTCTTTATACTTAAGGTGGGTTTATCATAGGCAACACAGTTTAATCTTGCTTTTTTCTTTTAATCCAATCTGACAATTAGTGCATTTTAATTGGGGTTTTTAGTCCATTTGTATTTAATAGAATTACTGATGTGGTTGATTTAATCTTCCATCTTGCTTGTTTCTCTTTGTTACACCTGTTCATTATTCCCATTTTTCCTCTTTTCCTAAATTGTGTGTATGGTTTCTTAATGATTTCATCTTATTTCCCTTGTTGAACTATTAGTTATAGTTTCTTGTGCCTTTAGAGAGTCACAGTATAAATTTTATCTTTTCACAGTCTATCTTTAAGTGATATTACAATACCCCATGTAGTATAAGAACCATTCAACAGTATAGTTCCATTCCTAGCCTTTGTGATATTGTTGTCATACGTTTTACCTCTCCACGTGTTATAAATCCCACAATACATGGTTATTGGCTTACTTTAAACAACTAATTATCAGTTAAAGATATTTAAATAATACAAAAAATATTTCATATTAACCCACACAGTAACCATTTCCAGTGCTTAACATTTCTTTGCATGGATTCAAGTTTCCTGCTGATATCATTTTTCTTTTGCCTGAAGTATTTCTCTTAACATTTCTTGTAATGTAGTTCTACTGGTGATAATTTTTTTTCATCTTTTGATGTCTGAAAACCATTTTTATCTTCATCTTTGACTATTTTCTCTGTGTATAGAATTCTTGGTTGTTATTTTCTTTCAATTCTTTATAAAAATGTTGCTCCACTGTCACCTGATTTGCATTGTTTCTGACAAAGAAGTCTGCTATAACTGTTAAAAATGTTTGTTTTTCTCTGGATGCTTTGAAGATATTCTCATCATTGGTTTTAATCAATTTGATTCTGATGTCCCTTGTTGTAGCTTTTTTCATGTTTATTGTGCCTTGGGTTTTTTGATACTCTGGATCTATGGATTTATAGTTTTATCAAATTTGGAAAATTTTGGCCATTATTTCTTCAAAATTGTTTGTCCTTTCTTTTAGGGATTCCAATTACATATGTAATACTAGGCTGCTTATGTCCTTTCTTTAAGGAATTCCAATTACATATTAAGCTGCTTAAAGTTGTTGCACAGCTCACTGATGCCATGTTTTCTATTTTGTCTTGTTTTCTCTGTTTCATTTTAGACAGTTTCTACTGTTGTCTTCAGGTTTATGAATTCTTTTTCAATATATAATTGCTATTAATACTATCCTATGTATTTTTCATCATAAACCATGTATTATAGTTTTCATGGGTAGAAGTTTGATTTTAGACACATATCTTCAATGTCTCTACTTAATAAGTGCAATATTTTTTGTCTAGCTTCTTGAACATATGGAATGCAAGTAAAATAACTCATAATGTCCTTGTCTATTAATTCTTAGTCTGTGTCATTACTGGATCTGCTTATATTGCTTAATTGTTTTCCTCCTTCTTATCAAATATATTTTACTTGTTTTTTTAATACTAATTGATTTTCACTCAGTGTTAGACACTGAAAGGTTTATTTTGATGGATCCTGGATACTTGTATGCTTATAAGCACTTTTGAGTTTTGTATCAGTGCAGTTAAATGACTTTAAGGAGTTTCATTCTTTTTTTAATATTTATTTATTTGAGAAGGCAGGGGGTGGAGAGGAAGAGGGCAGAAGGAAAGGAACATAGAGAATCTCAAGCAGATTCCCCACTGAGTATGGAGCCTAAGGCTTGATCAAGCCTGGGCTTGATCTCATGACTCTGAGATCACAACCTGAGCCAAAATCAAGAGTCGGACACTGAACCAACTGAACCACCCAGGTGCCTTAAAAGAGTTTGATTCTTTCAATTCTTGCTTTAACAGTTTTTTGGCAATACTAGAACAGTATTTAGTCTTAATTTTGCCCCATTACTAAAGCAAAATCATTCTTAATACTCTGGCACGTGTTCTGTGAAGATGAGGGTTTCTCCTGTGACTGATGGGAAAAAGAACTATTGCCAGCTATATGTAAGTTCCAGGAATTGTTCCCTGTAATTTTTTGTGGATGTTTTCTTCTGCTTAAGACCTGCATATGTCTACAGCTCTCTCTCTCTCTCTCTCTCTCTCTCTCTCTCTGTAGCTCCCTCCTCTTTAGTACTCTGTCCTATAGAAACTTTAGCTGCCTCAGCCTCCTCAGACTCCCAGACCTGTCTCTTCTACTCAATGAGACTCCAAGTTCTGCATAGATATCCTTTCTGTACATTGTGCTATGGAAACACTAGGCAGAAGTTTGACTAACCATTGTATCACTTCATTCATTTCACATCTGTTCATTGTCTGATATTCAAGGTTAAAAACTGTGATTTTTTTTTCCCAGTTTTTTAGTTGTTTCAGGTATGAGGATGAGGGTAATCTACTCCCTCACTTTATCTTGGCTGAAAGTGGAAGTCTGCTAATGTATTTTAAGAGGAAGAAGGCCTATAGCCTTCATCAGGGAGTTACTGTCTCTCGACCAAAAATTAGGAAACACTGTTCTGAATGGATTTATAAATTACTGGTAGGGATTATTGTTGTTACTGTGGACTGTCTTATACATTTTAATTTTCAACTATTGTAGGAAGTGATATTTAAACTGTTAAAATAATAAAAATCCTGGTTCTCTATAATAAATACATTATAAATTTGGAATGCTATTTTGGTAGCTGGGATGGCTTAAGGTAATAAAAATGCATAGTATTGTCCCACAAGAAATGGGCCTGAATCAATGAAAGGTGTAAAAGGAACAAAGTTCAAATTTCTTTGGCTCACAAAGAAAGAAGGGAGGAGACTAGGAAAACAACAACAATGACAACATAAAAATCAAATGAAAATTAGATTTAAAGCTTGGAAAGTATGGACAAAGATCAATTTCATAGGTAACACACACACAAAAAATTACTCAATTTCAAAATCTTGATAAGGGTTTTAGAAAGATGTTTCGGGGAATTTAATATGTGATCTGCTTTCTTGCAAGTGTTAAAAAAGAGATAAATATATTCATTATTTACCTAGTTAGGGGTCATAGAAAAGCTTTTTTGACATTTATACACTTAACTAAATTTTTCTGAATATTGTAGAAAGGCTTTCCATATTTTTGTCAGTGTTAACTCTAAGAGGGAAGGCAGTAATTACCTTTGAATATTATCTAGTATTATAGTTATTTATACATTTGTATTATCTTTCTAGGTATGGTTTTTCAGAAGAGGGAAGAAATCTTATTTACTTCTGAATATCTAACACTGACTATTATAGACCATCACCTAGAGAAAATTCACTTATTTAACAGATTCTATGAAGTACCTATTGAGTCCTAAGTACTATGTGGGACTTCAGAAACGCAATGGTGAGCAGAAATTGGCTGTATGGTTGCGTTCTTCAGACCAGTGGAGAAGACTAATAGTAATCAAATCGTTACACAAACAGATGTAAATTGAATAAGAAGGAGCACTGCATGTACAATTAAGTGACATCTCTTATATAAGCTATTTCCAAAGTGACTAATGAAGAAAATCCTATAATGCAATGACTGAATCAGAGCTTCTAATTCTCAGTATCAGAATCTAGCCCAGATGTTTAGAACCACTTTTCTAATATCTCATATAGAACTAACTTGAAGAAAGGAGTACACCATGGGGTAATTCGATCATGTTTTAGAACTTGGAAACATTGTCCCTGTCAGACAAAAAGAAAAGTCAGAACGTTTTTTCATGATTTCATGAAGGTGAATATTCCTATAGAAATGGAACAATGCTCAAAGCCATTTTGTGGGAATATGAAGACTGATAATGAATATAAATATAACTCTAAACCAAATGCCAGAATAAAACAAAATTTACAAAATAAAGCATGTAGTTATTCATTCAGCAAATATCTGTTAAAACATCTACCATATGGAAGTATGACCCAGGCCTTGGAAACCTAGGAATGAATGTCCCTGTACACAAGAAGGGGATGGCAAGAGGGTGGGGACATATGATAAAAAGCAAACAGACCACTTAGAGACTTCTGATTCTCTGCATTAGCAGCCACCACCAACGGTCAAATACTTGCCTGCCTGTCAAAGCAACTTGAACTCTGTATCCAACCAACAGAGGTCAGAAGCAAGAAATATCTCCAACTTAATAAGGTACTCTGTGCTTACTGTATTGTTGGCGTTAGTCCCATTCTCTTCTATCCTTTTCTTGACAGTCATTTTCAACCTTGTTTAGCACAGAAGACCCTATTTGCTACCTCCATCATTCCAAACAACCTACACATTCAGCAGCTAACTTAAAGAAAAGGGGAGACTTTCCTCTATCTGCAATTTATATCTACTTCTATGTATTATCTTGAGCCTCTAAGAAGTAGCCAGGGTTTTAAAGTGAAAGCTTACCTTTACCACAGAAGCAGGATAAAAATGTCTACATCTAGTCCACAGAGATCTAGTCCTGTATCCCTGATCATATGATTTCAAATAAATCCCCAAAGAAAGCCATTTTTGTCTCCTCCAAAGCAGTTTGAATGCTTCCAAAATGTCAAGGCTTCTCCAAGTGCAGATGGTTTTTGTGTAAGTTTTGTTATGGTCACTACCATGCTTAGAGGCTTCAAACTATAGAATAAAAATAACCTCTTTTGCCCTTCCCAACACTCAGAAAGAAAGAAAGAAAGAAGAAAACACTCCAGCTAAATAGCTTCAAAACAAACATTTCAAGAAAAGACATCCAATTATATAGACTCTGATTACTGGTAATAACTTGGAAGTCTTAAGAAATTTAACAACTTCAGCTCAAAACAATTAAACTGAACTGTTAAGGATAAAATCACCCCCTAGACTCAACATAGCTACAGATGCAGAAAAAGTAAGAAGGTTTCCTGATTCATTGTCCCTTCTGTTCTCAGTCCCAATACCAAATGCATCAGATAGCAAATATTAATGCTTTTTTAAAATTAGAATTCATAGGAGAAGGCTTTTTTATCTGTGGCAAGATTATTACATTTGATTTTTCAATTTTGAATCTTGGACATTCCAAAGACAAGGAACTAATAACATAAACACATAAGAAAAACCTCCCATTCCACATATGTACGTATGTGTGCATGGACTTCATTTATGTAAGACAAACATGAGACTTGGGCCTTCAACTAATGGACACTGACTTCTAGGTCATTTGAGGAATGCAACTGCTTTATCAAGAAACCTTTTCCGTTAAGGATCTGAAGGTTTTCTGGACAAGGGCTTATTCCATATTATTATCAAACAAGTCTAGTCACATTTATTTCCTTCATGTAGCAACAGCTTGAACCTACAATTAACTTGGAAAATTCTTAGAAGGGACCCTACCCCTACCTTGAACACTGCATTAAAACTCGAAGAGGAAACTTGCTTGCTCTCAGCAATGCACCTCCATCCGAAGGAGCTCCAAGAAGGAACAGTGGAGTTTGTTGTACAAATAGTATTAACTCATACGTAATGAAAATGTAAGCAGTATACTTTATCTGTAGAGCATACACATTACAGCATACACATGTTGTAAGAGTGGAAAGCCACCTTCTAACAATATCTTGGGCATTGTATGATTAAAGAATATCATTGGTGAAGGAATGATTGAAGGAATTAATGGCTTAGTTTGGTAAGATTAAGGAAAATCTTCATGTGATTTTTTTTTAAAGACAATGAGATACACCGAAACATGTCTTATTCATAGGCAAATAAATCTCTGTGCTATGACAATGGAATTTCATTGAGTGGCTGAAGATATCTGTCTCTTTGGTTTGCAAAACCACTTGTAAGATGAATACATTTTCCAAGCCTCAAAATAATTTTTTTTCAGAGAAAAATAAGAGACCATTATGCTTTAAAAAAAAAAAAAAATCACTCACAGACTCCTTTCCCATCTTCTTTTGCAGCCTTGTCTGCCACTGGACAGCTTGCATGACAATGGCTTCCCACCTCCTTTCAAGATTTACAATGATCAGTTGCATGGGCTGGTGGTCTGCGTTCAGATTGCAAGTCTCCCGGTCATCCAGAAGATGCTGACATAATCGCAGGATGGAGGCCACTCCACGACGTCGCTGCTTGATTTCACCACAGAGGGACTGCAACACAGAGAGGGATCAATCCGTGTGTGTTTTTATAGAGCAGAATTCCCTAAAACATGAAATGCCTTCTTTCACCATAATTTCAGATTGTAGTGATATACTCGGCTATGAACAATAAGACAAGAAGGGCTCTGGAGCTGTCTTTAGATTGGATACCTCCTGTTGAAACCTAACTAATGCCTAAGAATTTAGCTGCATCCCATCCCTCCTCCCTTTTTTCACTGATTTGTCCATCTAAAATTCTGGGTCCCACCTTGACACCTAGTTGATTAACAATTTATAACTTAATGAAATAAATCAGGCAGATCATGTGAATGCCAAATAGATTGACATGCTTTGATTAAAAGTGACAGGAAACAAAAAAGATAGAAAAGTGCTCCAAATGGAAATGGAATGGTCCCAAATTTACTCCTCAATTTTTTGGAGCCAAAAGTTTAGTTTTCTACTGGCTGGGGAAAACTTAAATAAGATTGTCAAGAATTTTGATACATAACATCTATTATTGGGGGAAAAAAGGATAAGCAACATTTCTCTTCCAAAGCTTGATTAACAAAGCAATAATGTACCGAAAACAGAAATTAGGATACTGGATTTGTTGGTTGTTTCTTTTAATAGACATTCACAGAATTTAAGAAGGATATGCATGCATCAAAATAGCATTTTGCCCCCAGAAACATCTGTATTTCTGCAGTGACCCTAAGCTGAATGATTCAAGCAAAATAGTGGGTACACATGTCTAAAAATATTATATCTTTTCTTTGCCTATGGATAGTGTGTAAGTGATATTCTAATTCAAAGCCTTCAGGAGAAATGATGATTATATCCACAAACATAACTGAATTACTAATCTCCTTCTACTGCTACAGTTGGACTGCTCTAACAGTTAACAGATTGCTTATTAATCAACAAGGGTAAACAAGACAATGCAATTTCATTTAGTGTGAGAGTTTTAATGCCTAAAAGTATTTGTGCTTAAAATGTTAATCTAGATAAGGCTTCATTAGAAGAAGTCTTAAAATGATTAAGTGCAGTTCACTGAAATGTGCACAGAGCGGTAGTAGATCAGCAGGTGGACATTTCATACAGATGTCCCGCTTATTGATATAATACATGCTCTAGCCATTTAAATGACCCTAACTCAGTAATAGCTGAAATTCTATTATTTCTGTAATGAGAGAACACTGTACCTTTAATATTTCTGAATTTTAAATAAGGTGAATGACAAATTCCCAAACCTCTATTTATGGCAAAATATGACTAGGAATTTTATTATTCAATTTTTTACCAGTGCAGCATTTTTAGTTATGTTTCCTGAACTTACCCTTATTTATTTTCCTAGCATTCATTATTACTTTCCTACATAGCTCTTGATATAACCACCAGATCTGACAAATTTCTTTACTGATACTATTCATTTGTTCAGTGCTGATTGAGGAGAACCGCTGGATATTTGAAGATAAAACTTGAGGGCCTACTAGAGCAAAAAGCATTGCTTCCATACCCTCCTCCAATACTGCTACCTCCTCATTCCTAAATGCATTCTCTCTCTTTCTGTCTCTCTCTCTCTCTTTCTCTCCCTTTCTCACACACCACCCCCTTCAATTTCCTCTCTTGCTCTAGAACTGTTGAGTAAGTCAAACTATCAAGCCAAATTATCTCCTGCCAAATTTCGGTCCCATATTAACACTTCAAGGTAATAACATAGCCAGCTGAAATTGGTTGAAATGAGTCCTGTGACTATGAATATTGAGGATTTCATTTTTCATTTTTGTGTTGCTATAAATTTGTTTAAAATACAGGGTTAGGAAAATCAAAAGTGTTATTTCCATGGCATAAAATGGGATTTTACAAAACTCTCTTTGCAGTAGACTAGACTAATAACTGCATTCCTCAAGCCAGCAAAAAGTCACAATGTTTCTTAGCCAAATGAAAATTCGCCATGGAGTTAGCACAGCCTCCTTGGTAACATTTACCAAGTAGCCCCGATGAGCTTCATACACCTCACAGGCACTTTCAGAGTTCTGAAACAGGACACATGAGATCATTAGGGGAAATTTTCATAAAGGTCATTAGCCATATTTTTTTATGAGTATCTAGAATGTATCCAGTATTTAAGTATCCAGATGATCCCCAACCCACATCTTAACGTGAGTCAGTCTAGGTAGTTTAAAAACTGTGAAAGCTGTTTTTGACATTCAATATCAGACTTGATGGGATGTTAATATTCACTAATTTTGAGATCTTCACAATCTTACATTTTTTTTTTACTTTAAATATCCAAAAAGCTAAGTCTATAACCTGGATTAATAATTTATCTCCTTGCACATGGGGAAATAATACTACTTTAAAAGGAGGTGGAAATTGGGAATTTTAAATTGTCAACATATTTTTTGGTGCTTTTTTATATCTAGGAGATAAAACTGACAAAATATAATTCTTCCACATAAATGGGTTTCTATGACAACCATTAAAATACACATGTTTATTTATAATCACAAACACCTACTAAATAAAACCAATGCATTTGCTGGTAATGTTTCTTAGAATCAGTAGCTTACATTATTTCCATGATAAACTATGCACAGAGAAATGTTAAATATAAGTATACAGGAACAAATAAATATTGTAACTATTTCTGGCTTACATTTTCAGAGGAAACTACTTTAAAACAGAAATCCAAACTAAACAATCTAAGTAAGACGCTGAAATAAGATAAACTCATCCCAGTCTCTCAGACCTCCTCAAATGTGCATTGCACCTTCCATCTGCTCTGCACTGTTCCAGGCACCAAGGCTTCAAAAAGGAGCAAGTTACTGCTCCTTCTCTCAAGGACCTGAGAGTCTATGACAGGTGGACTACACAAATTAATGTGGTGATGAGAGTAACATACAGAGAGGCATGTTAACATAAATTCGCACAAGTTGCTCTTGGAGGAGTTGGTGAAATCTTCAGGAAAACGTTAGCCAGATTGTCCAAGCTGAATGGTTGCAGTTCTCAAGATAGAAGGGTCGGGAAGCAAGTGTCCTGGGACAGTGGGGGCACCTTAATGTGTTAAGTAGAAGAGACAGTGAAGAAGTTAGACAGGAAGTAAGGAGCAGAAAAGTTCAGAATGCTTTTCATTATGGCCAATTTGGAAGCATTTTCCTTGATATCTCATGAGATCATATTGGTTCCCAAGCATAGTCGTATTGCCTTCACAGAAAAGTACAGAAATAAGAAGAGTGATAGGAAATCTAAAAGAAACAAAAAAACCTCCACTAATTATCAGTATGTCTAAGAAAGAGATTCCGAATGCTTTTGTATGTAGTTGTCCTATTATTTTGTGATTGTTAGGCAACTTCTTCTTATAAGACTACCTCTGTTAGTTCCAAGGTCGTTGTCTTGTATCACTTCAGAATTCAGTTTTTGGGATATGGTTTGAGTGTGCTAACTTTAAATTTCTGGTAAACTTTTAATTTACTTTATTTTATATTTCTACTCAAATGCTTCATGTTATTAAAAAGGCAGGCTTGCTATGAGAAATGTAGAAAAGTAAAAATCAAAAATTTTAAGTCAATTTTTTTTGCCTTTACAGTAGTCAGATCTCCAACCCTCTAAACACATCTTTTCAGACATGTTGTAATAGCGTTGCCAACAGGCTGAAGGTTTTTTGTTTTTGTTTTAAAGATTTTATTTATTTATTTGATGGAGAGAGATCATGAGCAGGAACACAAGCAGGCTTCCTACTGAGCAGGGACGATCCCAGGACCCTGGGATCATGACCTGAGCGGAAGGCAGACACTTAACCAACAGAGCCACCCAGACACCCCCAGGCTGGAGTTTTTATATCACACTTACAAACTGCCAGTCAGTTTTCAATTTATCAATGGTGATGCAAAGTAGGGCTTTTGGTTTATCTGGGGCGTTTTCTTCCCTTTCTTCTTTTTTTTTAATGGGTTTTTTTTTTCTCTTTTCTCTGTCAACCCTTTTGACTGTTTAAACTACTCTATTATTAAGCCAAATGTGATGTAACATCATTTTCGACACTGGCTTCAGTTTAACACTATTAAAGGTAAGGCTTCCAGTATTCCAATATTTCAATATACTAATAGTGGTATTTTATTTTCCATTATATTTTAAACATAAACATATATATACACATGCATATATCATACTGTATAACATGATTATAACTTACTTATATACCTGTATTCTTGACATTACTTGACATATTCTTGACATACTGTATAACATGATTATAAGTTATTTATATACCTGTATTCTTGACATTAAAAGCAATTATGTCATCTACTATCACAGAAGGATATAAATCAGTTTACAATCAAAGATCTATAATTAAAACTAAAACCCAAACTGCACAATAAGTAAAATGTAGGGGTAGGGGGAATGGGTGAGCCCGGTGATGGGTATTAAGGAGGGCATGTATTGCATGGAGCACTGGGTGTTATACGTAAACAATGAATCTTGAACACTACATCAAAAACTAGTGACGTACTGTATGGTGATTAATATAATAAAAAAAATTTTAAGAAGTAAGTAAAATGTAAGAACCAAATAGAGAAAAGAGAGATGAGGAAGAAAATGCAATTTTAAAAGTACCAAAACTAAGCATATGTTAAAAGCAGAGAGAGAAAAAACCTTGCTGAGAAAACTCCAAAGCAATTTGTCTCTGTATATCTTACATAATTATGTTCAGCAGGTTAGTGTAACATCATTAGGTAGGTCAACATGAAAAAAGTGATAGGACTTTAGGTGATCTGTTAACTAAAAACCATTTACGAAGCAATTCCATTTATAAAGTCAAACACACCTTTATTTTCTAGATTGATCAACTTTAACAATATCTATTGAGTATGTCCTCTCTGTGGCAAGTACAATAAAGAAGTTTCAACCTGCATATATGGACACATACCTGCCTTCGATCTAGTTGGAGTAAGGAAAACAACAGAGAGAGGGGGAAAAAAGTGAAAAAGGCAGGCAAGTTCTTCTGGTTTAAATATTCACAAGTAAATAGCTCCATCTCCTGCGGCAAGGACTTCCCACACTTCTTCAAGTGTTTTTCTTCTTTTTGGCACTTTCTGTATTTTAACATTTTAATTTCATGAGGTAGGCAATAGTCTTGTCTTAGTCGGCTACCTGTGACTAGATGGGTAGAGCAACGGTGCTCCGAGTGTTCCCCCAGGCCAAGCATCATCATCATCACCTGTGAACTGGGAAATGCCAGTTCTCTGGTGCCTCTCCACATCTTCTGGATCTGCAACTTAGGGATATGCCCCCATGAGCTATGGTTTAACAAACACCACAGGTGATTACAGTGCATACTAAAGTTCGAAAACACTGGCCTACAGGGAAACAGAGGAGCTTCGTTTTGCACGTCAGTGAATAAATCCAGGTGGGCAGATTTTTTTTTTTTTAGAAGCATAAAATAGAAGTTGCAAGTTCTGATTCTGGAGTCACACTGCTAGCCAAGAGCCTAGAAACCACACCCATTTGGTGATCAGTTATTTTTTTAATTGTTACTGAATTACTGAAAGAAAATGAACCAATCAATCAATGAATAGAACTTTTTGACTAGAGGTATCTTTATATTACTAGTACCTGCTTGATGATCTTCAGGAATTTTCAATATACATTATTAAGAATGATGATAATGGGGGTATCAGGATGGCACAGTCGGTTAAACACTGGACTCCTGTTTTCAGCTCAGGTTGTGATCTCAGCATCCTGAGATCAAGGACCATGCCAGGCTCCACGTTGAGCATGGAGTCTGCCTAAGACTTTCTCTCCCTAGCCCGCTGTCCCTCCCCTCTGTGCTCTCACTCCAAAGTAAATAAATAAATAAATCTTAAAAAAAAATGATGATATGTTAGGTTGTCTGAATACCATATTTGGGAATTTTACTCCTTTTTATAAATTTTATCAAATTAGTCATTTAGTGATGAATGACTAATACATATGGCATTGTGCTAAATTAAAAAGAAGCTTCTCTCAGGAAGTGTATATAGTTTAACAAAACCATGATTATTTGAAAGGTACAAGGCATAATGCTGCAGCCATGGTCTAATAAGAACATACAGCAGATGGGGAAAATGAGAGGCAACACTGGTACCTCCGTGAGTCTTCAAAAGATGCTTTTAACTGGTTGATTCTGGATTACCATTTTGGGGCAAGGCTGACAGAGATCATATGGATAGTATTCCTCACAGCAATAAATATTTATTGAGTATCAATTATGTGCCAAACTCCATACTTTTCATTATAGGATTGGAACTGGTAAATAAGAGGAATATAAGAAGATGTGGTACCTATTTTGAAGTGCCTGTGATTTGTCTGTCAAGAGAAGACTCTGCTTCCTCAAAATAAAAAAATTTAAAAAACACAAAAACAAAGGTTTTTTTATAAGACCTAACCCATCAGGTTGTTGTAAGTTTTAAATGAATTAAACACAGGAGTAAATCTTCATTACCTGGGGGTAGACAATGTTTTTTTTTTGTTTTTTTTTTTGTTTTTTTTTTTTTTATAGGACATCTAAAGTAGAAGTTACTTCTGACTTCTTGGGCAATGATTTCTTAGATATGACACCAAGAGTACAAGTGACTTTTGGACAACTTGATCAAAATTAAAAACTTTTGGTCTTCAAATGACACCATAAAAAGTGAAAAGACAACCCACAGAATGGGAAACAACATCTGAAAATCATATATCTGATAAAGGACTAATATCCAGAATATATAAAGAACACTTAAAATTCAATAATATAAAGATAAGTAACTCCATTTTTTAAATGGGCAAAGTATTAAATAGACATTTCTTCAAGGAAAACATATAATTGGCCAATAAACATATGGAAAAATATTCATCATCAGCCATCAGGAAAAAGCAAATCTAAACCATAACTACATACTACTCACCTGCACTATGATGGCTAAAATAAAAAAGACAGAAATCACAATGTTGGTAAGGATATAAGGAAATTGGAATCCTCATGCATTGTTGGTGGAATTGCAAAGTAGCGCCATTCACTTTGGAAAACAGTATGATATTTCCTCAAAAAGTTAAACATAGAATTACTATATAGTCCAGCAAGTTCTCTTCTAGGTAAATGTCCAGAAGAATTGAAAACATATGACCACAGAAATATCCATAACCACGTTATTCTTAAGAGCCCAAAAGTGGAAACAACTCAAGTATCTATCAATGGATGAATGGATTAAAAAAATGTAGTGTAGCCATACAATGGAATATTATTTGGCAATAAAAAGGAATAAAAGGAGTATATGCCTGACTTAGTCAGTACAGCATATGAATCTTGATCTTGGGGTCATGAGTTGTGAGATCGAGCCCCTTGCTGGGCCCCACACTCAGCAGGGAGTCTGCTTGGGATTCTTTCCCTTTTCGTCTGCCCCTCCCCCTGCTCTCACTCACTCTCTCTGGGTCAAATAAATAAATTTTTTAAAAAAAGTAATGACTATAAAATTCCTTCAGATGGAGTCATAACTACAAATCTATAAATCTCAGTCCACAGATAAGACATTCTGCTATATGATAAAAATAATACCATGCCATTTTTAATATAGCTGTTCTACTTCTAGAAATATCATAAAACATAAACAGAAAAGTATACCTAGAAGAGCATGGATATGGAAAAGGAGTTGAAAAAAATGTGGAAATTAAAGAACATTAGTTAAATCTAATTACTACAGTGATGAGTTTCACTTACAATCATGTACATCTTAGGGAACTGTAATCTATTGTGTTGTTGGTGTCAGTAGAAAAATGAGAAACATGACTTATCAAATGTACATGATGTACTTCGCCAAAGACCATTCTAAGTTGACTGTATGTATATGAACCAACACAAAATTTTTAGAATGTTATGTTCTCTTCAAACATGTAGTCAAGGATTTACTTGACTGCAAAATAATAACCAACAATCATTGAATCTTATTAAATCATTAGTATACTATTCTGAGTATTTTCTTAGTTATTTTTCACTAATCTCATACATTAATGACAAACATTATTTGTGTATTCCTCTGCTATATATTTCATTAGGTATTTGATATATATTGGCTCATTTAATCCTTACAACAGCACTACAAGATATGTATTATTGCCATGTGCCTATTTCACAAACAAGGAAATAGTAGCAGAGAGGCTAAGTAACTGATCAGAGTTAACACAGCTAATAAGCAGCAAAGGCAGCATGCTAACCCACGCAACCTGAATTCCAAGCAGTTCATAAAAATATTATGCTACATTTCCTTTCACGAGAGCTAAAGAGGCTTGCAAAATTTCTCCATTTTCAGACTATTCTGGTTCCCAATTTCTAACCAGAAATGGCATGAGCCATAAAGTTACTGTGGAAAAGACAGCCAACAAGTTCTTCAGGATAACTTTCAGGGGTCTATCTTATACCCATTTCTAGGCCATTGTTAAAAATTAGTAATCTATGCAATTCTTAAACCCAGGGTAGTTGTGATAGCAGAGATGGCAAAAATACTAATTCGTTTACTGAACAAGTATTTATTGAACACCTACTATAATGGGTACTGTTCTGAGTGTTTGAGAAACACCTGTGAATGAAAGAGATGAGTTTCTGCCCACAAGGACCTCATATTCTAGAGGCCAGTGGAGGATAATCTCTTTTCTGAGAAAAATCTAAGTTACACAAGTCATCAAAAAGAGATTAAACAAAAGTAGGAAACATTCATTAGGCAAATGATCACCCAAGTTTCCAGCAAAGGGTCGGCAGATCTTTTGGTCCTGACGGCTCCATTCTTGAACCAATTATGTGCTTATCTTAACTATATCTCCTGCATAAGTATTGCAAATAAGACTTTCCATCCAGGAATTGTAAAGAGGTAATTCTTCAAAACAACAAAAAAATTAAAATACCTCAAGTGAGGTATGAATGATGACGTGCATATTTTAAAGGAAACATGGGCAGATGACATCTGCATATTTTAACTGATACCAAACTTAAAAGACAATGTCAGCCAATATAGGAACTCAGCTCAGTTGCGAACCCTGGGACTTAATCTATATTGAAGCTAAATATTCTATAAGCATGCAGTGAAGTGCAAAAAATAGCAATTGAAAAATGACATGATTAAATGGCACGACATGCAATCATTTGCTCTCAATTATATCAATGTATCTTCTTCATTTCTAGGAGTCAGGCAGAAATATTGTTTTTTAAATGCCTCTATTAAATTGGTCACCAATAATAAAATAGATGAGAGTCCTAATAAGCTCATTTACATAACATACATCATACACTACAAAACTATTCTCTCCAAACAGTTTTGCTCATAGATTTGTCTCCTGGTTGTCATGAGTCTTTGCTACATTAGCAGATTTCAAAAGCATAATACTGCCTTCAGAACCATTTGTAGAAAAACGTTTATGAAACTTTTCTAGTTAACCCTTGGCAGGATCCTTATTGCTAATTATGGAAAAGGTATTGATATAATATCTTGGCTGTCACATTTTATTATGGTGATGGTAGAAGCAGAATCTAGGTCTGACATTTTGGAAATACCATCTAATTGCAAGTTAGAAACAGAGAATGACAGTTTTAAGTAGATTATAACTTCTTTCAAAACAACAAACTGGTTTATTTAATGTAAAAGCTGGATTTTAAAAATAGCATTAAAGACCCCTGAATTGGTTTACCAAGCACATCTCTATCAGCTTCTTGAAGAAGGTCTGGGATATGTGCCAAAATAGTTTCAAAACTGCACATGTCAATGTAAGTCTAGATTCTAACATCAAATGATTTCTTATAACCATTGAAAATCAAAATATTTCCAGTGAATACTTTCATTTTTTTTAAGAAAAATCATCTGCCCTCTATTCACCTAGGAACAGACAATTGAAGTCCAAAGACCAGTCACCTTAACCTCCACATCCTAAATAACCTGACCTTTGACCTAGAAAAAGATCCAACTTCTTGCAATCTAGCATCCTCACCAATGAAGCTGAATCATGAAGGGCCACAAGGACTATCGGTTAATACTGCAAATTCTTGGATGAATGTGTCATCAAGGGAAAAACTAATCCTTCTTTTACAAACACTCATTTGATGTTTTAATTGTTTGTACTTTCATGTGTTGAAAAATATTAATTATATTTGGAAAGGAGTATTTCTATTTCTATTAGCTATTTTTTTTTTAGCTGTGGACTAAAATATAATAACCATGCTAAAATTAGCAGGCCCTCACTGTGTTATTCCATGAAAGTTGTTGTTATCCCTGTGTGATATTCTTTAATTTTTTTGTGTGACTTTTCCTACATTAGGTTAAGTACTTTTAAATATGTTTGTTTTTAAAAATCAAGCTCAGTGGTCATGTGCTTAGTTCATATTCACATGCAATTAGTAATATGTTATATACTTCCTTTTCTAAATTAAAAACACTATTAAAATTCCAGACATACAAAACAATATGAAGATTAAGTTACTCTAAAGAAAACTGTAATAGCTTACAGATTGCTTGTATCATTACTAAAATGTTGGTATCTATTACAGAGTCTCCCTGGAATAAAGAATGCACTTTTGGCAATAATCTTTTAAAAACATGTCCATTATTATTAAGATGTTAAACTAGTCTGCAATTATAGGAAGGTAACTTTTAGCAATAAGGAGGAAAGGGTGCTGGATAGAAATGCAACTTAGACATTACACTACAAAATACCTTTTCTTAAAATTCTATAATCACTCTTTTCATAAGCAGATAAGGCATTAATTGCCATTTATTTTTACATTATTATATTCTGAAATCTATTGACAACACCCACTGCACTTTTTATCTATTAGATTCCCTGGGAATCATTTCAAAGTAATTCTGGGGAATGGACAAAGGTAATTTTCCTCCTCTAGATTATCTGTTGATCCCAGCTACCTGAACTCTTTTGCTCATTTAATGGATATTGGGTATTCACCGGCCAGGTCAAAGGAATATTCAGGACAGTCTTGAGGAAAGAAAGAAAAGAATTCTATGTGACAAGTTACAGCACAATACACCCATTAGGCTAAATCTATAAAAGACGGATTATCATAAAAATCATACCTGGAGAATGAAACAGCAAGAAAAAGCAGGGAGAAAGAAAGTGAGAAAACACAGAAGCAAGGATGACCTAAGAGGAATTCCCAGGGATAGTGTGGAACACGTAGGAGAGGACAGATGATTGAACTAACTGGTGTCACGACTCACTCAACTCTGTTGCATGGTATTTTTCTAGCTCTCTCATCCATACATACTTGACTATTCCTCATCCATCTCCCCTATCAGACTCTATTTTCCCAAATTTATCCCTGAGTAACATATTGTTTACTTCCTGCGAAGCCACTCTTGGCTTCTTTGTCACAAAGCTCAGAGTGTTACTTGAAGTATAACAAGTAGGAATGGGTATTTTAGGGAAGTATTCCTGTTATTGCAGAATCCTACAGGTGGGAAATAAATGAATTCAAGAACACTTGGGACACAATAACAAAGCAGGAAAGAGTTAAGTTTGGGGGAATAACACCACCTTTGAAAAGGAGGAAAATGATACTAGGGACAAAAAGTCAACCCTGGAAAGACTCTTCTGTTTATTCATTTACTCCTCCCCAACCTGGAAGAGACTGAGGCATAGACAGCTCTATAAACTTCATATTTCTGATTTTATTTTTATAGAATCTAATAGGGCATTTTCTTGTGAGTTTGGATCGTGAGGAATTTGCTTCTTAGCTCTTTCCCTCGCTTTTGTGGTGGAAATCCAGGGCAAATCCACTCCTTTTCACCAGTTTTCAGTATTCCCAGATGTGCAATAATACTAACCACACTCTCAGGGTCGTTTAGAAGTTTAACTAATATGTAACAGCAAAACACTCTTCAACCATTACATTAGGTAGTAGAGAGATGCTGACTAAATATTAGCCAACTGGTAAATTGCTATCATGATTATTTAGCTCAAAGCAATATTCCAGAACCTTGTGAAAAGGAAATGTAATAAGAACTTCATTCTTTAAACACTCCCATAGCTAAAATAAAGCAGAGGTCTGGGAGAATTGTTTGAGTGAATTTTCTTGAACACAGTTAATTCTCCTTTTAGAGGATTCTGTTTTCATTTCTTCTGATGTCTCTCCTGCTTGCTCCCTTAAAGATGACTGAATATATTAGGGGACAAGTGCCTTCATTCATTCCATCTAGTATTTAGGCAGCAAGGCAGAATATACGTTATCCGAGCATGAAGGTATACCTGTCGAACATCTGAGAAGCAAATTGGTTTGAAGGGGGAAAAGCACAACTTAAGAGTCTTTTCCTAGTTTGGCAATAACCAGTTGTGTGATCTCAAGTAAATCCTGTAACTTTCACATGCCCTCAATACCCTTTCCCTAAAGCGCAACAATCCTTTGGCTTTTAAAATTTTCTGGCACCAGATTATTACCTAAGCTTATTCTGTTAAGAGATAGGAAAAATAACATGTGGTGGTCTATGATGGTCTGCTCATGTTCTAAAATCTTCAAAGTCTAACTCCAAAAACCTTTACAGTGAGAACCACACGCCTAAGCAAAGCACACAAAATTGAAAAGCTGACTTCCACTGTTGCTTTCATAGAGCTTTGAAGTCCCTTGCACCAACGTTTTACTGGGAGTTAGGATGGCATGGTTGAATGGATATCCATTGGCTCTCTTGCTGGTAGGTAGTCTTGCCTGACAGATAAAGGAATGAATGGGTCTTGAAACATTCTTCCAATTCCTAAGTCATTTCTCCTGTCATGACCGAAGGGCAGTAGAGAAGGACATTTTGAGAAAAGGGGGAGAGCATGAGGGGAAGGCAGAACCTGGTTTACCACCTATCCCACACTTCTCAAAGGAACTTCTAAAACCAGGTCTGCTGATCCATTTTTGCACTTATCCTAATGACATTAAATTCAAAAAGAAAGAAAAATATCCTTGGGGAAGAGAATGCAATATTCTAAATGTAGAGAATATAAGTTAGGATTTAATCAACAGTTTAAAGCATTAATGAAATTAAGAGAGATAAGTTAGGTTATTTTTTTTTTTCAGATGGGAATAATGATTTATGCCTCTGTCCTATCTTAGAGAGGTTTTGGGAGGATTAATGAGCTAATGTCTCTAAAGCTCTTTAAGCTCCTCATATGGAGGTACAACATAAACAGAAGGTGAAAAATGATAGCAAACTCAACACCAAGTTGAAATCCTGAGAGTAAAGCCCCTGGAAATGAGAAGCTATTGCAGGTCAAGATGGTAAGTCTCTGAATTCCAATACCAAAGGGGCCTTGGTTTATTGTCATACGTATTTTTAATACTATTTACAATAGGACTTCATAGTATTAATAAGCATTTCTACATTTCCTATTAATCACAATGTCCCTTGTACTGATCATTTTTTATTTGTATTCATCAGATGAGATAGGCTCAGTATTTCTATTTTATAGAGAAAAAATTGAGTTGTGAGAATTGCAAAGACATCAGTATTAAGCTGCATGAAATCTTTGGTTTGGTATTATTGGACTTATGGCCTGGATTAGGATTCAGGAAATGGGGCTGCCGTCTGGCTCTGGATGTGTGGTCATTTAATTTATCAGAGACTTTTTTTTTCTTCTTTGGAAAAAAAAGTTTGCGCTAGCTATCTGATCTCAGTCTTACTTACTTACAATCTGCTAAGTACTTCTCAAGTATCTAGTGACTCTAAGGTACATTGTTTATGGTACAATAAAGGGTATGCAAAACAAGTATTTTAAGATAGTCCTTTTAAAAAGTGTATACTCAAAACAACAATGACATATCACCACACACCTATTAAAATAGCCAAAACTCAAAATACTGACAACACAAAATGCTGAAGAGGATATGGAAAAAGGACTCTTATTCAATGCTGGTGGGAATGCAAAGTGGTATGAGCACTTTGGAAGACAAAACAAAATACACTCTTACCATACAATCCAGCAGTCATGCTCCTTGGTATTCACCCAAAGGAGTTGAAAACTTATGTCTACACAAGAACCTGCATATGGATATTTATGGTAGCCTTATTCATAACTGCCAAAGCTTAGAAGCAACCAAGATGTCCTTCAGTAGGTGAATGGATTAATAAACTATGTTATAATCAGACAATAGGACATCATTCAGTGCTAAAAAGAAATGAGCTATCAACCCATGAAAATGACATAGAAGAATTTTAAATGCATATTACTAAGTGACAGAGGTCAATCTGAAAAGGCAACATACTGTATGATTCCAACCATACAACATTCTGGAAAAGGCAAAACTATGCAGAGTAAAAAGATCAGGGACTGCCAGGGTTTGGGGCAGGGGGCTAGGAGTGAGGAATGAATTGTCAGAGCACAGAAGATTTTTAGGGGAGTGAAAATACTCGGTATGATAAACCATAATGACAGATACATGTCATTATACAGCTGTCTAGTCCCACAGAATGTAAGCATTGAGTGAACTGTAGTAAAACTATGAACTTGGAGTGATCACAATCTGTCACTGCAGGATCATCAGTTGTGACAAATGTCCCACTCTGGTGGGGTAAGTTGATAACGGGGAGGCAATGCATGTGTGGGGGCAGGGACTATAATGAAAAATCTCTGTATCTTTCCCTCAGTTTTGCTAGAACCTCAAATTGCTCTAAAAGAAATAAAATTTTAATTAAAAAAAAAGTTTGCATTCTAATTTGTTGCTAAGACACAGATTCCTACCTACGGACATCAGAATAACATTGAAATAAACACAGGAATTTCTTTAATCTCTTATCTCCAGACCTCCGGGCACATGCACATACTATTCTGTTCACTCTTCCCCTCCTTCACTTCAGATCTCAACTTAAGAGTCACTCATTCTAGGAAATTCCTTGCCATTCCCCAGTAATGCCCCACGTACTTCCACAGCATACTACATTAATTCCCACCACAGCCCATACGACATTCTATTCTACTTGCCTGTTGACTTGTTACTATCCCCCTTTAGACTGTGTGTTCCTTGGAAGAGGACAATGGACATTTCACCCTAGTACCCAGCACAACACCTGACATAGGTATTTGAGTAACAGAAAAGTATTGAATAAATTTAAAATATTGTTACCCAAATTCCCAAATAATCTTGAACTGGCTTCTCTTTTTAGGTATCAGAACTCCTCTATCTTTACACATGTTCTACTACTTCCAAGGCTTTTTGTTGAAGATTCTCTCCCTGATTTAAAAACAGAAGCAACAGCATTCCAGGAAGAGAGGGACTCTTAGTGGGAGAAAGTCTGGAGAAGGCCTTCTACTTTCACACCCCTACCAGCACAGCAGTTCCCAAATCCTGTCACCTCTAACCCTGAGGTCTCTCTCAAATCCAGGCTCCTATCTTCCACTATAATTGTACTATTTCAAGTCCCCAGAACTTATCACCTAAGTTACAGAAAAGCTACCTTCTAATAGGACTTTCTCTCTCAAAGCTGATGGACACAACTCTGCAAGACCCCTCTCCTGCTCTGGGATGCTGAAGATGCCCCTGATGAATGAGAAAAGTGTAGATTCCTTAGCTTGCTTTCAACCTCACCTGAGAGTAGAGATGTAGGTACCCCATGCTTCAGTATCAATAGACAATTTGCTATCCCTTGTATATGGTCTATTTTTCTCATTCTGGGATTTAAATAAAACTAAGGGGAATTGAAATTTTCCATTTCTTTTTTGTCTGGGCCTGAAATATTTGTACAGGAAGCCACTTACAGAATCTCTCGGAGGACCTATCTTAACACTTAGTTCCAGAAAACAAAACTTCCTACTTAAGAATAAAGAGCCACAGAAAAGAAGACACTGTAGTTCAAGGGAGGGACTAATTTGAACACTCAAAGCAACAGACTAATAGATTCCTTTTGAAACAGAATTAATACAAGAAAAAAGAAAACCTTAGAAATTTTTAATCCATTTCTCAAAAATATGCACAAAAATACTGCATCCATAGCACTGAGGTAGGCACTTCTAAAAATGAAACAAATTAAGACTGGTAAAGATTGTACAAAGATGAAAGGAACTTTTGGTGAATTAAAGATTGCAATGAAGACAACCTACAAAATTAGGTACTGCAAAACCAGAAAACAACCTTGAAAATTCCACCAAAAGTCCCTGTTAAAGAAGAAGAAATAAAAATACACTTCTTTAAGTGAAGGAAAGATCTAGCTGACTCAATGTGCATGGAATGATTTCTAAAAGGAAGGAACTAAATGTGTGGGCAACTTGTGATAATCAAACAGAGGTAAAACTCTCTGATCGAAAGCAGAATTTCAGTTTTCGAAAACAATTAGGACTCACCAGGTTCCTAGCAAAAGAAATAAAAAGAGACCAGCACCCACTCATATATAAGTGGAAAAAACAAGTAGTAACTAAAATCAGACCTCTCCTTTATAACTATAAATGCTGAAAGAATCACTGGCAGTTTTGATGGTCAAAGTTTATATTCCCCTTGGCAAAATTTTATACTCAGCCAAGCTACTGTTTACATGCAAGGTCAAGCAAAACACATTTTCAGACATGCAAAGGTTTGGAGGATATACTAAGAATGTACTTTTCCTATAAAAATTATTAGAAGACAATATAATAATACTAAGAGTAATTTTTGTAAGAAAATGGAAAACCATGGTATAAAAAACCTGATATTGAGCAATGAAATGAGTATTATAAAATATTCTGAATTATTTTTCATATTCTTATGAAATATAATGCTAACATCAAAAGGAATTATTCCAAGTATGAGAAATAATTTAATTAAGTTAGTAAATTAATAATAACATTAGCTAATAACTAAATCCAAGATTATAATAACAAAAATGGAGAAATAGGGCAGAGGATGCAGAGAAGTCGATTTCTCATTTTAAAAGTGGCATCAATAAAACGTCAATGCATTGTTATTGGATATAAAGAATATGTTAAAAGTGTTCCAATTTACTAGGGTAAAAATGAACAAAACAACATGTCTTACAGCAAAACATTTAAACAAGACTGCAGTGTAAGCTCCATGCATCGCTAACACTCAGCCCAGTGCCTGTCACATGGTAGGTTCCAAGAAATATTTACTGAATGAATAAATGAATGAACATGATGAAATAAAAGATCAGCAATCTTAATCAAGAAACTAAATGGGAATGGGCTTAGTGTTTTTACTAAAAGATATAGACTTTCAGATTTCATTAGAATGCAACTTATAAAAAATTCACCTAAAACAATATGCTAAAAAACTGACAACAAAAATCAAAGGCAAGATATATTATGCTTTTAGATACATCATGAAGGACTTCAGGGCACTTAATAGATGAGGAAGGAGTAAAGTGAGGGGAGGGTCTCTGACTGCAGGTTCTCTGATTCATCCTCTTTGATTCAAACCTTTCATCTCTTCACCCTGGTCATTAATTTCAAATATATATATAGATAGATAGATAGATATAAAGATTTTATTTATTCATTTGAGGGAAAGAGAGAGCATGAGCAGGAGGGAAAGGAAGAGGGGGAGGGAGAAGCAGACTCCCCACTGAGCAAGGAGCCCGATTCAGGGCTCAATCCCAGGACCTGGAGACCTGAGCAGAAGGCAGATGCTTAACCATCTGAGTCCCCACTGGTCATTAATTTTTACCAAGGGTTTTCTGTATTCCGCTTCTCACAGACCTGTACATTTGTTTGTCACCACCATACCCGCATTTATTGGTATAGTTCTTTCTACTTTTAAATCAACCAAGTCCCGAGATGTATAAAACAACTAAAACATATATATTCATGTTACCTGTGCCACCATTCTGACTGAAATTCATGACTAGGAAGACCTTCTCTTTCCCATTTTAGATGAGCATCTCTATTCAAATTACAAAGATACTATAATGCTGGAAAGGAAATGGGTACAAAGACAAAGTTGGCTACTGTGGTGCCAAAGGCAATGAACGCTGGTTCAAAAGATGCCTTTGTCCTTCTGAAGCATCATTCTCAATTAAGTAAAACATGACTCTGGGTACATTGAATTGACTATGTTTTGGAAGTTTTGTGCCACAATGAAAGTGTTGTTTAGAGGAATTAAATGGCATCTATAACTGAATAAATTTATCAAAGGAAAAAGAGGTCTACTACAAAGTCACAGAATGCTAGAGGTGAAGGGAATCCTTTCAAACCAAAAACCTAATTTACAAATAAAGAATATCAGGCAAAAAGAACTATTTATTGAGATCACATAGCTGGAAATCCTAGATCATAATGTTGCCAATCAACATGACCCAGTGAAGGTACTCAATAAATACTATTTATTGGTTAATTGTAAAAGAATAATGTACTAAAGTTACAGAAGAGGACTGACAACTCATTATGAACACGAAAAAAAAAAAGGAATTTTGCTTATCTCCTTAAATGGAGATCTAATTGTATATATAAAGCTGTAATCCAGGAAAAATAGGATGAAGATCTAAAGAGTGTTTACAAAAGGTCAGAGAGAAAGAAAATGAGAAAGAAGAGGGACTCTAAGTAGCTATTTTGCCATCTTGTTCAAAAGCTGAAAAGTAGTCTAATGTGGAACCCACTTTTGATACTCTGGGATCTGGTATACTGCATCCTAAAAGAGCTGTCCTTTTCACAGGTAAGAGGGGAAACTTCGTAAAGAATCTGACATGGGTCTATCTCACGAGATCATGACCCGAGTCATAAATCAGGAGTTGGATGCTTAACCAAGTGAGCCACAAAGGCACCCCTATTATCTCCATTTTTAAGATGAGAAACCTAGGGCTTTAAGGAAGATCATGAATTAGAAATAGGTAGAACCACTATACACCTAAGCATCTTGAATCCATTGGTGTATCCTCACTATTATGGGTCAGATGCCTTGTTCCCATCCTATATTTAGATAAGTGGAGAGCATGGAGAAAAGTTTGCAATTCTGTTCTCCCAGTTTCTTCCTAATTTGAGTTTATTAACAATAAAAATAAAACTTAAGTAATGTTAAGAAATCAATGAAGAATTAAGAATAGAAACCGTAATCACAGTGGTTTCAGAGACTAAATGCAGTTCTATTGATTTCCTAAGTAGCCATAAAGTAAAGATGGGTGAGACCTCTCTCATCTTTCTAGATTAGCATTACAGCCTTTAATTTCCATGAATCTGGTTTACCTGATAGCAGTTATACAAATGACACATATGAAATGAGTATACAGCTATGTCTTTGTATCCTCAACACATTTCCCTTCATAGAAATCATGCAGCATCTTCTTCCAGTAAAAGGTATGCTCAGAAAGAATTATGCCTCTGTTGTTCCTTTTTATTTACTTTAAAAGGCTGTACTGGGACTGCCTATAAAAATTTCCTGTGTGTCTTCCCACCACCCCCAGATGGTAGTGTATATAACATTTATTTAACTCTATCTTTTTTTTTTAAAGATTTTTATTTATTTATTTATTTGACAGAGAGAGATCACAAGTAGACAGAGAGGCAGGCAGAGGGAGAGAGGGAAGCATGCTCCCCACTGAGCAGAGTGTCTGATGCGGAACTCGATCCCCGGACCCTGAGATCACGACCCGAGCAGAAGGCAGCACCCAACCCACTTAGCCACACAGGTGCCCCTAACTCTATCTTTGAATTTAAACCTTAACCCAGTCAAAATTTTTAAAGGCAGTTCTAGATTGTATCCAGTTACTTTAAATTACTAAATTGCTAGATGATAAATATTTTTACATAGAGTGGAAAAAAATATCTGATAAAAGTTTAATTCAGTATTTTCTTTTGATGAAATTACTTGGTTAATATAAAAACTTTAAAAAAAATTTTATCTAAGACATATAGAAAAGAATAAGTCCTGTCTGACGTTCATTGATTTTGAAAGCATTCACATGCTTTTGTCACAGCCAGACTGAATCACTGTAATTCTTTGCAGCTTTGCTAACAACATCATTACAAAGTTTATAATGACTTCAGGACACAGCAATGGGGATGATCCTGGACCTGCAGGAACCACAGCTTCCTTTCACTTATTTCAAAACTTCCAAAATATTCTCTTCTCTCTTCCAACCTAATCTCCTTAAAAATGTGGGTTGTGAGGGATACAGGAAGTGTGATTATTTATGGTGGCATTTGAAATCGGTTAGAGTGGACATGGGAAATTCCCTCTAACTATCTTTCCTGGATTGGACCAATTTTTTACTTTTGGAAATTATACAGTGAGATTTGGGAAAATATTTCCTCAAGCACATGAACTGTGTTTAGCTCTTTTATTTACCTCCTTTTTAAAGAAAGTAAATTAGTGATATTCCTTTTCAGAGTGATTAGTTAGTAATGCTACACATTTGATAGTTAATTTGATTCCCTTTTAAAGACTCTACCCTAAATTTTTGATTTCCAAGATTTAAAACATTGACTGGCTGACTTCCTTTAGCTGGCTGTCAAGTATTCAGAAATGGGAAAAGAACAAGAGTAGGCTACCATTTAATGTGAAATAGATCTTTGACCTAGGGACTGTTGGGCTTACAAAGTAGAGACTGATTCTGGAGTAGACTTACTAGGCCCAACTATTGGCTTTGTCATTAACTACCTGAATGACCTCAAGCAAATTACTTCAATTTTCCCTGCCTCTGTTTTCTCGTCTAGAAATACGGGATAATAAAATACCTGCCTCAGGATGGTGGTAAGAATTAAATAAGCAAATGCAGGTAAAACACTTAGAAACTGTGACTGACATCCTGTGAACACTTGGTAAGTATTAGTTGTCCTTGTTCAGACTGTTAAAGAACATTTCGTTCCTCCTATTCAATTCTAGCATGGCCTCCTTTCTGAAAAGGAGATGTAGATGGTAGCCGTTCTCATGTTATGATAATTTTTGTAATCTAGAGCAGGGTCAGGGACCTAAAGCCCGAGGGCCAAATCTGGCCCACTGCCTGCTTTTGTAAATAGTTTTGTAAATTAGTTTTATTGAATTCATTATTGAATTCAATATTCATTTACATATTACTGGTGGCCACTTTTCCAGGACAGCAGCAGAGTTGAGTAATTGTGACAGAGATTGTATTATCTGGCCTTTTACAGAAAATGTTTGTCAACCCTTGATTTAGAGGACAACAAGGTTTCAATGGTTATTTTGAAGGATTGGTGAATGACTGGATGGGAGAATACTGGAATTTGAACCCAAAGACCATGGCTTTTGCTCTGTCTCTGATGCTAGTTGCTGTGTGGATTCAAACAAGTCATGCTGAATGACCTCTCAAATTCATTATTTTTATGAATGATAAACTCAAAAGTTTGTCATTCATAAAAATAAATAAAAAGACCCATAAGAGAGTGATCATAATTTTCACCTTACATAATTAGTGTAAAGTTTAAGTAGAATAGCTTGGGTAAAAGTGCTTGGTCCAATTTAAATTGCTAAGCAAATGCGGGGCATTAATCATTGCCAAGCTTACCAAATCTATTCCACTCATTCACCTTCTTGATGACAGAGCCTCTTGGCAGCTCTAAACCTGTCCTTCCCGGGCTGGTTCTGGGCGCAGTCCAGTGCCGCCCCCTCTTTGAGCTAGTAGTATTGAATAATTTCTCCCCAATTTGAGTCTTTAGAATAATGAATTCAGTTATGGAATACAAGGAACGTATGATTAAACAATTATTTTCTCTTTGAAGGATCATCATTAAAGAGTAGTGCTTTCCAGCTAAAGGCCTTAAAGCTGTGCACGCATGTGCACGTACACACGCATGCGCGCGCACACACACAGACACACAGCTCTAAGGGGCCCTTTGCCAGCTGACCTCATTAAATCTCTGACATGCTCTCCACGTTTGATTGTAATGGTTCATACCTTCATGTATCTCCCCATGCTGGGCTTTGACTCTTTCTTTCTTAGGTAGAATTTTGCCTTGTGTCTCATCCCCCATTTATCACACTTACTGCCTTTGAGAGAAATAATACATTCCACAATTGCTTTTTCTCTTCTTCTGAATACTTGAGATCCTGATCCTTTTTCTCATCCCAGACCAAACTCTAAGAAGGAAACAGTTGTGTCTACAAAGTGATGGGTTTTCCTTTTCATAAGCAGCACCCTCCCACCCCATTTTCCTGGGCAGCGCACTATAGCTTATCTGTCATTGCTCTGGGTGCATATAAAAGAATTCATTCTGTTAAAAGCCTGAGATTTCAGAGAATGGAGACTCATAAAGCTAAGTCCTATGGAAGAGCCTGTCTTCAGTGTGACCAATGGCAGTAGAAGACATTTGGGAACACACAAGAAGAAGAGAAATGTGCCAAAGAGTTCCATACTTAAGGTTCTTTAGTAACTCCTATCTGAGGGTGCCTCGGTGGCTCGGGGGGTTAAGCCTCTGCCTTCAGCTCAGGTCATGATCTCAGGGTCCTGGGATCGGGTCCCACATCAAGCTTTCTGCTTGGCAGGGAGCCTGCTTCCTTCTCTCTCTCTCTGCTTCTCCACCTACTTGTGATTTCTCTCTGTCAAATAAATAAAATCTTAAAAAAAAACACCTCTTATCTGAGAGGCTTTATCACTTAGAAGGCAAAGGTTATCTGGTCTTTGGATTTGTGGTAAGTAAGAAGTTTTTATTCTGCATATGCTTATTATCAATTATGATTCTGGCAGGTTATAAACATTATGTTACATTATTATTATATTGCAAACATTTGGTTTAATTCATCCGATGAATGTGGTAATATACAGAACACTTGATTAATCATACACTAAGCACTAAAGAGTAAACAGCTCAGAAATATTTAAAAATCTGGCAAGGAAAGACATTTATTCCAACAGACAGGCGTAAAGCTTTCTTAAAAAACAAAAAAGAAGTGCCATCATGCTGGGTCCACCTAGCTGATCTCATCAAACTCCTCAAGCTCAAACTTTAGAAGGGACTAAAGTTTCAAGGGATACAGAAAAATTATCAGGGTGCCATAATCTCAAAAAAGTTTGAACATTTCAATTTAAAAAGTGACACATGCCAAAGAAGTTTACACTGATACAGTACAAAAATGTAAAATAAAAACACAAATATTTTCACCTCCCAAGAACTTCAGTAGCTAAATCTATTTTCTATTCTGGCCAAACTGCTGAAGATTGTGGCTGATAAACCAACCACAAAGACACAGTGACATTTAGTTCCATCCTGTTTTTCCCTTTGAGTCATCTGGCATTGAAGGGCATTCAGTAAATATCAATAAATATCAATTTTGCATAGTAGTTCAGAGGCTTTAGAGTCAGCCTAATTCTGTCTGACTTAAAACCTAATTCTACCACTCATATGTGGCCTTGGACACACACAACTTAACCTCCATATGCTGTTTCCATAGGAATATCCTGCAAAATCAAGATCCTTATACCAACTTCATAGGTTGCTATTAGCATTAAATGAGATATATGTATATACTCATGATGGAATATCATACAGGTGTCAAAATAAGTGAATTACAGCCATCCTCAAAGACATGAATGAATCTTGGCATTATAATATTAAATGAAAAAGGAAGTCTTAAAATATAACATACAGCATGATTACCTTTTAATAAAGTTAAAAACAACTAAAATCAAAAATATTCTTTCCTACCAAAGGAAAGCAAGAGCACAAAGAATATTGGGTTTATGATTATCTTAAGTGAGGAGAGGAGGGGATAGAATAAGGCTGGGAAACCATATGGGGAGGTAAACATTATCATCAAAGTCCTACCTTTTGGGGGGAGGGGTAGAAAATTTCTGCATTTATTATATTATTTTAAAAACAGCTAAATATACAAGAGTGGGGTATAAAAGCAGTTAGTTCATAAATAGTGACATGGAAAACATAAAAATTCTCTAAGAAAAACACTCTTTGAAAAAAGAAAGAAAATAGCAAAAAGCATGTGATAGTCTCTGGTACTTTTGAAATGAAAATTCTAGGATTATTTTGGGGCACTAAAATGCACATGGTAAATAATTAATTAGGTGCAGTGAATATTTCCATCGTGGCTAGAAAGTATTACCAAATGACTAGGACATCTAGGAACTATCTAATGATCTGGAAGGCTAGAGATTCCTCTTGGTCTCTCCCTGTTTCCCTGTTTCTGAAACTCTTAAATTTGCTTCCAGGATAGCTGAAAATCATGTTGATGACCCTATACAAAGCTAAAGCATAAAGCTAATGTCTCTTGGAAGCATCAGCAAAATTAATGCAGAACTGCTTTTTCCATTTATAATAATAATAAAAGTGGAAGGGAGTGTTTTTAAATACCTATGAAATACGGTGGTAGGCAGGTATATAAATAATTGTAGTAACAAACTTCCCGTTATTATTTCCAATTATTATGTAACATTTTGGGATTTATAATATTAAGAGAGTCCTATCCCTTAAATGTACCATTACAAAAAGTAGAAATAATAATTTATGTATGTAAACTCATAACTGTGTGAGATAAATACCATCACTATCCCATTTTATAGATGAAGAAATTAAGACACCAAGGGATAATACAAGAAATCTGACCAAGGTCACACATTTGTCTGGGGCCATTATCTGGTTCACTATAGCTATGATATAGATACTATAGAGAAAAATATATTTCACATAATCCAGCCAAGTAATGACCAGGATGCTTTATAAGGTGCATGTAATGTTCAAATACCTGAAGACTCCATCTCCCTGCAATGGGGGGTCAGGGCAAGGCAAGTAGAGATGAAGAACAAATCTTCCCAATATAATATTTTAGTTAGGAAAACCCATTTGCCTTGGAAGAGGCTTTCATTTAAGTTCCAAGTTTGGTCTTGTCAATTGAATGGCAGAAGAGGAGGTTTTCAACCAAAACAGTCCGCAGGTGTGTAATGCAGGAAGTTTATTGCGAAGTATTGTGGTCTTACCTTTGAGGGCTTCTCCTCCGGGGCTATGCAGGTGAGCAAGGTGAGCCTGCCTGTCTGGCAGATGGAAGGTGAACCACATTTGACTGAATTCTCTGATTGATTGCTGGAAGATTGCGAGGGGATGGCAGGGCATGGGGTTGGGGACTGGGGGACTGAATAAAATCTGGTCCTGGAAGGCTTTGCAAAGAAACAGTTGCTTGGTCCTAAGAAATTCTTTCTTTCTTGGTTTTCTCCTTTCTGCTCTTTGAGACCATTCATGCCTGAAGGTTTCTTGCCACCCAGTTCATATCCTATAACCCCAAAGCCTCGGACTGTCAACAGCCAGAGCCCAAATAGTCACCGCATTTACAGGAGGATTCAGGTAGTACAGGCTAGCGTAGGCAATAAAAGAAAATATTCAGATTCTAAACTGCTTTTCAGTAGATACGGCATAAACCATGGAGACAAAGGGGTAAATGCTTCTTCTTCGTTGGCACACAGTGAATGCGCACACACTGTTTGGCTGAGGTTGGCGCTTTCCAACGATGGAATGTGCCTGTCATGGAGGAACCTCTTACTTTATGTCTTCCCTTCGTTCGTAGTTGATTCTCTCTTATGTAAAAATTATGTTTCCTTTTGTTAGCACTAATGGTCTTCAATTAAATCACATGCTTTTATCGTATCAATTTATGGAAGTATTTTTAGCCATATTATTTATGGAACGTTTAGGTCTGCCTCTCAAAGTCCTCAGTAATCTTTAGTGTTTGCTGGTCTGCTTTTAATTTATCAAACCCTCCCTCCACAGGCGTTGCACAAAACACACAAGCAGCAGCGATCTCCCCTGTACAATGTGTGTTTGATAGGCTTAATGTTCATCTTTATACGCACACTGACGTTGGCATACAAGAAATGTGGAGGGTGTCTATAAATCCAAGGAAACATTTAAGTGCACAGTGATACATAGATACATGGGTATCATACTTTATGTACTTGATAAATATTTCATCCCTACCATAAAGAAAGCTTTTTATCAACTTTGATTGTTTTTTTATTACCTTAAAGTATTGCAGTTGTTTCTCAGCATTCATTGTTCCTTCCTTTTCTTGTCTCAGGCAGGAATTGAAGATGAAAAGCTCTGTATCTCTTAGCCACCCTTTCAGTTCTTTGATCCTGACCTCCAGCTGCCTTACCAGGTTTCCGCTTTCGGGAGAGAGCAGGTCACGTGGACCAGACCCACTGTGTCCTGCCATTGTGTCCTGGATCTTCTGTCTGAGGGTTTTCTAATGCATCCGATGAAAAACAAAAACAAAAACAAACAAAAAACCACCAACAAGAAAACAAAAACATATATTAGCTTCAGTACCAAAAACGTACCACAGTTTGGTTAGCAGCAAGAGCCACCTGGAAGGTGTCCAGCTGCACCTGCCACCTCACAATGGACATTCAGTTCAGATGAGCTCATTGTTCCATTTAGGATTTTCGAATTCTTGAGCAGTGTGTGTTGTTCTGACTACCACTAGAGGCTTAAGAAGACCTTATTCACTTATAATTTCCTTTAACAGGAAGGAAAAGTTCATCATGGTCACTGATGAAAATTCATTTGAATTCTCATGACAGGAGTTTACAGTAAAATATTCTCTGCATAACATTTTCAGGAGATAGAAATCTGAGTTTAATCAATATACTAAAGAGGCCAAGAGTAGATTGTGCATGGAGAATTAAATTCCCTCCCCCCCTCCTTTTTTTTTTGTTTCATAAAGTACAATTTTTCCCAACTATATGACTGAGGGCTGTTCAGAAGGGGTAGCTTCCTTGGTGCTGTTGTTGCATTTTACTTGACTTGGAAAATTGTTCAATCCCACAATTCTTCCCACTTTGCATTTCTGGATGCTAGACTTTCTAATATACGTGTCAAAGTAAGTCCCAATCCACTTAGAAGCCTTCTTAGATTAACCACTATGGCATGAACGTGCAGCTGAGAGGGATTTTTTTTTTTCTTTTTTTGGTGGAAAACACTCTGGAGAATCAGTAGGAGTTAATCTATAATGATGAATTAAACCTACAAAGAATAAGCTTTAAAACACAAATAAAATTAAGTCAACAAACATTCATTTGCTGTGTAGTGTTCTGTAAATAGTATCTTTAGGTGATCATAACAGAAAAATAGCCTTTCTTGGCAACACCCTTGTATTTTCATGGTGCAAATATTGATAATTTGAAGACCCTCAGTGGAATCCAGATTTAGCTATTGTTTTTATGCTGTGACAAAAGTAGCAGCAGGAGGTGAAATCAATGCCCTTGGAGGGTAGGGTCACAAAAAAGAATTTATTGCCACTTTTTTGTTCTGGAACAGTTTGCAATCATAAATTCTTCATAAACAGAATACTTCAGAGAATGGTCCGTCTTCATAAATATACGACAGAGGACATCAATTTCATTTAATTCACAATTTGTGTCAGCACAGCAGATGCCAATGCCTGCCTTGATAGGGTTGTTTAATATGCAATTGAGACAGAGTAATATGCAGCACAGGGGACAAAATTTCACAGATTAAACTGTACGCACCACTGACATTTCATTCTAATGTATTTCCATTCCACACTGTTCACCTTAGATGAAAGTAATATTAAAAACCATATCCCTCTATTTTACTATTGTTAGAAGTTAAAATCCTTGTCTTTAAATTTTTTTCATGCCAATTAAAATGTAATCATGCCAATTAAAGCAGGATGCCTGATGGTGTTAGTGTGGCATAGGTTTTGTTAGAATTTTCCCTCCACCTTTCTCTCCCCCTGAATCATTACAAAACTCTGCATATTGTCCTCAAATGGTATTTTTGTCAAAATGGCAACCCTTTTTCAGGTATCTGACTCATGAAGGATAGCTAAATACTCTCTTTTTTTGGATGTTATGATGATTTAAAATTTTTGTTGAGGAAGGAATATACACGACATTAAACAATTTTCCAAAAAAAGATGACTGTCAGTTACTTCTCAAATTAGAAATAGGTATGTGAAAATACAACATAAACTATTGCTCCTTCTATCAAGCACATAAAGTTGCTGATCTCATCTGTTTTGTGAAACAACCCTTTAAAAATGTCGTACGCTAACCACATTTCTCCTGCAGGAGAGATCAATGAATTCTGTGGAATTCGGTAGGCTCCAATTTAAATCACCGTATTATAAAGCGGAAGCCATTAATTACTATTAAAAAGTAACACTAACAGTAGGCCAGAGGAAAAACTTTCAATGTTCTAAGTTACTTTGCACAAGGGTAGAGTGCCGTGAATTTAGACGAGAAAGCAAGGATTTAAATTTGCAGTTTTTTAATCACCTAGATTAAGTATGGCATAAACCGAACACTGGCATTCCTCCAAGTCATCAAGGTACACGGAGAGCTTTTTATTCAAAATATTTTTGGAGTATTATTTCTTTAAAATTAAAAAAAGGCAGGCAATAGAAGGCATGCAAAATTATGCTCCGTAACTGACACCACCCATACTTTGCTGTTATAATTAATCATTTAAGTAATTGACAAATTTAGCTTACCCTTGATTTGAAGTGAAGGCAATTTAGGGGAGAAGTTGATGAAAAAATACGGTTTAACCTCTCTCTCTCAGCTGTCTTCCAACAAAAGGACGGCACTGTCTCCTGCACAGTGCCATCCTGGTCTCTGGTTAACAGAATCTCTATATTGCCTTTTTGCCAGATTCTTGCATCTCAGTCTTTGGCTGAGACCCAGCCCATCATTGCGTGAAATGAATTACACGAAACTTTTTTTTTTTTTTGGCTTTTGTTAAAAGTGAGCTGGAAATTGAGGCACAAAACAGAGGCTGATTTCATTCTGCAATTCAGATTTGGGTCAGATTTGCATCTTTGTTTTGGTAGCTTTAGTGTGACTTGAAAGCTGTAGTGACAACTCCACTTTTCATCTGAAGGGTACAGTAAATAGTTAAACAGTGGATGTCTCTAACATGTACCTTCAGAATAAATTCTATTAACATTCATTCAAGCATGACAGTCAGTGTATATCAGATATACTGTATTATAGTTGACTTGGTGCATACCCATAATACATGGCATATTTTACTTACTTTTTTATGTATTAAAGAACCAAAATTATTAAAATCTGAGAGGAGACAAGCTCAGAGTTAAAAAAAAAAATCAACAGAAGAGGAAAAGCAGTGTTTTTCCCTCATAATAGCATAAATAGCTTGTTTGAAATGTAGGTAGTGAATTGAAAGAGAGAGATATTTGTGCTTCAAATTAGAAATCAGACAGAGTACTTCACTACACAAAAAATGTACACATAACCTACAAACAGTAATAAAAATGCAAATACCCCAAGCAGTTCCCATTTTTCATTAATTGAATCCACTTTTTCAAGGAGATCATTTGGTAGTAAAACGCCACCTTTCTTCAGAGCTTCAACCTTACTAAGCAGCTCCGTCTTTTTCAAGTCCCTGATGGTCATTTCAACACTGTATCGCTAAAATGGGAAGAGAGAAGGAGAGATATCATTAGGGAGACAAGTGTTCTTAGAAAATCTTTGCGCACAGAGTTACTGATGCTCATGGCTGTTAAAAGTTTTTGTTTCCAATAAAATGTACGGGGAGGCTAAGCCTAAGTACCTTCAGAAGGTGAGGAATTTCACTGAAAACAGTTCAAATATATATATTCACACATACATAAACATTCAAGGTATTCCATTTAGTTGACTAAGATTTATGTCATTTTTTTTTTGAAGATTTATTTATTTCATTTTATTTTGAGAGAGAGAGCAAGGAGGGGAAGGGCAGAGGGGGAAAATCTTTCAAGCAGACTCCCAGCTGAGCAAGAAGCCTGACTTGGGGCTTGATCCCACAACCCAGGACATCATGAACCAAGCCAAAAGAGTCAGATGCTTAACTGACTGAGTCACCTTAACTGACTGATTTATGTCATTTTAAACTAAAGTTTACATAGACACTTGATCTTTAATGTAAAATATTCCACACAGGAAAATACCTGGTCCAGGGGGATTTAATATTACAGTTAATTTCAGTCACTATTTGGCTCCAGAGTGTTGCCCATCTCTCATCTCTGCCCCACAGAGGACTGATAGTATAGGGTAGTACAAATAAAAAGATCCCCCAAGATTGTGTGACCTTCATCCTGCATTCTCAGTGAACACTTGCCACCCCCCCCCCAATTTTTCTTTTATTTAAAAACTGTGTGGGCTTGATAAGAGGTACATATAGAGGGAAAAAAGAGCAAACCAGTGCTTTGGAAATGGTTACAAATCTATGCTTCTTTATTGATGACCATAAAATGACCCCAAACATCACAATTGACTACAAATACTTCTCTGCCAATATACATTGTATTCTAACAAACTGCCAGGTGAGTCTCTGCTAAAAGATGTTTTGCTAGAGATAATCTAAGTGCCATTTAATATGGCACTTACTATAGTGATTCTCTTCAAATAACTCTGTAGATAACTTCATAGTTAGAAAGCCTTATATTACGAATAGCTATACATGACTGTGGCTATATTTTTTAAAATGTACTACACAGAAAATCACCAGTGAGTAGAAAACTAGATTCTGGTTAAAATATTACACATATTTTACAACTTTTTAGCACATTTCCAAAATATAATGGCAATCTCCCTTTTTTTTTTTTTTTTTTTTGAGGTGTGTAAATTGGGCCACTGAGGCCCTTGCTAGTATAGCTCCATTGCTCTAACTGAGCCAAGATGAGCACATTATCAGATCTAATCAGAAAAGCTTTTGTCTGGGCAAAGCAGCAAATTAGTCAAGTTCAAAACAGGCCCAGGCATGTTATTCACTCTGAAAACACAATATTCTGGAAGATCCCAAACTAAAATACAATTGGAAGCAGCTTAAAGGAAAAGAAGGTGTGAGCTCCTTGTTTTGGGTAATAGACCCTCAGCATTTACGTGCATATGTTTGCATACTTTTACTTTCCGATTTTAATCTTCCATTTACACTAAACATGCACATCATTTGTATTATGTAAACTTCTCCAAATGTTAGTCATTTGTGGATCACAGAACAAAACCTTTCAAATGAGGTGATTTAAAGCATTTCATAGTATTAATGAATGTTGATCAGGGTGTCAAAGTGCCCAAAATTACATGAATATGCATAATGAAAAAAATCAAGAATTGTTTTAGAGCTCCTCCAGAATTTGACCCGTGATACGTGGGAGATTCTGATTGCATTTTCTAATGCCAGGCGATTACCAGGACCCTGTCACTCCAATATTTAAAAAACACACTGGCCGCTGGAGTTTTCTGGACAAAAGACTCAACAAGTATCCTAGAAACCTGGATAGTGTTTTATTTATCAGAGTGATGATTGAGGAGAGGGCAATCTGCTTTCTGTAATCAGATTCCCATCTAAAGATGATGCTGCTGACAAAGATTTACATAATTAATCTGGTAAGACTTCTTTGACATAATATTGGGGAAACCAGCATTTCAGGCAGGCAGAAGATTGCTATTCAAATCTTTTGCTTATGCCACGTGCACTGACAGAAGGAGTCCTCGGGCTGTGCCACCTGGGAGCAGCTTCAACCAGTTATCACTGTCACTTATGACAAGCCCATCCCCTCTCTTTACCCCAACTTTTAACGGTTCCCACACAGCAGATCAGTCAAGGCAGAGAACAGTTTAGATTTGTCCCATAAAAATGATGATCTTGTAATAATAAAAAATATAAAAAGCAATTAATTTAATTTTAGACACAATAAAATAACTTTCTCTAAGAAACTTGGTACAAGTAAGTAGTCCCTGCAACAGCTATTATAAAAGATTATTACACTAAAAACCCTTGTATTTATGTATGCTCCCTGTCGTGTCACCATGTAACCTACTGTATAAATAGCTTGATTAAAGATGTGATTGATGGACAATGCCTTCAAACTATGAAAGCTAAGGGAATCCAGCTAATTGTTAGGTATGTTGGTATGTGCACAAGAGCTACTTGAATGTCATGTAATTTAAGGCAAAAATATTGATTTTAATTTTTGAGACACTCCGAAGGTTGAATCTGATACGATCTAGGACCTCAAGTCGCATATGGATGTAACGATGCCAGAGGGTAGTTTTTGTTGAGGCTCAAGACATTTTGCTCTTCTCTCTTCAACATCTTTTCATAGCCTTAGATGGGGAGAATCAACTGCCAGCTCCATCAGTTCTCAGTCATCCTATCAAGTAGGCTACTTTCTCCTGTGGTGAGAGGATAATTTAATCTTCATATTCATTTCACCCACAGCAGTAAGTGAGCAGAGGCTGCCCCATTGTGTCCTAGAGTCTGGGGATATTATGATAGAAACTACTCTTCAATAGCCAAAAATGAGATTAACAAAGTTAAAGTCAGATGGCTTTTCTTGAGTGCTAAGGTAAATAAGCATCCCGTATTTAATTTCCCCACAGCACCTGCTGTGGGCCTCTCTGTCTAGTCAAAAATAAAATATACTCTATTGAAAGGGCATATTTACATTATTGAGTGTATTTGCTTGGCCAATTCAATTTTGACTAATGAAGCCTCCTAATAGATACGTGAATGATCTAAATTAAAGATGCAGGCCCCTCCTATCCTAAATGCCACTCCTGTGTGTATGGAAGGTATATAAGAAAACTTTAAAAACAAAGTTAAAAATAACCACAAACACTAGCTTGCTGTTTCAGTCAAAAATTAAAGAAGTTTTTAGAAATCCTTATTCATTGCTTACTTTTTATAAAAACACAAGTGCTAAAATTGAATTATAAAACAAAGCCTGTAAAAACAGGAATTTCTGAAGTACATATAATTAGAAATGCATAAAGACTTGATTGAGATAACTTTTTTGACAGTTATGCTAAGGGTTCTTTTCCCTCCTAAAATCTTTTTTTTTTTTTTTTTTTTTTTTTTGTTAAAAATCACACCAAAAATTCTGCCCAAATGGAGACTGGAACAATGCCTTGAAACAGTGTTAATTGTCACCATGGAAACCAGAAGAATAAGCCATTTTGAAACTGGTATAGAAGGCACACATTGAGCAACTCAAGCATTTTTCTGCCTCTCTCAATGTTAAAGAACAAGATGCCTTGTCACTGTGAGGTCAGAGAAAGAAAGCATCATGAAAGGGTTGTAGATGCTCACTGTCTGGTAAATAAAAAAAATAGAAAATAAACTACATACAGCCAATGCTATAAGACTCTACCCAGTGAATCTTTTTGAAATAGAAAGATCATCAAAAGATGGCCAGGATGGGGGGATGGATTCCACCTAAGCAAAACTTCAGGGCTATATTATGTGAACCTTGCCCCCAAAGCTCCCTGGGAATTCTGCTGTTGTAATAAAACTTCAGAAGAGGAAAGAAAAAAGGCAGCATGATGGAATTCAAAATAATGCTCTAAAAGCACACAGAGAGATTAAGACATCCATTGTAAGACTTTTGTATGGTGCTTCTGTTGGTTATGCTGAAAAGAGACCAGACATTGCTGAGCAGAGAGTGAAGTTTGGGCTACGAGAAACACAGAATTAAACCAAAGAATTTTCTTGATTATTAGAATAGGGCTGTCCAAGTCTGCGTCTTCAGGGTTGGAGCATTTACATCTTAAGCCATATTTTTGAGCTTTATGTGACTTTCTATTAGGAAGAGTTAAGGCAAGGAGAATGATTTAGTTATTAGAATAACAAGTTTGAGTATCTTTCCCAGGGCAAAGTAATACCACAAACACCTGTGTATCCAGCATAATCCCCTTTTCTCGAAAACTCACAACAGAAAGATAGAGAAAATACAGCAAGGGGGAAAAATTGTATTTTAGCCTATTTACCAGAAAGCATATGTTAGGAATACACCAGAACGCCAAACTACTGGTAAAACTATACGTGAAAATGCTCATTTTTGCACAAAACTACAGAGATGCGTCTGTCTGTGACTCCCGTATTGTGCTTTCTGGCTAGTGTTTGCCCTCCTCATGCGAGGCTTCATGGTGGCCCCTCAGCAAGTCCATGCCTAATGCCATTCAGTGGCAAACAAAGAGTCTTTTTACATGAAAGTCCAGGGTCCACAGCTCAGCTGTACATGCCCCCGAGTACAGGAATCTGCTAGAGGCCAGCGCCGTCCCTGCAGCAGCTCAGGCGCTGCCCCCTTTTCCAGAACACCAGTGTCCAGCCCCTCACAACGCGTGAGTTTCACATGGAGCCAATATCACCACACTTCAGGAAGATGTGCAAGATGGAAGAGGGCTCAAGCCCAAGACAAATAATAGTCGTTATTTCTTGCAAACTCTTTGTATTTTGCCATTAGCAATTTATGGCGAATAATCGCACAGTGAAATTATAAAGACTCCTACAATTGTCCTTGTAAATTAATAATAGGCTTTCTTGATTGGGATAAATTTGCTGCTGAGCCTTTGGAAAAATTAAAAAGTGCAATGTCATTTAAAATTGCCAGAACTCACACAGCAAATTACATCTGAGGTTAAGAATTGAGTTTTACCCCCTCTTCCAGCTTATTCCATTTGCATGATCTGGAAATCACATTACATTGGCCATGTATTGTTAATTGGACATAGATTGCATTATCTTTAATATAAATCAAACTACAAATATTAAAATGAATTGCAAATTCCCTAATAGAAGATCATAAAACAATCTTTTTTAAAGTATCTCCCATTAATAATTTAATTCCAATTATATCACTCAGAAAACTTAAGTAGGAAACCTGGCAACTTATTTCTCCAACCATTTCTTTTACATAACAAATACCTAAGCCTTTGAAAATAAATACCCAGGGCAAAATTCATTGTTATAGAAGAAAAATAAAAACACCAAGAACTGAAATCTTTTCATTCTGATTTCATGTAAAATACTGCATAAGAACCCCCAGCGCCTGCCTGTCTTGTCCCTTCCCCACCTATGTCAAGGGTCAGAAAGAAGTCTCTACAGAGAAGATCTAACTAAGTTCCTGGAACTATTGTAATCTTACTCTCAAAAATTATAAAATTGATTATTATTCTTTTATTTATTTTTTAAAAGTTCTCTAGTCCCTCCGATTTCCCTATAAATCTGCTATCTTTCTGAAGCCTTTGCATGGCCTTTAATGAGTTTATATTAAATATTTAATACTGTTTAGGGCATATCCACTACTACCCAAAACAGTTATATTCCCAGCAGTCCCACTGTTTCAGGCAGAGGACTTGATTGATCCTCCTAGCCTGAATTGAGTAGAATGAAAAGAAGCAGTTGGAAAATAGCAGCAATCATTTAATGCAGATGACCTCTGACAGCCTCGCAGCTCTTCTATCTGAACAGAAATTTGCATGGGGTCTCTGTGCAGAGGAACAATGTAACCTAAATGGTAGACAATCTTTATTCTAATGAAGTGGGTGTCAAGGTCAATGTAAAACTGCAATGATAAATGGTGCACCACTAGGCAAGAGAAGTTGCATAGGCATTGTAGTGCTTTCACATTAATTGAAGACTGAAATGCACTGCGTGAAAAGCACAAGCCTCTCTTTTCACCATAATGTGTTAATGCGCCAATGCCGAAATGATTTCTTCAAGATATTTGCCTGTTGACACGTATCTTATTGCAAAAATAACGCAAATGTGGGATTATGGCAAAAAATGGACATTTTTAGAATTTAGCTTTTGCCTGGAACAGAATTACAAAAACCTAAATAAAATGTCCCCAAACAACATCCTGACACCTAATGTAATTCCTTTGATCCCCTTTTCTTTTCTTTTTCTATTTAGACCTGTCTTTAATTAGTTTCAACCAGGCAACCTTTATGGACCCCTTCGCTGGGTACTTTCATACTGAGCTAACTGTAAAAGAGGACCAAAGAGAGGAGAATCATTCAAATATTATTTTTTCTTCTCACTTCTAAGTTTTCTGCTTAGTCTGCAGTTAAGATCTTCAGGAATTGTTTGTCCTGAGTGAAAATGTAGGAAAAGCCTATGGTTTGTAAAAGAAAATAACTATTTTCTAGTGTGAGAGCTAGAAAACTATAATCTGGCCGTTTGACATTGCCAAAATGACTATACGGCAATAATTACACCATTTCTTCAGTTGATCTAGCAATTTTGTGGCAGCCAATTTTTTTCGTTATATAAAAATAAGGACTGTAAGCTGCTTTAAAAAAAATCCTGATCTACTTAAGCCTGTCGAGGGGACATTGTTTGCTAATACACTCATTAGCAACCAAGCATTTTAACTTCATCAATTAAACAGGAAATGGAGTTGCACCATTAGTTTCACAATTTGCTAAAATACTGATAAGAGCATATTACGAACCATGTGAGAAACATTTTCAGGCTCAACCCATAATATGTCATAAACTCCATGCATTTTTAAGGTTGACATTTTTTTTTTTTTCCTGATTCTGGTAGATGTAACCATCTTTCTAACACTAAGCTTCCTGCTACAAATAGATTTTTAACAATGGAATTACAGTTATACTAGTCAGAAACAGTGAGCGGGTCTTTCGGTCTGTAGTCTTGGTGACTAGGAGGGCTATTAGTATGATTTACTAGAAAATAAATGATATTGCTGGTTTGCAATTCTGAGGGAAAACAAAATGTTTCAAATAGAATTTAAAATTCCTTAAATGGTAACTCAGAGGGAAAAAATCTCAATATGAAGGAGGATAGTGAAAAAGAAAAAAAAGTTACTGATGAAACTATTTAAAAAACTGTACAGCTTCATCTGTGTGTGATTTGTCAGGTCTGAAGCTTTGACGTGCCCAAGGGGCAGACCCCAGCGGGGAGTAGGCTGCCGAGCTAAATAGCTGTGAAAGAAGTCTTAATGTAGGATGGAATTCAAACTAACCTTGACATGACCTCGGGAAAAATATGCAAAAAGTAAAATGAATGCACTCTGCAAGATACATCCTAATTTTGTGGTGGAGCTGGTTAGTTTTACAAACATAACTGAGACCTTAAAAGAAAAATAGAAAGCTAGTAAAAGGGGCAAACTTTGGAATTCAGGCAAAAAACGTAAGCAAGCATGATGTGTTACTGTGAAGGCATGTGAACCATTTGGAAAGAATCCAAATAAAAACCCACACCGAACAATATTGTTGTCAGCCTGTCTATTCAGGAAAATTGTTTTTTTTTTTTTTTTTTAGGTTGAATATAAATGACACAAAGCCAAGATTACATCACTGCATTACAAAGTCTGTTGTGGTTTTTAGCTGAACAAGCCCCATGGATCTATTGGTTTAGGACAGTAATTCAGTAAGGAGGTTTTAATGTGTTATTTTTCCTCCAGTGACAATAAAAAAATAGAGGAATTTAGGGAAGAAATACTGTGGGTGCTCTCTAGTCCATCTCTTGCTTTTGATCTGTATTTGATAAGCCAAGCTCATGTTTTAGTTGATGCACTGAGTCTTGATTTGACTTTATTATAAATTTTGCCTGTTTTGAAGTGATCAGCTTAGGAGGGAGGCATTTGTTCTAGCTCCTCGGCCAAGAACTGGCTAACTCATTCGATATATGGAAATTTTAATTGACTGTCAACTTGTGTAGAAATTCAATCCTATTACCTTCTCAATGCAATTTTGTAGCAATACCAGTTATTTACTACACTACTAACCAGATTTTAAACATAATTAAATTACTAAGAACAGACACCCAAAATCTAATGACTTAAATCCCTACAGCAAGGATGTGAATTCCTAGATCAGGTATATTCGATTTTCATAAGCATAAAGTGAGCAGAAGGATGCAATCATTTAGTAGCACAGAAGTACACATTTTCCTGAGAACCTGTTGAACAACTTATGTAAAGATGATGGTTTCATGGGTATGTTACACCACAGGGCTCTTTTTCGGTATAGTCTTATTCGATATTTTTATTAATGATACATAGAAGTAAAATATGTTTATGGCATGTTGATTGGAATGCCAGATTATACTAATCTCAATGATCAATAAAGAATAATAAATATTTTAGTTCAGAGAGCAGGAATTCAAATACACACAACATAGTGGTATACTTGCAAACTGGCTCTCTGCGGGGAAAAGAAAAAGAAAAAAAAAAGCCCTGATTTGTAGGGTTTGCTGATTTCCCTGGTATAAATACTCCCACCATGGCAAATTCCAAACTACCAAAGGTTGCTACTGCCAACAAAATTCTTTAATATTTAACAATCAGTTCTTCTGACCCAGTACTAGCTAGATCCAGTACCCTACTGGCCCGGCAGCTGGTGGAAAGAAGGTGAGTTGAGCACAGATAAGTCATCTTCTTTCATACTCTAATTGTTGCTAATGTCTTGGAAAAAGAGAGCTATTTTCTCTACTAAAATAAAAACAATGCAAAAATATGAGGATTACTAACATCTGATCCCAGGGAAGGGGAAAAAGGAAGAAGTAGTGTGGATTGTGGGGGGTAGGAAAACACAAGTTCCATCCAAAAGGGGCAACCACTACCCAGCTCTGCCAACTGTTCCTATGTTGAGAATATGGCTTCAAGGTGGCTTCTGTATGAACAGGGATATATGTTTAAGAGAAGACAGAAATATATATTTTCATGTGAAATCTCATTTTTATACATTGAATTAAAACTTTTTAACACTGTACAGGCCAAACTGTGTCTCTGAGTGGGATCCGATTCATAGGCAACTGCTTCACAATGTTTATTTATGATGATACTGTACTCCAAAGGGAACACAACATGCTAGCATAGTAGATTAAATCTAAATGGGAGATATGAGACAAGTCAAGCCTGAGATAATAACCTCCCACCATTAAAAAATAAAAATACAAAAACTGCATAAACAATACAAGTAAGGAGGTTTCAACTGTCTTTAGATTCAATGAGTCAACAGACAGTGGAAGGTAAATATAAAAAAGGAAGTATGATCTGGGGCTGGACTGAGACAAACATAGGGTTATAAATAAATAAGAAAAGCAACAGATCAGTTTGATGGTGACTTACTAAGCTCAAAACTGAAGTCCTGGTTCTGGTTGGGTTTCATTTTCCAAGCAGGGCTTAGACAATGTCTAAAATGTCCAAAGGAGAGCACTCAAAGAAGGCAGAATATTCAATGCTTCTCTGAGGAGCAAGCTGTTGAAGGAGCTGAAAATATTCAGCCAAGGGTAAGTAAGAGTTGAAGATGAGAGAAGAGAGGGAAGGACAAGTTAGTAGACTTAGAAAATTAGAGGGCTTTCAATAGAAGAATATTAATTTCTTTCATCTGGTCTCAGAGGTCAGGCATGGGATCAAAGGCTGAAGAATAAGTAGGAGTGGAGCTTGGGTGATGGGGAGTTCCCACTTACCATGGGTATGCAGGTAGAGACCAGAAGTGTACTTGATAGGGAGATTTTATGACATAATGAGGCACTGAATGAGGGCTGGCCTAGAAAATAAAGTCTAAAGTTCCTCTCTATTTTACAAAGTTGATCTCGTTCTTCACATTGCCAAATCAACCATCATGATGATATTATTCTGTGTATAGGAGGGATGTCAAGACCAAAACACACCAAGGTAAGGAGAAGGCAACACTTACTAGAACAAGACTCACATATAAGATTCACATGTAGAGAAAACTAGGAGAACAACAAGGGAGCAGAGATACAACCACATAAAACATAAGCTATTCAATCAGAGCTCAAGAAGGGACACGGAAAATCCGAAGAAAAGGTAATGTTAAATGAAAATCCTCAAATCATCTTCAATCTGTACTTCCATAGAAAAGCATTTCATTGAATTTGAGATAGTAAATGAAACCTTTTGGGTCCTTTTTTTGGTAAATATTTTATGGGAAACTTCAATAGAATTTATGCAGTTAAGTCCATATTTCAACAAGGTCTTTCCTGTAGATTTGTTTTAAAGATATAAACTTCACAAATGGTACTCTCAAAAATTTTCTTCCATCAATACAGAACTTTCCCCAACAGATTGAAGAAATGTGTTATAACCCCTGCTGCCAGCAGTGTGGGCATAATGGCAATTTCTCCTCCATGCTATGAAACTTCATGGTTGTGCTATATTATGTTGAAAATCTGCACATCTCAATGGGTTTTCTGTGCATTCCAATGCACTTCAGTGACGATGTGGATCATTGCCATAATACATCATGACTGTTCTAATTACGGTTTCATTATGATGCACCATATCAGGGCTGTCGTAATGTCATGTCAGCACATAGTAAGAATAGTTATGCAATTATGTAATATCTGTTGGAGTACGTAATGTAGGATGGAAAAAAGACACAAGGAGCAGCAATTAATGTAATGGAAACTCAGTTTTCTCCTTTAAAAAAGTTTCCAATTTAAAAGTATTATTTCTTCTGCTTTCCATCCTCTGACCTAAACAAATGCCTTGAAACACATCTATTTTTGTTTCATTGTGCACTACTTTATAATCTGTTGAATTTTTTTTTAAATAAAGCAAAATAAGATGAGAAAAAGGAAATTCCTGACTTTAGCTGTTCCCACATGTCACAGGAAGAATGCGATTTACCTACAATATACTACAAGAAATCCCGTAAAAATCTGAGTGTAGTACATTAAAGTCCACTGAAGGCTTACTATTATGCAAACTTCAAAGACAGTGTCACATTCTTCTCTTCTCCTTGATCGCTTGTGTAGACACGGAACTTCTTACTTTACCCCTTAAAACTTGATCAGCTGTATCTTAGATAAACTCTGATCATGAAATGAAATAAAGCATTGATATCCCTATTTACTTCCCTAAATTATGACCATAAATATACACTTGCCTTTATAGCCTTGTTGCCAAAATATGCCCAAACATGTATAAAAACAGAAATCTTATTATCTATCTTATATTTGAAGAATAAACTCTCAAAGGATGAGGGCTATTCTATTTCTGGCCAGTCATGGAGTACCTTGAATATTTGAGGTCTTCAGTAAACACTGAATCAATGAGTACTTTTTCAAACTAAGCATTATATGAATTGCTGTTTGTTGTTTTAATATACAACCATGGGAGAATTTATATATCAAAGCTTACCCCGTATCTGTGTAGCTGAATTATAGGCTTCTTCAATGCAAGTATTTATAATAGAAATGCTGATGAAGCCTAAACCATGAACATATACAGTTGTGCAGCAGCAGCCATTTCAAATATAGATGTATTTTTAGCATTAGGAGGCACCAAGTTTGTTTAAATCTGGACTTTTTTTTTTTTCAATTGCAAGTAATGTTAATAGCACACTGTAAATGTTAAGGCTAAGTGTGCAATGTCAAAATAGATTGAATCTCTCTGAAAATTGGAAATTCAGGCTTTTCAAACGTAATCCAGATGTTTGGCTTTTATTCAGATTTCAAGAAAGAGGGAACTAATATGATATAAAATTCATACATGCATATTTCATTAGTGCCTTTTGTATCGCTGAATTAAACATTCTGAAACGTGCTTTTCCCAAATCACAGAGTTTTAAACCAAAGCAGTTGCCAAGATGTTGCACACCTCAAAAATAATGCCAAATTAATTTCATAAGGAAGAGACTATATATTTCTCATGTTAATGCTGTTGATAATGTTTCTTCAAGGAGAGTATCTTGCTTTCTCTTTGAGGATGACAAGAAAAATGAGAGGTAGAGCGCTGCAGCCATTATCAAAAAGATTGCTGCAGAACACGGTGACTTCGGCAATCCGAGAATCAGTGGTCTAAATGAAGGCTGAAAGCACTACCCTTCCCCCCATAATGTCATTATCAAAAGCTATCTTATCAAGTTTAGTGCACGTGGGCATTCTTCAGGGTCTATGGACACCAGCACTGAGAAACTCACCATGATTATCCAGAACTCACCACGTCTTAGGTTTTAAGACAGAGCCGATCAAAGCATTTCCAGAGTTGTCCACTACCAAAACACAATGGAAATGCCATGATACCATTATATATTCACATCAAGGCTTTTTCCTTTGTAGTGTATTTCTGACTTTTTAAAGGGTTCTTACATCTATAATCTTAATAGAACCAAAATGCCATGGAATTTTTCTTGGTGACCACCCAAATCCCTGAATTATAAAATATTTGATGCCTTAGGCCACTTTTTGAGGGTACTCTGGTACCTTCACTTCAGATAAGGATGAATGTAGTTTCAGAATTAGATTATAAGTTCCTACAATGGGGGTATATGGTCAGGGATTGTGTGTTGTTCACCCTTTATCCATAACAACTCTTAGCATTATGGGTTAGCTGTGGAAGTTGGAAAATATTTATTCATTTGAATTTCTTCCAAACAAAAGACCAAGTAAGCCTGTATCAGCAGTTGAAATATATGTCAGATATACTATATTAGTACACAGAAATGAGTAGCATGTGATTGCCTCCATTTATCTCTGAACTTCGTATGTTCAGAGAAAAACTATTTGATCACAATCTCCAACACATAAATATTATTCTCAATTTTTAGACAGAAACGGTGAATAAAGTTAATTGTTTCCCATGGCCTGGAATAGTTAACCCAAGAAAAGCTTCTATAGAAATGTATCAAAGAAAAGAGGAAGGTGACAGAAACCTTTTAAATATTTAAGGACACCTTTTAGAAATTCAGTGTTTTCTCAGAGCAATAATATTTGACCAAGATGCAAGACGTGGGTCCAATTTCCAATTCCAACAGCAATATACTATGGATTTTAAAACCTTTCTGTTCTAGCCTCTTTTTCTTTCTTTCTTTTTTTTTTTTTTTTTTTTGGTTTCTTGGAGGGTACATGTCCATATTTACTAGAGAGAGAGCTTCAGAAAATAAATCTTAGAGATTTCAGGCTTTAAGCACTGTTTATTGTTCCAGCATCAGAAAGTCCGACTGTCATTTCAATGGATTGTTTTCTTTTTTGTTCTCCTATGGCAAGCCCATGGGGAAAGTCAGTAATATCGCTTCTGTCTTACAGATTGGAAATTGATACATAGAAGCTAAGTGACTTGCCCAAGGTCAGTAAGACATCACTAAAACTCAGAAACAGAACTTTCAGGAGGAATTTCAGCTTAGTTTGCTATGTCATGCTGTCATTCTTGAAAAAGCATCTTTAGAAATCCATCCAGAATTCTGAGAAAATTGGTAGGCCTTAGGAGTATAAGGTAAATAAATAAGGCCAAGAATGTCATTCAAACGGACTTCAGAGTAGTCAAAACGCACTTGAGAACCCCACCCTTGGAGCTTCGATGGCCAGATTAATTTTGATCTAAATTCATCCTCCAAGCCTCCACAAATTTTTAGTAGCATGAAGTTGAGGCTAAAAGGGCAGATAGGCTCTCAGTGATAGTCACACCTGTTGTTCAGAAGAATGATGGCTCACAGTTTAAAGAAGATCTAGGGTACAGGTGAAAATGTATTAGCATAAACTAAGACTATAAAGACCAAACAGTGGTTATGATAAGAACTTTTGAGCATTTTTCCAGCTATGTAAGGGAGTCTGCCATAAACATTCAAAGACATTTATTAGAATAGCTCCATCAAAGAGAAACACAGTGTGTGAGTGTGTGTGTGTGTGTATGTTTGTCCAATCACAAGAGTGATAAAAGTAAGAAAGAGGAAGGCGTAAAGATTTAAAGGACAAAATGAAAGAAATACACAGACGGATGGAGAGAAAGTAATAAGGAAATAGGGGAAATTACAAAAGTTTCACCAGATAGGGGAAACAATAACTAGTCCACAGAGAATAAACCATAAAAACTACCTAAAAGTAGAGAATGTTGCAGAAGAGGAAGGAGATCACAGCTAGAGAGAAGGTTTTCAGTGAATGGGTCCCCTGAAATAATTGGATGAAAGAAGATGATACTGACAACTTAAAAATTACTGTAAGAGCCGCAAAAATTCAGTAAGTGGAGATTGAAACAAAAAACCCCAAAAGTACCAGGATGTGGCCATTCAGTGCAGCTTTTAGCCATAACACTGGATAACTTCTCAAGACGAAATAGGTACAAACTTTGTGATTGGGAGGATTTTCTCTAAGCACATCAGCAGGGAGCCCCTCAATGGGCACCATTTTCTCTGCGGCTATTCCTTCTGCTTTTGCTCTATTGGTGGCTTGCTCTGTTGAGGGAAGTTATTTCTTATTTTTGTGGTCCCATCTGTAAATCAGGGACAATGGATATCCTCACCACTTACCCACCACAGACGTTTTAAGAAATAAACAGATCTTGTTTGTGTGAAATTTCAGATCTCTATGGAAGATGTGCCGTTTTAAAACAAAGTCTTAGATTTTAATACATATGACTTGTAATATGACTTGTAACATACAACTTTAATACATATGACTTGTAATTCCCATTTCTTTTCATTAACCATCTTAGAAATAAGGTATTGTAACTACTATCCACATTAGATAATAAAATAGGTCACAATGGAGAGGAGACACTGAAAAGGTAAACAATATTTATATATAATACATATATATGAGCTATATATACATAGTCTTCGTCTTTTAGAAAATATATCAACAAAGTGTTACTATTTCTCTCCCCACTTAATGAAGGGAGGAGGGAACATGCTGGTAATACCTAGTAACACTACTTCTCAAAACCTACACACACATAACCATTTGATCACTAGGTTCTATAAACATGGTGACAGAAAAGGACCCATGCCATGCATTTTGTTAATCAATGAGATTCAAGGAGTTTGGCACAAATAAATAAATAAATGAAAATAAAATATAAGCCCGTAATCAGTTTGCCTATTTTTAAGCTTCGTTTGCATTGCTTACTCGCTTTGCCCTTCCCTGTGCCTTAGTTGCTCATCGGGGGATAATATTAATACCACTTTCACAAGGTTACTGTGAGGATTGAATGCACTAATACATGCAAAGATCCTAGAACAACTCCTGTTACATAATAAGCACTAGGTACAAGTGTTTGTTCAAACTTGATCCAAATCATGCCTGCTAAGAAAATATGACCTTTGGCCTAACTTTTCTCGTCTCTTTTATGCCATTAGTTTGTATATTTATGTATATAATTTCCCTTCACTACATAAAACATCGAATCTAGGACTCAATGTTCAAGGGAAAACAATCTTGCCTTTTGCTGACTTGCACTGAACACATGGATGAAAGCTATTAGGAGGTGCTGCTGATTTGCTCCTCTTCCCCAGTGTATCTTCCTGATTTGGATAAAGTACTAGTCATTTATCAAACTAAATCCTAGATCTGAGAGTTCCCCCCACCCTATGATGTATTCCTCTGCAACGTACCTATCTTCGTATCTTTATTCCACTTATTTAAATTCAGTGAGGTCCAGTTCAAATATCATTTCTTCTTATGAAGACATCCAAAGAAGACCAGCATTTTTTTTTTTTTGCTACCACACATATTTGCTATCTTTGCTATTATTTCATGTTTTTTGGTTTTGCTTTTCCAAATGGGTTATAAATTACTAAAGGAAAAGGATAGCCTTCTTTTTATTTTGTTTTTCAGAGCATATAGTAACCCAAACGGATGTTTATTGCCTAATACCAGACATCTTCATTTCTTCTCACTTTTCCTGACTTCTAAAGGAAAGGTGAAATTATTAGACCGTTCATTCCTAATATGTGTTAGACATGAACATGAGACATATGAATATATATTTGAAAATATATATGGTAGGAAATATTTGTGCTTAGGCAAATAGAAAGCAATGCAAATTTCATAAATTATTAGTTGAGCTTGATACTAATTAGTGTAGTTTGCAAAGTGGGAAAAAACTTGTAATCAATTTTTCCTCAAGCACGTATGAATCTGCCTTTAACCAGATAGCTCTCCAGAGAAGTAGCCCCAGTAGGGAATTTGGAATCAGAGAGATTGCCTGTCACTAGGTCTCCCAGGGTAACTCTGAATTCAAACATGAGCCTGTTCTTTACCAAAAATGCCCTAGGGACAATTCTAGTCCTTTCCTCATAGACAGTTAAATGCCTTTAGCAGTATTTGCCATGACATCCAATGTGACAATTCAAATACAAACCAGTGATGTGCATATCGCAACTCAAGCAGAAGGTAAGAACAGGTTGTTTGTACCATATAAAATGACCCATTTTCAATGGAAATAAAAGTGAATATATCTGTTCTATGCTGCAAAGAAATTTGAGGAGGATTTGATCATTCTGTCCAAAGAAAAAGGTAGGAAAATTAAAATGTGTAGAAAATAAGACGTCAAAGAGAAAGCTAAATTTCTGTGACAGATTTAGCAAGACACTGTTCAGAATCCAACTCAAGAGTTATCTACTACTGAATAAAAGTAAAAAGTAAAGGAAAGGGTCTAAGAAGGCTCATAAAATTTGCATTTACTACTACTACCTGAAATGAACTAAAAATAATGTGGCATTTGGAAACTATACGCTTTTTATGGTACTTTGCCACAAAATTATATTTACCCATGAGTTTGTTTCTGTAGCCTTTGAAATCGAGTTCCTATAGTTCTGGTTTTTGCCAGATGGTTCCTAGCCAAATCAACTACTAATTGGAATTATCTTTGATTTCTCACCAGTGAGGCAATATTGAAGTTGGAACGGACCTCTAAGCCACCCAGTCCATCCTCCGCTTTATAGATGAAGAAAACAAAATCTGAGAGGATAAGAGTCATTGCCCAAGGAGAATCCAGCCTCCTTCTCCAGCACTTTATCACACAGCTTTCTAATCTTCCTCACATGGCACTGGTCTTTAGCAAAGCTCACAAATAAGATAAAAGAAAATTCAAAAGGAGAATCTAGAGAATAAAAAAAAACATAAAGAAACTGGAGTACTGATCTGAAGTTCACCCATGCTCTTCAAGAGAAATTAACATAGGGATCCCTGAGGGGCATGGCCTTTGTTTTTCCTGTGGAAGCTTCAAGATTAGTCAATCCTGCTAGGACACAGCTGAGAATAATACTGAGTCATGGTAAACCTCTTACATGATACCCAAACTCCTTTTTTTAAAAACCACTATGATGTAGGTTTGAGTCCACATTTAAATATTTTTTTATTTTGTTTTTACTGTTTTAACTGTTTCTATCTCCGATTTAGAACTCATTTTCTAAATCAGTGTGAATTTATGTTTCAGGATCAAACATAAAATAGTCATTTCATAACAGCAAAGCCACCGGAGAAGTGCTAATAAGAGCAGAATCACAGCCAAAGTTGAAAGAAGTGCATTAGATCCATTTTCTGCTTTCCTTTGGGTCCCACAAGCACAATAGAGCAGAGGAGGCCACCTGGTGGTGAAATGAACCAATTAACCATTTAATGCTACATTGTTGAACAAGGAAAACGGGCAGACTTTTGGGTTGTTATAAGAGGAAAACTAGAACCTTGGCAAAAGAGTGGTAATCAACAGGTATTATTGTGATGCAGACAGAAAATTGAACTGGGAAATCATTCAAGTCTGTAGAATAATGTATATTACTAAAGAGTTGTCATAATAGTTATTTATATACAAGGGAATGGTGAACTTTTCTACAGTCAGATAGTTTAGGCACGCTGGCCATTTGGTCACTGTCAAAATTACTCAGTTCTGTTATGGAAGTATAAAAACAGCCGCAAACAATACATAAATGAATGTGCCTGCCTATGTTCCAATAAAACTTTATTTAAAAAAAAAAAACAACCAACAGGACATGGGCTGGATTCGACCTTCCAGCCGTAGTTTGTTAACCCCTGAGTCTGTATTATGTATTGAGCTACTTACCAAGCAAAAGGCTGAACCCCTTATATACATTACTCATGGAATCCTGGCAACCTTTCAAAGTGGGGGTTTTCCCCACTTCACTGATTTGAAAACTGCAGCTTAAAAAGTTTAAACAATTTGATGGAAAACAAACTACACTCCTTCTAACATAGAAATGCTTTCTGGAGCCTCATGACCATTTTTTCTCTGTGACTACAGCAATCTGTTCTGACCCACCCTGCCATTTATCCTGCAGAGGCTGCTTCTGGTTCTCTCCACGGAGACTTTGCTCCTGTTTCTCCATCTTGCATTCTTTTGAAATGTTGTTTGTCTCCTACCATCTCTTTCTCCATCACTTCTTTTATGTTTAAAAACTTTATGTCAGTTTTCATAACAACAGATGTAAGCAAGCATGAAAAAAGACAAAAGCAATGTATTAAAAATAGATAGCCATGTATACAACAATAAGCCAAGGAAACTGTCATACTGTATATGCTCCAAATGGAATGTGAGCCAAAAGCATGATGCTCACTCTTACATAAATAATATATTACGCATCCACTGGGAGAAGAAGCAGCTCTGTCCCTAAATGGGAAGATTTTTTAGCCCATTTTATATCATTTACTTTTCCTTTTCAAACTTTTTTTTTTTTTTTAGGTATACGATATGTTATACTATCTCAGACAGGCAATATTCCTCTTCCAAACCATCCATGAACTATTTTATTAACTGTTAATAAGAGAGAGTTGAAAAACCTGATGGAGAAATCCATGGAGCTTGGTAAAGCCACTCAAATATATGGACCTACCATCACTACCTCAATATTAGCATATTTTCTCCTACAAAAGAGGAAAGAAGTGGTTTCAGTTAGATAGAGTATAGACAAAACCAACAGAAAGGACTTTTAAAAGATTTTTTAATTTGAAAAGAAACCTGCAAAAGCTTGAGAAATGTGACTATACAGAAAACAGAAAGAAGAGGTTTAATTACCGAGCGTGGATTCTGGCCGATTTGACAATTAAACCTAACAACAGAAGGGATTTATACTAGATATAAGAAGACTTTCAGGGCAGGGAGAGTTGTTAAACATTTTAATGGGAGGCTGTGGAATTCCCTCTGGAAAGATCTTTAATGGAGGACAAATTCTCTCCTATCTGGAATGGATAAAAAACAATCCTTGAAAGAGAGGAAATGAAATGAAGGTCCTTATGAGGTCACTCGCAGTCCTGAAACTCCAGGTAAATTTCTCACTTCCCATGGAAATAAATAACTGTACAAAACCTCTAAGAGATTCACTTTGGGAGATTCCGGAGAAAACACTCATTAAGCAGGCGATTTAAATCAGAAAGTATTTATTGAGTGCCCGATATTACCTAGCCCCGGGGAGAGCAGAGCACAGGTCCCAGCAGCAGTGCTGGACAATGGACAGAGAACACAATTATTCACTTCAGTTAATTTTTTTAAAAAAATCTTTGAACTCCAATCAGCTTTCTGGAACTGTCTATTTCCTGAACTTGGTGAGCTCAAAAAAATCCCACAAGAGCTGGCTGTCACATGAGATTTCTGGCATTACTCATGGTATCCCTGGATCTTTGTGTAAACAGAAAAGGCTTCTGACAGTGTTTCCATACTTCATCTCTTTTTCTAACCCAAACTTGGACGGACGGAGCCTCTTAAACTATCATCAAAACATGGATTATAAAATGCTAGCCAACTTTGAGTTATTTTGCTATATTCCCATGTTGCAGAAGAAGAATTCAATTAGCTCAACTCTAGAGATTCATTTATACTTAAGTTTTAATGAACACGATTTTTGTTCATGGCTTGTAAGAAATCCAGTGATTTACGGAATGGCTCTTTAGCATCAGCAGGCAGAAGAGACTGAGGAAGAAGAGAGAAAGATCACACAGAGGAACGTTCTTCACACATATTTTCAAATCTCAATATGTCCCAGTTGAGGAAAGCTGAGGAGGAAGGACAAAGTTCAATGGGAAGACAGTAAACCCAAGTGGATGTCAAGGACAAAAATAGGGGAAAGAGGTGAATTCATCACAAATCTTTATCAGATTCTAATTTTAAATGGTACATCTTTTAGATTTTTCTTAATTGCATAAAATCATTGAAGCTCACAATTAATGGCTAAGTTAAAAATTTAAATGACTATATGAGAAGATAATTTTTTAGAACTATGAACAGTGTGAAATTTTTTTCAATGAAAGAGTGGGAGACAGTTTCAAAATTACATTTTAACTTTCTCCTGACCTTACAGTGGTCAACCTTAATTTTTTAAAGTTGCATATTCTGAATTAGCCAGCTGTAGCTTTGGAAAGAGGAGTCCATCTTTTTTAGACTCCATCTATCCACCCTCATCACGACGGACCTGGGTTACTTCTTATTGTTTTTCTCACCTTCCTCATGACTACTTCTTTAGACATACCTACTCCTCTGAAGTCAAACCTAATTTTCTACAACAAATATGTCAATAATCTGTCACATTAACTATGGTATAGGAAAAAAAATGTGCTGATATTCCTACCATGTCTAATGACTGTCCACGTTCACCTGCATCTATTGTTCTATTTTTAGTTTTATATTCTTATGGTACATGTTATTACTTATATGTTTAAGTAATCATACTGTCTACATAATCAAGAATGCATGACCAAATAACACAGTCTAGAGGTTGAAGACTAGCCACAGAATTATGGTGATTAGTTGTACATTTTTGTATCGTTTGTCTCAGACATGGGCATCATGATCCTTCCCTTCCTTCCTCCCTCCCTCTTTTTTTCCCAGACACCAACCTGGCCAAATCTGAGTACCCTGAGTATTAAGAACTTCACTCAACAGTACAGTTTTTAAAGGAGAGCAACTGTTGGTTTTGTTTTTATATACTATAAGAAGAGGCCATGAGGTTTCAGACTGAATGACCACCGCATGAAAATAGGGTTGTTTTCTTGCAAAAATAATGAATTGATAGCATAGTTCCAATCAGGAGGATTTAATTAAAAGCTTATTAAATAAATCTATTTGAAAAGTGTTTCTCAATATGTATTTATTGTATTTCTATTATGTGCCAGGTACGACACTAGGCAGTGGAGATACGGCAATAAATGATGCAGACAGGAACCTTGCCCTCCTGGAGTGTGGAGTCTAACAAAAATTATAATCATTCATTCTCACATTTGGTCCACAAAGTCCAAACCTATCATCACTATTAAAAAGTATGCATTTAATTATAACAAAGTACTCATGGCTAAATTATTCTCAAGGAAGGCTCTGTTAGGGAGGCACCTATGAATACTGACAGGGTAAAACTATTATAACGAAGGTAGCAAAATTGAATATGCCAAGACTTAGAACATAGAAATGAGCTCCAAACTGAAGCTTAGAATATATATGAAGAAGTTTGTGTATATATTTACATATGCGTGATTTAAATGTCTCGGGACTACCAGCATATTTGGTCCAAGGAATCTGGTTTCACCCAAATTCAATCCTTATGAATGATACTTTTAACTAGATGAGTTAGTATTTTGTATACGTGTATATATGTGTTAACACACATAAATGTGTGTGCATGTGTGTATATACCCTTTCCACGAACTTCCTAGTTTTCAATGGATACAATAAGACGACAAGGGAAATATCACGAATCACAAATTTTCTTTAAGTCATTATCAATGAGCATATAGAATCAATTACTTAGGAAAGCAGCTGAAATAGTAAGTTCAGAGGAGTTACAGGGGTGTATAGATGTCCTTCTGGGGAAAGGCTCTGTGGTCTAAAGAAGTTTGGAAGAAAAATTAGAATCAACCCCAGAAGCATTAGCCTGGCTTGACTCTTTTCTGGCTTCAGCAAGAGAAAATGGGCATGTGAGTATATGTGTGTGTGTGTGTGTGTGTGTGTGTGCGCGCGCGCGCGTGCACGCACATGTGTGGGTAGTGTATATATGTTTATGTTTTGTGTCTTATGTAAATGAATGAAGGTTCAGCAGGAAGACCACTGCTTCCCTTTCAGCTTACCCCAGTGTGCCTCATTAGGAACAGAGTGTCGCAGAAGTGCCTAGTTTAAGAATGTATGAGGTTCACAAATGCCAACATTATTAAAAAATATGCTTGGGAATGCCCTTGTTTCTGAGAACTGAAATTGCCTCCTTGACAAGACTGGAAAATGTTTTTTTTGCAAATGATATTCCTCTAGAGTATCTCTCCATGGGGACCCTTCCTCAGTGACTCCCTTTGGCAATAACAGGATCCATGAGGTTGAATCTTCCTAGGGCAATGCTGCCTTTAGTGCACTCCCCCCAACAAACATAAATATTTTCAGCCTTAGCTTTCCTGAATCTAACAAAATATAGGGGGGTCCCTGTTCCACATGGCAACATTCTCCTAGGGTGCTGAGGTGCTTAAGAAAGTTTGAGGGTTTTCACAGAATAGCCTGATGATTGGCTAAGGAGCAAACCCAAGTCTATCATGTTTTCTCTGCTGATGTGCCATTTAATATTATAGGAACTTCCTTCTCTCTGGCACTAGAAGCTCATGCAGAGGGAGGAAAATGCACTTGCAAGAATTTTGCCTAAAGTAAAGGAGAAGATATAAGGCAATAATGAGCAGGCAAATAGTGCGTGAAAGATTATGGGCATTAAAGGCAACCAGATTGGGTTCAAACTCTGACTTATTTACTTATTTCTGTGGTAGCTACTGAAACAGCTCAACAACTATTTCTAGTCTTCTGCCTTTCAGGCACATAGTAGGGATGCATTTCCCTATCAACTTTGGAATTAGGTGGGGCCGTGTGATTAGTTCTAGCCAATGATTCTGAGAGGAAGAAACATGTTTCCCTTCCAGGTAGAAGGTTTAATGTCAAGAGGGAGACCCTCCAGAACTCTCTTTTCCCTTTGTTGCATTGAGAGAATATTTAGTTCATTAGTCTGAGTCCTGGAGTAAGAACAGTGCCAAGCAGAGCCCATAGCCAACCTGTGATGGATGAATAGTATGTGTGAGAAATAAATCTTTGTAACTTTAAACCTTTGAGATTTGGAGGTTGTTCAGAATCTCAGCAAGCCCTAGCCTAACCTGAGAAACTGGTTCTTTTAAGCTAGTCACTTAACCTCTCTGTTTTTGCTCATATCCATGAAACGGGGGGAATAATCCATTGTGAGAGCATTAAACAAGCTCATGTGTATAGGGCATAAAAAGTCAAATAGTAAGATTTGATCAATTTAGTTTTTTTTTCCTTCCATCCTACTCCTATCTCATAACTCCCCCCCCCAGACACACACAATTCCCTTTTTATCAAATGGTGAAATAACAACTGTCCTTGGTCCCTTTTGTAGATTTCTTCTCTCTACAGATTCCATCTTCCCTTCCTAGTGCCCTTCCATTTAAACGAAATGTTAACATTGGCACTTAAGCCAGTATTATTCTCCTGCCCCTTGAGTATATCTGCATCCAGTAGAATGCATTCTTTTTATCTCAAAGAAATTAATCTTAAGGATGGGATTTAAGGCAGTATGGACATTTAGTAATGGGAATAGTTGGCTTGGGGAATTTCTAATACTCCAAGAGTGATGTCCCCTGGACAACCACAAATCTACCTCTTTCTAAAGTTAGACATGGTAGTGAGATAAGGACAAGAAAACAGGAGGTTAAAGAATTTATCTGAAAAAGTACTATGATTGAGCTTTTCCCACCCAGGGTTTTCCAGACTATTCTGAACAGGTACCAGGACTTCATTTTTTTCTTTTTCTTTTCTTTTTTAAATATAGAATGTGTCACAAATTTGCATGTCATCGTTGGTGGGGGGTGGAGCACGCTAATCTTCTATCATTCTAATTTTAATATATGTGCTGCCAAAAAGACCACCGGGACTTTTTTTGAAATAACCAAAATGCTATCTAGGTACCCTTCTAGCCCTAACTTCCAGTTTTAGGAATAGATGCATGAAATCCTAATAAATTGTAAAAGCTAGAGTAATCATAAGGGCAAAATATTTGGATTCAACAGCATATCTTACACACTTGGTAATGTTATGATATAACTTATGTTGTAAGTTACAAGATTTCGTGGTGTAGTGATAATCTAGTTAGGATAACCAATGCCTTCCCAATACAGGCAGTTACAGTTATGACAACCAGTGCCTTCCTGATGTAATTACATGGAACATTAAACCTAACATTTATCCTTTTTATAGCAAGACCCTTTTGTCAATGATAATACTTGGTTTTCATCTTTAAACTTTGGTATTCCTTTTTTTTTCCAACAAAATAAATAACTCTCAGTTATACCATGTGAGGTTTAATCACACATCCTAGGTTGTTTTGTTTTGTTTGTTTTTCTAGCTACAAAGCACATCAGCCCATATATGAATATAACCATTAAAGATAAGTAATTTCAAAACAGGCAATGCTAAAAAGTAGGTGAGGGACATTTCCATGGACTCACTGACCTGAAACCTAACACACTGTATCGAGCAGATCTGCAGCCCAAGGTGACAGCGAATCTAACAAGAACCCTTTCTTATAAGTAGCTTACGTGTTCCTCTAATTCATGTCATAAAAACCAGAAAGAAATCTCCAAACATGTGGGGTGAAAGACAAATCTCTCAGCTTAACACAGGAGGGAAACACTGCACATTCACATCTAATTAACAAAAAGTCGTTTTTTCAAAAGTTAAAGGTGGAAATTTTTGCGATTTAATCCCAAATTTTATTAGCAAACTCTAATGATTATCCTGATTGCAATTAATAAAAGCTCCCAAACAGGTCAACTCATTTAAGTGCTATCTGTAATCATTTGGATTTTAACATGATGGTTATTACTTATTACCCTGAAACCAAGCCGCGCAATGAGATATTGATTACTTTTAACCTTTAGATCCAAGGATTCAAGAAAGGTCAGAGGAGGGGAATACTACACCTTTCTTGGCTGGCAAACGTATTGCCTTCAGGAGAATTCAAATGATTCCCATTGGCCAAGTAGATCCAAGATTAGTTTATTCTCTGGGCTGACAAGAAATGATGATGCTTTTCAAAATCACATCCAGCATGTATTTAGTGAAGTGTTACATATATATAACCAGTGGCCTCAAGATGTGCTTCACATCGCAGCAACTCTCAGGCTGTTAACCCTTGAACAAGTTTTGTTCATGGAAGCATCTTTGTTGGGATGAGATCCTAAATGTAGTGGCTTTAATTGGAATAAACTCATCTCATTAAATTCTCTTGTGGGTTCCAAAAGGCTGAACACAATCTCTGGCCACTGCTGACCACTAGCATTTCTTTGGGTTTTCTTTTTTCCATGACAACATTTAGAAATATTTTTCGCATTTGGGCCACCGAAAAGCAAGGAGTTCTTGGTGGGGTCCAGCAGAATTACGGGCAAGGGAAACATAACTGTTATGTGTTAGATTAATTTGCAGAACACTTGGCATTATTACTGCCAAGTCGTCAAATTGTTCCAAGTTGTTCCGGAAGGTTGTTATTAATAGTATGTTTTCTGAGGAAAGTTCTGTCTACTTTTGGAACTGCATTTCTGTTGCCAAGGAAACTCCTTTAAGCACAGTTTTCTAGGAGCACACTGCTGCTTTTGTTTGCCAGTGTCCTATTCATATCATCTAAGTAAGCGTTTTACATGCTCCAGCCTTCAGTCCCAAATGTTGAAGTTTTAGCCCATTTAAGTTGCTTTTTCAAACACAGCTTATGCCTGCTATGATTTCCCTCTTTCTCTCCCCCCTTTTCTCTCTCCCTCTCTATCCACAGCGCCTCTCTCCCCGCCTTCTTCCCACTCTCCCTCCAACACGCCCCACTCTTACTATTCAAGGTTTATTTTTTAAAACAGTTGCATTAGGGGAGATAGTTTTCACGAGTTTTTGATAAATTAACTTCAATTTGAATAATAATTCCATAGGTTGTAGCATTAGTCCTTCAAGTGTTAATTATCTTTTCACTTTAAAATTAATGTAGTCATTTCCTCCTGACTCCTCTACCCCATTTATTGAAGTGCTGAGGAAAACATGTCATTGAGTCCTGAGCCAGCCCTGTTGTTGTGATTAAGCGTGGTCACATGGCCCATCTCTGCCAAAAGGAGGGCCCTGAGAAAAGGTGACAAAGACAGTGATTTCCTGTCAGCAAAGAGTACGACAGGGCTGTCTAGAAGTGATGCAAATGAGGGGAACTTTCCCCACGGCTTGTTTGATCCACTCTAGGCCAAAGCAGGCCAGGCCAGGCAGAGAGGGAGCCGCACAATACAGCAGAGGCAGTCCCGAGAGCCAACGCACCTTCCGGACAGTAGCTCACCCACCAGAGACAAAAACTGCTGGCGGCCCTTCCCTTCCTTGCCCCTCTGCACACAGAGCCAACTATTTCTTGGCCTACTATTCTCTTAACATCCTTCTTTTTTTTTCCTCTTTCCCCTCTTAAAAAAGTGATTCAAATAGGAATTATAAGCGCCAGCAAAAACAGCATTTCCTATATTGTTCAGAAAGCACATCCGTCTACTTTTTCTTCTAAGCATTTTCAGGATGAGTTTTGTCCTCTCTCAAGAAAGAAAAGAAAAAGATCTACAGTTGTCTTCATAGCAAACCCAGATTCACCAAAGCTCACATTAAGATGACAATTATCTAGGACTTTGTAGCTTTAATAAACACGGAACAACAAATTCCTTTCTAAAGAGCAGTGGAGGCAGCCTGGATTTTCCTATTCTGATCACTTTTAAAATGACTAATGTTATTTGAAATATTATAATGATTTTAAGCATATTCTTCTTATCTTAATGGAGTTTTAATCTAACATACAATTAAGCTCTACAATTAATCTACTGAGAAAGAGGTAAAAAATTATCATTAGGTTCTTGTGCCTGATATATCTGGTACATTTTTACCTTGACTGCTTCAATAACTAGTAATTTGCTTCATTTTGGTACTGAAATTCCAACCTAAGGCCTAATTAGCAGAATTTAATTTTCTTAAAAGATTTATTTATTTAAGAGAGAGAGACAGAGACAGAGAAAAAACCAGTGGTGGGAGGGGAGGGAGCGGGAGAGAAATCTCAAGTAGACTCTCTGCTGAGCGTGGGGCCAGATAAGGGGCTCAATCCCGGAACCCTGAGATCATGACTTGAGTCAAAAACAAGTCAGATGCTTAACCGACTGAGCCACCCAGGCACCCCCAGAATATAGAATTTTTTGACACATACTTTTGTTCTGTACACCAACATGTAAAAATTCTTTTTTTTTAAAGGGAATGGATTTTCTTCTATTTTAAGCCCAGCTACTACAACCTGGACTATGAACCACCCTAGTATTACAATTTTAGGAGCTTAGGTTCAGTCATAAAGGTATCATACTACAGCTGAAATTATTCTGATCAATCTGGTACAGAACAAAAAAAAATGAACTGTTGCAGAGGGTTGATATTTGTGAATTTATAGAATACAGGGGTAGCAGGATTAATCTGTTTTCTGTGATGGTTCATAGCCATGACAACATCATTTTGGCATCAATAGTTATAAAATAACAAGTCAACTATGCCCCATTTTTCTTTTTACACTGTGCTTCATATTCCCCAGAATTTCTAATCCTACTCCATACTCATTTCTTTTAAAAAGTTATAATGCTTATCTTTTAATACACACCCGAATTCTCTAAAAGTGACAATTTTCTCCTTTAAAATGTATCTCTTTCTCTTATCTTTTTTTTCCCTAAAACAATTCTTCTTTCAGTGTTTAGTTCTCTTTTTATTTGTTTGGATTTTATTTTTTTAGAATTTTCTTATTTGTTCATCCACCCATGATCTTAGTTTACTCTTTTTGTTTTGTTTTAGATTACTCATTTTTGTTTGGTTAGTTGTGTATTAACTAATTTCCACTGTTTTTCTTTCTCTTCAAGGTGATAGTTCTCCCTCACTTTCCCAATACCCTCTTCTTTTCTTTTTTTTATTTTAAAGATTTTATTTATTTATTTCACAGAGAGAGAAATCACAAGTAAGCAGAGAGGCAGGCAGAGAGAGAGGGAGAAGCAGAGAGAGAAATCACAAGAAAGCAGAGAGGCAGGTAGAGAGAAGCAGGCAAGTAAGCAGAGAGGCAGGTAGAGAGAGAGGGAGAAGCAGGCTGCCCGCTGAACAGAGAGCCTGATGCAGGGCTCGATCCCAGGACCCTGAGATCATGACCTGAGCTGAAGGCAGAGGCTTAACTCACTGAGCCACCCAGGAGCCCCAGCTTCTTCTTTTCAAGTATGTAATATTGATGTCTTCTCTTATTAATCTCACCTGGCCAAACTATCGTTGAAGAAGAGCTGTGTTCAAAGTCTGTAAATGTTATCTGGCAACAGAGTTAAAGAAAAACAATTCACTTGTTAAAAAGATTATGTTTAGGGGCGCCTGGGTGGCTCAGTGGGTTAAGCTTCTGCCTTCGGCTCAGGTCATGATCCCAGAGTCCTGGGATCAAGCCCCGCATCTGGCTCTCTGCTCAGCAGGGAGTCTGCTTCCCCACCCCCCACCCCTCGTCTGCCTGCCTCTCTGCCTACTTGTGATTTCTGTCAAATAAATAAATAAAATCTTAAAAAAAAGTATTATGTTTAGAAACTTACTTATAAGAAATATTGTGGTTAAACATTTCACTACCATGCCATTCTAATCCCTTACATTAAAAAAAAAAAAAATTCCTAACAGAAAGTGTTTTCATATCTAAGTATCAAAACAAACTTAATTTCTTCAAAGGAAGTGTAATATTTTTTTCTCAGGGAAAATGTAAATTTTGCAATTAAGTGCATTTCCTTCTTTGCTTTTACTACCAGGAAATCCAAAGTGAAATTTTAGTATCTTTAGTAAGTGCATAGGACCATACAGTCTAAATGCCTATATATTAACTCTTCTCACTGAAAGAGACTAGTCTACGTTTATTTTCCCCAGTTCTGATTTATACTTATGTGTTAAAAATATTTTTAAGGGTTTCTTGTGAATTCTTATAAGCAACCTCAAATCCAGAGCAGAGTTAAAAAATCTGTTTAGTGAGCACTGGATTATGCAAAATGGGCAGTCCTTTTCCATTTACACAGCAGACATATTTGTTTAATACTTATACCAACAGGGGCACCTGAGTGGCCCAGTGGGTTAAGCCTCTGCTTTCAGCTCAGGTCATGATCTCAGGGTCCTGGGATCGAGCCCCGCATCAGGCTTTCTGCTCAGCAGGGAGCCTGCTTCCTCCTCTCTCTCTGCCTGCCTCTCTGCCTACTCGTGATCTCTGTCTGTCAAATAAATAAAATCTTTAAAGAAAAAATACTTATACCAACAGAGAAAGATAGAGGACACTTGCATTTTTCCCATAAAAGCAGAACTATATGAGAGTAGCTAGTCCTCAAAATGAAATATAAAATCTCCTGTGTAAATTCCTTGAAAGTATAAAGGCCTTAGTTAAAATGGGTACTAATGTTACATAATCTTTCAGCTGTAAGCATTATTTTAGTCCCTTAGAAATCATATAAGTTAATACTTTGTTGATGAGGAGCAGCTAAGCCATCCTCTCAAGGAACAAATCTATAAATACGGTGCTTTCGTGAGCTTCCTACTCTCTGAAAACAGCTCTTGTTCAAGTATAACAATAATTGCCAGAATGCAACTTTTGAATGTGGCCCTTGAAATTAACCCTTGGACTCTGGAAGCCCATACCAATCCAGGCTCACTAAGGGCTCTGTTGTCTGGGCTTTGTAGGTGGCAGAGAATGGGCAGTGCTCTGTGGCAAGGGAAGGAGCCCCTGACCGCGCACAGCCTCACAGCACTCCCTAGTCAGCTGTGTCTGCCACCGAGGGCAGGACAGCAACAAGCAGCAGCCTGAGCTCCAGCCTCTCCGATCTCGATGATGCTTCTAGGTCACTCAGTCTATAAAATTCACAGGATGGGGGAGGAGATGTCTTGAGCTTCCCTAAGCCCAAGAATAATGCCACCTTTGATCTGTAGAAATGAAAAAAAATGGAGCTTTTCCTTTGCAAGTGGGTTTTAAATATTTCTCCATTAATAGTTAATGCACATGCAGACCGGCAGAGTGACAGCTCCCCATGATTATGAATTCCGGCTTCGTAACTCCAGTCCAAATAGGAGCTGAACTTTCAAAATCACGGTGGTTACTTTTGACAAATTAAATTGTCCTACTTAGGAAGGTAGGAGGAATGAAGAAAAAGAAAGTGAGAGAGTGGGAGCAAATTCTCCTTGGAGGTGATTCTCAGATTGAGGAAGAAAAAACAAGAAAGAACTACTTTTGTGTTTTCTAGGCTGACAATACTGCCAGTGTTTATTAGAAAAAAGCTATAGAAGGTCCCTGCTCAGAGGTTGGGCAAGTGGGCCAGACAAAGACGGGAGAATGAAAGACACTGGCAGGATGGCTCACTGTCTCAAAATAAGGAAGAAAATATTTTTGAGGGAGTGGTCATTTTTAAATAAGAATCAAGTTGCTCTTAAGACCCTGCTGTTGAAAGTTAATTAGAAAGAAAATGGTCTTAAATTTCTAAAGAACAGAAAATAACAAGAAATGGTTTAAACAGAAAATTCTACTTTGTTGTCCTTCATAATGCTAGGATTCTAAATTATGTCAGGTGGTGTCAATGTATTCTTTGCCCGTTAAATCTAATTCTTTTCCTTTAAGAAGTCCCTATGGTATTTTGCTGGCTTGGGGTAACCAACATATCACAACAGGTGTCCAGCCCAGGAGCTCTGCTGAATGAATAATCGAAGGTATTTATCTGGAGTTACATATCTAGGGGTTAAGGACAGACGATTTTCTGGCAGAGACTAGAGTATAAAATAAATAGGGAAAGTCAGGCAAGTAGTGCCTGGTGTGGAAAAGGCTTAAAAACTCTTCACTCTTGTTAACTACCATCTTAGTAGGCTTTCTCTAAACCAACATTTCCAAATGTGGACTTTGGGGAATCACCCTAAGTCTGTGTAGTACATGTCACAAGTCGGGATCTGGGTGGGCATGACTATCTACTCCAGGAAAGGAGCCGAATGATGAAATACAGAGAGGCCCCCAAGGAGAGGAGAGAAAAGGTTTTGAATTCTACTGTAACAAGAATCATGCTTGGTCTATGGCCACTGGGATTTTACCATCACTCAGGTGAAGGTCTCTCTGAAAGCTTTCACTTTTGTTCTTTATGATAATATCAGCAATCATGAACTTCATTCTCACCCTTCGTTTTTTGGTATATGTGCTGCTGAACGAAGTGAGCACTCATCCTTGACTTTTGAACTCAACAACTGTTATATTCAGTATCAGCTATGTAAGGTGTTTTGCTTAACAATGTATAAAATCCAAGAGCAAGGCATTTTTCTTAGTGTTATAGAAGCATTTTAAGAAAGGAAGATGATGTACATAGGTTGAGCTGGACTGGAGTGCCGTGGTATGGGTTGGGCATCCTGTTGAATGGTCTTGAAGACTAGGAAATGTGAATAGTAAATGCCCCACAGGGGAAGGGTGAGAATGAAGTTCATGATTGCTGATATTATAAAAAATATATTATATTTATATTATATATATATATATATCATATATATATGATAGTATAAAAAAGAATGGTTTTGTCCCAAATGTCAGTGGTGCCCTTGATGAAAAATGCTGATAGAGCACTGGTATCTTTCAGGGACAACAAATTTAAAGATTAAAGTTTCAAATGGTATTGAAAGCAGAGGAAGGCCTGGGGACCAACTGAGAAGCGCTATTACTCTGGGGTCTCTGTGATCCATAGGCTCAAAACCCTCCTCCCCCAGGTCATCAGTTCAGTTGATTTCTGAAAAGGCACATTGATTGGAACAGAGGAATGGGACATGGAAAATGTTGACCTAACCTGAGAATCCCTGAGGATTCTAGATGAAGACCTGAAATTAATTTTCCTCCACCAATTTTTCTAATTCGGGATCCACCCTAAGTTCTCAATGACTCCTTACTCAATATCCTCAGATTGCTCTGGAGGTTCCTAAACCTCTGGAATAATGTGGGGGCTTGTGTAAAGGAAGACTCTACAGATCTGTAGCATTTGCCCTTGGTGTATAGCTCAATCTTTAATTTTGCTTATAAGCCAAATGCAAAGTTAGGGCCAGTCTCATGAACTTAGCTGCGTTAACATCTCAGAGCAAAAAGATGATGACAGGACGTGAGTCACAAATAAAGAACCCCAGTATGGAAAATGTTTGGGAAAATGCTATAATCCAAGAGTGTGAGTGGGTGGAATAATGGCCTTCATTATACCAGAATGGGAATTCTCAGGCAGAGCACTTATAAGGAAACCACAAGAAAAAAAAGACTGATTTCCTATTAATTGTGATGTAAATTATATGGATGTGATTTTGACAAAGAATAGCACTACTGCTGAAAAAAAAGTTGTGGTTTATGTGCAAAATGCAAAATGCATCAAGAAGAAAAGAAATCTTATTTGGCATCATGAGTGCAATAACATCTGAGATAATGGCTTATGGTTAGTTAATTTTTGTATTATTTTTTTCCTGTTTGGTTCAATTTTTAATGCTTATTGGGAATGAAACTAATATTTTTCTATCAATAAATTGATAAGATTAATGGGCATTTTTCATACATAATTCTTGATCCTGACATGAAATGTGAACTCACCTTGCTTTGTTTACATTAGCTAAAGACTGTTATTCCAGACATGTTATGCTAGAAGATATACTGGGTAGGTTTGTTGTTAATGTGGATGGCTACCCATCCAGGAAATGGCTAGTAGTCAACAAACTCGATTAATGTTGGGTAGAATTCTTTCAGGAATAAAATATCACCATTTGCTGACTCCTTGGGGAGCTTATATCTTCTCTTAACCAAGATGATTCTCAGGGGACACTAATTAAAGTCAACCCGACCCTTGAAAAGTATAAATAAACTTCTCTCTTTAGAGAAGGTAAAAGTTAAAATAACATATTTAGGAAAGGTAACTTAAAATGATAAAAAATGAGGAAGAAAGGAGACAACTTTTACTTGACCTTGAATGTACTTCTTATTCTACAAGAAATTTTTAAAAGCTAGAGGGTAGTTGTTTCTTGTCATTATACTGTTGCTGATTCTGTGGTTAGTTATTAATTTTATTTTTTATGATTCACAATCTGCTCTTTGAAATATGCCATATGCTCAAAGCAATTCAAGGATGACAACTGTCAGAATTACTCCAATAAAAATTGCCTAAATGAGGAAGATTTACTGCAATCTGATATTTCAGTGGAAAGTCCCTCTATCCTCCCCGACAGCTTTTGCAGACGCTGTGAATCTTGCAACCATTTTTTCAGTCAAAATCATATAGCTGTTTTGTAAGAACTTCTAAGACTATTTAAGTAGAATTGGTAAAACATATTAAGCTAAGGGTGAATTAGCAGACACGGAAAAACAATATAGATAGTTATTAGATGGATTGCCTGCAATCAATATGTAAGTTCCAAGCCAGTTTTCTTAAATCACACACAAATGTATTGAGTTGATATGACAACGTCTGCTCTGTGTATCACTAATAAACATTAAATTGAACAATCCCTGTACCCTGGAAGTAGCAAGTCAAACTGGAGGCAAATTTCTTTTTTTCTCTGGAAAGATCTAAGGGGTGGATAGAATCCACCTGAGTGCTCCAATGAAAACACATTTTGTTAAATGTTACCAGTCCATTTATCCTTCATTTTGTTTCAGTCTATTTATTAATGCGGTTTCATTTATTGCTATTCATCTTGGAGATAAATCTTTGTCCTTCTATAGAATTACACCAAATAGAATGTGATAAAGGGAACTTTCTTGCAATTATGATGTCGGTGCAGCCTGTCAGCACACAAGGGATGGAAATGAGTTTGGGGACAGGGAAGGGAATTCTAATAGACACCATGATACATACAATGAACGCAAAGATATCCTGAGAGAGAGAGAGACTTGTCAGGCTAATCAGATCTTCCACAGCAAGGTAAAGGCAAGAAGGGTAGCTCTAACCTTGTAAAGATGCTGCTGCTGCTCCTCTGACATCATCAGGTCGTGGCTGTCCATCACGAGGGACTCCATGTCAATCAGCCAATCCCAGAGCTCCTGATATTCCGAATCAAAGTCCAGAAGCCTGAAGATAAGGCACAAAATGTATTATGCATAAATACAGTGTAGTTGTTAAAATCTCATATTAGAATAATATATTCTTGAAAACCCATGATGTTCCTAGGTGATACCTGTGAAAAGAGAAGGGAAAAATTCTCGGTGTGGTTATGCAGTGGGCAAAATAGAAACTCAAGCCTCTGACATAGCATTTCTTAGATTTTGAAAACATAACATGTTATTCCAGGGCTCATACCTGAGATGTATCAAGACTATTTCCATTCGCTAACCCTTTTTGAGGATTTACAGCACTTGAACAAAATGACTACTACTATGTCCTTGGAAGAGAGCACTGCCATATTTAACTGAGAAATGAAGGGTCAGGGCCTTGTGAAAGGAACAGGGTCCAGAATTTTGGGTCAGAATAGCACCATCAAAATTCAAACCTCTTTCTTTCCCACTAGATTTTCATAGATGTCGCATCTGAAATACATTTATGATTAAGAATACTAATTCAAGGGGCGCCTGTGTGGTTCAGTGGGCTAAAGCCTCTGCCTTTGGCTCTGGTCATGATCTCAGGGTCCTGGGATCAAGCCCCACATCAGGCTCTCTGCCCAAAAGGGAGCCTGCTTCCTCCTCTCTCTCTCTCTCTCTCTCTCTCTCTGCCTGCTTCTCTGCCTACTTGTGATCTCTGTCTGTGAAATAAATAAATAAAATCTTAAAAAAAAAAAAAACTAATTCAACTAATTTCTCTACAACCATCACAATTTATTATCCAATCTGAAATATCATTTTCCCCGGGAAATGACTCAATCATTTATTTGTCCCTCTGCTGTCTATCTGCCTATCTCTGCAAACATATATCCTACATTTATTGTCATGGATGAGTAGCCAGCATTTCAGCTTAACACTCAGAGATAGGCTTGAGTGACTCTGGTAAGCCGGTGAGAACCAGGGGCAGATCCAGTATTAGACAGGTGTTCCCCACAGACGTGTAGGAAACAAAGGTAAGGACAGGAAGTCAAAACAATGAATCTTTGAATAGCCAGCAATCATTAAAATTCAAAGGAGGATCACTATGGTTTTCAACAAAATAAATCATTAGAATAAGGAGCTTAAAAGGATTAATGTGATTCTCTATTGAAAGCCTGGTGAATAAGTAAAGCCCAGATTCTTCTAAAACACTGTGATCAGAAAATGAAAGTGCAGGATGAAAAACTATGACTTTGTCCTTCCCCCCAAAATCATCTCCCTAAAAGAAACCACATCCTTGCCAAACTGTAACAGAGCAAAACCCTATCAGGACCAGCAAAGCAGCAGACTCAAGTATGAATCTGGATTTATCAAGTGAGTATCTTTACTACCTTGTTCCTGTCTCTATACATTAAATGGCTACTTTCCACAAAAATGAACATTCACTTTTCATCATTTAATTTAATCTTAATCGATCTGTCAAAGAAAACTGAAGGTGTGTCTGGTGACCGAGGAGACTAGATCTAGAACAGCTTGTTTTATTTTAATTATCTTACCATAATTACAAAGATTACTGATGAAGACCATAAGCACCCAGCGGCAAGGATTGTCACTGGCTGACATGTAGGATTGACGTTTAACTGAATGCTGATGTTGGATACCGGTGATGTGACCAAAAGCTTCAGAAAGGCTCTGGTGGCCTAGAGCAGGGTTTCTCAGATTTAATGTGCACATGACAGAGATGAGGATTTTGTTGAAATGCAGGTCCTGATTCAGTAATTTTAGGGTGGGGCCTGAGATTCTGCATTCAGGCCTCGCTTTGAATAGCAAGGAATTCCAGCAAACACGAGAAATCTGAACTAGTATCCCATTTCAAAATACTAAAAAACAAACAAAACCACTGTAACAGGGACAAACCACCAAGCTTTGTTTATTAACTCTGAGCGACTAATAAGGAATGACTAACAAGGATTTGCTCACAGGACATGGACAATCATTTAGAAATACCACCTGAATTACAGTCATCATTTCTCTCTCCTTGCACCCTCCCACATTTTAGCCATAAAGACAGGAGAAAGTCGGGGGTGGGTGGGTGTGCACTTGGGTGACTGAGTCAGTTAAACGTCTGCCTGCAGCTCTGGTCATGATCCCAGGGTCCTGGCATGGACCCCCATGTTGTGCCCATGCTCAGTGGGGAGCCTGCCTCTCCTCTCCCTCTGCCATTCCTCCTGCTTGTAGTCTCTGGCTCTCCCTATCTCTCTGTCAAATGAATAAATAAAAATTTTTTAAAAAGGGAAATGTCACCCCCCAAATTAAGGAAGTATGATTCTGGGGAATAGTAAAAATTGCAAAGGAGAAATAAAGGGAAAAGCTCACCCTTTCCATAACAGTGGATTTAAATAAGACAGAAATAAAGGCAAGAGGGGCTCCCGCTAAGATGTGGATCCTTCCCTATCTTGGACTAAGACTGGGAAAGGAGGTATGTGAGACAGGTTGAAAGGAAAGTCAAAAGCACCAGGATGTCAGCTCCATTTACTGCTTGGAAGTCTGGGAAGAGACTTCACCATCACCTGGAGTGGGAACACTACAATCAGAGAACTTTGGTCAGGACTCCCTTTGCTACCTGTTCTTTTATCCTCTGGATGAGGACACTGTTCTCTCACTCCCCACCCGACCCTCCCCCACCAAGAGGTTTCTAGGAGTTCACCCGGTGAATCTGACAGAGGTGCTGCCATGGCAACAAAGGCACACTGACTCCAAGGAGAGGCGGGGGGGCCTCTGAAGTCAGATCTCAGAGAGTTGGCAGGGTTGAGATGAGGCTTATTCAGCAGAAATACCTCCTGACCAAGCCAAGAGATAACAACATAGCCACAGGCCCCTGTGGGGATCAACTTTGGAATACCTAGGGCAAAATCCATTCAAACGAAACCAGACAGCCCCTACCCAAGGGCCTTGGTGAGCCCAGGGAAACTCATCACACCTCAGAATCACAAGGTCACATAAACCCAGATGCCATCTTAGAAAAAAGAAGGGAGAGAAATAAATCTGAAAAACAACATTGACCCCAAGAGGTAGCTCCCCAATGATGATGTTAATTTATTAGGAGACGCTATAAGCATTGTGTTAAAGAGCTGGGCCTTTGATCTTGAAGCAAGCTTTTCCCTTGTTTACCAAGAAATTATGTGCTTAGGATGTCTCATAAAAACTATCAGTCAGCAAGGAGAATAAAGGGGCCTGTTTTCCTCTTTCATATGTGCATGAAGAAAAGAAATTTTGATTAGGACCAAACAATTCAAGGGTAAGAAATGAATTTATCTTCCATTTCTAGTGCTCAGCATAGCACCTGGTGAACGATGATGAGTGAAGGTAGATACTGAAGCCACAAACCTTTAGTTGGGCAAGAGTGACTTCAGAAGAGCAGCATGTGGCAGAGACAATAGGATCTCCTCCCCCGATGCCAATAACAGCACAACCCGTGCCACAGAAAGGCTTGGTCCCTCCTTCTGAAGGTGAGGTTTTGCCTTCAAGTCCATGATAATGATGCATTTCTTACTTACAGATTATGTGCAGTAGCTTCTCAATTGAGGTGAGTTCTCCCCTCTCCATTCCTCCTACATCTTCCCCTTTTCTACACTGAAAATTAAGGAGACTGAAATAAACCAAACATACATTACATGGTAAAATACTCAGAACCATGACATCTTTTCACTGGCTCTTAACCATACCTTTCTATCTACGGAGCTTTATGATTCCCTTTAGCAAGGGCCTTGGAACAAAAACCCATTTCTTCTAGTTAAATGTACCTCAACTTTCTTCTCAGAGAGTCTACACAGAAGACCCACAAGAGGCAAATGAACCTAACACAGATGCTCCCCCTTTCTTCAGTCTAGTCTATTTTCATTTTAGCCAAGAATATGTAAGCTTGAGTTTGTTAGCTACAGTAAATGCTTTGGTTTTATATTTTGCTTCATTAGTATAGAATCGACAGTAGTGTTTTCCAAACAACAATTCTCATAAGGTCCTAATACTGAAGACAAAAACATTTCTTTTAAGCATTTGTGCCTAATTTCAGATTCTTGGCCACGTGTTAATTCCCAGCTTAGAAAAGACCTCAGAACTTTCCAAATTTAGTGAAATCAAATATGTAACTTCGTAGCAAATCACAAACAAATTACTAGAATTTCTTTCTTGATTCTTCAAAAGCTTCTGAAATGAATGAAATTAAGTGTGTTCATTATTTCAGGAAAATTCTTAGGTAAGAAAGTAGCTTACTTTCTTATGTTTATGTTACCTGCAAAGGTGTGTGAAGTGTTTTTCAAGTAATTTTGTGCAAGACGGTGTCTTCCAGGCAAAGTGCCAGGTACTATACAGGAAAACAGAGAGGATCAGAGATGAGTGAATTTATCAAGGGTAGCTAGAACTAGTTAACAGTTTTATATCCCTTTGAGGAATATGCTGATTCTATCAATTGAATTCAGAACGAGGTTCTTTTCTTGAATTCATGGTGACAAGGTCCTAGTCTCTCTTTTTAGAAGAGAGAGAGAGGCAGCTGAAATTGTGGCAGGTGGCTCACAATCTTATAAGGGATATAAATATGGGAACTACTCTTTTGGAGGGATTTTCCTCATAAAATTTTCTGTCGTGTTTCGATTTGTGTTAATTCCTCCACTCAAATATGTAATCTATTCGCTATTAAAAGATCTCAAAGCATAACTTTTCAGTAGCCTATGAATCTGTTATATTCTTTATGAAAATGTTACAAAGCAAACTCATAAATACTCTAGGAAAGTGTTATAAAGCAAACACATCACCAAAATGGTTTTCTTTTGGATTCTTCTCCTTTAAATTGCCATATACTCGATCTGAAATGGGTTCACAATAAAAGAGTTGGACACTGTTGTAGGTATAATATTCCCATTTTAGGAGATTGAAAGCTTATGCATGTGATGAGGAGAAACAGCCTTCTAACTCAAAGTCCATTTTCATTAGATAAGTGCAGAATTATGAACATGTTTAACTCACAGAGAATTTAACAGAGATGTAGACAAGACTATGGAGAAATAAATGTGCAAATTTTTCTTTAATGTTTATTTCTAAGTTTGGGTTAACTAGTTTGGGTAAATTGACAAAAAAAATTCCCAAAATCCTGTCTGCCATTTTACTCTGCTTTCTCAAGGTTACAAAAAGATTCTAGGGCTTTTCACCGCAGAAATAAAATACTAACAAGCTTATTCAGTATCATTTTTCTGCAGATTGGATAGCAATACATTATTTGTAAGGCTAGCATAGTTTAAGAAATAATCCTTCCTCTAAACCCTGATGGGAGTTATGTTTGACTAGCTAAGTGTTTGAATACATAAATGCATTCAGCCTTTGGTATTTAAAGTGAGCATCATTAACTCAACATTTCAACTTAAACTTTGCTTAAAAGATAAAGTTTCACCCAAGTGAAATCAATGGAAGGTGTGTGTGAATATATGAGGTTTCAGCTTGGCCCACTGAGGAATTTTGATTAAAACAGACAACCAAATGAAGAAATCATCAAAATAGAGCAATTATTGGTTGAAGAAAAGATAACACTAAAAAGTCCTGGCAGTTTTTCTACTAAGTCTGAGTCATATATATTTGGGAGCTAAATTTAAGACTCCATCTTTCATATGCTTAATGGTTCATTTCACACAAACATATCCAAAAACACAGAACTGATTCCTGAAATACCAGCTTCTGTATAGTGGGACTTCTATTAAATGATCCAATTTTCCTAGCTTCTTTAGCATATTGATTCTTTCCCCATATATTCACTAAGTGTTCACTGTTAACATTATTTGCTCAAGGAAGTTTGCCTCTGTTTTTCAAAAAAGACACTAAAGGTAGTGGTAACAAAATCTTGTACAAATATGGTTTAAGAATTTTACTGAAGTAAAATACTAATCACAGATCCAAATTTCCCGTCACCCTTTACTCCATGTGGCATGTAAGCACAGAAGGGAGATGGAACAGGGGCACCTGCCCCACTCATAGTATCATTAAAGAATAAAATTCAGCTTTCTAGACATGGAATCTGATATGCACAGTTGCATGTAGAATCCCTTTCCACTCTAAACATATTAAAGTGTGGACACTAATTTACTATTTTGAATGAAAATTCATGAGCAACTTCCTCAAGAGAAAAGCAGCCTGCCTTTGCCATTAATAAATAAAAAGGAATATGGAGTTCTTTCCCGCAGTAATTTTCTCAACTCTCATATATGCCCACATACATGTGAAAATGCCTGAGAAAAAGAAAATCAACCCTACAAATTTGTTAATGACTGGCCCCACTTTCTCATGGACTCACGGGTGGCCTGTCCATAAACAGTGGTTACTGTGACAAAAGCCATGGGGCAGAACAAAATTCTAACCTCCGAGGTTAGAAAATATCAATTAGAAATATCGCCGCAGACTTCTGGGTGTATTGGGAGGCTTCTGTGAGGCTGTCAGGAAGTCAGACCCTTATCTAAATTCCCAGATAAACACACTGGACCAAGTTCTAGCCAAAGAGCTGGAAACATTCTGAAGAATTTAGAATTGGTAGTGATTCAGACACAAATGGAGGGACACTACAAAGCAAGAGATGATGTCATTTAAAGAGAAGAAAAGAATAAATATTCCCATGTTATCCTCTGTGTGTTAGAGGGGACTAGATCTACACATGCTGTTGGCACAGTGGGGTGAACTGGGCAGCCTACCCTTTTGTCAAAGGACTACCCCACCCTAGGCCTCACTGGTTCTCAAAGATTTAGTAGGCAATAAAGAGTATTTACTCCTAGGGTTCAGGGAAGAAGTAAATAATCTGGAAATTACTCTCTGCCACTTAATCTCTAACAATAGGCTGGCAGCAGAATTAATATGGAGAGCCCACCTAGAATGATCTCCATCACCGAGGCCGACCTGCCCAGAGAGTGTTATGCTCAGACTACAGGGTTTTAGTTACTTGTAGAACTGCTTTTACTGAATTATGCTTTGACATCATTTCTTCAACCTACATTTACAAATTGCTCTGGGAATTTCATTTCTCTTGTATGGATGTAGTATCACAGAAGCCTGTCTTCTTAAAGAACTACCAGAGAAACTCCTCAGGTCTCAGTGGCATAAGAAGCTGTGCTTCCCTCGATATATATTATTTTTAATCTTAGGACACCATGAATTTTATGATGGAGGAGACTTTTTTTTTCTTTTCTTTAGTATGGAAAATTGAGAGCCAAATTACAACCCTTCTTGAGGACATGCGGAGAATACGCATTTGTTTGTTTTCTTACACACATTTTACTTTTGCTTAACTTATTTCAGTCAAATATTTATCTTATTTTATTGTAAATAGTTTGGTAAGTTGACTCAAATCCTTTGTGAAGAAGATGGGGGAATGAATAAAGGAATAAATTTTAACAAGAAGAGTTAAGCTCTGCCCATTACAACGAGGTAGATTAACTCTGTCTTTGGTACCCTCTAATTGTCCCTGCTAGCATCTCTCTGCCTCTTCAGTGGGCCTCATCAATTCTCCAAAGCACTACAAAAATTAACATGGAAGGGAGATACAAATAAGTATCTTTCTTAGTTGACTTATTTTATTTTTTTAAAGAATTTATTTATTTATGTGACACAGAGAGAGAGATCACAAGTAGGCAGAGAGGCAGGCAGAGAGAGAGGGGGAAGCAGGCTCCCCGCTGAGCAGAGGGCCCGATGCGGGGCTCGATCCCAGGACCCTGAGATCATGACCTGAGCTGAAGGCAGAGGCTTAACCCACTGAGCCACCCAGGCGCCCCAGTAGTTGATTTATTTTTAACATGGAAGTAATAGTTCCCCAGAAAGTACGCTTCTGCCTCTCTGGTTTGCCCTTTGCTGGATCCTGGCACAGATGGCATTAGATCACTGAAGTGGAAGACTGTTCAGGTCTAAAATTAGTTTAATGTATTTGCGCATTAAAAGGGTATAATATCATGACTCCAATGAGTACATTTCTACCAGTGAGATTTTTTGTTTTTAGCTCAGAAAGACCTATTCTAATAATTGCATAATACCCAGAATATCAGTCACCCAGAAGGTAGCCACACACTTCTTGCTCCTTTTGACTGCATGATGTATTGTGATCTGAGTATTTAATAACAGCAGAGTACAAAAGATGGAGCAAAAACAAAACAAAACAAAAAAATAAAAAAACAAACCACAGAATGCACACCGATCAGCTATTCAGTAGATTGAGACAGGACAAGAGTCAGAGGAAGAAAGTGGAAATTCATGGTGTAAGTAAAGTTTCTTTGGGTTGCCTAGTGATTGGTCTGTGAGTGCATTACCAACGTTAGCACAAATAAGAGATAGTACTCCATTTTATGGCTGGTGTGTACCAAAAAGAAGACATTTTATGTAGCAATGTTCCCGAAACACCCACTGAGCACAAATTCAAAATGGTCATTCTGTGTGAGGGAAAGAGTGTGAGTAGGCATCTATGTTCGTCTATCTGCAGAAGCCGTATTACTGGCACGGTCTCAACAGAAAGTGAGGACGATCACCCTGCAGCAGTAAAATCCAGGGTGATTATATCCCTTCTCAGGTGGTTAAAATCATTCAGTGTATCTTACTGCTTAATTAATTTAGAGAATCAAATTTGATCTTTAATCAAACAATAGTTTAAATAGTGATGTATTTGTTTTCATTTGTCAAAATCATTTCCCTTTGGTGATGCTTTATAGATATCTGTGCGTGTTTTTTCATAGCAATACAGAGATGCTTCCTTTTCTGAAGGAAAATGGCCTCATCCTTTCTGCCAAACTTAACCTTTCATCCATATAAAGTCCATTTACTTCAGCCTCTTGTGCTTGGGAATTACCTATATATCCTGTTTGTATTTGGGAGTAAAATTTACACCAAAACCTTGTGTGATGAGGAGTGGATTACTTGTATATTCTCAGATACAGGGCATAGGTCTTGACTATGTCTCCATCTGCAGACATTGCCCGAGTTTCCCTATCGCCAGAGGAAGCCTGGCATATGACCAATGAGACTGAGGTATCTTCTAGAACTTTATCACAGGAGTAGAAGTCCCTAAGAACTCCTGTTCCCAGGAAGCAGAGTCAAAAAAGAGTTCCATGCCCCTCTGCTTCAACAACATCAAATGGTTATTTATAGTAGCCCTCAATACACACATAGTCTCACACATACATAGCCTCCCTACAAAGTTAGTCTTGTAGCTGAAATCCTCACCTTCCTTCTACCTGACCTTTTTCTAATAGCTAATATCTGTGCACCTTTTACGAGAGCTCAGATATTCCCTCCCATCATAAATCTCCCCGGTCAAGGCACCTGGGTGTCTCAGTGGGTTAAGCCTCTGCCTTCAGCTCAGGTCATGATCTCAGGGTCCTGGGATTGAGCCCCACATCGGGCTCTCTGCTCAGTGGGGAGCCTGCTTCTCCCTCCCTCTGCCTGCCTCTCTGCCTACTTGTGACCTCTCTCTGTCAAATAAATAAATAAAATCTTTAAAAAAAAAAAATCTCCCTGATTAGGCAGACCTCCTAGGTACCCCCATAGTACACTCTACCTTGAATTTTACTGTTTCATAAGAATGTATCTGAGTGTCTTTGTCTTTCTCCCTCATGAGACCAAGGACTACAGAGATTTAAGTTTTTTGTATCTTTTCTATTCCTAGCATCTCATACCACTCCCTGCAACATAGTTTCTCAAAGTATATTTCATTAACTAATTTTTATATATCTATTACATTACAAGTATTTTAGGTATTTTCTTTTCAATTATTGTATTTCTGTGAGACAAAAGTATATGGAGTAGGGTGTAATAGGTGAAGGGGATTAAGCACAAACTTCCAGTTATAAAATTAGTAAGACACAGAGATGAAAAGTAGAGCATATGGAATATGGTCAGCCATATTGTAATAACACTGTATGGTGACAGACAGTAACTACACTTATGGTGAGCACTGCTCAATGTATGGAATTGCTGAATCACTACATTATGCACCTGAAACCAATATAGCATTATATGTCAACTATACATTGGTAATAAAAAATTAATAAAAAATTTAAGAATACGAAGTAGGCTGGGATAACTATTCCCATTTTACAGACAGAGATATTGCCTTTTGAGGAAGTTAAGTGTCCCAATCAAGTTACACAGCTAAAAAGCAGCGAAATGCCAACCTGAACTCCAGTCTCTAATTTTTAATCTAGGAGATACTCTCTCCTCCTCTCTCTGCGTGCCTCTCTGCCTACTTGTGATCTCTGTCAAATAAATTAAAAAAAAAAAACTTAAAAAAAATTAGACTAGAGGGATTTAATGAGTATCTCTAAAGGTTAAAATCATTTGTGTCACTGGAAGCTATCTGAGGAGTCCTAATTCACTCTAATATCTAGGATCCCAAGCTTTTACCTGAACTTTGAGACAGAAAATAACAGGTGACTATAATCCTAAATTCCTGCCAATCAAGATACCACCTGGAATTCTCAATGATGGAACTTTTATTTTGGAAGACTTGTTTAATATAGCAGGAAAGATTCCAACTGAAATCAAAATGTTCAGATTACCCATACTTTTTTCAAACAAACATTCCTTAAAGATAATGTCATGTCCATCTGGGTGGAGGAGTACTTTACCATAATGTAAGTTCCACCTCTCAAAGCCTCTGCTACCCCAGAGTTACCACACTGTCCTCGTTCATGGTTGAGGAGCCCCAAACATTCCTGAGCTCTAGACCTGCTCTCTGGGCATTTACACTTGGATGTTCCACAGACCATCTAAAGAGCCATGTCTCGAACACTCAGCTTCTTTCCTCCACTCCTGTTCTTCCTTTTTCTTCCCCACCTCAGTGAGTGATATGTCCTTCTATCTGTCAAAGGGCACAAGCCCAAATCATGGAAATCCATTCTTCAATTCCCCCTCATTTAATGGTCCCTACACACGTGGTGGCCAAAGCCTGTCTTCAACTTTCTTCTTTCAGTTTCCATTGGAAACTTGGAGCTTCCATTGTTATAATCCTAGCTCAGGTCCTATTTCTAACTTGAATGACTGGAATAGCATCTTAATGGAGCAATGCCTACTCTTGTTCATGCCAATCTATTCTCCACACCACTGATGGAATATTGTTTCAAAACTGACATGCCGGGCAGTCTTCACTGGCTCTACAAGTTTGTACACACTGCTAACTCCATAGGAAGCATTCTCATGGTCACTTCTGGCCATGAGGCATATTCCATGACACTTCTGGAAGGTCTTCCTGATTTACATCCATCTGCCACACACTCCGTCCCATTGTCTACGCATCCCCGGTACAGCCTGCACGTAACAGTTGTTCAACAAATATTCAATGTTAAATGACGCAAAGGTCATTTGAATCTAAATCCTCCTATTTTCTTTCTCCTCCCTGAACTAGGAATTAGAACATGAGAATGGCTCCTTTCTCTCTCTTTCTCATTCTCCTCATCTGATGGGTCATCAATTCTTTCTGGCTTTAGTTCCAATTCAATCTCCACATTCTCAATTAATTTCTAAATTAAAATCTTCACTGACTAAAGCAGTGTTTCTCAAACAGCAGCATCATAATCACCTGGAGGGCTCATTAAACAAAGGTTGCTGGTCCCCAGCTCTAGACTTTCCAATTTAGTAGGTCTGGAGTGGGACTAAGAATTGGCATTTCTAACAAATTCCCAGGAAATACTGATACTGCTGGTTCAAAGAACACACTTTGAAAACCACTAGTGCAAAGGTTCTCAACTGGAAGTGGGCATTAGAACACATTTATATCTTGGCTCGTGCCTGTCTATTGAATCAAAATTTTCAGTGGGGTGGGGTAGGCAGGCATTTCTTAGCTTAAAGGTGCCTCAGGTGATTCTGATGCACGCACTACCCTGGTCAAGAACCATGAATTCAATAATTAACTCCAGGAGCAGGACTTCACCTTCTTCACAAGCCTTGTTTTTGACACACACCCAACTTTCCATTCTGCTTTATGGTCAGATGGAAGCAGCGGGCAGCTGATTATTCCAGACCTTTGCTCCCTTTCTCTGAGCCCCAGATCACTTTGAGCTACTCATTTACACATCCATTCATTGACTGAGCATCTAGCACACACCAAGCACCAGAAGCAGGGCAGAGTGTGGAGAGCATGACATACACAGCTTGGCCTCATGGAGCCCACCCTCTTCCTCCGAGCACCCCTAGCACCCCCTGCTTCCCCTTATCTCTCATTTCCCAGGTAAATACTGGCTTACTGCCACACTTTTTTGCTAGACTGTAAGGCAGGGACCATTGTCTGTCTTTGGGGGTGCTCAATAAACATTTGTTCAGATTAAACTGAAAAGCTCTTCCCCTGATCCAGCCTTCTTTCTTTTTTATTTGAGTAGAGTTGACACATTATATTACATTAGTTTCAGGTGTACAACTTAGTGATTGGACAGGTTTGTACGTTATGCTATGTTCACCATAAGTATAGCTACCATCTGTCCCATTACATCACTATTACAATATGATGGACTGTATTCCCTATGTTCTGCTTTATGTTCCTGTGACTTATTCCATCACTGGAGGCCTATATCTTCCTTTCCCCTTCACCCATTTTGCTTACTTCCTACCCCCTCCCCTCTGTCAGCCGTCAGCTTGTTCTCTGTAGCTATCATTCTGATTCTGCTTTTTGTTTGTTCATTTTTTTTAGACCCCATTTATGAATGGAATCTTATGGTATTTGTCTTTCTCAGTCTGATTCATTTCACTTAGCTAATACCCTCTAGGTCTATCCATGTTGTTTTAGATGGTATGATCTCATCCTTTTCTATGACTTTGTAATATTCCATTGTGTATACATGCCACGTTTTCCTTATCCATTCCTCTATCAGTGGACATTTAGGCTACTTCTGTGCCTTGTCTATTGTAAATAATGATGCAATACACACAGGCAAGAATATATAATGAAGAAAAGACAGTCTTTTCAATAAAAATGGTGCTGGGAAAACTGGAGAGCTACATGTTAAAAAAAAAAAAAACTGGACTACTTTCTCTTGTTTTGAGAGAGAGAGGGTGAGATAGAGAGCAGGAGGCAGAGGAAGAGAGAGAATCTTAAGCAGACTCCATGCCCAGTGCAGAGCTGTGGGACTTGATCTCACAACCCTAAGATCATGATCTAAGCCAAAATCAGGAGTCGGATGCTTAACTGACTGAACACCTAACCACCCCAAAATTGGACTACTTTCTAACAGCATACACAAAAATGAATTCAAAATGGATTAAAAACCTAAATAAATGTGAGACCCAAGACCATAAAAATCCTAGAAGAGAACACAGGCAAACAGTAATTTCTCTGACATCAGCCACAGCAACATATTTCTAGACACATCTCCTAAGGCAAGGGAAACAAAAGCAAAAATAAACTACCAAAATAAAAAGCTTTTGCAGAGCAAAGGCAACCATCAGTAAAACAAAAAGACAACCTACTGAATAGGAGAGGATATTTGCAAATGACCTTTCTGATCAAAAGTTAATATCTAAAGTATATAAGGAACTTACACAACTCAACACCAAAAAGCCAAATAATCCAATTTTTAGAAAATGGGCAGAGCACTTAGACACTTTCCCAAAGAAGACATACAGATGGCCAACAGACACATGAAAAGATGCTCACCATCACTGACCAAGCCTTCTTTCAAAAATTATGGACCAAGTCCATAACCCTCTCTCTGCTGTCTTTCCTGATCTGCTCCAAGTTCCCCACCACGGTCAGAATTGAGCTCTGCCTTCCAGGAGCCACAGCCCCTACCCAATAAAGACCTCAAACTTATCACTTAACGGTCCTTTCGTCTACATTGCTTACAAACTGGCGCCTCCTACCAAACTGTGAGCATCTCCTTTTGGCCTTTAATCTCTATACTTCCTATCAGTAATATTTGGCAAATTAATGAAATTGATTTTATTTTCACTTATGCTTACCTCCCAATCGTTTTGCCCAAACTTCCTTGTGGCTTTAATGAAATCTCCTTAAGACTCTTCAATTTCTCCAGAGTAGAAAAATACCATAATTTAATTTCATACACTATGGAATACCCACAGCAGAGGATTCAGAGGAAGAAGGTGTTTCTCAAGGTCTGAATGAAATCCTCAGAGTGAACTGTCCACTCAGCACTGAGGTCTCAGCTGCAACTTAAACAATCATCCCGGGCATGCCAGTCACCTAGCCTTTTTGCCGTCCAGTACTATGATTTATAAACTGAACAAAAGACATGGTTTGTGATCGACAGTAAGTCCTGACAGCAAGTAGGATGCTACTTAGTGAATTAAACAGCATCTCTGAAATTCATTTCAAAAATGAAATCAGACAACCTCTTGATAGAAAGAGGTGTCAGGAAGAGATGGGTACACTTCACAAAATATACAGAAGGTTAAGTGTTCTTGATAAACTCTGCTCAGGTCATCGTGCCACTCACACAGTAGGCCTTCAGGGAATATTGACTGGGTGAAAGAAACAAAACCATCTGTAAGCGCTTTCATTTAAATTGGCAGGCATGAAAAACAACAGTCTGCTCCCACAGAGAATGACTCATGCATCGCATGTCCCTCCTGGAAGCCAGTTTCCCGTTTTGTGATGCGGGAGCCAGTGCCAAATGTCTCCCATAGGTAAACAACGCTGTTACTAGTGCTCACACAGCCTCACATACACTCAGGGAGATCTTTCCGCCACACATATTCACGACGGTTAAACACACAGTTCGTAGTTGTATATAAGTTCTGTTCTATCACCTTGATGGCGAACTTTTCATCAAGCCAGAGAAGTTAAAATTCATTTCTAAGCAATACTGTGGTTATGTAAACTTTGTAGAAATTTAAGATCACATTCTATCCAGCAGCTGAGTCTTCCCTGGAGTAGCTTATACATTTTTTTCAACCACATACTCTTAGTACTCATGTAGACATGGGGAGGAAATAAAAACACATGAATTGTATCACTGGCTTAATTTTCTCTTTGGTGGCTTGGACATCTGTATCTGGAATGAAGACCCTAGAAAGCCCACACTGTTCCCACAGTTGCTTATTGGAAACAATGCTCATTCTATGCAACAAAAGGAACGGTTAATGAGGTTTATGTATCATTGGAGCAGATAATTTTACAAGGCTGTGTTCTTAAGGCTCCAGAATTAAGGATTTGACTGTGGGAGCAGGGAGTCTTAGGGGCAGGACACCCCAGATAACCTCACCCACATGCATTCCTCCAACAATGCTTTTCTGTATATAAACAGAAAATAGAAAGGAGTATATGGTTTTTGTCCTTAGGATTAATAGCTGCCTTTCCTCAGCACACTCTTCAGTCACTGCACAATGCACAGCCTTCAGCACCCCAAGGAGCATAAACAAAGGATATCAGGCAAGTTCACCTACTCCCACTTCACAGAACAATGCTTGTTGTTGACTAAGCAATTCCCAGGGCAAATGTATGATTTGTGGAGCCCAGAGTAAGTACTCAGGTTGAGTCCTTGGAATCTGAGGTCAGAAGCACGTGGCGCCCGCTCAGTCCCCAGGGCTTTTAGAAAACATGAGAATGTGACCTAAAGTTTGTGCTTGCATCCACACCAAAGACTATTTAGGCATTGAGAGAAATTAAAGCACATTAAAGCCTCAAAACAGCTTATTGTTCATGCTCCAAGATTTAACCTTTTCTTTCTTATTTGCTGCTATGCTTTTCTTTTTATGAGTCCTTAGGAACATCTCCTGAATCACATAAGATAAATCAAATATATACATAATGTGTTTATTTATAAAATAACCCTGCTAGAGCAGCAAACTACATAGGTTTGAAAATTTGAAATTTGAATATTTGAAAAGTCCATTGCCATTTCCTAAATAGAATTATGACTCTTCTCCTCTCCCTGGATTCTTAGAACCTGGGTTATATCACAAGACAGAATTTATAATCGGTACTTAATTTATCCCCAAATATCTGTAACTATAAGCACTTAAAATACAAATGCAAACAAATGCATGAAAAGATTTCTTTCCTCTTGACTTTTCAGGAAATATTTTGGCTACAGTCACACCCCATAGGTTTATATGACGTTTAATAACATGTAATGGAACTTGGGGGAACAGTTTCTCCCCCGTGCTGTCTGGCTCATGTATAAAACTGAAATAGGTTACTGTTTCCATTTTTATGAGTATACTATTATTAAGTCATTAAAATAATGAAATAATTAAATTTAATTAGTACTCTTTTATCCTTTAATAATTACCTATAAAATAATAGAACTGAGCCTGAAAAGACAAAAAGAGAAAAAACCGTACGTATACACACACAATATTTGCGTAACTTTAAAGCCACCTGGAAATATCTGAAGGCATGAGTTAATTATTTAATAGTATGGGGAGTTAGTATAAGGTAAATACAGCCATATGTCTCAGGACGAATGAAACTGGTGGGTCACTGAAGCTGTTTGGTCCTTTCACATACCATAGGCAATGCTAGCGCTAGTCTGTTATTCCAATTGACTTTATGTGATGCCTAGTGGCTAACCCAGGGTCTCTAAAGAATTATTAAATATCTGTGTTGTCAGGAAAATTATGTTCTCCCAAATTTCCAGTGAGCTTTTGATATTTAAAAGTTCCTTGGGTAGACCTTAAAATAAATGGTAAAATTTTAAAAGGGGGACAAAACACAGAAAAAAGATTTATGAAGAAGAAAGACCAACACCATAGGCCCAGTGTAGTTCCACAAACGCTCCTACCATATCTGCTTTGAAACAGAGATTCAAAACTTGTAAAAAGGCTGCTTTGAAAAAAGAACCACCAAGTTAGGATGTCCTGGGCTAGATGACAGGGGCGACTAAAATCCACAGTTCCTGCACAAATGCAACAGGACACACATGCCTCCTCTCCCGAGCCTGCCTGGGTCTGTGTGCTGAGGAGGAAATGCCTGTCACACACCAACTGGGTGGCGAATCACTGAAAAAGTAGAGATTAGCAACAAACAACAAAAACGAATAGCTCCCTACCCATTGCCTCCCACTGAATGAACTTTTGACATATCGGCAAACTCTTCTTTCCTCTTGCTGCTGCTGGTGTACTGCTCACTGTAGAGCTTGAGGGACATCTGCTCAACAGCATCTCTTTGTGCTTCCAGGTAGCACAGCTGAACCTCAGTCTGGAGAGAGAAACAAAGAGGAACTGCTGTGTTAATCCAGAAGGAATGCATTTCAAGTGAGGTGTAACAACTCAAAGAATGGGAATTGTTCACATCATTATACTGCTCCTTTTCGGGCTGGATTTAATGGGATCAGCTGGGCATATTACAGAATTATATTTTAGATCTGAATCTTATAAGTTCCTCCTTAAAATACGACCTGAATAAATGAACTCTCAAAAGACTCAGTAAATATCACCAAATATCCCTGAGATCATAATACTGTATGATGAGATTTTACATAAAAATTCTGTGAAATTCCTTAATAATATTCTTCCTCATATTGCCACATATGCAACATTTATTTTTTAAAGATCTCCCTCCAACCCATACATTTGCATGGACACATATTCTGAACGTTTCTCATTATCTTCCCTGAGAAGAATAAAAAAGCCTAGTACCAATTCTCATACATCTTCACTAGAGACAATAGACTTCGTTTATTACATTTTTTGGGTCCTCTGTATTATCATCTTAATTTAAAAACAGAAGGAATAGTGATTTTGCTGTGTTGGTTTGAATTGTTATATCTTTCAGAGTTACTTGAGGCTTACTGTAGTAAAGAGAGGTAGTAAGTTCATCATGCTGTTTTCTATCAAGCCAAGGCCAAAAGAATGCTGAATAATATTTGGCATCGAAATGTACTGAATAGATGCTTTATTTATTGCAGCTGTTATGATCCCTGTGGCTTTAGGGCTCCCCAGAACACCAGATGAGACCAAGAATCCTTGCCCATGGTAACAGGGAGGGGAAAATGCTGAGTTCGCGTGCACTGTGGACCAAAGGAACTCTTCTTTCTTTTGGCCCTACCTCACTAAATCCAGGCACGTCTGTTCACATTTCTGATAAGCCTTCAAACTGTTACTTCTTTTTAATTTAATTACATATTGTGTTAAAAACAGTTCTCGGTCAGCTGCTGGGTAGTTGCCAGCATTCCACAACGTTTAAGAAAAGCCACGTCAGACAAGACCTTCTGCTATTTATAAGCCAACCAAGGCCTTTTGCCTGATCTTGGTCTTTATAGACTTGACCGTGGAAGAGAAAACAAACCCCAAGCAGCATTATAAAGTGGCAGCTGTTTAAAAGAGCAAATCAGGACTCTGTAAATGAAAAGGGTGGTTTATGAAATGTAAGATCTCAAGCCATTCCAGAGTTCCTAAGTTGTTGCTTTCTACAAGCAGTTAATTATGAGTGCTGTAGACTACGGAGGAGGAACTTTAAAAAAATGCAAAAATTACTATATTCTTATCATTGAAGTTTCAGAAGTCAGTTAAAAACTATAATCTGCATTTGGTTCATGTGAACCTCTCTTGCCTAAACTAATTGGAAATTAATAATCAAAGAACTGAAAAACAATAATCCTCCCAAATGCTAACCCTTTTCTACCTTTCCCTTCAAGACTGTACAGATAATGAGGAGATCATCCCACATCAAGTATTCTGTTGAAAACCCCATTCAAATAGTGTATCTGCACCATTACATGCCAAGAACCATGTCTGATCCCTAGAGGTTCTCATTAGTTTTTAACCATCCTAAGGCAACAAACTGGACCACTCCTTGTTCTGGATAATGATCTCACAAATGTGTGCCACTGGTCACAAAAAGAGTCATCAAGAGTGAGGTCAACTTCATGTAGACACCACTGCCAGCGAAAAATAATTGGAACTCATCCCTTTGAGATCCTAGGCCATCTCTGTGTACAAAGAGACACGCCTCACATATGACAGGGATACATGGAAAAGAGTCCAGAGAACAATGCTGAGAGCAACTTAAAAGATAATTAGTCACTATGAAAATGATTGAAATGTTGCAATGTAAGACTTTTATTGCACAACATCCCACAGGCATTTGACATAGGAAACTTCCCTGCACTAACAAAGAGATGAATTAGACGGCCCAAGTCTTTCCTATCCATCTCTATTTCCCTCTCTGCTTTCAGTGATTCATTCCTAAAAGTGATGATAAAAATAGAACCAAAGTAGCTCCTTCTGCTAAGGTTGAATGGCTTTGCCAGTCTAAATCTCTCTGCAGACTGGTTAAATTTTTCTCATACTATATCTTAGTCTGAAGATAAATTTTTAGGAGGAAGATTTGAAGAAAGTACACTTCTTAAAAAAATAGTAAAACTGGATCTCTGGTTAAAAGAATTTTATTTACTAATATTTATGATAGTAGAGGATATTTTTGGACTATATTTTATAATTTAGCTCAGCTTGATTAAATAACATTACTGATGGGTTATCAATAGAATTGGCAACTTATATCATTAAGGAAAATAAAAAGGAGTAAGAGAGAATAGATTCAGTGACAGATCAACCTGTTACCTCCTGGTCAAAGAGGCCCATGTGCCATCAATGGGAGTAGGTGTTTAAAAAAGAGCACTATGGATGGATGAAACAGATGAGCTGGATTTGAATCTTTTGGTTTGAGGGACTGATGGAATACAAAAATGAGATGTTCAGTAAGCAAGTGGAAATATTAAGCCTAATATATAAACCTAGAAGCAACAGTTGGCATTAGGAGATGAAATGAGAATGCCATGGGAGAGCATATATGATGCCAGAAAGAGGATCCTTCTCACTTATTCTCCTTGAAGTCTGCATTACCCCTTGGCTGACCTAATGTGATGGGTTCTCTATCATTCTCCCTCTTTTCCTTCTCCACCACCCCCAAATCTGTCTTACGATAGCTCATTGATTGATTTCTGAATCATAGCTGAGATCACTGGTTGTTGTTGCTTCAGGGCTTAATTCTAGACTACTTTTCTTTGTTGATACTATTTCCCATGGCTTTCAATGCAGTCTATATAGTAATGGCTTCCAATCTTCTCCTCTGAGCTCCACACTTACATATCTAACCAACCACCTAATGTTGCTACTTGTTTTTATTTTAAGGCAGGAGAACTCAAAACAGAACTCTCCATTCTCATCCTCACCACACCCCTCAGGACTTAGGTCTTCCCTTTCAAACAAATGGCACCATGTGTTGCTCAGGTCAGAAAACTGAAAGTCTCATTAACTACTCCTTTTCTTATTTCCCACAGCCATTTACTCACTAAATTTCATTGATTCCTCTCCCAAAATGTCTCTCCAGCCTTTTGGCCCTGTCTGTCAGCCTCGTCCAAGCCTTCGTCCCCTCTCCCCAGCAGTACAACAATATCTTCTAATGTGTATCCCTCCTCATCCATTCCTGTTCCTCCAACCATCCTTTACAGTGGCCATAGTGGTTTTTGTAAAACATAAGTTGGTTTCATACTGCATTTGGATAAAAACAAAACAAAACAGAACAGAACCCCCTAAACTTCCATGCCCCAAGAGATTTGGTTCTTGCCTACCTCAGATATCATTTTCTACTTGTCTCTCTCTTGATTCACCATGCCCCTGTCGTCCCTGCCTATTTTCAGTTCTTTAAACAGCTCTTTCCTATCTCTCAGGACCTTTGCACATATTGTCCCCTTTCTCTGGAACATTCTCTTACTAATGACGTCTTCTTGTCCTTCAGCTCTCAGTTGACATCTCACCTCTCAGAGAGGCCTTCCCAGTCTACCCTATCAAAGGTATATTCATTCTATTCTTTTCTTTTATGGAACAGTGTTAATATTCTTCCCAGAACATAACACAATTTAAAATTCTTGTATTTACTGGTTTATGCTTTTTCTGTTTCTGTCTCCAGGCTCCAAGCCCATAATGAGGCTGTGTCTATTTCCTTTGCTATTTTGTACTCCCCACACCTTGGCAGTATCTGGAACATGAGAGGGGTTCAGGAAATAATTGTTAAATAATTGAATTATACACTCATACATCCATTTATTACTCATACATTCATTGGGTCTTCATCATGTGTCAGGAACCGCACCAGGGACTGTGGGTACAAAGTAGAACAAAACAAGAAGGGACTACTTTTCCCAAGAGACTATAGTATATTGGAGGAAAGAGTTATGCCAACAGATCGCTACAAGTATGCCAAGTGAAATGAATATGGGGGAGGATGGGAATTAAAAAGATAATTGTCTAAAAGTGAGGATTGAGCAATAAAAGCTTGAGAGAGGTGGCATTTGAACTAGATCTGGGAGTATGGGTATGATTTTGTCAGGTGAAGAAGCAGATAGATATCTTTATAGGAAGAGTAAGTTGTCTGTTCAAAGGCCTAGAGTCATGAAAGGATGTGGCATGTTCAGAGAATGGTGGCTAGAGCATTGGGGCATTTGGCTGCTAACAGTGAAGAGGATTGGCTGTAGAGGATGTTAGGTTAGAGAATTTGGATGCTATCCAACAACATGCCAGAAGAAGATGTCATTGTTTCTGTGATGACCTTCATCTTTTTCCATCTCCTTTTTCTGTCATGGCAAGAGACTCATCTGACGGGTTAGTCCAAATATGCTCATAAAGCACCTACCTCCTGATATACTTTAAAAACAATGCATTGAGAAGGGAATCAAATTTCCATCAGGCCAGTGGCCCGAATAAATGCTTAAGAGGTTCTAGTAACCTGTACCTCTAGTAAACCTTTAATATAATGTTATTGTCTTAGTACCCTCTCCCTCCCGATTCATATGTTGAAGCCCTAATCTGCAATGTGGCCATATTTGGAGACAGGGTCTTTAAGGAGGGAATTAAGATTAAATGAGGTTACAAGGGTGGGGCCCTAATCCATTAGGAATAGTGTCTTTATAAGAAGATGAAGAGTAAAGGCCAAGTGAGGTCACATCCAGAAGGTGGACATCTCCAAGCCAAGGAATGATGCTTCACCAGAAACCAAACCAGCCAACATCTTGATCTGGGATTTTCAGCCTCCAGAACTGTGAGAAATAAATTTTGGTTGTTTAAGCTACAGAAATTAAGTCTGTGGTATTTTGTTATTGCCATCCCAACAGACCAGTACACATAATAAAGTTAGAAACACTGTCTTCTCATCTGAGGTTGAGTATTATTCCTTCTCTGCTTATCATTAATAGCATGTTTCCCCCTTTGTTTTATAAGCACCTAGAGCCTAAGTCACTAGGGATACTCCTCTTTAGATTCTGACTACAAATTAATAACTTAATCAGAACATAAGACACAGTGTGCTAAAATATTTCATTTAAATTTGGCTTTGTACGTGGTGATCCAAATTCAATAACCTTCTTTGGGTCCTGAATAATTACTCAACCATATATTTCCCCTTGATATTGTATCTAATAACAAAATGGCTAACCCATGATAAATTTGGGGGGTTAAATTCCCTAACAATCTTGAGGGATTAAACACTTCGTCACTTCTATAATCACATATGGACATATCCCTGACCCTTGTGCTTAAAAAGCACTTATTTAGTTAAGAAATGTCAATTATTTCATCATCACTGCATATCCCAGCATCCTTTGCTGGGTTAAGTATCCTGAAAACGTTAAAATTAATTTCACTCTTTCTTAACTCATGCAGTTAAAGGTCTGTCTGCTCATTCATACTGTACTTCATAGCTTCCTACCACAGTTACCTGCCTACTTGCCTCTGGGTCCACATCCTTTTCCTTCCTGTTTCTGTGGAAACTTTCCATATTTCTAAGACCAATCCCTTCACCTGTGCACCAGACCTTCTCTTATCTACATAAAGATGATCAGCTCTGCAGTAAATTGTCCTTCTTTACTGCATTAAGTTTTTTCTCTCCTGTTTTATTCTCATCAGCACAAGTACATCAGCCAGAAAAATGCCACTGTTTTTCCCTTGGTGAGGGAAAAAAAAAAAGGGGGGGGGGATAAATAATCCCTAGACACCAATTGACACTAATCTATCCTCTGGCTAAAGCCCTATATCTCTGTTCTGTGTTACAGCAAAATCACTTTTACATACGCTCTCTATATTCACTGTGTCCAGTTCCTCTCTGATTTTCTCTTGAATACACTCCAGTCAGGCTTTTGTCCACATTCCTCTTGCCAACAGTCAGTACTCAGTCCTCAACCTATCCTGACCTGCTCCAGCAGGGTTAGTAGGGATGCTCTGGGGGCACTTGACCTTGTTTGCAAGACAGCTCAGTCCCTAACCTCCCTCAGGTCTTCACAGAAATGTCATCTTCTCATTCAGGTCTTCTGTGCTCTCCTGCTTAAAGATTCAACTCACACCCACCCCTGTACAATTCCTATACTCCTTCACGCATATTTGCCATTTCTAGTCAAACCATGTTACTTATTTTGTATTGTCTATCTTCCCCCAGTGGATTAGAAGCCTCCTGAGGGCAGAGACTTCTGTCTATGTGTGTGTTGCTGCATCAATAGCACCCAGAACAGCACAGGGTATAGGACAGGAACTCCATAAAAATTGGTTGAATAAATTCTACTGCATTTGAAAATCTGAAATGGTTTAAAATGTACAAAGAAATAAAACAGATTGTTTGGAGGCTGCAGCAGCCTCAGCTTGATTTCTGAAACCCGTGGGCTTCACTCTCACTTAGAAAGGAGGTCATTTTTTCTTTGACAAAAGAAAATTAAGGAAATATGTAACTTGTTTTCTTTTCTCTAGGAAAAAAAAAGGAGAAAAGAATTCAAGATTCACTTGATAATCTTTTATTCAGCTAACAGAGTGATCTTATATGTCATATAGCACATTAGAAACTAACCAGGATGGTCACACACATATAGAATGAAAACTTTAGCTATTGCCTTCATGTGGTAATCTTCACAACATGTTTCAAAAGAAGTATTAAGTCTTCTGGGTATGAACTTGTTTTAGCTTAATAAAATCCGATTTCTCATTTTTAAAAAAAGAGGAGTAATTTAAGCTTTTGGATGAGACATTAACAATGGTACAGTTTGTTTCTGGAAGAGTCCACAGTTACTCAGGAAGATCCTTTAAACAATGAGGGGGGTGAGAAAGAGAGAAGACTATACTTTTCCTGCCAATAGCTTGTCATTTGGAAATACATTCCTACTTTTATGACACAAACTTTTCTTAACCTTCGATGTAGTATCTCTAAGCACATGCCTTTTTCTCTTCCTTATATATTTACTATGACTTCTCTTTTTCCTCTCCCTTGTATAACACTCATGTAACTGGCCCAGACTGCCCCTTCCTCTGGAAGCACCTACAGGTCTCAAAATCCCATGAGCCCTGACAGGGACTTAGGGTTGAGATAATCTACACTTGCAAATCTCCATGATTTTGTTTGTAACTGGCCCAGACTGCCCCTTCTTCTGGAAGCACCTACAGGTCTCAAAATCCCATGAGCCCTGACAGGGACTTAGGGTTGAGATAATCTACACTTGCAAATCTCCATGATTTTGTCCCATACTCCAGGATTTAAACTTCCACCTTTACAGGGCTACTTGGTTTTTTCCCCCTCAAAAGCCTAGTTGTTTTGTGCATTTTTGCCATTGTCATCATTATAGGTGGTTCATAATTTCCTAAAATAACTCATCTTTGGGACTGAATTCAAAATGCATCTCCTTTGAGGAGAGTTTGACATAACCATGTAGAAGAATCCTGCACTCACCTCCTCCCATGAACACAACAAATATATAGCTACATATGGAACAATTCATCTGAAAAGGACCTGAAAGCTAACTGAACAGCACCTCCACAGCAAAGGATAAAAGGGCCACATTGAGAGTGGTGACAGAGACACAGTCTAGAAAGAAATCTCACCTCAGGTGTCACTGATGAAGGATAACTGGAAGGCAGCCAGGCAGGGACAACCCCCTCTCCCCCCTACTCACACCCTAAGAGGAAACCACAGTCAAAAGGATGTTACACTACCCTGGAAGTGGAGGAAGAAGCCCTCCACCCTTTCCCATGTGGTAGATAGATGACAAAAACCTGTTTAGATGACAGGCACAGGGAAGGTTAATCAGATTAAAACAGCCTGCCCACAAGCCCATAAAAACCCTAAAGCCCATAAAACCTCCTGGGTCCCCTTCCTCCTCAGGAGCTTTGTACTAAACACATTGCTATCACTCAATAAACCTTGCTTTGCTGCCTACCACTCTGTCTGGTCTTCCTCTTCATTCTTCAAAGCAGCGTGACCAAGAACAGCAGGCACCGACAGAGGAAAAAGTCCTGTAACACCATGAGCCACAGTCAAGAGGGATCTCATAATACAAAGCTTATCCTTAAGGAGCAAGGGGTTTGACACCCAGCCATTGGGAACTGCAAAGGAGAGATGAGCCTCTAAAGTGTGTGGTCTTGAAAACCAAAGGGACTTCCTTTTAGGAGAACTACAGGACTTTGGGGAATGTAAAATCTACTCTCAAAGGGATCATGGGGACCTAGCATAGAAGCAACAGTTTGAAAGGCACCTAGACCATAAGTGAAGGAAATTCATTTGTTAATATTAAAGTGCCTACCAGAAAGGCAGAAAGCTGTTGGAATTCTGAGGACAAAAGCACCAGTGGGCGCAATTTTTGCCTTCTGCTTTTGTCTTGCTGGTGTTGGCCCTGTGAGGGAACATCACCCCTTAGGCGGCTAGTTCTGGTGGGGGTGCCCATCCCCAGGAGCTGCAGCCATGGCTAAGCTAGCTGAACACCCTGCCATCACACACTACAGCCATGAGCCCTCAGGCACCATAGCAGGGCTGGCTGAGTGCTCTTCACCATGTCTTCAAGCCTCATTCCACCCCACCGTATCTGGTGGGAACATGAAACCCACACAGGGGATGCTCCTTGAGCATCTGGCTTTGGTGGCAAAGGGGAATGTATTTCAGGTTCCCACACATCTGAAACAATTGAAGAGATAGTCTTTAGCAGGCTACACCCCCAGGGCACTACAAACACCAGACTACAATATACCTCCAGTTTTGATGTAAAAAAGGCTTATCTTCTTGTCTTGGAGCTTCAGGCCTGAGGGGCAGATTTTAGGCTTGCCATACATCCAGAGGCTACAGAGGTACCCCCAGGGAACGTAGGTGGGAAGATACAATAACCGCATCCTTCTTTGGTCTCACCAAAGCTTGCTGATACCTCTCAGAAAGGTATTTACACATATATCTTATACACATATCTAAAGCCATGATACTTGCAACAGTTGCCCAAAGGATACCTCCAGATCTCCTGGTCTAGAAGTCATCAGAGTTTATGATTGCAGACCCACAAGACTGGAGATATTTAAGTATCTTAAAAGAAGCTGCCTGAAGTTCTGGCTTACAATTACCCTAAAACTAGGCACCATCTTAGATCCCTCCCTTTGGATCGCTGGGAGGTTTTGGAACACCCTCAATAGTAGGGAACTGTCAACAACAAATCAGGCTACTTAGATAATCACAAAGGTCTGAGGAACAACCAAAAGCTAGAACGAGGTTGAACAGGAAGTTTTATCACCTGTACAGGGTCATTCCTTCAAGACTTGGAGAGATGTCTGATTCATCTAATACACAGTAACAAACAAAAAGAGACAAGCAAAATGAAGAGACATGGGAATATGTTCCAAATTAAAGAACAAGACAAAACCTCAGAAAAAGACCTTAATGAAATGGAGATAAGTAATCTACCTGACAAAGAGTTCAAAGTAGTGGTCATAAAGATGTTTAATGAACTTGGGAGAATGGATGAACACAGTAGGAATTTCAACAGAGATAGAAAACATAAGAAATTACCAAACAGAACTCACAGAGCTGAATAATAAAAAAGCTGAACTAAATGCCCTTCAACAGATGAATGGATAAAGAAGATATGGTCATATATACAATGGAGTATTATGCCTCCATCAGAAAGGATGAATACCCAAATTTTGTATCAATATGGACGGGATTGGAGGAGATTATGCTGAGTGAAATAAGTCAAACAGAGAGAGTCAGTTATCATATGGTTTCACTTACTTGTGGAGCATAAGGAATAACAAGGAGGACATTAGGAGAAGGAAAGGAAAAGTGAATTGGGGAAAACCGTAGGGGTAGATGAACCATGAGAGACTGTGGACACTGAGAAACAAACTGAGGGTTTTGGAGGGGAGGGGAATGGGGGTTAGGTGGGCCTGGTGGTGGGTATTAAGGAGGGAACATATTTCATGGCACCCTGGGTGTGGTGCATAAACAATGAATTTTAGAACACTGAAAAAATTAAGTTAAATTAAAAAAATACACGAGACAAGTTCACCATCAGACTAGAAGAACTAGAAGAGAAGATCAGTGACCTAGAAGACAGGGCAAAGAACTCACCCAAACAGAACAGCAAAAGGAAAAAAAAAATTAAGAAGTGAAGATAGCTTAAGAGACCTGTGGGACAACATCAAAAGGAATAGTATCTACATTATAGATGGAGAAGAGAGAGAAAAGGGGGTAAGAAAGTTATCTGAAGAAATAATGGCTGAAAAATTCCCTAACTTAGAGAAGGAAATAGAAATTCAGGTCCAGGAATCAGAGTTCCAAATAAGATGAACCAGAAAGATTTACACCATGACAGACTGAAATTAAAAATGCCAAAAGTTAAAGAGACAATACTTAAAAGCAACAGGAGAAAACCAACATGCTACATACAAGGGAGTCCCCATAAGGCTATCAGATGATTTTTCAGCCAAAACTTTGCAGGTCAGAAGGGAGTGGCATGATATATTCAGATGACTAAAACGAAAAAACTTCAAACCAAGAATACTCTACTTAGCAAGAATACTCTACTTAACTCATTCAGAGTTAAAGGAAAAATAAGAAGTTTTTCAGACAAGCAAAATTAAAGTAGTTTATTACCACTGGCCTTACAGGTAATATTAAAGGAACTTCTTTAAGATGAAAAGAAAAGGCACTAACCAGTAACAAGAAAACATGTGCAAGTAAAACTCTCACTGGCAAAAGCACATATATTGTAAAGGTAGTAGATTACCACTGGAAAGCTATAAGAAAGTTAAAACACAAAAGTAGTAAAATTAACTATAACCATAATAGTTAAGGGATACACAATATTAAAAAAGGTCAACCAGTACATCAAAAATAGAACACAATGGGGTGGGGAGCAAAAATGTAGACTTGTCAGAATGTGCTCAAACTTAAGATGCGATCAACTTAAAATAGACTGTTATATATATAGGGTATTACCTGTGAATCTCATGATAACCACAAAGCCAAAAATCTACAATAGATGCACAAAAAATAATAAGAAAAGAATCTAAACGTAACATTAAAAGAAAATCACCAAACCACAACAGAAGAAAGGAACAGAGAGGAACTACAAAATCAATAAAATGGTAACATATATATACCTACTGATAGTTATTCTAAATGTAAGCAGACTAAATTTTCCAATAAAAAGACAGAGTAGCTGAAAGAATAAAAAGAATAGGATCCATTTATATGTTGCATATAAGACACTTCAGATCTAAGGATACACACAGACAGAAACTAAAGGGGTGAAAAAAGATATTCCATGCAAATAGAAATAAAAAGAAAGATGGTGCTAAAATACCTATATCGGAAAAAAATAGATTTTGAGGCAAAGATGTCATAAAAGGCAAAGAAGGCCATTATATAGTGACAAAGGAGCAATCCAAAAGGAGGATATAACATTTGTAAATATTTATAAACCCAACATAGGAGCGCTTAGATATATAAAGTAAATATTAAAAGTCCTAAAGAAAGAAATGGACTACAATAAAACAACAGTAGGGGACTTTTAATACCACTTACAGCAATGGACAGATTATCCAGAGAGAAAATCAATATGGAAATATCAGCCTTAAATGACACATTACACCAGATGGACTTAATAGATATATACAGAATATTCCACCCAAAAGCAGAATATGCATGCTTTTTAGTGTGCAAGGAACATTCTCCAGGATAGATCATATGTTAGGCCACCAACCAAGTCTCAACAAATTTAAGAAAACTGAAATCATACCAAGCTCCTTTTATGACCATAATGGTATGAAAATAGAAATCAATTACAGCAAGATAACTAGAAAAATCACAAATATATAAAGATTAACCAACATTCTACTGAACAACCAATGGGTCAACAAAAAAATCAAAGAAGTCAAAAAATACCTGGAGACAAATGAAAATGGAAATACAATATACCAAAATCAATGGGATGCAGCAAAAGCAGGTTTAAGAGGGAAGTTTATACCAACACAGGCCTACCTAAAGAAACAAACAAAAAAATCTCAAAAAACCAATCTAACTCTACATCTAAATGAACTAGAAAAAAGAAGAACAAACAAAAATCAAAGTTAATAGAAGGAAGAAAATAAAGATCAGAGTGGAAATCAATGAAATAGAGACTAAAAAGTCAATAGAAGAGATCAATGAAACTAAGAGATGGTTCTTGGCAAAGATAAACAAAAATGACAAACCTTTAGCTAGACTCACCAAGAAAAAAGAAAGAGGGCTCAGATAAATAAAATTAGAAAAGAAATCGGAAAGTTACATCTGATACTACAGAAACACAAAGAATTAGAAGAGACTTGTAACCATGTACAACTATATGACAACAAACTGGACAACCTAGAAGGAATGGATGAATTCCTAGAAACATATAATTTTCCAAACTGAATCATGAACTAGAAAATCAGGAGAGACCAATTATTGGAAAAGAGATTAACTCAGTAATCAAAACCTCCCAACAAACAAAACTCTAGGACCAACGGGCTTCACTAGTGAATTCTTCCAAACATTCAAAGAAGATTTAAAACCTATTCTTCTCAAACTCTTCCAAAAAAGTTGAAGAGGATGGAAAGTTCCCAAAATCATTTTGCAAGGCAAGCATTACCCTGATACCAAAACCAGATAAGGAAACCACAAAAAAAGAAAATTATAGGTATAATATATCCCTAATAAACATTAATACAAAAATCTTCACAAAGTATTAAAAATTCAATTAAAAAATACATTAAAGGGATCATACAACATGATCAAGTGGGATTTATTCCAGGGATGCAAGATAGTTCAACATTCATAGATCAATCAATGTGACACACCACATCAACAAAATGAAGGGTAAAAATCACATGATCATCTCAAAGGATCTCAATAGGAAAAACATTTGACAAATTTAGCATCCTTTATGATAAAAACTCTCAACAAAGTGAGTACACAGGGAACACATTTCAATATAATAAAGGCCATATATGGCAAACCTACAGGTAACATCATATTCAATGGATAAAAGCTGAAAGATTGTCTTCTAAGATCAGGAACATGACAAGGATGCCCAGTCTCCTCACTTTCATTCAAAATAGTACTGGAAGTCCTAGCCACAGCAAATAGGCAAATAAAATAAACAAATGAATAAAAATAAAAATAAAAGATAAAAGGCATCCAAATTGAAAAGGAAGCAGTAAAACTCACAATTTGCAGATGACATAATACTAGATACAGAAAAACCTAGAGACTTTACCAAAAAAACTGTTAGAACCAATAAATGAATTTAGTAAAGGTGCAGGATACAAAAGTCAATATATAAAAATACGTTGTGTTTCAACATGCCTAATAATGAACTATAAGAAAGGGAAATTAAGAAAATAATCCCAGTTATAATTGTATCAAAAAGAATAAAATATCTAGGAATAAATTTAACTAGAGGTGAAAGCCCTATATACTGAATATTGTAAGACACTGATAAAAGAAACTGAAGAAGATACAAATAAATGGAAAGATATTCTATGCCCAGGGACTGAAAGAATTCACATTATTAAAATGTCCATACTACCAAAGCAATCTGTACATGCAATGCAATCCCTATCAAAATTTCTATGGCATTTTTCACAGAACTAGAACAAGTAGCTCTGAAGTATGTATGGAACCACAAAAGACCCTGAATTACCCAAGTAATCTTCAGAAAAAACAAAGCTGGAGGTATCACACACTCTGGTTTCAAACTACACAATAAAGTTATAGTAATCAAGACATTATGGTATAGCATAAAAACAGAGACACATAGATCAACGGAACCGAACAGAGATCCCAGAAGTAAACCCACACATATATGATCAATTAATTATTGACAAAGGAGGCAAGAATATACAATGGAGAAAAAATAGTTTCTTTAATAAATGGTGTTGGGAAAACTGTACAACCAGATGCAAAAGAATGAAAGTAGACCACTATTTTATACCATTCATAAAAATGGTATAAATTTGAACGAATTAAAGACTTGACTGTAAGACCTGAAACCATTAAACTCCCAGAAGAAAACCTAGGTGGTAAGCTCCCTGACATTGGTCTTAGCAATATGGGTCCTTTTTTGTTTTGGTTTGGTTTTTTTTTTTTTTTTTTTTGGTTTTTGGTTATAATTCTAAAGGCAAGAGGGGAAAAAAGCAAAACTAAACAAATGGATTACATCAAAAGGAAAAGCTTCTGTGGTTGAAGTGGACAAAGGGGCACGACTGTATGGTGATGAACGGTAAGTGGACTTATGGTGGTGATCACTTTGTAGTGTATACAAATACCAAAGTATGATGCTGTACTACCGAAACGCACCTAATGTTATACGCCAACTTCACATCAATTTTAAAAAATGCATTTCCCCTGTGTAGAAATGAACTCTCAGAAAATATTTATTATTAGCTGCATTCTGGCTAAACACAAACAGCATTTGGCAATACAGTGGAGGGGAACCTCACCTTGTTTTTCAGTCCTGTGTGCACGACTAAGTGGAATAGCAAAGCCTCCTTCTCCTACAGAGTTGGAGCAGGGCGTCACAGGACTAAGGAGCAATGTATTTTTTATAATAAAATTGATTAAGGGCCTTCATTTATTCATTTGACAAATACATCTTGACAGGGTTATGTGTAAGATATTGTGTAAGTTACAAATCTGGGTCAGACATGGTGCCTGCCTTCAGGGAACCTGTAACTTAGAATTACAGAACAATTATACTAAATAATAGGAGCTAAAATATTCACCTAAAGATAAAACTAGTATTACACTTCAAAAATGTGGACAGAGAAACAGTAAGTTTGTTAGAATGTTCTTTTTATCTTGGATAAGAGAGTTATAAAAGTCTTTACAAATATAAATATTTTCCCATTGTTAAAAATTAAATACACATCAAATATTTAACAAGTGTCTCAAAGCTACTTCAATATCATACTCAGCAAAGACTACTGTATATACTAATCTTTGTGCATTAGGATACAAAACTCCTATGACCATCTTGGCAGTTCCAGAAAACCTAGCCTTAGGTTCCCAAGGTTGATTTGTATTTACATTCATGGACACATGGATAATCAAATCAGATAACTGCAAAAGATAACTGACTTAAGTGAAAAATATTGTATCTTTAAAAGGTCATCTTTATTTCTACTGACTTGATGCTGTTTGCAAGCATTAAAAACATTCATGATGGGGCACCTGGGTGGCTCAGTTGGTTAAGCTTCTGCCTTAGGCTCAGGTCATGATCTCAGGGTCCTGGGATAGAGCCTTGAGCCTGCAAGTCCCCAGCTTCCTGCTCAGCGGGAGTCTGCTTCTCCTTCTCCCTCTGCTGCTACCCCCTGCTTGTTCTCTTTCTCTTTCTCTCTCAAATAAATAAATAAAATCCTTAAAAAAAAATTCATGATAACATTTAGGAAATTCAATTTTAAAGCTATGTCCTTAATGGTATTTATTAAATGGTAAGCATTTAAACAGTGGAAAAATTAACATGAATGCTAATTTCATTATTTATTCTGAACTTGTTTGGGTGTAAAGAAAAATGCCTCCTTCCTCCATTTTAATGAAAGATGAGATGCTTATTAAAAACAACCATACCTCTACCCTCCACCTAACAAACCTCAAGAACCAAATACCTCACACAACTGCTTTTGTGGAGGGCCTCATCTACCACCAACCTCCTCTTTATAATGCAAGTAGTTAAAATCATTAAAAATTCAGCATTTTATGTCATGAGCTATGGTGAGAAGGGAGGGTGATTGCACTGTGTGGACTGGAGGGGATGATTAGAATTTCGATGTCTCTCCATTACTGTTCCTTTAGCAAATCTCTGCACAGTGACACAGGCATCAAGTCTGTGTTTTTATTCTACCGCTGCGCCCTTGTCCTGTCTTCAAAATTCCACTACAGCGAATCCTTATTTACTTTCTGGCAGAAACTAAAAATTAAAGATGTATAATGTGAAGATACAATCTTAGCTTCTCTTGCCCTGCAGGACTGGCAGTTCCTTCCCAGGTACAATTATGCTGGCAAATGCCGCTATTAACTCTGTGACGACAATGGACACTCCAGTTCCTTTGAAATTCTATAAAATAGTTGTCCTTAGATGGTGATAGAAAGGAAGGAATGAAGCAGGAACAACAGGAATTACTTTACATACTAATAATAACAATTTAGTTATCAAAACAGAACTGAACAACTGTGTCTTTATACTGTTCTTTTAAAAATTTAGCCTCCTAGGGTTCTAATAATCAGGGCCTATGGCTCAGGAATGCATGGTAGCACTCCGCTCAGTGCCTATATCCTCATTTCAAAGAGAATCATTCAAACCGACATCCACCCTGTCAAGAATCTCGACTTTGAGCTGCTAATGTAGAATAAAAATCAATATAAATTTTGATCATTTGATGAATATTTACTTCTTTCTTTAGTGTTTGGGGATTTAGAATTGAAAAGTGCTGAATCAAGTCATTTTATTTTTTTGTGTTTGTGCCAACACCAATTTACTACCCTCCAGAAAGTTCCTGAACAAGATGTCTCAGGTGGCACGCATGTTGGTTTTTCCTGTCAATCATAACTGCATGTCAGTAGGGAACCATAATCATTTCCCTTTCATACTCTTAGTGTTCCAAAAAGGAATATTTTCATTACTTTCCTGGAAAAGGTAAACTTTCTCATTTAGACACTATTGTGAGCCTAATGTCTGCTGTTTTTGGCATTCAGCTGAGCTTAAATTGATACGATCTATTAAAAGTTAAACACTTTATCTTAGGCTCCAAGGGTCATGCACAATAAATAGAGTTTATAAATGTATTCCTCTATAAGCAACATTCAGTATCAACTCCAAGACAAAGAGCTTTTATAGAAGCTTCCATCTTCCTCCATATGTTTTCTAAAAAATAACAAGCAAATATCAACTGATTGCTCTAATCAGCAGAATGACTTTACAATAAAGATTTTATACTTTTATTTATGAATAAAACAAAAATACACAAGTGACTCTAAAAGGATGTGGCAATTAAAATGTGATTCCAGTGTAAGTTACTTACATGAGTCGAGCAGCATGCCACCATTTTTATTATGATACTTTGATATATATCTAACAAAAGCTTATTATTCTTGCAGGATTTCTCCATAGTGATTTTCAAAAGAATGGTCTTTCCCAATTTGAAAAAGACTAAACAAATTGAAAGCACCAAAAAGGTAAGCTATTCTCATTAAAAAAAAAAAAGAAGAAGAAAGAAAGAAAAGAAAAAAAGAGAAACTCACATATGACATAATAGCAGAATATTCAATATTAAGGAAACATATTTGATGGTTCCTTATAAATTAAATAAAAATGGCAGCAGCTGCCTCTCCCAAGGATGATATAGCCCTGGACAATCACTAGATTTTATGTAGACAGATGTTTTAAATAAAATAAATATTTAGATTGCTAGATACCTTGCTATATATGAAGGCAATTATAGGATGTCTTTGTTAAATTACATTTTTCATTTTTGTGAGGGGAAAAAAGAATTGTCCTGGAAACAGTACCGACAGGAAATGATTCTATATCTAAAACAGCTGGAGACTGTAACTAATATAAATTTACTTGAAAATAAAAATGCTGTGTGTCTCTGGAGACATGCAGTAACATGCCATAAAAACAGATGAAAACATAAAAGTATTTAAAAGGAGGGAAAATACATTGTATCTAGATATTATATTGAGATGTGATTCACTGATAAATGAGAAATATTTAAAGATGAATACAAGAAAGAATCACAGGAGTTATTTTAAAGCTTAAAATAAATATTTTATTTAAAACTAGATTTTTAGGGACTATCAAAATATTTTTCTAGGAAAAACCCTGTGCTTTTCAATATATTGGTTATTAATCAATTTACTAAAGTTACAGTAAAAATGTAAAGGTAGATAATTGTGTTTAGTTAGGAAATTCTAATGGAAGCCAAGATGCTTACTCTGAGTAAGACAAGAACCTGAATATTGGATAAGAATATTCCATTACATTTCAAAGCCATATATAACAAACTTCAGACAAAAGCTCCCATTATCAGGGCTCCTGGGTGGCTCAGTCAGTTAAGCATCCAGCTCTTGGTTTCAGCTCAGGTCATGATCTCAATGGTTTTGGGATTGAGCCCTGCCTTGGCTCGCAGGAAGTCTACACAAAGATTCTCTTCCTCTGCCCCTCCCTCTACCCACTCACAAGCCCTAGCGCTCTCTCTCTCTCAGATAAATAAATAAACCTTAAAAAAAAAAAAAAAAGCTCCCGTTATCTTTGCCCATCTCCCCATCCTCTTTTGTTAGCTATTGAATTAAAAATATATCACTATATTAATTCATAGTAAATATTCATAGGCATTAACATTTTAACATGGTAGTCATCTCTGAGTTCATGAATTTCAATATTCTTCATTTACAGATCGAAATGCATAAATCTACAAAATAACTTTAAGAAAGACTATGAATGAAAATCTATTTTCACTGCATGGATGAGGAGAGCCTGAAAAAGACCCCCAAGTCTTGAATGTCTATCTCCCTCATCTATGCCAGGTTTACCCTGGTTCTGTTCTTAGGGATCTGGGTATCAGGCAGGAGATCATGTGAAGCTGGAATTTCCTATGGGGCTCCAATCTGCACAGCCAGGGAAGATCACAGAGCCTTAGAAGTTAGCTTATGCATGTCAACCAAAAGGGAGGCCCAACAGGAGGAAAGTGGAATGAGAAGAATAAAGACAGGAAAGAGCAAGGATAAAAAGCAAGCATGTAAATCAGTGTGAAGGATGGTTATCACAATAGTGCCCACAGAACATGAAATGAAATGTTCTTAAATAAAATCTTGACTTGAATAAAATTCTTTTGTAGGCTGAAGCTACAATGTCCTCAAAAATGAAACTCCAGAAATCAAACTAAAATTCAAAACATATTTGCTAATAGACTGAATATTTGTGTCTCCTGCAAAATTCTTATGCAGGAGATCCCCAGTGTGATAGTATTGGGAGCTGGGGTCTTTGGCAGTTGATTAGGTCCTGAGCCCTCAGGAATGGGACTAGAGCCCTTATAGATTCCACAGAACTCCCTCCCCCTGCAGCCATGTAAGGTCACAGCGAACCAGGAAGTGGATTCTCAACAGATACTGAATCCACCAGCATCTCAATCTTGGAACTCCCAGCCTCCAGAACTGTGAGATATAAACGTCTGTTGTTTATAAGTCACCCAGTCTAGGGTATTCTGTTATAGAAACCAAAACCAGCTAAGACAATATCTAGTAATTCTTCCCTCCTTTCTACAAGCTCCCCAAATCTTAAGGAGATACTGGGGATATTTTCTGGTGGATCTGTCTTTCTCTCCACAGGCACAAAACTCTGTTACAGTAATTCCCATACACTCATATCATCTTTATGACTACATAGATTGGTCATCGTCACTGCTGCTTAGAGCTCATAAAGGTTGGCTTGTTGCTTAGTAGTTCCTGAAAATGCTCACTGGTTTACTGTTATTATATCTGGAGGAGACTGAAAAAAAAACAATACAAATACATGTTTTTTTTTCCTCTCTAGTGACTTGATGCCTATACAACAGGCATAGTGCTATTCTAAGTTAGGAAAGATTAAACAAAATTATATCCCTCTGCTTTCCTCCTCACTTTTGCTTACCTCAATTGTGTCTTTTTCTGCTCTTTATTTTAGGATCAGAGTGAAAAAATTAACTACCACTATCTTCTAAGCCAAGAGATTAGTTATAGAAGGATTCCTAAACATTGCTCTGTCCACAACAGATTTCTTTTTGTTTATACTGAGATATAATTGACATACAACATTATATTAGTTTCAGGTATACAACATAATGATTTGATATTTGTATATACTGAGAAATGATCATCACAATAAATTTAATTGACATCTGTCACCACACACAGCTACAATTTTTTCCTTATGATTGGAACTTTTAAGATCTACTATCTTGGCAACTTTCAAATATAAAACATAACATTACTAACTGTAGTTAACATGCTGTGCATGATGTGTAAACTTTATATTGAATTATAAAATACAGATAGAAAAGCGTCCAAATCTTAAGTGTATAGGTTGATGATTTTTTAAATTTTTTTAAAAGATTTTATTTATTTATTTGAGAGAGAATGAGTGAGAGAAAGCATGAGAGAGGAGAAGGTCAGAGGGAGAAGCAGACTCCCCAAGGAGCTGGGAGCCCGATGCGGGACTCGATCCCAGAAGTCCAGGATCATGACCTGAGCCGAAGGCAGCCACCCAACCAACTGAGGCACCCAGGCGCCCTTGTTTTTAAAAAAAATTTTTTTAAAAGATTTTATTTATTTAGGTTGATGATTTTTTAAATAAACTGCACACACCCATGAAACCAACACCCAGTCGAGAACCAGACATGGCTAGAACCCTACAGCCCTAACACTCTCTTCCTCCCACAGCTTCCAAAGATAACCGTGGTCTTAACACTTACCACCACAGATTAGTTTGGCCTGTTTTTTGTATCTAAGTAAGTGGAATCACACAAAATGTGCTCTTGTGTGCTTAGTGTTTTCACTCAAGATTCTCTCATGATGTATGCAGCTGTAATTCACTAATTCTCATTGCATGAATAGATTACGATTCATCCACTCAGCTGTTATTGGACAATTGGGTTGATTCTATCTTTTGGTAATTATAAGTAATGCTGCTCTGGTAATTCTTAAACATGTCTTTTGGGGAGAATATGCTTACATTTCTGTTGGGTATATAGCCAAGAGTGAAGGAGCACATTTCAACAAATTGTTCCATTATTTTTTATATTTCCATTACTCTGTATGCCATCTCATATTGACAATGTTATGGTAGGTGTTAGATACCATGCTCAAAAGGGAAAGATCTGACTTCAGCCCCAATTGGTGTATTACAGACATACCTCCCCTTGAATACCAGTCTTCAGGAGCCTGCCTTCTCTAGTCTTCACTGTCCATCACTCCTGGGCTGTTCTCATCCTTGCCCACTTATTCTAGCTATGCTAGGCTTCTTTCAGTTCCTTGAATGAGCCTAGCATCTTCCCACCATGAACACACCATTGCCTCTGCCAAGAATGTTCCTCCTTTCTTTTTCACATGGCTGTCACCTTCATATCTCCTTTAGGTCTCAGTTTAAATGTTACTTCCTTTCCTGATCATCTCATTTAAATCAGGTGTCTCCTGTTATTCTCTCTCTCAGGTCTTATTTATTTTCTTCCTAATATTTACTATATCTTACAATTATATTTGACTGAATAACTTTTTTTTTTTTTTGCTTTTTGCACGCTTGCTTTTTCTGATCCATATCCCACTGAAATGTAAATTCCACAAAGGCAGCGACCTCATCATTTTTATTCATAATTGTATACCCAAAGCCCCAGGAAATTGTATAGTAAATGAATGAGTGAATGAATGGGTTGTTGAGTGTAGGTTCATGAACAATCTCAGCAGGAGGCCTGAGAAAGAGGTGATGTCCTAGGAGAAAGCAGAGATCTTTGGCAAGTGCTGGCAAACACCTCGAGTTGCCAATCTGAGAGGCAGGATATGAATGGTGGCATTCAAAAGACTTCTTGAGCTGGGGCTTTGACAAGTGTCCTGAGATTCTTTCAGCTTAAGACATTGATTGGGGTTGTCTATGAATTGCAAACAGGAAAATTCCTGGTGGCTATTAAGCCTCCATACTACACATTTCAATGTGAACTGATAACATTTAATTTTAGCAGGTCTCTATGACACTTTAACTCTGGAGATAAAAGACCCAGTTGAGTTCAGACATGGGGAAAATAGATCATTCCATGCCACCGTGAGAAGCAGAATTTTTAAAGTCATAGTAGGGGAGAAGAGTTGAACAACCTATAACAGGATAGAAAAGTTCAAATCACAAGGAACCAAGAGAAAATGATAACGCTTAAAAAATGGTCAGACTTGCTAAGATGATTTGCAAAACCCAAACCCATCTAATTAGGTTGTCAATTATCAGAGGGGAGAGGGATGGAGCAATTTACCTCTTGAAGTGCCAAGAATTTTTTTTTTTATTTCATTTCTTCCATTTAGGATGGAAGTCTGAAATATCCAGAACAGATTCTGTGGATGACTGTCAAGATATAAACGCCAATTATAATGCAATTATCCTCGCAGGTAGCGTTGGAGCTGCTCTTCGTCATACAGAGTAGCTTTAGGCCCGGTGATTTTTGGAGTTCTTGCTCTTCACTTAACAATATATGCCCTCTACTGTATCCAGGCTAGAAGAATTACTCCTTGCAATTCTTGATGTGACAGCCTCTAGTAGCTTGTCTTATCTTTCACATGATAAGTTAAATTAGCCTGGGAAACTACACCATGAAAGCTGTCTTAAGTACCAGAAACAACAGGTAAGTAGCCTCAGAGTAAGAACATAAGAAGGCTCATTTCAGTAGGAGCTTCTAAGCTTTGAATTTTCAGCAGCATTTTGGTAGTTCAGGTATTTTACTCAGGTGCTATAGCTTATACAATTAAAGCTGACCATGTAAGTTACTATCTGGAGGTATAACGATCAACATTTTGAGAAAGAACCCAGAAGGAAGGAGTTCTGTGCTTGGGAGAAAGATATGTGAACTGCATGGGGTTTTCATAGTTATGGGCAATTGAACCAATTCTTCTTAGGAAGCGACATTAACATTTTTTGGTGATCTGCTGTTGCATGTAAGACATATCACAGGAGGAACTAGTGCCCTTCTATTTGAGTCATTACACCCCTTACAAGCCAGCTTGTTCAACATCCAACTGGTGGTATGATTACCTTTCCCCTATGATGGCCTATATGAGAAAAGGCCTCTCTGCGAAGTTTCCTATGGCACATCTGTAATATCACTGTTCAGGTTTAAAATTCGAATAATAACAACAAAGAACAAATGCCTTTTCGTGGTTGCCACACTGTTCATAAGTGGATCCCAGTCCTCCTTTCACCTTACCCTCTTTGACTTCCTTTTTTGACAAATAGCGAATCCTACTTATACTCACATTAGACGGAACCATGTCTCCCAGGCACACAGCTTTTCCACCTCCGCTTCCGAGGTGTTACTCCATCTCTGCAACTCCACATCCCACACATTCCAACTGGTCCAAAAACCTTTCCCTCACCTGAATTTCCTCAACATATGATATGCCCCTCTGTTATCAAACACCTATCTCTTCCCACCTTTAGATAGTCATGATTCCTCCATCCTATTAGATTCAAAGCTCCCAAAAGCCAGATTTATTTTGATATTGCAGGTTCCTGACACATGGCACATACTTAGTAAGTACTTGCTAAATGAATGAATGAGGCAAAGAGATAGTCTGGTACAGCTTGTTTCTTTATAAAAATAGCTGAACATATTACTTTAAAAACCCCTTTACAAATCTAGAGCAGGAAAAGAATAAGCAAGCCTGGGACATCCTGTGCCAAGAAGCAAAGAAGCATTCATTGACTAATGGGATCTCTCAGAAGGACAGAGGAGCCATCAAGATGAGGTTCTTTTTTGGCAAATTTGGGACAATCCAAGCAACCTAAAAAGAATTATTCTAATTGATTATAGCACATTGAATAAATAAAATCAATCAATCTGTAATTATATTCAAAAGAGAGAATTTTAAAAAGTCTCCCTGGTGAAGGTGACTATTACAGCAATTCCTCACCCCAAAACTCGGTAAGTAAGGAGGAAAAACGAGGCATTTCACTTGCTTTTTAAGAGAATTGTAGGAGCACCTAGGTGGCTCAGTTGGCTAACCATTTGCCTTTGGCTCAGGCCATGATCCCAGGGTCCTGGGATGGAGCCCGGCATTGGGATCCCTGCTCAGCAGGGAGTCTGGTTCTCCCTTTCCCTCTGGCCCCTGCCACCGCCCCCCACTCCTGCTCATGTTCTTTCTCAAATAAATAAACAAAATCTTAAAAAATAAATTAAAAAATAAAAGAGGAACTGTAGTTTATCTGAAGTTAAAGAGGAAGCTTTATAAAAGAGTAACACCAGGTAAAAATGTGAAAGAAATAACAGAATTAGAAAACTACCACCTTACAACCCCCAAAGAAATAATTGATTCCAGAAAGAACTGTCCATGACTTCTAAAACCATCAAGCAAACTCTTAATGGTGAGTGGAATATTCACATGATGTCAAAGCACTGCCCTCCAGATTGTCTGCTAATTACAATGGAAATCTCTCCATGAAGGTATGTAAGCTGTCACCACTTTAGCATCACCAATAATGGACAACCTGACTTGATGAGATGCCACAGGAAGTACACTTGCCAAAAATGTTTAACCTTATTCTGAGCAAGCTTTTGGACAGAATTTACAGTATATAGGAAATAGAGGAGGAAGTTACAAGACACCATGAGGAAACAATCAGATAAATCTAGAACATAAAACATTTCACATGGCGATTCACCTGTGCCTTCACTTTGGTATTTAAAGACTGCTGGGACTTTAGTTTGAGTAGAGCTCTGAGACAGACACAAACATGTGGGAATAAAAGATGACAGAAAGAACAAAGTCATTTTTATACTGGCATTAAATGCACTACTGTCTTCAATATCTTACTTTGCAGCTTGAGGCCTGGCCTTAAGAGAGAACCATATATTTTTTTTAAATGGTAAATATCTTGCTTTTAGTCAGAATTCCATACCCAAAAAGAAACTCTCCACGATTTGATTGGACATGTAAAAGGAACTATAAGATTTTATTTTTACATAATTAGATATATATTTTATAGTTCAATCCCAAATAATCTATTTTCCTTGAAACGAGTATTGATTTTGTTATTTGACTCAGTCTGCATATTAACAGGTTAACTGGATGTGGTGATCCTGAGTTCACTATCTTTCACCTGCGTTAGCTCACAATTCACTGGGTACCTGAGGAAATGCTTCAATCATCATCGAGAATGGGATATTTACTTTCCGATAATAAATTACATCTATACCTTTACAGCTTATGCAATTTCACATACATTTTCTCATTTGATAATTATAACAATCTTATGCTGTGCTTGGGTAGATCTGATATTATTATCCCCACTGAACAGAGGCAGAAGCCAGAGATCCAAAAAAATTAGCTTGTCCAAAATCACACAGGTAATGAGAGGAAGAGCCAGGCGTTTCTGGCTCTAAGTCCCGAACTGCTTCTCCTGCTCATCTCAAGTAACCCCTCTAGACACAGTCCCACAACCATGATTTCCAATCCCCACTGGTCCCTGACAAAGGCAGCTAAACTAGCTGGACTATGGCTCGAAGTCCCTGTGTGAACTATACACATCAGTCATGCTCCTGAAAGGCTCAGTATACCATGTCCTGTGATTCTTGGACTCAGTCAAAACAAAAGAAAACAGAAACAACAATAACAGAGCCCCCTCTGCTCCTTCACCTCTCGAAATGATACTGATTGTGAAACTTTCGCGGCTGTGTACCACCACCATGTACTCCTTCTCCACATACCCTAATTATCTCCTTGCTCTAGTCCAGCTCACTGCTCCACCATCTTGTCACTCCATCCTTTCATATGTCCAAGGTGTGATGAGCAATGCCACCTCACTGTAAGGATCTTTTTCTTGGCCATTCTGTGGCTGGTTCCCACAATCACTGATTGATAATTTGTTACAATTATCATGATGTGTTAATATGAAGGGCTCACAGGGGTCCTGCGGTAACAGAAATTTCCAGCTGGGGTTGCAGGACATGTTGAACCCTTGACTTCTGTGCATTCAGTTTGTTGCCCGGCCTTTCCTTTCTGGAAACATTCTACCTGTTCCCCTCTGACCTCCTTCTCCCCGAACTGCCTCTCTAGGGCTTTTGTTTATGTGCCATCCTGACTCAGCTAGACTTGCTCAACTCTTCCCCCTCCCATCTCCAGCTCCTCGCTCCCTCATCCCCCCCACCTCCCACCTCTCCTTCTGTAGTTGGATTCCACCTAGCCCTCTGCTCACAGCAACCTGCCTTTTCTAAATAGGACACGTGCACCCTAGATGTTTGGAAAGTAAAGTGGTCAGATCCTGCTTAGAGGAAATTTTTCCATTCCTTGTTTTCATTTATTTACTTGTTTGAGCCTGGATCCCAAGGGCAAAACAAACATTTAGTCCGGTGGGTAAGTGGGAAGCCGGACATGGGAATATGGACCCAAGATTTATTGAAAGGCTATACTTTAACCAGTCTGGTTTAATCTTCTAAGTGATCTGGACAGCATCTGGTAAATTCACGTGTTCCCTGGAACCTACTCAGAATTCTCTTTCCTTTCCAACACCTGTAGGCTTGCATATTCCAACACAGGCTTCGTGGGCAACTAAGGGTTTGTCTGGTAACCTGTGAGATAATCTGCCCTAATGCCGTAGCAGGCATCAGTGGCCTTTGTCTCCTCAAATTCTACCTCGCAGCCCCCTAGGGAATGCTGTCCTCACTGTTCCTGTTCTATCAAGAATAATAAGTTCCCAGAATGAAATGTCACTATGTATACGGTGAGTCCTGACAGAGAGGTTATGAAAAGTTCGGTGATCCTTGTCAGAAAGTGGGGAGCAAGGAAAGAGACATAGACAGTCAAGGACAAATGGCTGGAGTGGGGAAAAAATGAAGAAATATAGAGACAGAAATGGCCAAAAAGCCTTTTATATTTCATCTAGGTTCCAGGAAAGTCATGAGATAGTAAATCAAAAAAGAGGAATGGCGAATAGAGTCATTAAGTAGTCCAGCTTCCTCTCTCCAGTTTAATTAGTGTTTCCATATTCTCCATGAACACCTAACCTTTCCACAGACCCTCAAAATCCTACATTTTAAATATTATTCATAATTTGGTGATGAATCAAACTTCTTCCTAAGGTGGACTCCAGGTCCACTGTGAGCCTCACAGACACCTTTAAAATGTGTTTTCTTATTTGACACTTGGGGGAAAACAAATTACAAATTAATTTTTTATAGATTTCTCTGTAATCTTTTCACCAGGCTCTATAGTCACTGATTTGCAGAATTCCCTCAAATCCCTGAACCTGAGCGTAGTGCTCCAGCCAGCTCCTTTCTCCCACCATCAAAACACTGAAGTTTCTCTCCAAGCTTTTTGAGTGATTGCCTCACAATTAGGAAATGCCCAGCACACCCATTAGGTTGTCACTTCCTACCAGATGTTTTCCAGCTGTTCCCAGTGTCTTTCTGCTAATGCTCTGCCATCTGCCACCTTAATGGTGCCACAATGGGGAATGGATGCTTTGGTGACTTTGTTCTCTGAGTTGTAAAGACCTGGCCCATTGCCTCATCCTGGGAAAATCTCATCTGCATATTTGTCATATTTCTCCAGCTAGTTGTTGCATTTATTCCACCTACGATCTAACCAACATGGAACCCGTTGTGACATAAAGTATGGGAGCTCTCACTTTCACATCTAAGCCTGCATTGCTCTTCATTAATGGACACATTCACATCTCATTTCTAGTAATCATATGTCCTACTATGTCTAGTAATCATATGTCCTGTCCATCAGGACGATGGCCGACATATTCCTGCTCAATCAATATGATTCCTTTTTACATAAAAAAAAATTTTTTTTAATCAGCATGCCAATAGCACATCAGGATAGTAAACGGTGCCTTTTATGTTACCTTGTCGGTTATACCTTACATGTAGAAATCTTATGCTCATTTGATATTCTCCGCAGTTGAATGAAGACAAATCTGGGCCCACTGAGATCGACAGTCAGAGTCAAAGTTTGCCAAGGAACACCACTAACTGGCACTTATTTCCAGGAGCTGCAGATCAGTGTGTGATCTATTCATGTACACTTATTGAGGAGATTATTGCTTCCCCTATTATGTAGAGTAATGGAAACTATTTTTTCTGAAACTGTGATTATACTAGATGTCAAAAAGGTTAGCACCGTTAGCTCATAATCCTTCCCAAAGACTCAATAGAAATAGTTGTTACTGGGTGTTCAGTAAACATAACAGTAAGTTCAGGAGAACCGATAAGCATACTAATTACAAAGTATCTGTTTCCAGTCACCTATTTATATTTTTAATTCATTTTTTTTAAGATTTGGGCCCACCACTTGACATCCCCACACATTATCTTCTAAGATAAAACAAACCTATGGCTCTCTTAAATGGATAGATTAAAGTACTTGTGCTTATGATCACAAGCTAACATTGTGTGCGAAATGGTCAGTCACGCTCTAAACATGGGACTGAAAGAAGATATTAACATCATCCCTGTCAGCATAAACACACATCCTCTGGTCTCATAAACTGACCATTTTATCTTGAACAAGTAGCCTCTTCCCCATTTCAGCTTATAGTTAAATGAAATTAACAAAAGCATCAATATTTACTTTGATAAAGAAAAAAAAAAATCCCCAATAACACCTTCCTGCTTTACTTAAAGCAGTCATAAATGTAGCTGGCAGTGGTGCAACTGTCATGTGCTAAAAGTAAAAAGTTCACTCATGTCCGCTTTGTCAATAAACATATTTAGTTGCTTTGCAAACAACCAAAGAGTGTCTTCAACTTATCAAAACAGGCTGGCTTCTTCTCAGGTGTGCTGGCCCTTGGAAGGGAGGAAGATAAGACCTTTAAGAAGCTACTGCTTAGCAAGGAACACAGACTGTAACAAGCAATTTTAATACAAGGCGGAATGGGGTAAAAGAAGAGCAACAAACAGGTGTTGGTAGTATCCTGGGAATTGGAAAATACTTCATGGAAGAGGTGTTGTTTTCACTGGGTCCTAGTGGGTGAACAGAATTGGACCAGTAGACAAGAAATAAATATAGTTAGGCTGAAAAAAGAATCTCTATAAATTCACCCACCAAACTCCACCATACCTTATATAATCACTGATATTTTGCACCCCTAAGAGCGTTATTTAAGTTTTCAATGCAGTTAATTGAAACCCTACTAGATGCAAATCAAAAGTTTCAGCCTTAATTGAGATATTTTGAAAATTGAACCCATTGCTTCAGGCAGGTGCTACATGAGATTCCATTAATATAGGTAATTAACATTAGCCTCTGCTTTAATTAACATGCACACTTTAATTAGCAAAGCATTAACCAACATTAAAAAATCTGATCTTCATGCATCACAAAAAACTGCAAAGTTATGACTACTATGTTATTTTTCTCCAAGGTTGTAAATCACAAAACAGTGATCAGTTTTGAAGTACGTACCAAATTTAAAATATTAAACAGGGAGATACATACAATATGAGTGAAAACTCTGTCAAAATGAAAAAGAGTGTCCTTTAGAAAATATAGAGCCAAAAGCTTTCACATTTTAAAAGATGAGTTACATTATAATCCTTCAGTGATCATTTGGAGGGCAGAATTTGACTTTTAAAAAAACCCCGTAGATTGTCACCTTTCTTTTTTTTTTATTAATTAATTTATTTATTCGAGAGAGAGCATGCACATTCACATGTCGGGGAAAGGCAGAGGGAGAGGGAGAGAATCTCAAGCAGACCCCATGCTGAACACAGAGCCTGACTCAGGGCTCCATCTCAGGACCCTGAGATCATGACTTGAGCAGAAATCAAGAGTTGGATGCCTAACCAACTGAGCCACCTCGGCACCTCTGGCACCTTCCTTATATGTAAAAAATAAATGACTATAAAATAGTTAACATTATCAATGTGACTACCTATTGCCTAATCTCTTATCCTTCCCAGAGCCTACTGTGTATAAGGCGGTATTTTAGACACAGAGAAACCCAAGTGACCATGGTAAAAAGTGTCCCTCATGAGTTTACATTTGAATCTGAAACTGAAAATACCAGAAACCACAGCCATTGTGGCAAATGTTGGCACAATGAGAAAAGAGCTAGCAGGTTGCATTCATAGATTTGTAGGCTCATTTGCTGTGTTAAGCAGTTACTACCATCGAAACTGCCTGCTCCCAGTGACTTTTAAGAGAGCTGGGCTTCTCTCCTGTTCCCACCATTGACCGCTTCAGCATAGCCTACCACAGGATCAGCATGCATCAGTATCTTTACTCTCTGAACTCCTTTTCAGCTGACAAATTAGGAAATGAGTATTTCTTGGGTTTGCAAAGCCATTCTCCAAGCTGTTACAGTGAATTCCTTGGCCCTTTCTCCTGTGGCAAATCAGGTTCTGGGCTCTTGAGAGACCATGTGGGAACATTCTTCCTGGATCAGTGCTGAGGGCAGGGCTCTGAAAACTCATGCAATTTTTTGTTGAAATGCATGTGAGCCTTTCTGAAGTTATTCCTCTATTCCAGAGATTAGATTATGATAAAATTCCTTCTGCAGGGTTGCCATATATCAGTATTATCCACATTCTGCTCATTAAATTCACTTGGGCTGTTAGGGAAGTTCCAGGAGGAGAAGCCCTGAATGCTGAGTTAGAAATGTGTGACCAACCCTCACAAATATCCTTCTGGTGCTAAGTTCCAAGGATCTTCCTTAGAGAAGGCCTTCAGGGATGCCAGAGTAGACCCACAGCATCAAGCTCGGAGCCATTTGTTTAACTGCGTATAAATATTTAAGACAAGCGAGTTTGCTCACCACTAAATTGATTTATTCTCCTTCACTCTAGATAATGTTTTTCAGACCACGAGCTTTACAATAATCTGTGGATTCACTGAAATGCAGATTTCAAGGCCCAATGAGCATCAAAGGTATCCTAGTTTCTGGGGCTGGGTCAGCTTTAACCAGCACTCCCAGGTGATGTTCACTCAGAATAAATCAGAAGAATCTCTAAGAAAAAGAAACCAGTTCCCTTTTTTCCTATTTATCATATTACAGAAATGGTCATAAAAATAAACAAAATATTCCACACCTAATCTCATAGCTTCTGGACAGATTAATATAAGAGAAAAAAAGTTTGAAGGGGAGATAGATTTATTAAAATACAGTCAATTTTGATAATTAGCAAAATTTGATAGGCAGACAATAAAAGTCACATAAAAATAGATTTATGTTCGCTTTGAATATATTTTTTATAGTCATCTCTGCTATAACTATTACTTCATAAACGCATTTAAGTATGGAGTTTTCAAACACATTTCTTTAAAAAAATCAACTTAAAAGACAAAACAAAACCAAAATTAAAAATCAAAGTTAGTTCTGCTGGTATGCTACTTTTATTACTTTAACCTCACCAGTATATGGCTAAATCTTTATCATGTTTCATGTCAACCACCTCTTTATCATTTTTACTGAAATAACTACAAGAGAGAGTCTTATCTTGAGAGAAACAGACAGATTTATCTTAAAAGAGACAGATTTAAGATATATTGACTTTCCTTAGATTTCTGATTGTACTCCCCATGACATGATCACCATAAATCCGGAAAAATATAGTCCAACTCACCTACCTACACAAAAAGGTTAGGCTGGCAAAAAAGGTTTTCTTCAGTCTGATTCCAGTCTACTTTGCCAATCTTACCTCCCATTACTTTCCACACAACCTGCTTCCCTAGACCATTGTCTACTCATTACTGGTCCCAAAACAGGAGCTTCGTACCTCTGTGTCTTTGTAAGCAACATTTCTCTTCATGAAACACCTTCTCTAGTCTGTTTTCTTACTTACATAAACCCAAAAAGTCCTCTAAGAGACACCATAAACACCAGTTCCCCAGTTCCAACCTTCATGCTTCTATTCTTCCACTATGTGTCATAGACCACCTTGTACTGGTAATGACCTATCTGTTCAGGTATGTGAGTCTTAATTTCCTAACAAAATCATGATCTCTTTAAAGTCAAGGAATCTCCCAGAGCCCATAAAACCCTGCCTCACACATCGGAATTACCCAAAAACTTGATATCGACATTTTAAAAGATTTATAACAACCAGGTGAGGGACAGTGAGAGGGGGAGAGCGTGGAGTGGGGAGTGAATTAGGTGAAGGTGGTACAAAGGTACAAACTTCCAGTTACAAGATAAATAAGTCCCAGGTATAATGTACAACATAATGACTGTAGCTAATACTGCTCTACTATATATCTGAAATCTGCTAAAGAAGTGAGTCTGAAAAGTTCTCATTACGAAGAAAAAAATTTATTAACTATGTAAGGTGACGGATGTTAACTAATCTTACTGTGGTAATCATTTTGCATGCACACACACACACACAAACACATACACACGTATTATTATGTTATACACCTTAAACTTGTACAATGTGACATGCCAATTACATCTCAATAAAACTGGGGAGAAAAAGGATGGCTTAAAAATCAAAGCAAGGGGCGCCTGGGTGGCTCAGTTGGTTAAAGCCTCTGCCTTCAGCTCAGGTCCTGATCCCAGGGTCCTGGAATGGAGCCCCGCATCGGGCCCTCTGCTTGGCAGGGAGCCTGTTTCCCCCTCTCTTTCTGATTCCCTCTCTGCCTGCTTGTGATCTCTCTCTGTCAAATAAATAAGTAAAATCTTAAAAAAATAAAAATAAAAAAAAAATCAAATCAATCAATCAATAAAAGATTTACTAAAAGATCCAGTGATGAATTGTACGGGTATGCCTATATGGCTTTTAAAATCCTATGTTAGCTTGTATTTATCCCCCACACACTTCCAAATGATTGAAAATTACTTTGGGGAACAATTTTTCTGCCTGCTTTTCATTTTTCCTTCCCCTTCTCTTTCTTCTTCTCTCCTGTATTTTCCTTTCCCCTCAAAAATGAACAATATTTGAATGAATAGGAGTTATCTATTGGATTGAAGAGTATAATCAGGGTAGAAGGTAATTGAGAAATAAGAAAGGATGATAATCTCCCCCAATTACAATCAATTCACTCTTTCGCTCTGTCTCACTCTCTTTCTCTATCCCTTCTCAGAAATCGAATCTAACATTGTTAGGATAAAGAGCATGTGATCCTGTGGCAAAACATAGCAGAACCAGTGGGATACTTTGGCGCATCAAGGAATTTGTAGAGATCTTCTAAAAATCAAACAACCATATGTGAGTGGTTTATAATGTATGAAATAAATTGAAACTTGAATTCTGTACTTAATTGAATATTAAATAGTAAATTTTATGGTGAAAGCATAATGATTTTTATGCTTACTAATTCATAAAATATTTTATTACAAAAGGGTCTTATATCTTAATTCAAATTAAATTATTCAAATAAAACTCATTTTTCTGATGAGATAGTAATCTCTGCCACAGTCAACTATTTCTTAATCTGCTACATATTCATGCTTTTCCTGATAGTTATTTCTCTTTCAATAATCAATTTTACCCATTGACACACTGTTACTATTGATAAATTTTTTTGAATTCAACTCCTCATTTTGTACTTTCCTCACCAGAATATTTTACAACCAAAAGTTAAGTGTAAAACAAGAGATTGCAAATCCTATACACATCATTTTGTGAATTTACAGAAGTGCTTAGAATATGATTCTTCTGTATCCTTTACATATTTTATAAAAATAGCTATTTAATATATTTTTTAAAGATTTTATTTATTTGACAGAGAGAGAGAGATCACAAGTAGGCAGAGAGGCAGGCAGAGAGAGAGGGGAGGAAGCAGACTCCCTGCGGAGCAGAGAGCCCGATGCGGGGCTCGATCCCAGGACCCTGGGATCATGATCTGAGACGAAGGCAGAGGCTTTAACCCACTGAGCCACCCAGGCGCCCCATAATATTTTTAATTGTGTATAAGGTATCGTCCCAGAAGGCTATCAGAGGACTATATCTCATTCTTAACTAATTAGCCCCCAGAATGGTGTTTTATTTCAGTTTAATTGGCTTGTTACATTTGTGATTGGGTTCCTCTTAGTTCACTTTCTCATAGAGGAGAAAATTCTCATTTTAGTCAATGCTGCTTCATTCCATCACAGAACATCCCCTAGAGGAACCCTTAGGGTATGAAAAATATGCTGTGGGACCGTGGCAGGAAAAGGGACCCCAAATGTCAGTGGTACAGGCTTCAGAGCCCAACTCTTGTGAAACTAGAGTTTGTAATGGCCTCACAAAGTCCCCCGGACACTGGCAAACGACATACCAATATTAAATTGAGCATGACATTTTTTGAAAGAGGAAATTACATAGCAGATATATAGCTGCAAAAAAATTATGGGCATTTTATAGGGCAAAGTCTGATTTTTAATAATGATCTGAAATAATGACTTTAAGTTTGAGCAATTAGTAAGTGTTTAAGGTACAATGGTTTCAAATTAGACTTGTGCACATGGCAGAAGAGCCCAAGTGGTCCAAGACAGGGGTCTTCTGATTTGCTACTATGAGTCTGCACAGGTTTTTAATAGGCAGAAGCCAGAGACTGTCAGTCGTTCGATTCGCGTGAACATGAAATGGTAGAAATCAATTATTATGTTTTTCTGTTGAACATGCTAATTCATGACTATAAACAAAATGAGGCAATACTTTGTTTGCTCTAGTTTTACTAACACAGAGACCACAGAAAGTAAACACATACAAACCTGCTACTTAACCGTTTCTTCATATTCTTTTTTTTTTAAGATTTTATTTAGTTATTTGACAGACAGAGATCTCAAGTGGGCAGAGAGGCAGGCAGAGAGAGGAGGAAGGGAAGCAGGCTCCCTGCTGAGCAGAGAGCCCGATGCGGGGCTCGATCCCAGGACCCTGACACCATGACCTGAGCCGAAGGCACAGGCTTAACCCACTGAGCCACCCAGGCGCCCCTCTTCATATTCTTTGAGATAAATATAACTATACCCATTTTACAGATGAGGAAATTGGTACACAAATCTTATTTAGAGATTAATAAAAGAAGAAGGAAAGAAAAAGAGCCAAATAGAATAACTAAACTTTCAATGGTAGAATACCTAAATGGGGGCCAGATATGTACCAATTAATACAGTAACTCTCTGCACTTTAAATGTTAGAACACATAATGCTGCATGGGAGAAAATCAGTGAAGGATTTCAAAATTTGAGAGGTGTGCATTCAGAAAGAGGAATGGGGAGAAAATACCAAGTGAGGAGAAAGGTAAACAAGTTCAGAGCAGAGCAGTTGAGTTTTAGCTTGAATGGAGAGTAGTTTTCCTGACTGGAAATGAAAAATTAATTTGGTGTGATGGCTGGAAGTATCTTTAAGGAAAAGACAAAATAACTTGGATTTCATGCAACAGGGAATGATTATAATGCATGGAATTTCCTTCTAGGAAAACTTTCTGTGTTTTATAAGGATCAGAAGGCAAAAGAATGCTGAAAAATAATCCATGATATTCTGGGTTTCTAAGAGAAGGAAAGACAATCAGGTAAGAGGCTGGTGGAGTCATCTAGACATAAATAGATTAAGTCCTAGGCTACTGGGACAGCTGGGAAAATAGAAAAGTATGATTCCAAAAGGCCTTGTCAAGGAAGATTCAGTAGAAGCTGGTGGCTGATGGTTTCCATCTGAGAAATAAAGAGAGAAGAAGAGGACAAATGGCTTCTGGTATCTATTCCTAAAGGCAGTACTGGCAGGGTAATGACAGAAAAGGTAGAAAAGGTTAAGAGCTACATTTAGTTATTATGGAACATTTTAGGTATCAACACCATACAAAGCTGGCAATCTTCTCTAGGCAGTTGAAGATGCAGCTATAGGATGAAAAGTGGATGAAGACTGAACTGGAGAGGTACATCTGAACACCACCGCTTCTGGTAGTGGTGGAAATCATCATCAGTGATCAGACTCCTAAAAGAATATGTATATAGAAAGATTTAGAATGGATGGACTTTGAAGATATTCAAAGGTGGGAGGATAAAGGGTAGTCAATAAACAACAAATCTAAGATATAAGGGACCAAAAGGGAATTGTAACAATTTGTTGTTTATGATCTCTATAGGAACCAGATCTTCCACATGAAGCTGCAACTGACCCCACCCAGAGACTGACTCTATTATCTGTAACATTTAGATACCACACCACCACCATTCAACCAAGAGTGAGGAATCCATTAAACCCATGATCCTTGGCTGCCAGGAGACAAACAATAGAACAGGCATGTTCTATTAAAAAGTGGCTGGAGATGTGGAGGAATGGACAAGGCAGACACTAAATAAATGTGGGCACCTGGAACCCAAGGCAGGGGCCATTGAAATATGTGAAAGGGCAGAGAGGGGCTATTGGGGCAAATTCCTGTGACTGGTCAGTATGAAGAGCATCACATAACCTATATGAGAGCCAAAGCTCTCTGTGTCTTCATAGGGTTATCTCTAGCTGTTTCCATGTATTCAAAGTTAAAATAATTAAGTATCATTGATAATTTGTCCTTTAATAAGCCTCACTTCATGGCTTAGAACAAGCATTATTTACCATCTTCTTTGGTAAGTCACAAGGATTACATTTAAGACTATGAAATAGAGGAAAGAGAGCTCTTGGAACTACCCAGCCTAAACCAGCCTTCCTAATAGTTTTTGTTATTTTCTTTAAGTATTAAAATATCTAAGAACAGTCTGGTGTATAAAAAAATGGGCCTAACAAGGCTGCTTTTTGCTATCATTGTACCTTCATGGGGAACCCTGGTCCAATTTAAACATATTTGAGTTGGTAATGGATTTCTGTTTTAAGTGACACAGATTTTTGTAAATTAATTGTACTCAGCATTAAGAAGTTAGACTGGATACTGTTATGTCTTTAAAAGGCAAACTTCTGGGGCACCTGGCTGGTGTAGTCAGAGGAGTATGCAGTTCTTGAACTTAGGGTTGTGAGTTCGGGCCTCACGTTGGATGTACAGATTATTAAGAAAAATAAATAAACCTAAAAAAAAAAAAAAGGCAGGGGCACCTGGGTGGCTCAGTTGGTCAAGTGTCTGACTTGATTTTGACTCAAGTCATGATCTCAGGGTCATGAGATTGAATCCCACATCAGGCTCTGCACTCAGTGTGGAGTCTGCTTGGGATTCTCTCCCTCCCTCTCCCTCTGTCCCTCAATCTCCTGCTTGCGCTCCCTCTCTTCCACTCCCACTCTCTCAAGTAAACAAATAAATATATTTTTTAAGATTTTATTTATTTGACAGAGAGAGAGAGAGAGCACAGCAGGGAGAGTGGCGGGGAGAGGGAGAAGGAGAAGCAGACTTTCCATTGACGTATATCTGAGAAATATATGATATACATATATATGTATTTATATACATTATATATATGTATTTATATACATTATATATATGTATGTATATCATATATGTATGTATGTATATGATATACATACATATATATGTATAAATATATTTTTTTAAAGGCAAGCTACTATAAGGTATACTGGGCTCCTCGCACAGTACAAAGCTAAGGTGCCACAAGATGAAACACTGCAGAGTAAATTTCATATGCTTGTCTGCATTATACATGACTAACATTAAGGGAGTTTCATTTTAGAAAAGAAGAATAAGACCTCAGTAACAAGCTACCTTTTTAACTCTGACATTTATGGCTATGAGACAAACCCAAATCTACAAAATTACAATAAAACCCCAAACCCTAGATAATTAATTCAGCATCTGTGTTAAAGAAAGAAAGAACAAGAGCCTTTCTTAGGTTCCATTTTTAAAACTGATCTATACAGAATGTGAGCCCCGTGAGCTACCTAGAGAAACCGGGTTTCTCCAACAAAGACAAGGAACTTCTCTCTGCAACACACTTCCTGCCCTCTCTTCATTTGTTAAACCGACTTAAAATCATTTACCAAATCAATTTGCAAACCTAGCTTGGTGACCAACCAGCTCTTACCTTTTAATATTATTTTTATAAAATCCAGGTCACCCCAAAAAGGGGTTATATAAAATTTACCATAAATTATTTAAAGTGATTTGTTTACTATTGTATATTTGTTCCATATTTGCATACTAAATTTTCAGACTGCTGAAATTTATATTTAATTAATTCCTATTTACAAAAAAAGAAGAAATAATGCATAAGACTGGCTGAAAAAGTCCAAATGTCTCTTTATAAGTGATAAACATAAAATAAAAATAAAATTACATTGAAATCTATTGTAGCCTTTTAGTTCATGCCCTAGAAATATGAAGATATTTGCAGAAATTTAATGAAAACTTTGCAGCACAATTAAATGTAAAATAAGTTTTCACATGCATTTCTCCTGCCAATTGGCATACATAATAGAAAAATGGTACAGAATAGGTTAAACAGTCTAAAAGGATTTTAACCTTAAATTTGACAGAAGTTAAATGGCTGTGACATTGGGTTCTTCTGCTTTATTCCAGCTAGTAATCCACCCTCAAAGTTCCTGTCAGGTAAATGACCTTGTATTTCATTAACTGATAATTAAATGGATTTATTCCACTAACGGTTTTAATTAAAATGCTAGAAATATTGATTACCCCTCTCATCCTTATTCCCCCAGATGAAAAAAAGGTTTTAGGAATGTTTATTTAGAGAAGACAGAGAATTAAATTAGATTGAATCTCTATGAGACCCGAAGACTGGTTCTTTCATTTCTGCTGCTCAAGCAGAAAAAGGTTTCAATTTTTTGATGTTTGATTAATTATTTTGAAATCCATTTATGCTTACCTTGGTGTTTAATTAAAAATGTCATTTTTAGCATAATTAAATTGGCTATCTGTGGAAGACTAACTTCAAACTTATATTTTAAAAATGCAATGCCTTTTTTTTTTTTTGGTAAAAGAAACTTTTTAGTTATTTGCTTTTTCGGTAGAGCTACTGCCTCATGAATGAAAAACTAAGGAGAGCTGGAGCTTAATTGGATTTCCTACATTTGAATATTAGGCCACATATGCTTATGACTAGTCTAGGTTTATTTGGCTGTGTTCTTTAATCCATTAGTGATTCATTCATTCTAACAAATACAGAGTATGCTTTTCCAAATGTGTTGGATTTCATAGTGTTTACACTGACAAAATGTACCTCATAAAAGCTGTCTTCAGCATGCCTGGGTGCTTTTCTACAGCACTGATCCAAGTAAGTTAAGATACAGTTTCTACTGTCAGTTCTGTCAAAGCACATACAGGCAATTGGAAAGCGTTTTTGCTAAACATCAGACCTGATAATGACAGAGTGGGAAGTGTAATAAACAGGAAAGGAAGACCTGATCCTTCTTGCTTAAGGCAACTGACCAAAAGGGAACACACTCATATGTGCTCCTCAAAAAGGCAATGCTAAAAATGATCACCATTATTATTTATAAAACAGTGCTAAAAAACTAATTTCTCCAGAAGTGAAGAGTAATTCATAAAAAAAGGACAACCTGAGAGGTAACTAATGGAAACCAAATCTGACTCAACAATGAGATATTTTGTCATAGCTTTCAAACCCAAACCATCTCAAATCAACACATTTTCTAAAATGTCTGTTTTTTTTTTTTTTTTTTGAGAAGCTTCTTCTAAACTCTTCTCTAGCTAAGTTTGTGACTTATTGTATAGTTCTGGCTTGCTGGAGACACAGAAATGGGAACACAAGACATTCTCGTGCTTTTGACAAGCCTTCAAGAAGTGATGGTAGCCATTTGTATTATTCTGATTGGAAAGTCAATAAAGGAGAGAAATACAGATTCAAAGACTTTAGATACATTCCTGTTCTGGCGGGCTTTCATATATCATGACTTGGTATCTGTTTGTTTTTAATAGCCTAAAGGTATACCTTTTCAGGATGCACTGATACACTTTTAGCTTTTGATGGAGAAAGGCAAGTGTAGTTATGCTGACAATTCTTTTAATTCTTCAAATAACTCCAGAAGGGTTCTTGAATATGTTTGTGCTCTGAATAAAAAGGCATACTTTGTAGAGTTAGACAGAGTGGGTTTGCAGTGATTCTGTGCACCATACACATCAAGCTGTGAGTTTCAACTGCTAAAAAGAATACTAACTTTCAGCACTCATATCCCTAAATTCACCTAGTAGTGCCAATATTTATTGGCTAGATTTTAGCAGTGTAATTTCAATTGTGTGGCTTTAATCAAACACTGATATATCTTCCTCCTGTCATTATCAGAAGAAAATTCTGGCCAAAGCTTTTACCAGACAGCTTCATTCAAAGAGTGAGGAGGCCACTTAAGTTCAGGCTTCCTAAGAAATGATATGGAGGGGCACCTGGGTGGCTCAGAGGGTTAAGCCTTTGCCTTCAGCTCAGGTCATGATCTCAGGGTCCTGGGGTCGAGCCCCACGTTGGGTTCTCTGCTCAGCAGGGAGCCTGCTTCCCCATTTCTATCTGCCTACCTCTCTGCCTACTTGTGATCTCTCTGTCAAATAAATAAAAAATCTTAAAAAAAAAAAAAGAAATTATATGGAAAAAGGGCTGTCCATCAGCAAAAAAGAGGACTAGAAAAAATGAAAGTGAACAGGATTCCAAAGCTTAGTTTTCTTACCAGTAAAAGGAAACATATTTGGTCATACACCTCGGTTTTCTCACCTAGCAAATGGGAATAATGCCGAGGGAGAAGGATCATTCCTTTCCAAAAGCACTGGCATCTACTTTACTGGAAATGAAGACCAATGAACACCATTCACAAAATGATATTTGAATCAGCAGTTCAAATTTGCATAGAAGAACAGAGACACAGAGATAAGAGAAGTTGGCCTGAGCTACTATACTTTAAAAATGTCAGGTTTCATTTTCATAATAATAGAAGCAGGGTTTTTCATAATATCTATCATTTCTGGTATTTAAACAACAACCACTTGTCAAAATTGCTGATAGTCTGAGCACATACACCTACTTTCCTGACTACTGTTTTGGGAGATAGTGACTTGGTACGTCTTCAGATGCATATGGAAACATTTTCAAGTTACCCATATGGTTTCAGCACCTTTCCCATTAACTTTAAGAAACTAGCCAGGATGAAGAACTTTATTTTTATCACTGATACATGACATATTTTAACCTGTCTACATACAAAAGTAGCACTGTTAACAATTGCAACTTTCTTCAAGTATGCTATGAAACACTATATTCCTTTTCCCTTTTTTCATGCACCATTGCCACTATCTTACCTTCAGCAGTTTTGCTAGATTTCAATGAAGATGGAACTAGAGGGCACACATTAGAATTTTATATCAGTTCAAGAAGGAGAGAGAAGAAAGACATATGAAGCCAGAATGACATTCATTGAAGGTTCCCTAGGGAAGATAACACATGTTTTTGTCTCTCACCTGCTAGGCATGCTAAATCAGTGCAATGATAAGCTAATTTATGAAATATATTTCATTGAAACCTGGACATCTTTACTGTTGCTAATGCAGCCATTAGAATTTCAGAAATAATGGAAGCTTAATTTTTAAAACACAGAAGACATGAATTCTCTGTATGCAGCTTAAGATGTCTAACTAAAATAATTGTTAACCATGCAGGTGTTTAGCCTAAACTCAGATTTTCTACCTGTGCCTCTCTGAAATTTGTCACACCAGTGTTGAATGCCATTGTTTTTCATTAAGTGTCAAAGTGATAGGATTCTGGGAGATGCAAATATATATAAGTAAACCTATTATATATTATTATATGTGTTTTCAGATGTACCACTGCCATTTAGCTCTTCGTATGTCCTTTATGATGCTTTACACCTCAGATTTCCAAACGTGGCTTCTTTCCTGCTTTTTTAGTCCCAGTCTTGACCCATTTTTCTTCAGAACTATGACTTTAACAAAGCTTTTAGGCAATCACAATCAGAAAAGTGGGTGCAGACATGACGTAATGACTCCAGCGGTGTGAGCTTCCATGTTTCCAGGTGGGCACCATTCAAATACAATGCCATCATGGTAGCCCCTGAAACCAATCCTGTTTTGTTAGCAATAGAGCAGATAAGTTTTTCATATCATCAATGCCTTCTCCAAGGAATGGCAAATTAAATGTGGATCAAATTAAAAGCATCTAAGCATAAAATTAGAGTCAAAACAAGAATTTCCCATTAAAAAGTGCTATGCAGCCTTGTGTGATATTTGTTGAAGACTCCTTTCTCCCTGCTATGCTCAGATCCTCCTGCCAGGTTCCCAAGAATTGTGTATAAACAAACAGTGTCTGCCTCCCTTACCGTCCTCTTGCTCCTCTCACCAGACTTACTTGAATTCAACACCGCCTTGTTTGAGGCTCAACACATGAGTGAGTTCCTCTGTCACCCACACTAGGAAGTGTCATCAGGGAGTGTACAACGCCAGTTATAAAGGAAATTCTCTGTTTACCCACAAGTACATTGTCAGCCGCAAGGATGGGAAAGGAAGGGCAGCAAACATTACTGATAGCTTAATGGCATTTAAATAAGATACTCAAGGTTGAGGGGCCCCTGGGTGGCTCAGTTGTTTAAGTGTATGCCTTCGGCTCAGGTCATGATCTGAGAATCCTGGGATCGAGCCCCAATTCGGTTCCTTGCTCAATGAGAGCCTGCTTTTCCCTCTCCCTCTGCCTGCCGCACCCCCTGCGCTTGTGCTCTCTCTCACTATCTCTTTCTCTTTGTGTCAAATAAATAAAAACTTAAAAAAAAAAAAAAGCTCGAAAATTCCCTCAATGCCTCCTTAACTCTTTTAACGGTGCACCCTGTAGGATGAAACAGTTTTTCCTAATATGATGCATAGGGATAAATAACTGGGTTTTTAATTTAATGACCTGGTTTTCCTTGTGCACAGAGTCAGAATTTAAGTAAAATTTAACCTCTCATGATCAGGTCACTATGCAAAGCAAATATTCTTTTTCTTTAGCTAGAAATAGATAGATAGTAGCATCATGCTGAGCAATGGACTGATGCATGTTTTATAGCAAAGATGATAACAAAAGATTTAGGATTGTCAGAGAAATGAAACTGTAACTGAGGTTTGTAACTTTTGTGCTTGAATGAGCCATTGATTACAGTAAACACACCTGTTCTGTCAAAGACCAGAAGCATCATGGCATGGCAGCATTTTAGGAAACAAAGGCCTCTCTTGACAAAGATACAAGTGAATTTTACTGGGTAATCATACGAAAAACTTGAGTGCTCTGTGTAATGAATTAGGGAGATTAAGTGAAAAAGCTAAAAAGTAATTTATATATTTAGAGAAACACAAGTGTTTCAGGATGTGAAAGTTGCTGAGTAGAGAGAAGGTAGAAAACAGGCAGAGAGAAACAGTGGAATTAAAAAAAAAAACAATCTTGGTCCCACAATATAATAAAGAACTAAAACAACCCAAGGACTTGTTATATAGACTTTGTGCCATTTTAAAGCAAACTAGAAAAAAATTTCAAGTACTTAAAACCCTTTTTACTTCCTAGGCCAGAAGAACTCTTGGGAACATCTTGGAAACAAAACCCCTTGGGCAGTATTTACAGAGAGATCAAGGGAATGTCTCAAGAAACCAGCACTGTGTTAGACTTCCTTTGCTCCAAGGTCACCAGATGAAACCCAGCCAGCTTAGAAATTACTGACAGCTTTCCTCTCTGATGCTGGCCTGGAAACACTTGAAAGGAGGGAGAAATGACCTTCACGGAGAGAGCCACTTCTCTGGACATTATTTGCCAGCCTTTGGAAGGTAGCAACTTCCCATCCCTACCACCTCTTCAAGTTCCTGAAGTGCAATCCCATCTCCATCCGAACTGAAATCTGTGTAGATGGTTGGGCTTACAATGCCTCCGTATCATTCTGTGGTAAACAGAAGATCACCAAACAAAATCAGACCATTTAACATCAGATGATTTGTCAGAAATGGTTTACTCCAGCGAATGTCTCATCCTCAAGGGTCTACAACTGAGTAGCTTTCATAAGTCAAAATTATGAGCTCTCTATATGTGTATACATATATATGAGCATCTATTAATGTAAGATTCATTAATATTTCAGTATGTCAGGTGAATATATCTATGAGAAACAGGGGAAAGAGGCAAATAACCAAAGTCAGCATTATGAGTAATTCAAGGCTATGAATTGAATCCTATGTGAAAGGGAAGAACCATGCATTTCTCATTTCTATTTCAGATGGCTTTGGTTGGGCAAAGAATGAAGACTGAGTACCAAGTGCATTGCAGCTCAAATGTCCATTTATGGAAAGGCTGTCTCTTATCTTTATGTTTCCCCCGGATGACATATAGTTGGCGGAAAGCAACACTGTAACCCTTCTTCAACAACACAAATGTCTGGGTTTAAAAAAAAAAAAAAAGGAAACATAATCATGAATTATGTTCATGGAGGAGGGAGGAAAACAATGGGGGGATGCAAAGAAAAGCAGGAGATAGAAAGAGAATGCAGGTAAAAAATGAAGAAGGCTAGAAAAAGAAAAGAGAGAGAGAGACAAGCAGGAAACACTTTTCTCCACATAATATGCATCCTTGTAGATGGGTTTTACCATTGATTCCTACTTCTTACTTTCCGATTTCAAACACTCATTAGGACAACACAATGGTGAGAGAGTCCCTTTCAAGAGACCCAGAGCATTAATCTTCCTTATTATATTTGTTTCAGAGCTACACTGAAATGTGCACATTTATTCTAGTTGCACTAGTAAGTCTCAATTTATCCTCTTATACTGTCATGAAAACTTTTTTTTATCTTAATGAAAAAAATTCTAATACTATGTGAACTTTAATTGTATTGCCAATTTCCTTGTCATATTGTATTCCCACGGTAGAGTATTAACACTGATATACTTTAACTGTGCTTCATGTATAAATTTATACACACAGAGGCATATGCATTTTTTAATGGGATTTACCTGAGTAATGCTAATAGGGAGCCACACATGTAAATCCTTGTGCATCGAAATGAAAATATATCTCTACATATTCTCAAATAAGGTTTCTTGGGGGTTCACTTAATGTTTGAGGGGAATTCAGAATAATCATCTGAAGGTCACAGAAATTGGAGCATTTTTTAAATGCTCCTTTCTGTGGTGAATGAATGGAATAAACTATGTTCAGATTTGTTGTTTTCTTCAAAGCCCATTTCAAAGCAAGATGCCAAATTTTAAGGACATTTTCCCCCTATTTTAAAAAATAAATCAACTTTGTAGAAGAAAAAATATATAGCTGCCAAGTATATATAAGTTCAAAAGTTTTTCTATTGCCTGAAATAGAGATGCAAGAAATTACATTAAAGTTTTAAACAGAAACAGAAGTTTTCAGTCGATGTAGATAAAAATCTATTAGAGATAAAATTGTTTTGACAAAAACTGTGTAAATACAATGCCACTGGCTGCAAGCCTATTATTGAATGCAAGTGGAAAATAAGAATAGCACTCCTGAAGGGGCATGGCTAAAGTGACACAAAATAAACACAACCATTTCAGTATAATTTTTCACATTAATTATGTTCTCTTATCGTAGATGTATAACTAGCCAAGTATAACAACAATAACAAGATAGCACTGAAGTTATTTTGCAAACAGGAAAAAGCAAATAAAATAATACTGATATGCTAGTTATTAGATTACTAGCCTTTTATCTTGTGGAATAGCTTCCCTGAACAAAAAGACTATATTAATCATTTCTGTTCCTCCAAGTAAATGATATTGCATTTCTGGAGAAATAATGTTAACAGCCTTTTTCCTTAAAGATACCTTAATTTATTTGCTGATTTGCCATCTCCAAATCTCCAACAACTAAGAATATTTTCAAAAACAACTTTTAGCATAAGAATGTTGGCTTCTTTTTTTCTCTCTCACCAGGCTAAAAGCAAAATGTTCCTCACTTTCTTTAATGGAAACTTGGCACAGTTATTTGCAATTTTATGAAGAGTGTACCTATACACTGCATCCTGATTAGTGTCCTCAAATAAACTCCCCTTTACCTAATTCTAATTGTAGCTCTTTATTTCTCTATGAGTGGAAGTTAGGGACCACACTGAATTCAACCAATGGATGGTTTTCAAAGATTGTCCACTAGAGGCCACCCCTTTTGTCAGTTAATCTTAGAAATAACACCCAAGTTCAACCCCAACATGTTTGGTTAACATATGTCCTTTGGGTTTTCAACCCAAAGAGAGCAAAAGTTCTCCTCTTTTCCTGGAAAGTCCCAGCTGGTTTTCCTTATTGTACTGTGTATTCCACTTGGTCCACTTCCCTACTTTGTATTCTTCCCTTGCCTTCAGACCTACCCTTCTGTACACTGAACGTGCCAGATTTAATCGAATGCACACCTGATTACTCATTACCGTCGCAGAGATTAGATGGGCATATTTTTCTTTATTAGTCCCAAAACATTATTTTTAGTGAAGGAAAAATTCACAAGAATCTTCCAGGCAGTAGAAGGGCAGGAAACTATTTCTCCTGCATCTCCCCTATAAATGGTATCCGTGATGTGCCTGGAACGAAATCTGAGCATTCTGTGGTGCATGCAGTGAGAGTAGTTTAGGAAAACATACTGTCATCAAAGGGAAATGGTAGCAGTTAATGTACATTTGTTAGTACACTTTGGTTTGTACATTTTTTGACTACATATTTATGTAAGAGTCCCCTGCCGTTACTACAGTAAATTTTCTGAAGTGGTATTTTTGTGTCATTTTCAAATCACATTCTTGGAAGCTTAGCATTTGTAAGGTTTAGAATCTTGGTCTCTTGGGGCGGGGAGGGGGGGTGCGCCGGGATAATACCACTAGATGTGCCTAAGACTCTCAATCAGTTGAGGGTTATCTGTGAAGGCTAATGTTAACACAGACAAGAGAGAGTTGGTCTCTAGTCACAATTGAAGCGTATTGAATAACTAACTTATTTTAAGGATTGATTAGAATAGATCTTATGCTTGCATTTTACTTATGTAGGTATTTATAAATTGTTACAAAAAGAAAATTATTTCTTTTCATCTCCCTTAGCTATGAGGAAAATAAAAAAGAAATGTCGAGGAGAAAACTGGCAAGACATGGACCCCAAAAAGAAATAAGAGGGCTCAATCCTCTCTAAGGCCTAAATCAAAGCTCTGCAGTATTTTTAAATGTTTTTAAATGTTTTTTTAAAAATGATTTAATATAGTGAGTTGAGATACATTACATTAGATATAATTAGACCTAGACAGGAAAGGTGGTTCTGAGAAGCTAATGAAATATCATTAAGGTTGAATATAAGATTGTTGATTAGGATAAAGCTAATCCTGATTAGGATAAACAAGATAGGAGCTAGAGATCTTATTTTTCCTCTTATTTATATATTTATTTTGTGAGTAAAGAAGAGGTGTGCTACCTCACCTTATTGGAAGGAAAAAATAAAGAATATTACCATTTTTACATTTTGTTAAAATATTCCATCATGACGATAATGTCTTTTCCACTTCATTTTTGAGAAAGGCATTTGCCTTGAGATGTATCTATATTAAGGTAAAAGATATGAATAAAAATTGAATTTACTTGCTGTACATTATGCCGTCATGGCAAAGAAGTACTACAAGGCCCCAACAGTATGGCTTCTCCTTCCCTCCCAAACTTTACCCCACACCAGGGGCCTTCTAGAAAAAGATTTTCACTAGAGGGTATTATGCTGAGCGAAATAAGTCAATCAGAGAAAGACAATTATCATATGATCTCCCTGATATGAGGAAGTTGAGAGGCAAAGTGGGGGGTTTGGGGGGTAGGGAAGGAAAAAATGAAACAAGATGGGATCAGGAGGGAGACAAACCATAAGAGACTCTTAATCTCACAAAACAAATTGAGGGTTATTGGGGGGAGGTGAGGAGGGAGAGGGTGGCTGGGTTATGGACATTGGGGAGGGTATGTGTTATGGTGAGTGCTGTGAAGTGTGTAAACCTGGCGATTCACAGACCTGTACCCCTGGGGTTAATAATACATTATATGTTTAACAAATTATATGTGTACTTGAAACCTCTTCTCCAAGAGTAAATATCTCAGTTTTTTGAGCACATCAGTGATTAACCACAAACCATATTTTCATGGACATTCATGCAAAAACAACTTGGGTATTTCTGGGTATCACTTACAATTATTTTAATCATCTTTGGGTCTTACCTGTAAGCACCGATACATCATAACATTGACATACCGTGAACTATTCAATAGCATTTAAACACTACGTATTTCATATATGTTTTTTCTCATAGATGATGGCAGGGAAGCAAATCTAATACATATATAGTCGTCTAGATTTGAAATTTACAGACTGCTATTGCCACACTGGGACCAAAATTCCCACTGAAGCACAGAAATTCATAGAGCATTTCATATTCTTTAATTGCTCCTTCCTCTATACTTCCAGAAGAGATCATTTACTTCTTCACTTTAGCCCAGGTTTTTGGCTGGCATTATATCATTAATTTTTTTCCTTATCTATAACAATCTTAGGAATAGGAACCAATGAACAGAAGTTCATTGAATACCACCTCCAATGCTCTATCGCACCAACAACCACACACAGTGCTTTGGGAGTTAAAACACAACATATGAGTTTTAAATAGAAGGAAGGAGAAAAAATTAAGTAAGAGAGGGAAGGAGGAAGCAAGAAAAAAAAAAGGAGATAGATAGAAAAAGTGGTCTTTCCACTGATGATACCATTCTCCTTGGATCAAGCCATTAGATAAAAATGAGCATTTGCTGCTATTATTTTGCATAAACTCAACAATTTTTAAGATTTCCCCACAACATACAATCACCTACTGATTAGATTTTCATTCCTCTCACTCTCTCTTCCCCCTCAATTATCTGGCTGAAATGCTAATATACAGTGAAACAGGCAAAATGTTGGATGCAAAAGAGAAACGGAAACAAAACAGAATCATATAAAACACAGAGTTGAATATATTGTCTATCAGGCCCCAGACTGCTGCCACCCTCCACCTCTGCCTGTATCGGAATGGGAATTCAAGACCAGGCAATTCTACCATGCTTCTCATCCTTGCTGTGCTTCACAACTACTCAAGATAGAAATCCCTTTTTCTGTCTTTTCACCTACCCTCACACATTACTGCTCCCAACTCCTCTTCTGCATATCTTCATAATCCCTTTCCTGCAAAGTAGGGGCTGCTCATTCTTCCCCTCTATACTCACCATAATGTGAAGAGAAACAATCTTTTCCAAACTATTGTTCCTTTACTCTAACTTAAAAACATGTCCCTTGAGACTTCTCTTGAATCTCTGTCTATGGCCCATTACTACTGGATTTTTCCCACTCATTAGTTGAGGAATATGGCACCTGGCTCAGGATCTTTATACCTCTCTCAAGCCCAGTTGGCTTTTTCATTTTACATGAGGGTGACTCTTCCCACATTCCAGTTCCTTGACTTCTTCCATTTTGATAAGCTAACCATTCTGCAATCCACTCCCATAACCATATTCTTGCCATATCAAGAATGTAAACTTCAATGTCCCACTTCCCTGACCACTCTCTGTCTCTCATTGTTAATGCATTTACTCTTCCCAGGCATGTCTTGAGTAATTACAATCCCTTCCCATATATCATCAACCTTTAGTCTTCCTGTTTTTTCCAACCTACATTTCAGGGTTCATTATGCCAACCATCCCCTTGCCACTTCTCTCTGACTCTTGACTCAACTGAATATAGTCTTGTATGTTACAAAAAACCCAAAACAAAAACAAAGCAATAAGATAAAACCTTTATGTAACATCACCCTTTGGATGTGATCTTGTTTTTGCCCTTCCTTTCACAATCAATTATCTCGTTAAACTAACCTATTCTTTACGCAATTCTTCCCTCTGAATTGTTCTTAGACCTACTATAGTTTGGCTTCCATCCTCCATGATCCTGGTCCTTCCTCCACAACCACCTGCCTCAGAATACACTTCTTTTCACCGACTGCCTTGTCCAAAGTCAGCAGTTGCCTCTGTTCTCCCTTCCTTCCCACCAGTTACCAAGCTCTGCTGACGTACTAGGATGTATCATAAGTTAACATCTATTGAACTTATGCTATGGTCCAGGCCCTGTGCTAAGGGCTTTACATTTCATCCTCACAACAACCCTGTGGAGTACACAGTCCTCTTATCATTTCCATTTTATACATATGACAAGTATAACTAGAGGTGACAGGCTAGGCTGAGACCCTTCCACCTCCTAGGACCCATCTCTTAGACCCATCTTCTCCTCTATTTTCCCTCTGTCACTGCAATGTAGCAGCTCAACGAGAGGCTTCCCTTCTCACTGCTTTTTCTTGCTGCATTCAATGTCCCCTTTCCATGCTCTCCACTGCTGTCAGAGACTCCTAAATAGCACGGCTTAACTACTTCCATAGGTGTTCCTTAACTGTCACAGTAAAGCTCAGCGGTCATACTTATCACACAAGTCTGTTCACAGTCTACTCCTTTCCTGCCTCTCTGTCCTCAACTCAGGCCACTTTCTCCCTCCCTCACACCCAAATGGGATAATTATTGTTACACTGTGGCTGCTGCACAAAATATACTTGCATCCAAAGTATTTTTACTCGGTTTTTAAAACTAAGTTCCTGCATGGGAAGTTTCATGACACCTGGTATAGACAGCTTTCTCCACCATTGTGACTTATCACACTGCACTCACAGCATGGAGTTACGTGTCACTTTTTCACGCTCAACTAGGAGTTCCTGTGGGGCTGGCAGGACTGGGGTTTTCTGAACTTTGAACCATCAGTTCTACCCATAGCGCCTATCAATATGGAAGAAATCAGGTAGTTACTTCTTAATCTCTTTTTTCTAATTTAGCTGTCCTGATTCGAACCCACACATCAAAAGAATGTTTTTCAAATTCTATCGTACACCTAAAGAAATGTTTTTATAATTTTCCAAGTGCAAAACAAATGATGTTTTGATAAGTTAACACTCCTAATGAAGACAGCATCCATGAATTTAGAGCAAAACAGAATCCATTTGCTTGTTTTGATGGGCAAGTCATTTGATTGCCAGCAATTATGTTATATGTGTGTAGATATTTCTGCACATGTACCATTTGCTGCATATTTCAAAGTCTGCTATATTTAAAGGTATATAGATTTTTGGTTTAAAATGTCTAACAGATACAGACACCTTTATTTTAAAGAATTTTTTAAAATAAGTACAAAACATTTCTGGACAAAATACAAAGTCCTTACAAATACTAGTCTATATACAATTGAGCAAGAAGACAACTATTTGCATGTAAATCAGTAAGCTTAAGGGCGGATTTCAGGTCTCTTGAGAACTATCTAACATAAAGCAATGAATAAATTGAATGGTACCACATTGTTCCCACAAAAGCTAATAAACGTGGCTTTATAGCACCCCATTCTTTGAAGTAATCGTCTCTTCTACCATTATTTGGCTTAACATATATATTCCTACAACTTTCACATATGTGTCCATACTTTCAAAAATTAAGTATTGTAATTAATTACCCATTTTTGAAATTCATTATGTGTTTAGCAAAATATGTCCAGTGAAACACAATCATTTTCCTGTAAGAATGTTTGACATTCTTTTCCCCCCACTATCCTTATCAATATCTTGGATGTAACCATTGTCTATTTCTGTGAGTATTCAACAATCAGATTTTGTTCTCATTCATTCATCTATCCTAGCTCCTAGCTCTAAAACAGCTTCCAAGCCACAGCCTAATTAATAATGGACTTCTCTGTGGAGGGTAGTACTTTCTAAAATTACTTTCAATTTAACAATTACAGATGGATCCGTGACGTGTTTGCTTCACGTGATTCTCTCTTTCTCCTTTTTTTTAGTGATTGACATAAATTAAAATAGACAATAATAAAACATCCAAACACAGGGCCCTCATTACTTATGTTGTACATAGCTTACATACACCTTAAGGCTTAAAGCAAAGACTTTTTACTCTGACCATGAGTCATACATCAAGCTTTCTACAATCCCCTGTTATTCATAGTTGTATAGAATTGGCAAACTGCTTTTCCATGCCCCATTCCCTCACTAAAATAAATTGACTCCCAGAATTTCCTGGAAAGGCTGTAACTTTATTTTCCAATCTGAGAACAATAAAGTACTCAGTGCTGAGTCCCAAATAATACAAGACAACTTGACCTTGGCAGAACATAACACTTCACTGGGCTAGGAATGATTTTCCCTTTCAAAACTTCCCTGGGTGCCTGGGTGGCTCAGTGGGTTAAAGCCTCTGCTTTCGGCTCAGGTCATGTCCCAGGGTCCTGGGATCGAGCCCCACATCAGGCTCTATGCTCCGTGGGGAGCCTGCTTCCTCTTCTCTCTCTCTGCCTGTGTTTCTGCCTACTTGTGATCTCTGTCAAATAAATAAATAAATAAAAATCTTAAAAAAAAAAAAAAAAAAAAAACCTTCCCTGAGTAAACTCGGTAATATTGCGGTCACTCTTGAGCTCTACACTGAAAACTGACCCTAATGTCTGGCCCTCACTTCCTTTAGCTTTGAATTCTTGACATGTTTTTATCTTAACACCAAACCAAATTTTATGGCTACATGATTATTTCAAGCTTGGGGTGTATTTGGGAAACTGGATGATATGCCAGATGTCAATCATTTTCAGAGTGGTCTGAAAATCAAATCATATTCTGTTAAAACTATGGTCATTTCTACACTGAATCTATCTCTACACCTTCACCTCTCCCAGATGCCTAGATCTCAAAAAGAATAACCTCAACAAGAGAATTACTATTAACCAATTAGTTTGGATAGCCATGATTCCTTCAGCCTATAGAAAGATACAGAGTAAGTTTAACTCATCACTGCTTTCAAAATCTTAAAATTAGGAAGAAACAGTAATGCGTAAGTAAAGACAGTGCCAAAAAACTGTAAGGGAAGACTTCATAGTGAAGGTGAGCTTTGAACTCAAACTTGAAGTTTGTTTAAAACTGAGTTAAGTCAGAAGAAAGAAAATCATTCCACATGAAAGCAACAACATAATCCCAGTTACCAATTACCGATTGTGTCCTATGTCGCAGGTACCACACTGAGCACTATCACGCCTAACACTACCTAATAATACTACAGTCCTGTGATTTGGGTACTTTTATTATCCCCATTTTGCAGATAAGAAAACTGAAGCTTAAATAGCCTAAGTAACTCGTTCAAGGTCACCCAGCTAGTCGATGATGGGAGCAGGGTTTCCTCCTACAGTGTCTCAATCCAGGAGCCACTCTCAATCACTATACTCTACTGCCCTGAACACACGTCCAGAGCTTTGGGGGCAAAGAGGAAAGTGGCCCAACTAGTCATGGAAGCTATGTGAAGTAAAACAGAAAGGAAGTTCGCCATATGAATTATGGCTGTAGGCTGCCTTAAAACTAGAAAAGGTTTGAATTCGAAATAAGGAGCTACGGAAGGTCTGTGAGCAAGAGAGTAGTGTTAGAGGAAGAAAGAGCCGGGGAGACATGCAGAGGCACAGACTGGTTTGGTGAAGTTGGGGAAATCCTTAGGCCTTTGGTAACAAACCCCAAATGTTGGGGGCTTACAAAAACAAATGTTTACCTCTCACTTATATTCCATGTCTGCTAAGGACAGCTGTGAGGGAGTTGTGAGTTTTCTCCATCTGTCTTCTTCATTCCTGAATCCAGGATGAAGGAGCAGCCCTTACTTGGACATGTGAACCTTGTGGCAGAGGAAAAGAGTGAGAGAATGACTGAGACACACAGTGGCTCTTAAAACATCTGCTCACTTACCACTGTCAAAAGCAAGTCACATGGCCATGCTTGGGCTCCAGATCTATCCATGGGGCAAGGGTGCATCCTCCTCCACAGGAGGCCTACAAGTCACATGGTAGTGGTCCAGGGTGTAGAATCCTCTTACAGGAGAGGGGAATGAATCGTGGGAAAAATAATGTCATCTACCAGAGGAAGCCTGTGCTCTTTAAAGATGCTGTCGCTATAAATTAAAGCAGCAGAGTGAAATGAGTAAACTTCATAGAAGGGGGTGAAATCTCTTGTTCTTCCCAGATAGAGGGCTCTGTCTTGAGAACAACTGCTGTTCTATTTCCATAGTTTCTGGTGTAAAAGCCTTATGGTGTATGATTTTATCATCTTGTGCCAAAATCTGTCAAAGACTGAAAAGTGAGTCAAAGACAGTTTATATGAATTGATGGAGTGGATACGAATCCTTTATACTGTTTTGTTACAATTAAAATGAAATTGAATTAGAAAAATAAACAGAGAAAGGACCCAGTTAACATGTGCCATACCTTCCTGATTTTCTATTGTAGATAGCATTATAATTAAGATGACTTTACCTGCTGACTCTTTGTGGCTGCTGACCTAATAAAATATTCTAGTTGCATACAAGATATATGTGATACAAAAAAGTGATAAAGAATGACCTAATCTAAATACATTTTGGTGCTAAAGAAGTTGACCCCAAGTATGCAAATCATTAACTCAAATAAAAATGATGTAATGGTATTCTTAGAATGAGTTGTCTCCAAGACTTTTCCTTGGAATTTTTGAAACATACAAAATAGCAGTCTGAATCTTAGCCTTACACTGTCTGTTTGGTTTTCTTGCTCAAATTTGTTGTCCCTACCAGTCCTTTATAGCTTCTAAGGTCTTTCCAAAAGGTCACTGTTGCTCTGGTCCAAAGCTTAGTTCTTTGATCCCCTTCCCAGCTCCCACATCACGCATCCGTGTTCGGATTCTTATGCACAGATGTGTATCTCTGGGAATTTACCATTTATCTGAGCACAAAGTTTGCCAAATCCAGAATATTCCCATTAAAGATCAGTCTTATCTGATTTTCACTTACAGGTTTGGTCTGTCTCTCTCCTTTCTTGCAATCCTACCAAATCTTTTAGGGGAAGCCCAAGTGTTCCCAGAACACAAAACTTGAAAGTTTGGGGAAGACGACATACTGGGATGTGTGGTAGATATCGAGTACTTGGTAAGTATTTGTAGAATAAATTGACAAATGGACACATTGATTATTGTAGCAGTTAAGCCCTCCCTAATAGCAAAAGCTTCTAAACTTTCATTCAAAGACATTTGAAGAGAATACAATATGTGTTTTTCATAAAAGATGCTCAATAAATATTTGTCATTTAGCTGGCAAGGAGGAAAAATTATGGTCAACAGTTCATAACAGAAAAGATGTCCAGTCACTTCATCTCCCACCACCTCTGTTTTTAAAAAATAAAACAAGCATTTTTTGTAAGCCTTGGGGAAAAGGAATGAATATAATAATGGAAATTCTACCTCTAGGAAGAGAAAGTTGCCTCACACTCCATCACCTACAATGCCATTTCCTAAATACTATAGAATGCTATCAGAATGTCATCAAGGTCTAAGAAGGCTTCTTTTGTATTATAATGATCTACTACATATAACCATATTTATAAAAGAACACTGACAACCCACAGCATAACCACATCTATGGTATATTGCATTTGCTTTCTAAAGACCTTTACCTAAATTGACAATCGAAATGCTACTGTAAATTTTTAAATCATTTTAAACATCTCATTTATGTGGCAAATTCAACAGCTTATTCTAAGGCTACTTTCAACAGAGTAACTCAAATCGTCTTATGAGCTACCTCTTATTGGTGAGACGCTGGAGTGCTGGGTTCAATCATAGCAACGAACTTTGAAGCACTATAAGAATGTGAATAGAATCCCATCTCTTCATGCTGCAATTATTGCTCTCAGGAGATCAATAAATGTATTTCTCCCACTTTTGTACAACTGCACAACTGTAATATATAGTGTTTACTAACTCCGTTTTGCTACATTTGTAAAACCTATTTAAAATCTAACCAATCTCAATCTTAAAAAATCATAAACTATTCAATCATGAAATCCAATCATGAAATCATAAACTATCCAAGAAAGCATTCCGAAAAGTGGAAAATTGGTAAATATAAAACCTGTCGTTATAACATCATGAGCTTATTTGCATAAGCACAGAAGTGGTGCTAATCTTAATCTTATACACAAACATAGGGTACTTAAAGAATAATTTTCTAAAAATAACACGGTAAACAATAGATGGGATATTTCAAGCACAATGTGAGATTTTAGTCATATAAACATGTGAACAGAGTTCCTAACAAAATGAAATGCTATTTTGGAAAATGAGGCATGGAAAGCATATTTGTAAAGCATAAAATATCTTGATTTAAGTCTCCCTAGGTATAATCGGTGAATTTTGAAAATTTCATGAAAATTATTGGCAGTAGAAGAAAGACTAGAAGGAAATATTGCACGGAAGAATGTTAGCCATCCTTACCATTCAATAAGAGAGTTGTGACTTTATTTCATTTTTACTGTTGTCTGTAGCTTCTGGGTGTTCCTCAATGAATAGCCATTATTATTAATATTAGGAAAAAACAAGGCATCATTTAGAATATTAAAGGAACTAATCCCTTTGAATCAGGAAAGGGGTTGCGCTGTTAAGCAGACCTTATACATGCTATGTGGAAGGGCTTACCTTTTACCTCAGATTTCAATGAGCACTGAAGGTTCACATTATCAGGTTATAATTTCACTCTGCTGGAGTTATTGCTTGCATATAAATCCTAGCAGGAGACATTAGCTGTGATAGGGATATTTTCTCTCTGATCCAAAAGCATCTCGCCTTTTCCCCTGAACTACTGTAAAAATTATTACAAAAATATCTTAGAAAATAAAATCAATGCTGATACCTAACTCTACTGCATTAACAGGGTTTTTTCATCAAATTCTACAAGTAATGCATTATATTGCTTTTCTTTTCCAAAATAGCAACATGAGGTAATTTCCATTATACTCTTTTTATAGTAAAAAAAAAAAATCCTTCATTTTCTAAATGTTGAACAATACAATAAGCTGCTTGCTTATATTCTCATCTGGGACCTTATTTCTAATTCCAATTTAAAGATGGTTTAAAGTAAATTAAACGGGCCTATGAAACTAGATCTTCTCAAAACCCAAGTTTAAAATGAGATGAGATCTTCAATTAAGAATTTACATGACAACATTATTTAATGGTGACAGGAAGAGGCAGTTGAGAACTGCAGCCTCAGTCGGCACACAGGAAAAGAAAAATCCACAGATTAGAATATAAATTTCTGGCTATTACACAGAAATGGCCCATATTCACCTAGCTTTTGGAAAGTTTTCTTGTCCTTTCACAACAAGGTCAGTCCAAACTAATTACCTTGTTTGGTGAATGTAATATGGCCGAGGACTGTCATACTTACTAAAGACCTAATTTCAAGTCACTGAAGAAGTTCGGTTGCGTTTAGATATCTAGGATCTAATCCTTACAGCTGCCTGACAAATGAATGCTTATATGCAACTAGCTCACTAGAACACGTCATAACCTTACACATATGCTCTGATTAGGAACAAAGCTTGGGGTTATCCTCTTACATTTACAGAAAAATCCCACTTATAATACCTGGAACTCCAGAAGTGGGGCTACCTCGAGAGCATACGTCTACTGAATCTTGTGGGGGGGGAAATGCTAAATGGCTTTCACACTGGAAAAAATGTGTGCCTGCCTTTTTTCATTTCTTTCTCTCCCCTTTTTTTTCCCTTTTTAAATTTTTTGAGAAACCAGAACTTCAGCAAATCACATAGTTACACTGTATTATGATTCATGGTGTTTTCATAGTAATGTGACATGTCTAAATGACAAAATGCTGGCTATCTACCAAAAATGTAAAGTAGTTTAAATAGTTTTCCCAAGGAAAAAAAGGCCATTATTAATTTCTTCAGCAAATTTCTTTGCTGTAAAATGGCAGCCAACCAACTTAACACCAAATCTTCACAAAGTACAATGAGACAAAGGGTTTTAGGTATGGACGACTTTGTTTATGAAATTGTTCACTACCCATAGCTTCTTCCTTCTTGGCTCGAAGAGGTAAAACTACGAACCTTGAAATTGCTTTATCTCCCGTTTGTTCCTAGAGAAGGAGCAATAGAAGTCTCCCTCCCCAAACTACACATCCCTCCCACTTCAGGAGATCTGAACTGCAGGTGGTTGGACGTTTTTATTTAGAGAACAACTTATTTATAAATCATGGATGGCAAAAATCTGGCATCAATTCTCCCCTTTGTGTGGCTCAACTTACATATTTTAATAAAATGTTTATTATATTCTGACTTCTCACAGGTACTGCCACTGTAAAAAAAAAAAAAAGAAGTAACACACAGATGTGTGTAATTATCAAGAGAGATGAGCTTCCTTACAATTTAGAAAGGAAGCAAAAAAAAAAAAAACCCAACAAACCTTTTTTGGGGGAAACTTTTTCTATTTCCCCTCCATTTATTTGGACACCAAGGGAGAAAACAGAAAGGAAAAAAGGAAGAGAGGAAAGAAGGGAGACATATACTGTGTTTTAAGGGTCTGGCATATGCACCCAAACCTAGCTATATAAATGAACCCTTTCAAATTGAAAATAAAAAACCAAAAAACCAAAAAAACTTCCTTTTAGTATTCCCTCCTTTTTTTCCCTTGCAGTGGTCCACGGTGAAATTCTTTCCGGGAATCATTCACCCAACCCTAATTCTAATAGAAGACTTCAGAGCAGTTTGTGTCTAATAACAGCTCTGTGGAGGCCCTTGAAATTCTAATAAAGAACCATCAACCTATCAGAAGAACATGTAATTTTATGTTCATTACTTCTTGGTGTCCAGCTGTAGAATTTGGATGGTTGCACCTCAATTAAAAGTTGAATTGAAGTTAATATCATTTAAATAAAAACTTCAATAAAAAGTTAAAGTTGTATTCTTAATAGCATTAATACCCTCTAATGACCGCTATGGTCATTACCACCAGATAACTGACCTCCTTGACCCTTTCCTAACTGAGACACCTTCTTGTAACACAATTATTTAGCAGTAATGAGTACTCGATGGGAGATTATTGTATAACCAAGCACCTTGACTTACCATTCTCAGTCATCCCCCTTCTTTGACAAATGTTGCAATTTTCCATTACAAGTTTTTCTGTTTCTAAAAGAGAAAGCTGCTTCCCCTCCACATCACCTCCTCCCACCCTTTGCCCTGATATAATTGTTAAGAGCCTTAAAAGTAACTAAAATGGTATAAAGGAGGTCTACTGTTCATGTGTAGTGACTGCTGCTATTAAGGACCTTCATCTCCACCATTTGAGACCACTCTTAACAAAAAAGGGTAGGGGGGAATGAATGCTTAAAAAAGAAGTTAAATGTGGCTTTCTAAGTCTCTTTCCAACTGGACTTTGCATATGGTGTTAAACTGGAAAATATGGGAGACAAAAAGATGTCCAAAAGGATGATTTTAACAGAAAAGACTTCCACAAATCCTTTAAGAACTTCATTTCCTGTTTTCCCTTTCCTGGAGACTGCCATTAACTGGGGGTAGGGCCAGAGAAGAAAGAAAAGGGACACTAACCCAATTTTCTGTTAAAATAACATCCTAGTAGGCTCAGTTTCTGAAAACATTGAGAAATTCTCATTTCATAATGTATCTTATTTTAGAGCACTGTTTAAGGACAAAATTAAACTTACACTGCTCTGAAACTTTATATTTTAATTAAGAACAAATCAAGTTGATAGACAACTATTCTGACTTTTGTGGCAACTCAATCTCATAATCTAAAAATATATATATAATTCCAAATAATGATGAATAAATAGCTAATTTCCTTACAAGTGAAACTGGGATGCAAACAGAAGTTAAGCAGTACTGATATATGAGATACCCCTAGTTCAAAGTGCATTTGTTTTATTTCTCTGACTTCCACAGTGAGTTTTATTGCAGTAGGAGATTATTCAAAGAATGAAGACCAAATAGCCTTCCATTCCTCAGAGGACAGACAAGATGAACTGAGCATTTGATGGCACTTTCAGATGTAAGCAAAAGAATTTGTTAATAGGATTTTTCCACTAATATAATGTGTTGCTCTGAGGAGTCATATCATCTCCTTTTCTATAAGTCTGTCAGACTTTAGGTCTATATCGCTTTAGGTCCATATACATGTCCGTAAGGTCTGAACAAAGCCAGGAGACTGAATAAAACTTCAGCTGATATCAGCCTAAAGGTTCAGTGATTCCCAATCCTTTAAAGGTTAGAAAAGAAAAAAGAAAAGAAAAGAGAATAAGAAGAAATATCATTCACTCACTAATCAATAAAATAGTATCTACTAAGTACTATGTAAGTAATGGTAAAAAAACAAAGAGGAAAGAAATCTAGTTCTTGCCCTCAATGAGTTTATGATCTAGTGAACAATAAGACAGAATGAAATACATGAGAAATAGGTGTTGCTTCCCACAGAGCAACATGCTGAAGGAATATAACAGATGTGATTAATTCCGACTGAGGGAGAATTAGGATGACCCTAATGGGTGAAGTAAGATCTGAGAAGGACCCTGAAGAAATTCGGTTAGGATGGATAGAGAGCAGAGAAAAGCAGCCAGCCCAAGGGAACAGGCTTGGACCTGTGGTTGAGTGTGGTATCAGAGAAGCAGGACTGAGAGGTATGGGCGGTGTGACGGGACTAAGGGCCAATGACCCCGGAGAAGTGATTTGATGCTGGATCAAGGAAAATTCTGAATACCTCATTAAGGAGTCGGATTTATTGTGGCAAGGCTTTTGATCTGAAGTTGGATGTGATCCAACATGTATTTTAGGAAGATGAGGATGGAAATTGGGTGATCAGTAACCAGAGGTAAAATTGAAGCTGGGAGTCAATTCAAAGTCAGTGACACTTACTCATCCTCAGCACTGTGGTTGAACAACTCAAAGACTCAGGGTAGGGTGGGCACTGCCCACAGTCACCACAGGGTTATAGGCAAACAAGGCAGGACACCCTTAGAACCTCATCTGTAAAATACAAACTATTTGCAGCTCCCTGATTCTATCTGCGGGAAATCAAATCTCGAGATTCCTCTCAAGCCTGTCTGGCTGGAACAATAAGGCCTAGACCAAGTGAGTGGGTATAGAAGGGAGAAAAGACCTAAGAGGAAAGCACCCCTATGGCTCAACCAAATGCTAGTGTTCCGCTGATGTGTAAATAAAAGCATTCTTGATCAATCATCCTTGACTGAAGCTGGGAAAACAAACCAAATCAGACATATATTTGGCATTATAATGAGCTTGCCATTTAGTCCCTACTGGTCTCTGGACATACTAGACCAAAGCCAGGCCCAAATGCAATCAACTAAATAGCATCCAGAATGACCCGTGAAGGGCTGGTAAAATATCCTCCTTTTGGCTGAAATGGATGAAATGGAGCTTGACTCATGTCTTTCCAGTGGATGGAAGCATCCAGAAGCTACAGGAAGAACAATGTTCCCCATTCAGCTGGTGCTCAGGTATGACCACAGCTGAGGCTTCCATAGCCCAAAAAGAAAAACTGTCAAGTTAACATTTTTACTACACTGAAAGAAAATGGAGCAAGAAGGTTTTTTTTTTTTATTTGTATAAAATATATTGTTCTTCCAGGCTGCAGTGAAATAGTTTCTATTTAATTGCACAGAAATCCTAAGAAGGTTACAGCAGTGAAACATTAAAATTCTAAGGGCAACTAATAACATTAAAACTTTATAGCCCCAGATAGAATAATTTAGACAAAAACAACATGAACATATGTTTTGTGTAATAATAACAAACATTTATAGCTGTCAAGAGAGAAAAACACAGGTTTATGCACACCTTAATGGTGTGCATGGGTGAGCATGAGTATATTTAAAACATAATATATTACAAAAATGACAGCAGGCATGGCTCTTCTGGGTACTATGTTAAATCAATGAATAAATTACCAAAAGTGAGCTGTGGCTGTTTGGATGTGTAATTGAGCTTAACGTATGTAGTGTTATTTCAAAAGAAACTGTTCAAGGAGTTTCGAGCCCAATCCACTCTGCATCTATCCTAGGCAGTTTACAAATAGCAATAAATGAAACCGTTTCACAGTAGGAAGGAAGTTTAGTTATACACATTACTTAAATGGGGGAAAAGTTAATTTTAATATGCTTTGCAGAAATTGAAAACAAACTTATAATAATTTGCTTATGTTCACCAAACTGGAAATTGAAATGTTAATATTTGGATTTAAATTTATATTAATTATTCACTGTATGACTCACAAAACCACTAGAAATTATCTGTTCAACTTAAAACAAATACATATACAGCCCTTCATAAATATATGTTTATTATTCTACTTGTTTTAATTACATCATTTGAATGCCACACTTTTTCAAAAAATTATTAGGACTACAGAATATGAAGTAAATTTTAAGCTTGTTTGTGTCAACAAGTTAATGGCAATTGGTAGTAACTGTGCTGCAGACAAAGCCATTAATGTGATTTTTAGAATAAAAATAACTTCTCATAATTTTCTTTCTAATTATGAGGTTGTTTGTCTTACTTAGTACTCCACCACAGTTTTATGAAACAGGGAAAGAGGTATGTTTTCTTCTTTTTCCCCTGCCTGACTTTTCTGGCCTTAATCATCTCATATTTTTCTGTAATATATAAAATGCTGTGACCCTTTTACATAGAAAAGCTGAGACAAAATTCCCAAAGAATTAATTCCTAAACCGTTTGAATTACAGAGCTTGCCAAGTAGCCAAAAGAGCCACTCAACAGCTGTAATTTCTTTTGAGGAGATTGCAACTTTAAGCAATTTAAAATGTTATGATGGGCCTAGGTAACAGCCATGCTGACTCCTTATTTTTCATTTCTTTTGTGTTAATAGGGTCATTATATCACGGCAGATGCAGGGGGCAGGACTGTCATGTGTTTTATGAAAAGGAGACTATTTTCTTGAACAGCATATTTTCATCTGTCCTATTAGTCCCATGCTTGGTCATCATTTATAGCCACCTAATACAACAAGTATCTTCCACCGCTCTCCACAATTCTGTGGGGTCCTGGACTCGTAAACCCAGACTCACTTTTCAATCACACTAGACAAATAGCTTCCCACTAGCACCGAACACAGCTCTGCTCGGCCTGCACCTAACAAAGATCTTTTTATTCAAAATCACAATACAATTAGATAAGAGGTCATCCCTCTGCATCTTCACCACCACTTTTACTCACGTTGCCACTATTTACTCACTTCCCCACTCTATTCTCTTCTCCCCAAATTTTGCACAAACCAACCAATTTACTAACTCCGCCAAACACTAATCCCACAGGGTTTCCAGGCTTCTGTGAGCAGATGATGATGAACACAGTTGGGATGCCTGGATACAGATCGACAGTGGAGCCCACTTAGCGCTCTATGCTCATTAGGACACCAAGATATGGAAAACACTAGGAAATACTGCTTTATGAGCTGGGAGTTTAAAGACCTGGCCATATATGCTGAAATAGGTAAAGCTACTTGGAAAAAAGCTTCCTTATCTTCCCCTCTTGGGAGTCTTCTCCATAGGTCTCTCATCCCTAGGGACTGACCCCACAGAGTTACTGCTGGAAGTTAAGCAGCAAGCATCAAATACTTTCAGAAAGAAATTTACTGAGCCTCCTATGGGTAAGGCCATAAGAGCCAGAGCCTTTCCCTGACAATATTCATTTTAAGCAGCCCATTTTCCTTTCCTGATTTAAACTGAGTCTTACAGAATTAATGGGCAAGGAATGGGGGAATGTGCAAAGTAGAAAGGGATCAGCAGCCAAGTCCGTGTTAAATCACCAGCCAGCTGGCATGTTTCAAATGCTGCCCTATGAATACCAGATCTACCAAGAATAAATACTGAACACAAGTCATAGAAGCAATTTACTGTAGATCTCCAGATAAAATCTTAACCTCAAAGACCCTTGACAAGATATAATAATTATTTCCGATAACAATAACAAAATTAAAATCATAATTAGAGAGTTCAGATCCGTATCTTTTATATTTCAGAAGCTAGTCACCTTAGGGTATAATGCCAGAGTTCAAAAGTATGAAGACATCACACCCTGAATCTGTGGGGTCTACAAGGCAAGTAGTTTTGCACTGAGGAGGAGCCCCAGGCATCACTGTCTGGTATATGGCAGACATGGCCTATGCTGGCTTTTCTGGTGCCTTAACAGCTTCTACTGCTACCACCTTTGTGACCACCCAAGGTCCCTGTGTTGTAAAGCATATGAAACTGAGTACAGTAGCCTCAAAGTGGCTCTTTCTAGATTCAACTTCCCATTTTTCTTTTCATATCCATACCCTCCAGGTGTGGGCTCAGTCCTCACGTCCAGCTGTGTTTTGGGTTCTCATGCCCACCTTCTCCCCGGATGCTGTGATTCTCATTCGTTTCACATCCCACTCAAAGCTCCTTACTTTGGCGCAGACCATGGCTCCTGCCCAACACTCACCAAGCATGAGAACCGGGAGTCAGATGCCTACCCTGGCAACAGCTATACGTATGAACTATCTTTGATCTTCTCAGCAACCACGGATGACTTCATTAGTCAACCATTCAACTCTGACAATACATTTGTATGTGTCATTCTTTGTTTGCAGGTACAGAAAAGGATTCTCTTGATAATCCTTTACTAAATCATACCAATTAATAAACTTATGAAGAACTAAGCAGCTAAAATAAAATAGTAGAAACTAAATAGTTATACAGTGGTACATACTTTCCTTCAACAACTTTCGTAACTTATATTAAACTTAATGGGATTGTCCAGCACACTTTATTAAGATATGACAATCTTATAGTGGTTATGGGAAACAGGAAAATAAACAACAAAAAAAAGATACACTATATCAAAATCACACATTTGATTATCCTTCCTGAGAGTTCAATAACAATTACTTAAATTAAAATTAAGTGTTTGAAAATTATAGTATTGTACAGCTGCCACACTTTTCATTAACTCACAACTTGTATGCCTAGGATGTCCGTGAGCTAACTAACTCATAAATAACCCTGCTTAAAGTGTCAAAAAGGCAAATTTCCAAGTATGGGTATGGTAGGCTGCTTTCTTTTTCCTTCTTTTTAAATTGTGAAATGCAAAGCTATAAATGCAAAGCTATAAAACATTTTACATTAAAAAGATACTTCACCTAAGTTTTATATAACTGGCCTAGATTCCATCATATCAATTAAATCAATTGAATCTATGTAACTTCAGAGTATAGATCAGTTTACAAAACTGATATTTAAAGAACTAACAGAAATATTTAAACAGAAATATTTATTTATTTATTTGAGAGAGAGAGAGTGAGAGAGAGCATGAAAGGTGAGAAGGTCAGAGGGAGAAGCAGACTCCCCTTGGAGCTGGGAGCCTGATGTGGGACTCGATCCCAGGACTCAGGATCATGACCTGAGCCGAAGGCAGTTGTCAAACCAACTGAGCCACCCAGGTGCCCTAAACAGAAATATTTAAAGAACTAACAGAAATAAATAACCTAAAGAATCCTCACAATATAAGGATTTTGATTTCTGTTGTAAATTTTTTATTAGGAACCAGCATTTTTTGAGAGTATTCTTTGAGGGACATGTGCTGAGCACCACACTGTTTAGAACAATGAACAAGAAATATCCCCCCCCCCACCTTAGAGCATATACCTTGAGGAATATCTTTTTCTTTCTTTTTTTTCTTTTTATGATTTTATTTATTTATTTATTTGCACGAGCAGAGGAAGGGGCAGGCAGCGGGGAAGCAGACTTCCTGCAGAGCAGGGAGAGCGATGGAGGACTCGATCCTGGGACCCTGGGATCAGGACCTGGGCCAAACGTAGATGCTTAACTGACTGAGCCACCCAGGTGCCCAAGGATTATCTTTAGTACAAGATTCAAAGACAGAATGTGCGAAGTGCCACAACTGAGGTAGAAGTGGTATAGGTACATTCAGGAAACTGACAGTCACTCTGATTCAAATGGGTCCTTGGGGGGAATGAAAAGGACAGAATAGGTGCAGATGGGCAAAGATCTGAGGAGCAGAATGAGAAGAGCAGAGAGAAAAGACATGTGGCTGCACCAAATGAAAACAAAGGAGACTCAAAGGAACAAAGTTAGGAAGGAGGGAATTTGATAGGTAGGCCACGGAAAACCACTGAAGCATTCTAATTGGAAGAATTACAGTGCAAATGGAAAAGAAGCAAGAGAGACAGCCACAAGGTCAACTGGGAATCTAGTTTTAGAACTGTGTCCTGTGTGAACTCTGACTTCTGCAGAGGTCAGGGCAGGGAGGGCTAGAGAAGACTCAGATTGCAAGAAGCAGGCTGAAAAGCCTTTGGGTTCTGAGTCAACTAAGAAATTCCACTTTGGTTTTCTCTGAGTGTGTGTGTGCGTGCGTGCGTGTGTGTGTGTGTGTGTGTTAAAAGCATCTTTTATTTTATTTTAATTTTATATTTTGTGTTGTTTTATATGTTGGGGTTATGAGTACGATTTAGTTTGAAATAAAAAAATTGGCTAATACTTTTTTAATGAAAGCCACCAATCAAGATCACATGTTTTACTTACAGACGGAACCTGAGACTCAGAAACTGACTTGGTAACCAAGAGGTCATGAGTGAATACTGATGAGGATAGTTTCACTAAGAGTACCTGTGGCCAAAGACACCAGTGTAGCAATGAGTTGAGAAGAAAAAGAGATGATAGATCAGCAGTGAGGAAAAAAAGAAGTAAAAGTACTTTGAACAGTAACAGGTAGAGAAAGAGTCAACGTGTAGAATACTCAGAAGCTGGTAAAACTTCATTAAAACAGTGAATTTGTTGCTTAAGATTTGTGTGTCCTCAGGAACAGAAAATTCCAATTCTGCTAACAGAAGAAGCCTAAACAAAGAAGGAAATTGTCAAAAATGCTGAAAGTAGGATGGCTCTAGGGTTGGTTAATTCAGCTATTCAATGATATAAAAAAAAAAAATCCATCTTTCTCCTCTGTCATCTTTGGCATATCAGCCTTGACGTCAACCTAGTTCTATTCATGATTAGACAAAACGACTACAGCAGCTCAGCTTCATGTCCTTGTGGAAGCATCCAGAGTTTGAAAGGGAATCCTTTCCCTTATTTGTCTCTTTCTACAAGAAATTTAAACAAACAAACAAACAAACAAAAACTTTTCCAAAAGCCCTGCAGAGACTTTTCTTCATATCTCACTGGTCAGAAGGCATCAGTTGGTAGTGTCTAAACCAATCAGTAACTTGGAAGGGGAGCCCTCTTGGTTGTCTGACAGATTGCAAGTCACTGCCTGGGCTGGGGGATACGGTCCATTTCCCTGAACCACACAGTACAGGAGGAGGGGGTGGGCAATGGCTGTTGCTTAGGCAGCCCACCCGCCTGCAAATGAAGCCTAATAAGCATTGTTTGATACTGCTGTTGATGATTTTGTCAATAGTGCCTCATCCCCAACCCATTTCCCTCCTAGGAGAAGTGTGCCTATACTTCCCAATATCCAATTTTATCATTTACGGGAAGAAAGAGAACTATCGATTGCCTAGGAAAAGTATGCACAACAAGAGTTTCTATTTTAAGGCATTCATTGAAAGAAGCTACTATGAGACAACATCTGCTTAAAATGCAGGATTTCCAAAGAGATCCTATCTTCAAACTCTGTTACCCGATTCCTCTTTTGTATATTAGCCAAAAGAGAAGAGTCATTAAGCTTTTTGTGTACAACTGACACTAAAAAGAATCTGCAGATAACGATAGAAGATGCTATTTGTCAAAGGTCTGGAGCAGAAATACAACTGAAAACTATGATACAATTGGAGAAAACACAAAAGTAATTACAAAGGAAGAAAACCACTCAGAGCATCAATTTTACCTTTATGATACCTTTGTTCACATCTCTGTCCTCTTTGTCCTAGGTTATACCATTAATAACTCTTAGCCTTCAACCAAAAAAGGGGGTGGGGAAATTTGCAATTACTGATTAATAGTAATAGTTACTGAAGTTAGTTACAAAGTTCTCACCAATCACAGAATGAGATGGTTTTATTTAGTTCTAAAACACAACGGAAGTTAATAGTAACATTACTTAAGGATAATTTTAAAAAATACATTTTGTTTTCCATTAAATCATATTACTCTAATTTACTTGAGAGGAAAAAACATCATGACATGAGAACTTCATTAATGATAATGGTAGTGGGCCCAGAAAGTCACCATTTTATAAATAAATATGTAACTCTTATAAAAGTTTGTGAAGTGGAGAAACAGTCAAAAGTGGGGGAGTGATTGTAAAGCACTGGTGAAGTATACAACGGGTCAGGTTCTAGAATGTCCATAGTCTTGAATAATGGGAAAAATTCCAACACATTAAGCGGTTGGTATCCTACCATAGTTGAGATCACGGATACTACTGAGCCTCCTTAGCAGTGGAATCATGAATTTACACCATGTGGTTATTCGCTTACTTTCAGCTAGGAAAGAGAGAAAAGCTTTGGGCATGAGGGTCTGAAAAAGAAAAAAGAGCTGAGACAAAGAGGAGTTTTTCAAAATTCCTCATAATTCAAAATGCATAGCCCTCAAATTAGGGATGAACTTTAGAAGGTTCAAGTACTGACGTTCATATATATTAATTTCTTTCTTAGTTCCACAACTGGACCAACAATTCCCATCAGAAATTATTTAACTGGTTTGAGCCAGATGGAACTATCCAGTGAAATTCAGTATTTCCCCCATCTATCTAATGAAAGCCAGAAGAGGCATCAAATGAATGACAGCAGGAAAATAAATTTGACCAAGCTGGTTTGGAAAAATGCATGAGTGTGTGTTTTATGGAGACTGTTCCAGAGAAGTGATCCAGGTCATTTTACAGAGCAGAGCTCCTCAACCCTGTATTTCCTCCAAAGGTCCAGAAGAGTATAAACTATATTATGTTAGCTAAACCTCATTCATCATTTACTAGAAGCATGTGTATGTACATAGATTATAGTGCACCAAATATAATATGTCAGAGATTAGACTTTGTTAGCGATTCAAATAGTGGTATGATCCAGTTCTGCCCTTTCAGTTCATGTCAATTTAGAGACCTTTACCTTCTCAGGTTCAATCTCACCTAATCTTGTTAGAGAGCTTTAGAGCAAAGACTACAAATTTCATCAACCAGTGTGCTGGTCAGCTGGTAAGTTACATTAGACACTTCAGGTCCTTTTCAAAGAAGCAGCTCAGGGTATATTCTCTCAGCAAGTCTGTTTAAATAGATTTTTCTTAAAAATCTAACCACCTATTAAAACAGTTAACCAGCTAGACCTGAATCAAGAAAGTACAAAAATAATAAAATCATATTGTTTTCTTTCTTATGGCATAAATTACTAGTTATTTTAGGAGAAATAGGTGAAATGGCTCTTTTAAAGATTGTTTTCTTCATAATGAAAAGCAAGAGGCAAAGGAAATGGGAGAGATTTGTGGAAAACAAGGGAGAAGGTGATAAGATAGAATTGAGCCATTATTTATACAGCTAAAATAAAGTATCGTGAAAGATGAGAAAATAAAGTGTAATTCTGTCCTTAGCTTTAATAAGAATATTCTATATCCACCGATTAATAATAAAGTATATTTTTAGCCCAAATAATGTTTAAAGTACATACAACAAAGAAATGTAGGATGCAAATGTGGCCCTGAGGAGTTTATAGTCATGGAGTGTAATCATCTTAAAAGTTAACTATAAAAGATATAAATGGAAATTCAAGACAACAATGGAAATGGTGTCACAAGGCTGTGTGTGATTAATCACTAAACGTAATAGTAAATGCAATACAGTTTAGAGGGGACAACAATCACTTAGGACTGGAAAATTATAGGGAATCTCTATTGGGACAGTGGGATTTGAATCCCAATCTCGTTCTCCAGTCCCTCCTCACCCTAAACCCTCCCTCTAGTCAACTAATTGTCTCACTGACTAATCACACTGAATTTTCCTTCATTCTAAATCCTTCGAGTTCCTTCCCTCCTTACCCCGGCTTACCACCCAACAGTTCTTTCTCTCCTATCTCAGAAGATACACCCTCCCTTCTGAAACTCACAACCCTACCTGATTCACTTCTTCTCCCTCATCTAAATCATCGTGTCATTTCACCTTTTTTTTTTTTTAAGATTTTATTTATTTATTTATTTGACAAACAGAGATCACAAGTAGGCAGAAGAGGCAGGCAGAGAGAGAGGAAGGGAAGCAGGCTCTTTGCTGAGCATAGAGCCCAAAGCAGGGCTCGATCCCAAGACCCTGGGATCATGACCTGAGCCGAAGGCAGAGGCTTTAACCCACTGAGCCACCCAGGCGCCCCAATTCACCTTCTCTCTTGTCTTTCTTCAAATTATCTTCTTCAACTGTCCCTTTTTAACTAGTTCTATTCTTTGGCCTATAAACATGACAGTGTCACCCTTATTCCATGAAAAGTCCCTTAGACCTACATCCTTACTCTCCCCTGGCTGTCAGCATTCTGGAAGTTTCACTGTCAAGCATGTAGATTTCCACTCAACCCCCAGTTTTAATATGGCACCCTTGCTCTCAGTTACTCCAGACATTACTCAAGGTTCTATCATATTTCTCCCTTATTCTCATAAAATAGTCTTCTCATGTCACTATCAACTTCCAAGGCTACAGCTATTATTTCTATTTTGACTGCCAAAGTTATATCCTCAGCATTGACCCCCTACTCTAAGCTTCAGGCTTGCATTTTTGACTGAATATTGTGTATAACTACACAGATGATTTTCAGGCTTCTATTTCTAAATCATTGTTGTCAAACTTTTTTGCACTTTGGAATCACCTGTGGAGGTTACAAAAATACCTGTACCCAAGTTATATGCCCAGATATTCTTATTAATTGGATACCAAGATCATTATACTCAGCTTGAGTATAGAGCAAAGTATAACTGCTCCTTATTAAAATGTGCCAACTTCCATAAATGCTCACATGATCCTCCTAATTGCTCATGTTCAATTCCTTTGAGTCACCTTTAACTCTTCCCTCAGCAGCCCCCCATTCTCCAGATACCAAATCCTAATATTTCTTCTTCTATAACATCACTTCTATTTTTTCTTTATATTATCACAGCCACTGCTTTACTTTAGCTGCCTCTAGTTATTGTACTAGATTCCTAATTCGGTCCTTCCTCTCTCATCCTACTTTTGCCATCTGTTTTCTATGGCTAAATCCAATCATTAAAAACACTCATGGCACACTAGTAAAATACAAAGTCTGTAGCTGATATTCAAAGTTCTCCATTATATATATATAGCTCAAAACTTATCAGGCTTTATTGCCCACTACATCCTCATTCCTTCCCATAAACACAATAGACACCCTATGCTTGAAAGAGCCAGACTATTCACCATTCACCACTCTCTAGATGTTCCTCAGATATTCCCTTTTCCATACTTTTGACCATGTTAATTCCTCTGCCCGGAATGCTCTCCCTCTAATATCTTCCTACTAACAATTTATCAGAATATTAGAGGGCTTCACAAAATCCATTTTCTCTTAGGGGTGGGGGGGGCGCCTTCCCAGACCCCATCAGATTGAACTAATGTCCCCTCCCCCTAAACTCCCTGTCTCTATGTGCCTTATTATAGGACTTATCACACAGCCTGCCTTAATTTAGAATGACATATGTGCAAGTCTGTCTCCATCAATGGGCAGGGAGCAAGGAGAGGTACATAGACTTGTCCAGAGTTATGACATCACACTATAGTTACATATTCAATATTTATTGATTTGAGGATGGATAAGAACAGCATAGATATAGAGAATAGAACAATCCCTGGACAAAAAGAAGAAAAGAAAAGGGAAAACAAATTTGGGAGATGGTGAGTTAAGCAGAAGATTTATGAAACGAAACAGTAGCATGAATCTCCACTGAGTAGGTGGAGTCAAATGGCCTTTACCCGGTCATGTTAGGTTTTTAAAAAGAATGAGTAAGCCTGAGTATCTTATATATGTTTGGAGCCTAAGTTCTCCCATGAGTAAAGGGAAATGATTATAGGAGTTAAAATTGCTAGTACTATTGGGAAGTAAGAATGAGGCCATCCCGGTAAAAGTTTTGACACAAACCTAGAGCATAGAAAGCCCACTCTAAGTGCTAACCCCATTAACAGGGTCTGCTACACACACACACACACACACACACACACACACACACACACAATGGCTATACAATAACATTCAAGATGTCAAAAGAAAGATTTATCTGACTTTGATTTCCAGGCTAGAAAAAGGACAGAATGAGAGAGAGACAGAGACAGACGAGCATAAATGTCCAAGCAACAGACGTGTGCAGTTGGCTTCTACTATATTTCACGGGACACATACTTCCTTATCTTTCTCCTTCTTTTCCTTTTCTTTTCTCCCCCCCCCCCCATCTCTTCTCTTTTGTCCTGGTCTCTTGCTTTAGGCTTTCCTTTTTCCCTCTCCCATTACTCATGCAGCAAGATCCAGGGCCTGGTTTCGCCCTGCAGGGGGCAATACCGAACATGTGTTGGCCTCTGCAGCCCAACTACCTAGAAAGACGGAAGCCACCTCCCCAACCCAGTGAGTGCAAGAATGGCTTGGAAGCTGCGGTGAGATGGCTCCCCAGGCTCCAGCCCAGCAGGACCTCCAATCTAGTTAACGTTTCCTGAAAAACATTAACCCTCATTTAGGCGCAGTGGGAGGTGAGACTGGGAATGTTCTGTGAGTCCTGGTGGCAAAGAGCACCGTGTTCCTTACACTGAGAAAAGCTCTCCCTCTCTGTTAGCATCGGCACCACATGGAACTGTACGCTCCAGTTGATTTCCATGGAGAGGGAAAAAGCAGAAGGTGGCTCTCTCGGTGCTTTCTGACCTCGCAAGATGGGAAAGATACTCTGGCTGTGAGAACAATTAAGCAAACGTTTGGAGGATTCTGGGTGTGGAGGGCAGGTGTGTGTACATTTGAAAGCTGCTGTTTTAGAAGAAGTCCTATGTGACTCAATAAACATGAGAACCGAGGAGGGTAATCCCGTTAGCAGGGCTCTCCTCAGCTCAGACCGCTCCCCTGACAGAAACAACACATTCCGGGAAAAAGGGTAAATCACACACTGAGGTAATTGTTTCACACCTTCAAAGAATTTACTTATTAATTTCAAAGTGTTTTTGGAAGCAATTCTGTATCTTGCCTTCTGTTTTGTGCTTAAATACTTGTTTTTTTTTAATGTTGACCTCCAAGTCCCTCTTAATGTATTTATTATATATTATCTTTAAAATACATCAGGCTGAGTTACGAAATGTGAATTCTGCCAGTAAAAGAGAGCTGCTTTCCATTGAATGTAACTTTGTATACAACATCATGCATCTTTGCAACTCTAGGTATCATAGATTCTGAGATTAGGCACTCTTTACTAAACAGGGAAAGAAAAAAACAGACTACCTCCTCATATCAATGACATTTCTCTGTGTTGATTAGAGACACCAAAGAATTTCACTCCCGATTTTTGCTGAGCCAAACACTTTGGTCTTGAGGCCACCACCAGCAATGGAAATATAGTGTGAAAAATTAAGATAAGCTCTGGTGTTACATGTTATATACACCAAGATAGGGATGCCCATTAGCTGTCCTTTGACCTGCTGTATATTTTTATCATCTCAAATAATTTTCAGTCACCTCATTAGAGTGGCAGACCATTTAAAAAAATTCCTCATCTTGGATCCACCCATATATCTGATAATATGCAAATTTAAGTGCCTCAAGGAGATTAGAGGAACTATCTCTTATTTGATTCTATCATAAATTTAGTACCTACAACAGATCTTCAAAGAAGTAACTCACTTTTGTTTCTGTCTTTCAAAAACACTTTTGAAGAAAAGTTGCCCTTCTGATAACAAAAAAAGCACTACTGAAGAATCCACTGCAGAAGAAAGGGCGCTCCCTAGGTACTGCATATCAGGACTGTGTTTATATAGTTCAGCAGAAAAGGAACTGGAGCAGATACTGGCTTTTAGGAAGAATTCCACATAAAAGAGGGGGAATTGGTAATGCATTTACTACTCATTTGCTTGCATCAAGAACCACATTCCATTTTAATCTGCCAACATCCTAATTAAGATGATCTGAATCTTGGGTGATCTATTATTCTAGATCTGAGATAGCCCAATTTACATTAGACAAGATGTTACACTGTGTGCTTACACTGAGATGATAAGACCACTGAGCATGTCTTCCCTCCTGTCTGGCCCAGCGCTGGGCAGAGCATTCTGTCAGCACTCAATAAATAATGGCCAGGCCTTTGCCTATTGTCTTTCTCTCTACCACTTTAGGCACAATTTCATCTTACTATATCATTTCTGGTTCCTTTTCACACATAGAGCTGTGCTCCTTTCTGCATGAGGAAGATAGGAAAGTATCTCAAGTAATTCTCTATGAATGTGTCCATCCGTGTATATGGGACTAGCAACACCTAAATGCAATTCCCATTCATTACTTCTATGTCATTTCTGAAGACCTTAAAGAATATGTTGCCTACAAAAGCTTTTGAGCCAGAAAAGGAAAGAATACAAAGACAGTGCTTTGGAAGCATCAGGATCAAATTCCTTTCCAGGATAATAATATCCAGCTGCAATATTACCCAAGAGGCACTATAGAACACAGAGAAAATAGCATACAAAGGTACTCTCCAAATCAGCTTCTTTCTCCCCACTTGGGCTAAGGAAAGTTACCCATAATTAATTTTATTTAAGATTTCATTTATTTGAGGGGCACCTGGGTGGATCAGTGGGTTAAGCCTCTGCCTTCAGCTCAGGTCATGATCCCAGGGTCCTGGGATCGAGCCCTGCATGGGGCTCTCTGCTCAGCAGGGAGCCTGCCTACCCCCCTCTCTCTGCCTGCCTCTCTGCCTACTTGTGATCTCTGTCTGTCAAATAATAAATTAAAAAAATCTTTAAAAAAAAAGATTTTATTTATTTGAGAGAGAGAGAGAGCACAAGGAGTGGGGGGACAGTGGAGGGAGCAGCAGAGGGAGAGGGAGAAGCAGGCTCCCCACTGAGCAGAGAGCCTGATGTGGGCTCATGACCCAAGCCCAAGGCAGATGCTTAACCAACTAAGCCACCCCCAGACACCCCCCAAAAAGTTACCTATAATCTATTAACATAATACTAGGTTAATACTAAGTTGTCTGATATACACACAAAAAATGTGTTAATATTGGACTTGCCCTCCCTAGACATCTGAATAAAGTCCAGGTTGTCTGTGACATAACCAAGTCAGAGGCCACCTGTATGTCCCTTCTTAGCCACTATCTAAAACTGTCATTTGTAGGGCTGAGCAAACATATTTAAGAAATGTTCTTAAGCTTGCTCTAAGTGCTATTGTTGAACAGATAACACTGATGACCTTTATAGTCTTATATCCATTTCCAAAGGGATGACAATCTAAGATGTCAATCTAAGAACCTCAAAGAAGGCAGAAAAATAAGCACAAGTCTGGGGTTCAAAGCACCTCACCCTCCATCTCCTTTCACTAAGGAAATGAAGATGTTTGATGGAACCCAGGGTAGGTCACCCTTCTGGTAGCTGTAAAGTTTTCTGAATTTGCAATAAAATCTTCAAATATTCTTTGCACTGGAAACTTTTCTTCTTCTTCTATTTTTTTTAAGATTTATTTATTTATTTGACAGAGAGAGAGAACAAGCTTAGGGGTGGGGGTGGGGAGGGAGAGAATCTCAAACAGATTCCCTGCTGAGCATGGATGGAACAGACACAGGGCTCAGTCTGAGGAGGCTGAAAGCACAACCCCAGCCGAAATCAGGAGTCGGATTCTTAACCGACTGAGCCACCCAGGTGCCCCTTGAAACTCATCTGTTTCTTTAAAGAGGACAAAGGAACCACTGTCTGATTACAGTGATGCCAAGTTTGAGACGTCGTGTTAGGGACATCCTGGCCTTGATTCTAAGACAGCTATAATGATGGCTGAAGAGGTGACAAGTAAAGAAACAGAGAATAAGAACATCTTAAAGGAGGCAATGTGCAAAGTTTAAGAATGCTTTCTTGCTTTCAGGATTTTGGGGTTTTGCCTGGAAAGGTAAAAAAAAGAGTACAGCCTTTCTTAGGTGTTGGGTGTTCAGTGTTTTGAAATCCCTCCAGCTACACACCATTCAAAAATTTAACATACTGAAAACCTAGTTTTAGCTGATAAACTTTAACCAATCTATCTTAAAATAAAATACATAATTACAAGCATATTTTCAATTCTTGGAAGTGAGTGCTAAAGCTCTATTTCTAGAACTGGTGAATTCTGTTCTCTATTTCCATGTATAAAAGATCGCACAGTCCTGGGAAAACACTTTTTTTTTTTTAAATGAAATACAACAAATAAGGTGCGCTGCTGAGTCCTGGGGGAGAAGTTTCCCAGAGTCTTTGAATTTCCTCCTATCCTCCTTCTTTACAAGATTTCTAAGACCAAGTCCTTTTCTGCAGTCTCTCAAACAAGGTAAAAAAGAAAAATACCCCCTAGATATATTCTTTAGATTTTTCTATTATGCCTCTCAAGTTCCCAGTAGCTTCTGAAGTAAACTTAAGATGAATTCTGGAGTTATTTTCTTATCATGTTTTAATTTCAGTTCTCTTTTAGGTCTAAGATGAAATAGATGATCATAACTGCTCTGCTTGGAGATGCATTTCATGGCACAATGTATACGTGACCTACGCAAGGTCACGTCATGGAAAGAGAACTGACATGAGAGATAACAAATAGAATCCAAGCTTTTAGTCTTGGACAACTTCAGGGTAACCTATTTAGGCTTGCTTTATTTCATGCAATACGGCAAGAAAAGTTTCTTTTTAAACAGTAAGTACGTCGTAGATATAAAGTGTGTATAGGGTTCTCTCAGTGGTTTGAACAATGTCAATTACAAATATATGAAGAATTACTGCCCAAATCACTGATCATTAAGGGTTATTTTATTTTATTATTTTACTTTTTGGTCACATTGTGAGCCTTGGTACAGTGGCAAGCCAGCCTACTTCTCATCCACAATAAGATCCCATGTTCCAGCCACACTACACGTTTCACACCTTGAGGTCTCTGCACATGTTTCATGCTGACAAAAATCCTTTCCACCCCTCATTTAAAACATCAACTCCCCTGTAAATCTTCCCTTTTCATTATCTTCATGCTGGCAAAAATCCTTCCCACCCCTCATTTAAAACATCAACTCCCCTGTAAATCTTTCTTTTGAGACCCCCAAACAGGGTTCATTATTTCCTTCCCTGTGAACTCAGAGTGCTGCATACCTATCTAATGTAGAGTATCTATCAGATTCTATTATAATTATTGGTTTACTGTCTCCACCACCAGAAATGAAAACTTGTCCATTTACCCTTATCTAGGATTTCCCACATGCCAGGCACTGTTGTGAGCACTGTAAATACATCAGCTCTTTAATCTGTACCGCAGCCCATTTGAGGGGGTTATTATCAGGGCCTCCATTTTACAAATGAGGAAGCTGAGACACAGAGAAGTAACGTTGTTCTCCCAAGGACACCCAGCTAGCGAGTGCCCCGAGTGGAACTCAGGCAGTCTGACATCAGCCAGAGTCTGGGCCTCCCCTGATACTCTCTGTGTTTGCCCCACAGAGGAAAGCAGGCAGGTCGTGGATATTAAACAGATAGAAAGAATAATCATACTGATTTCTCCATAGTTTCCTAGGCTTAAATTAGAAATATATTACCTTTGTCTTAAATGGATTTCACCTTCACCCTTGACTATGGAGGAGTTCATTTGTCCAGAGAAAATTCAGCCCAGACTGGGGAGAGAAAGCTAGTTGAGAGGTAGAAGGCCTAGGATTTTGCTGGCTCTGCCAGGTCAGAGTCAAACTCTCCGTACCTCCCACAGCTTCCACGGCTGCCAAAACCTATAGAAACCTCTCCAGGAGCTGTTTGTAGTGGTACAACTCTGCACACATGTGACACAGAATGCTTGACACAGAGATAGTATTCACGAAGAATACTTAGGTTAGTCTCTGTAAACTGATGGGACTCTGAGCAGGAAGACACTGGGACTTTGGGATGATTCAAACAGAGAGGTTTTTGTCGTTGTTTCTTTAGAAGTGAGGCACCCAAATCATTAAGAACCGGATGTATTTATCCTTCCTCCTGAAGTAATTTAAATTTATATCTCAAGTCCCCACAGGTGATTGTCACCCATTTTACCATTTAAATCACTTCTTAATTCTTGTATTTTATATATATATTCTGTATTTTTCTAATTAAAATTTTTACTCATGGTAGAGATTTGGAAAATTTAGAGGTATCTAAAAATATCTAATTGCATATTAGAGGATTTTACCAATGTTTTAAAATTCTCTTCTAGAATACTATTTTAAATGGCTGTATAACCTTTCATTAGGATAAGATGAAGCATGATTTAATTAGCCTGTCCCTGTTTTAAACATTTGGTTGATATTAATTGTTTGCTGTTATAAGACTTTCTTTCATGCTCTGTGGGGATCCCGGTTGTTGAGAATCCTGTAGCCCCCGCAGGAAAAGGGCCTCTTAGAGCCTATACAACAGTGCTTCTCTGGGAGCTTGTGCAATGCAGATTCTGGGGCCCCAGCAAGGAGGTTCTGACCTCTCAAAGCTGGGCTAGAGCAGGTGCTCCTCTCTTTGAGAAATGCTAACACTGCCTCTCCTTGGAGAATACTTTCTCTTCATCCGGTTACTTCTTTACTCCCTTCTCAATATACAGCCCCCAAAATGAGCTGATTTCAAAGTATCAAACTCAAATTGGTTCTGGTGAAGACAGCTACTCATTTTTACCCCCAGTCTTTTATTAATTTAGGTGACTGGCCCATCTCTGCAGTTCCTCTTTGGCACCTCCTCAGCCTTTAACCTGACTCCACCCACCCATGGTCCACACCACAGCCAGGAACAGCTTTTTATGCAGCCAATCAATGATGTCATTTCCCTCCTCACTACAAAACCCTCCCTTTGTGACCATAGGCCACCCAGCTTCCTTCAGACCCTCCTCTTTCTCTCTCTGTCTCTCCAACTGCACTGGCCTACTCACGGAATGCCTCCTCAGAGAAGCCCTCCTTGACGTCCTGATCTAAATCACTTCTCCCAGCGCAAGCTCTGGTTGCTCCCTTTTCTTTCACAGCACATCACCATTTATAAAGCTCCATGAGGCAGGTCCTGAGACTTAATCGTTCATCACCAGCATATCTGGCCCTGAGCAGGGCCAGTGAGAGGCAGTCTTCTAGTCACTATCCACACAGGCTCTGGGGCCAAAGGGCTATATTCAAATGTGAGTTCTGCTACTTAGGACCTGTGTGACCTTTGGCAAGTTACTTAACTTCTCTGTGCCTCCTTTTTCTCCACTGAGGATAACATGGGACTACCAGAGAGGTTTGTTGTGAGAATTAAACGAAAGAATCCACAGAAGTGCTGAGAATCACAACTGGGATGTAGAATATATCCAATACAGGATAGCTTTTTAAAAGGAAGCAATGAGTATGCTTTGATAAATAAATAGAACACAACAGACTTTTGAGTTGCATCTTTTCTCATCATCACTGCCCTGCAACCCCAGCCAAAGCATTCTTAGCCCCACCAACGTCTCCCTGCAGCCTGCTCCTAGAGAGGGCTCTACTTCTGCCCTGAGAAATCTGCTGAATACATTCTCCCTTCCATATTATTAGTTCCAGCTTTGATCCTTTCATCACGTCACTTTCTAGAATGTGTGCTCATGTGCCAAGCCCCGGCTCTTCCTTCCTCCGAGTATTTCCTGAAATGTAACCTCCTCCGAGGAGCCTTCTTTAAGTGGAACTGAGCTCATCGTTCCATTCTCTGTTTCCAACAAATAAGTTAAAGGTTGTTGTTTGAGGTTCCAAAGCTATAAATCTTTCGAGCTTTTCCCTGGCTACGTGGTCTCACCATTGCAGGATGGGTGGGGTTTCTCCTGAAGAATGTGAGTCTAAGAAGGTAAAGGGTTCGTTTAACTTGCTCTGTATACATTTAGCACAATGCCAATCCACATGGATGCTGAATAAATGTGACTTGATGATGGTTTAATTACTTTGTCCATGCCAGGAATAGAAACCCTGAACTCTTAAATCTATTTCCCCCCACGTTGCAATATGTTTCAACGCTGAGTCTATTATGAGACTGGTTTTCTGCATGTACTTTCACAAAAAGGATAAATACAAAAGAGAGATTACATGAAAATATCAAATTAATAAAATTATTTTACACATCCTGAGTCCAAAGATACCTTTGGAACAGCAGTGCATTGTATTAAAAGGTGCCTCGTTTAAAGTTTAATTGCATATGCTTTATGGGTTATTTTACAAATCTAAAAAAATAACCAAAACATGTCAATACTTGTTTTTAAAGTACTTGTTGTATTTGGTGCATGCACCATTATGGAGAACTTACACTCAGAGCAAAAAGATTTGTAGCAAAGCATATGACCTTCTTCCCACTACAATGACCATCCCCTAATTAGGCAATGCATCTGATAGTCATTAACAGGAATGAGATAATGAATCACTTTCTCTCTTCTTTGTTAATTTGCTGTAACCAAGCGGCTAATGGATGTCAGAGCTGAGTGATTGCACTGATTATAGTGATTTATAGTTGCAACAAAACAATTTAAAACCATTCTGATTATTCATGTTAAAGATGCTTTATGTTTTGTTTACTAAATGTTTTATGTCCCCCTTTCTCCTACCCCTAAAGTATCGTCCCCCTCCTACTCTGCCACTTTTGACAAAAACTCCTCTTCCTGGAAAACTTGAAAGTTGTAGCCTTTTTTTTTTTTTATTGTTTTAAACTAAGCCATTTCATTTTGTTTATCCTTTGTCTCTGTATATCTACATATCCAAGTAGATTTAGAGACAGATAGATAGATGGATGGATATAGAAATAGATAGACAAAGTTTACCCAGTAGAAACAAAAAGCCTTCAGGGTGGAGAGAAAACTTCAGTGGTGCCTAGTTCAAAAGAAGGCAGAAATGAGAGGAAATCAGGCAAACTTCAAGCCACTTACCTTGGGGCTTCCAGTCCCTTCCTCGCCCTCCACAGACACATCAGTAGCCAGAATCTCAGCTTTGATGGTATCCAGAGCCCTGAGAATCCAGCTGTGTTGTCGTTTGATTTGCCTCTGCAGCTCTTTCCACTGGCTTGCAATCATCCGCAGCATGTCCTTCAGCCCTTCTCCAAAAGGAGGGGAAAACACAAGTTACAGGCTCAACTGCATTTTTTACCCAGGATTGTCTTTTAGCCAGGAAATTAGATGAATATTTCAAACAGTAAGCCTAATTTTAAACAACCATTATCACCTGCCATATAAGCATTTGTCCCCCAGGAGAGGGGCTGGGGGATTTTGCCTTCACAGAAGGCATAAGGACACAAAAACAGGATCACCACAGAGATGCTTGGGCGGGAATCGACTTAGCTTCTGTGCATTGACTTAAAAAAATGCATGTTGAACAAAAATGACCAAGTATAAAAATTACTGACACCAAAGCTTCACTTTCCAAAGAGAAGGCCCTGTGTGTATCCGTGTGGAGACTTCACAGTGATCAGAAAGATGCACAGAAATAGGCAAAGTGAACTCGATGAGGAATACGGTAAATGGGCCAGAATTAAGACAGCAGTCCTTTCCCTTAGCATGTCCGATTAATGCTGCTCTTTCCTTATTTAGCTGTAGTAAGCTCAAAGCAAGAGCCAGATTATAATTCACCCTGTCTTACGGTCTTTTACTACCAGGGTAAGTATTACCAAATGACAAAACTATTTTTTATTTATAATCTGTTCCTCATAAATACATTAATACTGGGCAAGAGTTGGTTTAAGGCCAAAACTCTGCTAATGCAATGACCAGCAAAAAAACATGCAAAATGTTCACGTGTGAGAACTGGCAGGGAAATAATCGGATGTATCTCGTCCGCCGGCCTTATATCGGTAATGATATCTATAAGTACCCTAATGCATATGCATTATAACTATTTGCACAATTCTCATTCATTATCTTAATGTTATTTCCAGGGCACCTACATCAAAAAGCATGTCAATGTGAAGTTTCCAGGAATGTGATTTCAATTGAAACTCAGGCGAACAGCAAGCCCAAAATAAAATGAAAAGACCATTTGGAGGCAGTATTTCATCGTATAAGTATCACAGCATTGTATGCAGTATATGAAACATTTATAAATCTTGAAGGTCAATCTGATAATGTAAATATTAATAATACATAAGGAAGTGAATATATGCAGTAATTTACAGCAATGCTTCTTCATTCTTAATAGTCTGGAGACATAAAGGCTTGCAATATTTCAGGAGGATTTACCTGCTTTGTGAGATGCAATAAGCTCGAGAAGTTGGTGTCCTTCCTCCTCCACAGCTTCCTTGAGAGCACAGTGACTGTCTACATTCAACTTAAAACTCTGCAAGGAAAAATATGAGCATCAAACCCTGGCAAAGCAGTTAAACATAAAACATCCATACAAAATTACTTGCTACTTTTTATCAAGAACCACACAGCCCAATTTACCCAATAGACAAACTAATTTGCAATACTAAAAGCTATTGATATTTGGGATCTGGGCTCAAAATGTTTCCGTTAGATTAGCAGAGTGCATCTGTTTGGAAACAGCTGACAAATCTAGAAATTCATTAGGTTTTTATGAAAAGTCACATCCCGTAGGCTATATCAGGAGAAGCAGTGCTCTATAAAATATACTGAATTTGTACCAGCACATATGAGCTCTTTTCTTCACTTTTTAAAAATGTTAGTGATAGCACTATTTATGAAACCATAAAAAAATTGGCAGCGTAAAATATATTAGCCTTATGTGCGTATATCTAAATCCATTAATAGAGTAAGGGTTGGACTCGGCTGTTTCTCAGATATCACACAAACCAGAGAACATCAGGTGGACCGAGTACTGTACTGAGGAGTCAAATGCTTCCCAAATCTTTGATTTTTAAAAGCTTATTTCTTACAATGTGATTCTGCTTGAAAAATGAATATGTCAGGCACATCAGGGGCATTTTTCACTCATGACCATCCTCCAAAACCCAGCAAGTGCTGGTATGGCTGAATCCCAACTCAGGGCCATTGCTTTCAGGAAGCCTTCTCTGTTGCCTTACGTGGAGTTGCAGACTCCTTTCTCCCTGCTCTTACATGTGTTTCTACTACAGAATTTATCACCTGTATCCTGCTCTATTTCTACACTCTGCTACCAAATTATAAGCAATTTTAAAGAAATTCAAGTTTCACATTCATCTCCAACTCAGGTCACATGGAAGATGTTCAACAGATTTGCAGAAATCATGGATATCTGTCAAATTGGATCAACAGCACTCTCTGAAGGGGAAGGCTTCCAGTTAGGTATTTCAAGAAACACGGGTGGCTTTCCAAAGTGTTCCCACCTCTGGAATGTTAGAAGGCATTCCTACCACAGCAGGTCCAGTGGAGAAGAATCCTAACAACCAATCTGTTGAGTCAATGGCTAGTCTTCAGGGTGAAAATCAATTCCTTGAGTTGACTAATTAGGACATGAATTTGAAATACTACATGCCAAATGTTGGCTTCTCCATGACAGAGCTCCACAATATACAATATATTTTGCTGTCACTGATGATTCCTTGAGTAATAGCTGTATGCAGAGCCCTAAGCTTAGTGTTAAGTAACACAAGCTTGGGGCGCCTGGGTGGCTCGGTGGGTTAAAGCCTCTGCCATCTGCTCAGGTCATGATCCCAGGGTCCTGGGACTGAGCCCCGCATCGGGCTTTCTGCTCAGCGGGGAGCCTGCTTCCTCCTCTCTCTCTCTCTCTGCCTGCCTCTGCCTACTTGTGATCTTTCTCTGTCAAATAAATAAATAAAATCTTTTAAAAAATTAAAAGAATATTTTAAAAATTTAAAAATTAAAAAAAAAGAATATTTAACACAATCTCATGATGATACAAACCCAGTTAGAATGTAATTTGGATGAAAGAGGTTAAACCACCAAAAACTGTAAAGTTAGGTACATTCATTCGTTCGTTTAGGAACCATGCATCATGCCTGTTCTGTACACTGGACTGATAGTGACTTAAGGGGTTTAAAACATGGCCTCTGGCATCAAAGGGCAGCTAAACATGTCCCTAGGAGAACAAAGTGCAGCTCAAGCCATCGCGGATGTTCAGGAGTGACTCTGGGCTCTCTTTTTCTTAGTGGCAAAAAGGGGTCTTCTTTTTAAAGCTGAGAGGAAAAAGCAGGTTAAAAGAAACTGGATATGAAGGAGATGGGGACAGACAGATCAGAGTATGAAGTATAAAGATAAGAATTTTGACTAAAAAAAAGTGTTTGACTCCAAAATGGTGAACGATTTCATCTGACTAGAGGCATAAAAAACAGGGAAGTTTTAGCCAAATATGACAGAAGAAAAACAATGGTAAGTTTCCTCACAGGCTGTTTACTCTTTCTCGTATTGTCCTTTTTCGGCCAAAGGTATATGGTTGAATAAAATAAAGTACGGCAAAGTATGGGAAGCCTAATGCTTCTGGTCAACACAAACACTATGAGCTCCATGAAAAATTAAATATTACTTTATAGCCAAAATATGACTGCATATACTTTTTGCCACTGCAGTAGATATCCTCAACTCTAAAGCAAGGCCATGTGCAATAAGGTTCATGTATGTTTCAGGGAGAAGGGACAAGGAAAAGAAAAACACTTGAGATCAATGTGAAAGTGCCACAATTTAGGAAGAAACCTGTTCTTGAGATTTCCTTATAACTGTAAATTTAGCCTCGTGCTCTCTCTGATTCTCTGTTTACTTACAACAGACTTGTGCTGAATGGTTAGTAATCATGAGCTTCTGAAGAGGTGCATCAGGCCTATGTCTCAGAGCAAAAGAGAACCTAAGGACCTGTGAGTAGGTTGGATAATTTGACATAATTGAAGCCAAGAGTATAGAATAGATGCAGCTGGGTCTGGTTCTGCCTCAAGATGATGTGGAAGCATTTGATTAGGAAAGTGGAAGAGATGAGGTATTCATTATTAGGAAAAAGATAAGCTGATAAGCTTGATGCTGTAGAGAAGACCCATTTAATATATCTATTTCCCAAATAGTACAATATTGCTTGATTTTCAGGTGCATCCATTAACCATTAATAATATCAACTAAGGAATTCATAATGGACCGCCAAGAAGGCAGCCATGTGGGCACATTAACAAAATTGTCAATGAAATTTCTGGCCACTAAAGAATTCTGTAATAAGCAATCCCCATTCTGTCCCCACCTCTTCCTGAGGGAAGGAAGCTTAGATGGAAGGATTTGCTTCTCTTCCTCTTTCATTTTCTTTTTCCTTGAACCTGATACTTGAACACATTTCCATTCTTGTGCTCCTAACACATTCCCTCAGCAATGCCAGATATCCCTCTGCAACATCCACAGCATTCCCTGAAAATGCAGGGCATTCTCTGAAGATTTAATTTATGGCAACAACATTATCATAGGTGGGTACCACGTTCTTGTGTCAATGATATGTGACACTCCTTAAATATGAGTAATCTGGGTTCTAGGAAACTCCAGATCTTTTTTAGTGTCTTTAAAGCAGCATATAATTGAACACCTAGAAGAGAACAACTAAGGAAATGGAAAATACAGTGACTGGGACAAAGGATTGGATTATCAAAGAGATGATACATCAGAGGCTGACGAATGGGTATATCCACACCTGCAACCTCTAGCTCCACCACCTTAGATAGATCTGGGTGCACTACAACTTGGCAGGATCGAAATTTATACCAATTCTACTTTGACCATGATCAGACTTTATAAAACAGATAAAATACTACCTCTAATCCTATTCTATTCAAATTTCTGAAAAGCCCCGTTTGATGGGAGTATGGCAGTCATGTGGATATGAAATGAAATCAAGGAAATGTACACCTTGGTGGACAAAATTATGACAAGAGTGAAGAATGACTGCTCATGAGGGCTCACAAGATTTGGATCTCCTGGCACAGGAAATAGTGGGAAAGACCATACTCACATTCAGAGGCTTAAAGATCGAAAGTGGCTCAACCTTAGCAGCATTGTCTCATGAACACAGACTTTCAATCGTCCAATGAAATACTGTTAATGTCTGCCAGGTCCATTGATGTCCATGAGTATTGAGATGTTGGTGAACAATCAAAGAGGCCGAAAATGAGTTATTGAGTCTTTCCTGACCAATTTCAATTTTTTTAAGCGCATGAATTAGTAGATATTTACTGGGCAGTCTTTGCCTGGCTTAGAGATACAAAAGATAACAATACACAATATACAATCTGGGCACATGCAGCATATAGTCTTTTCGGTGAAAGAGATAAAAAAAAAAAAAGCCAGTAGCATCATAGGACTCAGCATAGCATAAATGTGGAATCAGGGTTTGGTGTCTAAGAGAGAATGGAAGGACCTTAAGCAAAATGAATAGAAATATGCCCTACCCAATGAGATTTTTTTTTTTTTAAATTAAAGTATCACGCTGGCCAAGTAAAACCAAGAGTGTGGGCTGTATTCTGTACAAGTGTGGCAGGTGCTGGATAGGTGCTATGGGATCCCAAGCTGGGCGCCAGGTTCTGCAGAGCCTTGAAGAGAGCTAGTGGAGAAAGGACTAATTTGTATGCAGGCCTGGAGACAGCATTTATTGTAGCAGGAAGTAGGAAGCCGAAGGCAGGTAGGTGTGGCTGGGACAGGGTATTAGCGGGAGAGGCGGAAGCTGTGATATGTGGTCATTAACTCCAAGGGCCATGAAAGAGTCAGGGAAGAAGATGTCAGAACACTGGAAACGGATGGGCGCAGTTCTCTGTTCTAGAAAGCTCTCTCTGGTTGTTGTGCTGAGTTGATTTTAAAAGGGCAGACTGGAGACAAGCAGGCCATTAAGGAGGCTGCTATGGTAATACAGGCCAGATGTTTCTGCATGCTCATAATTTTTTTAATTAAAAAAAGGTATGCTTTTCTTCTAAATGAATGAAAGTAGAAAAAAATGGAGAAAATCTTCTGTCTTTTTAAAGTTTTTCTCAGTGTGTGAGAGCAGCGTGTGCCAGAATTTAGTTCCTTGGCTGTTCTGATGATAAATACCAGAGGTTATTAGTCAGGAGTCTCCCGATGTGAAAGACATATTGAACTGATGAACTTTTACTCCCACTGTCATTTTAAAGAGATGGTATATATGCTGATGAATAAGGCACTTGATGACACTTTTTCTTCACACAAAAGATTTTTACTACCCTAAGAAAATGAAAACTTGCTTTCTTTTTCCTTTTTTTTTTTTTTAACAAGGGCAGGAGGAAGAATGTGTGTTCAGTCAGAAAAGCAGAGGCTTAAAAAGTCACATGCTACCTGCCTTAGGCTATCTCCACCGGGGTCCCCTCTAAGCCATGCCTACACCATCCTGTGTTCCCACAGGCTCTTGGTGAGGAAGAAAGCCCCGATCCCCTGGGTAGCAGCTGGAAGCTACTCTTCTCCTCTCCCCAATGCCAACAACAGAGGATGATCATGTGGTCCTCAAAATACAAAATATACCTTGTAAATGCCATATGTATCAAGAATTGAAAGATTTTTATGAGTATAACAGTTCTTTGTTTAAGAACCTCCAAAAAACTGGACAAGTTATTACATAGCCATTCAAGTTAAGATTGTGAAATCACATGAAAAATACACAGAATGTATTGCAAGCTCAAAAAAATGAAGATTCAGAATGGTGTCTGTGACAGCAGTAGAGCTATACAAATGAATAGTCCCAGTGCATGGAAACAGAAGTCCGCGGGGAAACACAACAAAATGTTAACATCATTTGTGCAGGGTAGGACCTGGAGTTAATGTAGCCTGGTCTCACGGAAGGGGTTCTCTGTGCTTCGGCTTTCTACAACAGAAGATGAAAATAATACTGACTTCTAGGTTATTGCGAGAATTAGAGATAATGATTGTAAAGCACTGAAGCAGCACCCGGAAATAAGTGGGACCAAAGAAAAATCATTACGACTTTTAAATTCATTTTCTCTCTTTTCCAAATGTGGTCTGCGGGAAATGGTACTTTACGGTGACTTCAGGCGACAAGGAGCACTTCCCGTTGAGGCTCTCTGAACTCTGCAGGTGCATAGACCACATGGTCTTTCTCCAGTGTCACCGCCCAGCACAGGTCTGCCCACAGAGGGCGCCCAAACATAGATGCTGCCATCTGAGATGGGGCCTAGGCTGCCCGGACAGAGAGGCCAATGATTTGGGGCTTCCTCCTGCCTCGAGTGTGTGCTCTTGGGCAAAGCATCTAACCCTTCTGGGCTTCTGTTTCCTTATCTACAGTCCAGGCATTTGGACTCAATATTTTCCAGTCCTTGGACGCGCTGATTTTATCTTTCAGCCAGACGGTTCAGGATAGGTGGCTTGGGAGGCTTTTTATTTATTCTAAACTAGAAAATTTTCAAAGGGGGAAGAATCCCAAAGGCCATCTAACCATTCATCTACCCCAGGGCAGCTCCGTCCCTCAACCATCCTGGGCAGATGTGTTCATTCTATTTTTAACTATCTCCAGGGAAGTTTCTTCTATCTTCTCATCCCAAGTCCGCAACATTTCTTCTCAGGAATTTAAGAGCTCTGTGCAAAGCAGCACGAGCCTTCCTCTGCTTCAAATTCTTTTGCCAAGTCATCTCCGCAGTGTGGGAGTTGGAAATCAGAAACATTGTGAGAATATGCCAACAAAATCCACACGTCCAATCAATCATCAAGCCCTGCCAATTAATTTCTCCAACCTCAACTCTTCCATATTGACTAACACTGCCTTTAAGTCAGGCCCTCATCATCATCTCTTGCCAGGTTGACTTCAACGGCCTTTGGTCATGGCCCCTCAAAACCACATTTATTCCTTATTTGTGGCCTGCCTGTGAAGGCGCAGGCATTGTCCTAAGTACATGGGATGTGGCTACGAACAAGGTAAATAGCCCCTGACCTCTCAGAGTTCACTATCTAATGGGGGATGGAGGGTGTGCATCTTAGTTGCAGTCAATTGTGTCAAGGAGGCCATGACAGCACGTGGGTGCTGGTGACAGCATGGTCTCTGGAGCTGGTCGGCCTGGGTTCAAATCTCAACTCCTCCATCACCCACCCACTGTGTCACTGTGGGGAACCTCTGGTTACTCAGTTTGTTCAACTGTAAAAAGGGAGAAATGTTAGTGCCTACTTCAGGAGAGTGCTGTGATTACTTCAGGAGATCACCAGTAGAACACAGTCCGGCCTATCATAATAGTTCAAGAAAAACCATTTCATTACACAGAATGGCCTGCCTCCAAAACAACTCCGGAAAAGATGCTCCTTCATTGTAGGATAAGGTCCAGCCGCTGGCATGACCTACAGAGCCCTCTCAAATCCCAACCAAGTCTACTTCTCAGGTCCCATGTCTGCTTGAAATGCGCCTGAAATGCTTCAAGTTTCCAGCTTACACCAGCCATCTCACACCTCTGAGATTCTGCTCTTGCTGGTACCTGTGGTAAGGACTGGTATGGACAGTCCCCCCCATTCCCCTGGCTAAGACCTGCTCGTTTTTTAAGGTTCATTTCAGGGGTCAATCTCTCTAGCAAGTTTTCCCTGACTTTCTTCTATCCTACCAGTTTGCACATTCTCCTAAGTATCCCCAGGACATGTGCAGAGCTCAAACAACTACTTGCTACCATGCTGGATAACTAACTGGTGATGTATGTTCTTCCCGGCCATGAGTTCCTAGAATTTCTTCTCACTCATTCTTGAATCCACAGTGCCTCAAATGGTGCCTGGCACACAGAATAAATAAAGATTCATACCAAAAACCTTCCATGAAGCTTTCAAACTGCACATGGCACTTTGGGAGATGTTGGTATAGTCACTCTTCGCTTGGAAGTGGTTGATAAATGTCCCCAAATTTTACTCAGTGAACACCATGTAAATGAGCTGTCATGTTCCTTCGCTTACAAAATTACTTGCCAATTACACTTAGATGACCCCAGTGTAATTGCCATATAAACTGTACCCTGGCTGAGATAGCCCAAATCATCAATTTAACTTTACCCTCTCATCATATGGTATTTACCACATAATTAAATAAATGGTCAGCCACCACCACAATTGTATATCTCCCCAACGAAATGAAGTAGCTACATTTGTCACTGATTTATCAGTTATGACAATACGCAACACACCTCCAGGTATAATATCAGAAGCTTAAAAAATTTGAAAGCACTATAAAACTCTTGAAAAAGAAATTATAAGTTTATGATCAAAAAGAGAAGCATTATAAAAACTTTGTTTACTTTAAAAGAAGAAGGAGGAGAAGGAGGAAGAGGAGGAGAAGGAGATGAAGAAGAAGAAGGAGGAGGCAATAAGATATAAAGACAAAAAGTCCTCATTCCTCCTAAGGAGACTTTCTTCCTGAAACCTCAGATAATAAAAACATGCCCAAGAATTTGAAGGGAAGTTCAGTTCTTCAAACAAATCACAATTTCTTTCAAATAAACAGTTGCATTTTGCTGTGTGTGGAAGGCCAAATGTATTTTACTAAGGTTGACATTCTTTGCTGATCAACTTGTTAATACCTCATGCAAGAATTAGATACATGGGAGAGACCCTAAATGTTGACAGTGCCTCTTAGTGACCACATTTTCATTTGCTTTTCTGGATGCCACCTCCACACCTGGCACAGGTAATCACATTGACTTCCCAGCATGGCCACATTAGACCAAATGGATTCACAAACAGAGGTTCTCTCTAAAGGGACTGTTTGACTTCCAGAACACACTGCTCTGAGGCTCTGATTGAAAAAGAGGTCAGTGCTGGCCCAAATATCACTCTGCCCCCCGCGGTGGAATAATTGATGTGCAGCAGCCCCTACAGATGTGGAGTCACTGAGGTGATGGATGGATAGAAGTATATTATTCACATGTACATCTGCTAATATACAGGCCCCAGTGCAAACACCAAGACTTAAGAATATTATGTGGATTTAGGACAATCCCTGAAGGACTCCACTTCCATTAAAAATTTGTTTGGCAGCCTGGGGCAGATCTATTCCAACTCCCACATGCTTCATGCATTTGAGAGGGGGAACCAAACTGCTTTAAAAATAAATTTAATAAATCTTGTAATGTCAAATCATTAACATCCTGTCTAGTCATATCGTCTTCGTATTTTGAAAGAGCAACATTAACCTGTGGAATTTTTTTTAAAGCTTTCTAATATCTGAGTTAACATTTTTATTCTCCTTGGGTTTTCGACCAAAGGGAATGAATTACATCCTGAAAACAGGAGAGAACATTCCAGTTTTTTCCTTCTATAGGCATTTCTCTTGTCACAAATATACCAGACAACCCAGAAAGCTCTGTGACCAGAGTCCATTTTGGTTTGGAAATAGTAGAGGAAATAATTGAACTCACAGACATTCCCAGTTATTGTTTGCTGATTTACAATACTAGTTACAATTTGCTGCTTGTAATGGTTGTAACACTGCTCTTACAAATGTTCATTCATTCATCTAGCAGATATTTTTAGTACCTATTATGCACATGCAAGGCTGGGTGTCAGAGGAGACAGCAAAGAGACACACAAGCTATCCCCTCAAGCAGGTGACAGTCTGGGTGGATGGGGAGAAACCCAACCTCTCTAAGGACACCTGAGCTTTGCACACCACATATACTTCTCAGGTCTCCGAGGAAAATGCTCACGATTCCTTCCAAATGAACAAAGTATCCTCACCTACAACGTGTTTGTTTGCTCTTCACAACCATCTTCAGCAACTGTAACAGTTGTTTTCTGTGTCAGATCTGTTTCAAGCCTGAAACTCTCACCTTAATATTACTTACATTGAGTGCACCGCTTCAAGATTCCAAAATCCTATGTGACCCAGTGGCTAAGGAGGATCTGCACCTGGGTGTACACTGGAAGAGCAGTGGGAGGCGACGGCACCCTTGCTCAGGTGAGCTAGGTCACGCACTGGCTTCTGTCCACATAGGCTCATATATGGACATGCAGCCTGGGCTGGAAGCCTCATGGTACAAAGCCAGTCTACAAAGCTTCTCTTCAGCACTTAGCCTATTACTGCCCTAAGTAGGAAGTGCTTAATAAATGCAGTGTTTCCCTGGCATCCTAATTTAAAATAACCATTCTGTCCTAAAAAGAGCAATAAACAAAATAATAAATTGGTCAAATGTTTAGCCACCAACAATTTTCAAAATGATGAGAACTGCTGGGTATCACGGGATCAAGTCCTAACACTGAGTCAAGCCAAAGTGTATTCCCAGGGGCTTTGAACAATTCAGGAATCCTTTTAAGCTGAAAACGGAAGATAATACTCTGTGTCTCCTAGATGGACAGAATTAGACCTATGAGCCAAGGAACGGGGTCCAGGACTTCTACATAGCCAAAATGAGCCTCCCGTCCCCACACATCAACATCAAAATGCCTGCATGCATGCCTGGCGGACCTTTCCATTCCCAAGCCACCAAAGGAAGTAACTCAAGGATGGGAGCTGAGTATTTTAAATACCCCAAAGAGAAGTAATGCTGCTTCCCTACTAAACTCTCAGCTCTTCACCTTAAGCTGATGGGAAGCAAGGGGAACAAGCAAATAGAACTTCAAAGGTCCTATGAGGCCACCAGCTCTGCTAGGCAAGGCGAAGGGAAGTGGCGGCCAAACTCACACAGCTCAGGTTTTTGAAGTCTAACTGACGGTCTCCCATTAGCTGAGCAATACAGTCGCTGCTGTACGGTGGCAGCTGCTGGTCTTGTGAAGCTCAGGCTTCTTGGGCCAGTGCTGCCCATCATCTCAGCAGAGAAAGACAGCCAGGGAAAGGTGGGCACCAGGAAGTGCCCATCATCTGTTAACTTGAAGCAATGAAAAATGGAGCAGAGGTGGAGATAGGAAGGCAAAGCAAAAGAAAACCAGCTTTCTTTGGGAAATTTTCCTGTATGGCTAAAAACTGTGAGAAGTATTTTGTTGTTGTTGTTTTTAATGATACAAATGAGAGCTATTTAATAAAAATATGATACAATACAAAGTTCTAAATGTAGACAATAAATGCATGAAAGTATCTGTATGGAGATTTTGTTAGCCAGGAACATTATCAGTTTAATCCAGTCTGTCTTTATAAGTACTTAGGGTAATGACACAGTAAGGAAAAATTTTCAAACCCTCCAAGGTTACCAAGGGTTATAAGAAAGGGTACCAAGATTATAAGCACCGTCTGCAGGATTTGGGCGCTTCTCTGCCACCTTGTGGTAGCCCCCTCAAATTGCAGGTACTGATCCTAAAAAGAACCACGAAGGTGGGCTTTAAAAGCTACCCCATATACACATACTCAACCTCTGTATGCACATAAACATGGACCCTACACACTTTTCCAGACCTGTAGCAAAAGCCGTCCCTAGACTACAACAGACTTTCATTACATGGGGTCTCTGAGTTGCTGCAAACAACAGCCACTAATGGGACAAGGAAGAGAATTTCAACTAATGTTAAAAAAAACAAAACAAAACAAAAACAAAACAACAACAACAAAAAAGAACCCTGAATGCTCAATGCTGTATTATTTGCAAAAGCATAAATAAGGACACGGCTTAAATGGCCATCATCATGGGAACGATTATATAAATTGTGGCTCATCCACACAATAAAAAATATTAAGGAGCTGCTAAAAGTAAAATGGGTAGTAGATCTTCATGTAATGACAGAAGGATGTCTGAGATATCTTTAGATACAAAAAGCAAGTCATTGAACAGTATGTATAATATGAATTTTTAAAATTCTTAAAATGTATGCATTTTTACAGCAACAGGTGCAAAAGGATACAGAACAAACTGTTTATGCAAGTTATCCAAGGGAGTGTAAGATTTTTCACTTTTATTTTTATGCTCTTTTATACGGTTTGAGTTTTTTTTCCAGTGAATATAATGTTTTCCTTTAACTAGTTCCATAATATCAGCAGCTGAATGAAGATGAAGTTTCCTTCACCTTCAGCACATGCCCCCCCAAGCCAGGTCACTGAGTTTTTGTAACATCTGCCCCTTCTGTCCCATGTAAACACTCCTTGTAATGTTCACATTCCCTGGCTCCACACACCCCCAGATGGCCCTAGAGTTTCAGTTCTACTCTACACAGAGAAGCTGTCTGCCAATTTTCACATTCTTCAATACATTCAAGTCTTGGTCAGATTTCCATCAGCTGTGGAGTGGCAGGCCTTGCTGTGCTACTGTCAAGGACATTAATAGCCTTGGGGAGAGTAGGGAAGATGAAACAGACATTGGCAATGAGGTTTGTGACCATTCAAGAGAGAACATCAAACAGAAAACTCTGATCCATCCCTTTCTTGCTAATCTACCCGCTCTCCTCTGTTCTTACCTACCTTCCACCTAACCCCGACCCACATCCTCTCCAGTCTGCCCATGGTTAGGCATCATTTCATCCTTGCGTTCAACAACAGCCTCCCTCATCTTAGGCTTGTTCCACCCATGCCGAGGTAAGCAAGCTCCCGGAACACACTGGTCCTTCCAGGACTGGAATCCGAACATGCTTTTGACACACGTAGAGACCTGCTGGCTGCTTATCAGCCTGGCCTTGATGTCTGTTGAACCCTGGATTCCTCAAACTGTTGAGATATCCATGTTCTTTTGGGACAGAACCCCCCAAATAGTGTCCTTTTAACATACTTTCTATTCACATCACAGACCAGGGACTCATTTCCTTAATTTCCTTAATACATATAAAACTCCCATCAATCTTGAAGCAAAAATCCAAAGACCCAACAGAAAAAATAGGCTAAGAATATGAGCAAAGAGTTCTCAGAAAAGAAATACAAATGACTCCTAAAAATAAGAAGAGGTACTCGACTCCATTTAAAATACAAGAAATACAAACTAAACTACAATGAGATGCTATTTGTAACTATCAAAGGGACATAGATCACCAGTGTGATAACATACTTCATAGCAAGGATGGGCCAATGGAGGCATTCTCATGCCCTGCTGAGTATAAATGGTACAATCACTATCAAGGACAATTTGGCAACACATGAAAATTGTAAACATGTCTAACTTTGACCCAGAAATTTCACATATAAGGTATTTACTCTAAGGATAGAATTAAATGATGCACTATGATGAATATTCAAGGATATTCACTGAGGCACTGTTCATAATTTTAAAAAAGACTGCAAACAATCTGTTTTCATCAATAAAGAACCAGTTAAGTGAATTATGGCATATTCATAAATGGAACACTGTGCAGCCATTGAAAAGGATAAAGTCAGTTCTACATTTGCTGATTTTGAATTATTGGTAACATAAGTCAAGGGAACAAAGTGAAGTACACAAATGCATTTGTTTTCAAATACCTTGAACAACTCTGAAAGAATATAAAGAACCAAGGAACACTGGTTGCTTCCGAGAAAGAGAATTGGTAACTGGGGGACAGAGGTAGGAGGCTTACTTTTGTCTTTCTACCTTTTTGCTCCCTTCCTTTGTTTACCTTTAGAATTTTGTGTAACATCCATATATTCATGAGTCCAAAATTAAAAAAAAAAAACCCACATCTTAAAAACCAGATAACATTGTCTGTACCAGCATATATTTCAAATGTTATACTCAAACCCATTCTCCATTATGCACATAGTTATTCCTTCTCTAAGCCATGGACCTCATCTAGTTAATCAATGCCAAACTGACCCTACCCCCATGGAATTTACAGTGGATTCACGTCAGTCTCCTGTTTTAAAGTAAAATCAAACCCTCATGGAGTCCCTTTGCTCCCAGAGAAATGTTCAACCCATTAAAAAGACATTCAATCTCCTTCACCATCAGCCCAACTGCAAGACCCCAACCTGGTCTCAGCCACACCAGATGGCTCACCACACCTCCCTTACCTGCCCATGATATTTCCTCCCATCTCCTCTCCTCCCCTCTCCAACCAGAAAATCATATATGACCTGCGAGGTCTATATCCAATGATTTCTTTGAGCCTTCTTTATTCTCAGGAAGAACCAATAAAACTTCTCTCTGTGCTCCTAACAGTACTTTGCTTATCCTACAAGAAGTTTACTGCTCAAAATTATATTATATTTATCATTTATGGCTCTATAGATGACTACATTTAATCTATGGTCATCTCCCTCAGATTGCAAATCCCTGGAAGAAAGAAGCCAAACTCGTTCATCATGTATTCCTAGCACCTACGTAACTGCCTGGCACACACAGGGGCTTGATATATATATGAACTCCTCACCACCATTTCTACCCATGTTTTCTCATTCATCAAACTGAACTAAGAATATTGTTCCTCCAATGCTATTTCTATGTGTCTGGTTAATGTTTGCCCAGTATGACATGGTACTACCTATGCAAATTTAGCTCCAAAGTTTAAGCCAGGCCCTTGTGCTTAGTTCTTCTTCCTAACTCTTGCACAGCTGTCTGGAGTTAACTAGACTTTGCTTTCTCCTACTATACATCTAATCGACTATAGATTAAACAATAACAACAACAACAACAAACCAACAACAACAACAAAGAAACCCAGCCCATTTGTTTTCCTGCAAGTGGTTTTATATGATGTGGCACCCATCTGGTGAGTTTGGCATGCATAAGAACTATTTGGGAGATCAGGGTTATCTTTTCAAAAGCAAATATGGACGTGGAATGAAATCTCTAGAGGGAGACCTTGCTGTCCTCCTCTGCTGCATTACTCATAAGCACTCTCACTCTGAAGATACTATGAATTCTCTTAAAGGAAAACATCTACATAGCCTGCCCGGAACTACTGATGGCGCTTCTATATATGACGCATCTAGTCAAATGTAACTTCTGGGGACTTGCGTTTTTTAGCCACTAAGAAAGGTGATGAGAGAAACCACCTAAATGTCCGCCAACAGATGAAAGGATCAACAAACTGTGCTAAATTGGTACAGTGGACTATTGCTCAGCACTCCAAATGAATAAGCAGTTGAAACTCTCAACATCAAAGTAGGTGAAAGAAACCAGGGGGGCGGGAGGAGATGAAAGAGAGAGAGACAGAGGACACATCGTATTTGACTCCATTCATGTAAAATTCCAGAAAGTACAAAACAATCTTCATAGTAACAGAAAGCAGATCAGCGATTGCTTAAGGGTCAGGGAAAGGCCAGGAGGGAAGAGAGGAAGGAATTACAAAAGAGCCGTGAGGGAGCCTTTGGAGGGGATGGCTACATTCACTATCTTGACTGCGAAGATGGTTTTATGGGTGTACACATTTGACAATTTGTTGAAACTTGTAGATGTACATATTTTAAATACATACAACTTATCATATGCCAATTATACCCCAATAAAGCTGTTTTAAGAAAAAGTAGACAGAAGTGAGGAAGAATGGAATCTGTCCGAGAACATATGTATACAATACTGTTTTAAAAGTGGTTTTCAAAGAAGAGGGATGCTTGGTACTCACAAAATACCTTTCCAGAATGATATTTTCCTGAGAATGTCATTTTCTAGGAAGACAGGAATTGTATTTTTGAGAGGAGCACCCGGGTTGCAAGCAGATGATTAATTATCATGGAAAATCATTGATGTATCATCGCAATTTCACAGTATTTCTTACAGTTAAAATAAAGCTCCTTCATATCTCTCATAAAGGTATTGTAAAGCTGTAATTGATTTGTGTTGGTAAAAACCCTTGGTTACCATCATGGAAAATAATTGAATTAAGTATCAAAATATAAATGTACAACTTTTGTTATTATTTTTATGTTTGCTTTTCTTTAAAATAATCACTGCAGGGTGCCAACTCTTCTAACCCATTGTCAAACCAGGGAAGACAGTGAGCTTGTGGGGCTCATACATCTGTTGATGTAGTGTTAAATTACAGAATGTACAAAGGTGTTTCAAGAAACTCATATAGCTATCTCTACATACAGGATAATCTTGTCCATACCACTCACCCACTTAGTAAGGAGCAGTAATGACGTCTGCAAGTTGCATTCAAGGATTTAAATCTCTGGGCTTAGTTGTATACTTTCTTTATGGGAAGGCAGACATTCTTTTGCCTTTTTTTGAGAAGAACAACTTAATATTAACTCAGCACCATAGTAAGGAAATACAATAAAAAATATAAATGACAGTATTGATCAGGAGGAAAATGTAGATATTGTCCTCAGAGACACAGGGTAACTCAATTTGTTTGAGAGACATTTACACAACAGGCTATTTCTAAAGTAACAGACACCGCACGCCGCACAGCAGGGACACAGGAATTGTCCAGAAGTATCATTGCCGATCCATGCACGCTATGCCCCCACTAACTGGCAGCCAGTATTATTCATAATTTCAGAAGTCAAAGTTGTGATTAGAACTTAACATTCACTGAGCTGGTCTGGAGAGTGGAGTACCTTACTCTTTGCTAAGCAGAGATAAAGATATTCCTATGTTATCTCTCTTCCAACTGATATAATTAGACATGATAATAGAGAAAACTCATTTCAAGAAAGTGTTGATCGTTACGCAACAACAAGGTTGTTCTTTAAGGGAACAACATTTTAAGAAGGACTCTTGGCTATGGATGTAGCAAAGGGGATGGTGGGGTCCACATTTTGGATGAGGCTGTCATTATGAGGCAGGTATACACACATGCAATTCATTACGGGCAACTGTAAAGAGTTTGGCAACTTATTAAGGCTAGAATATAGTAGTCACAGGCTACATGTGGCAATTTACATTTAAATGTAAGTTAATTAGAATTAAAAATTCATCTCTTCAGTTGCTTTAGCCACATTTCAAGTGCTCAGCAGATGAGTGTGGTGAGTGGCTCCCATGCTGGACAGAGCAACCTTGAATATTCCATTCTCACAGAAAGTTCTAGTGGATAGGTGTGGGCTAGAATGAGGCAGAGGCCAACACAGGGATGCTAAGGAAGGAACCTTGTAACAGGGACCTGAGAAGGACGAGTGAACAATTGTTTACAAAGAGGCCACGATGCCAACTCCCAAAGAGAAGCGAGACACTGGTTCATACTCTCCTAGCCTGGCGTTCAGCAAACAGCCTAGAGTGAAAGCACTCTTTATGTCCCCATGCCCTCTGGGACCTCAAAAACTAAATGTGTGTTTTCCATAAAATATTAAATCAAGAGAAATTAAGACAGCACACTTAATGTGAAATAAAGTTCATATACTCCTGTTTAAACACAGATTAGAATTTCTGTCAGAACAATGCCAGTGAAAAGTTGACATTCTAATTAATACAATTTACATTATAAAGCACTGAATATCTTTATCTTGCTATTATGAAATGCCCTCTTTAAAAAAAAAAAAAAATCAAGGCTCTACTGAATAGGGAATTGAGTACCAAGGGCAATATTTAAAAACCCATGTACAAGAGAGGTGGTTAGGGTCACTGGCATTTTTACACACCATCAACCCAGGTCTCTAATAAGGGAAGCAATACACTCATACTCTTACACATAGTTTTGTCATCTTTTATCGTTCATGAAGTGATTTTCATGCAGCAATAGGATTTTGAGGCTGTTTTACTTGCAATGATATAAAACATACTGGAAACCACAAACACCAAAAGACTAACACATCCTCACTCTCCGTCTCCTCTTCTCCCCACATCCTGCTGCCCCCTGCCCCCCCTGCCATCTCCCTCTCTCTCATTCTCTCATTTAACAGCATAGGGAACTGTCTGGAACCCTGTGAACTCGCACACACATAGGACTCCCACACAATGTTTATTCAATCCAAATTCTGAGTGTGTAAGAGGGGCAGAAAATCAACCCCACAGTTGGGTACCCAAGGATTCGTGTTCATTGCCTTTGTCAATTTTATGCTATCGGTGAAAGGAATAAAGATGAGATCCTTAAAGCCTGAATTTTCATTTCCTAGGACAACGTGCTTTTTCTTCATGCTTTATCACACTCCACTTCTTGGTTTCCACCCCTTCATAATTGATATCAGCCATTTGAAGCATTCAGTAAAAACCTCATGAGGTTCATCAAATGTCCCCCAGTCTATAATTCTTGCTTCTAACATATTCAGAAGCATATTCATCCAAGTATTTTCTACTTCCCCTCCATGGTTTTCCCTGTGCACAGGGACGAGTGTAAGGACAGTTGTATTAATTATATGCTGAAGAAACCACATAGCAGCAAAAATGATGGAGATCATCGTTTTAAATATTTTATTAAAATAACCCAGTGTAGAACAGATAATGTAGACCCTCTTGATAATGAGAGGTTCATTAATTTTACAAGAATTCTAGAAAGCTTAGAATGGTCATCAAAATTATCTCTTTCATTTATTTATTTTTTCAGAAGAGGAAAAACCTTCAATCATACCTTTAGAAAACAAGAGTCGAGCAAATTTTCTAAGGTATTTTTAAGTAAATAACTTGCCTTTCTGGAAAAAGTTTTGAAAAAAATAGCTTGAAATACAGAGGATTTAAATTTCATAGTATATTACTTGAAATGCCTGTAAATTTTCAGCTTCTGCAGTTTACCCCATTAAAACTTGGTTTCATTAGCATATAATGACTTCTGATAAATAAAATTGATATTCCCCATAAACAAACAAGCAGTGCATTAAAATCCTTCCATTACTAACAGCAAAAGCAACACAGTCTTGCCTACCAAGTGTGTCTCCAGGTACAGCTTAAGGCCATCCGTCTCTGCTTTAGGGGGTGTCCAATTCTCGGTGGTTTCCATGGCTTCATTTAACCACTGAATGAATTCATCCAGCTTGTTTACAAACCCCTTTGTGACAGAAAAGAGAGGGGGGGGAAGGACAAGAAAAGCATGTTAGTTGATCATTGCTTTAAAGCCAGTCTTAAAAATTCCAAACCTCTCGGAGGATAAAATTGATACCACTGCCTTCCCATTCTAGTTCCACACTGTGGAATGGAATTTCCATCATTCCTGGTTTGAAATTCATCAAAATGGAAAGACATTGTGCATGACTCCCTTTCAGTTTTTCCCTAGGAACATTTTTTTCTGAGGAATTTGGATTGGATTGTCGGGTGTCTTTATAAAGGTGTTCTCTGATCATCAAAACATTTCTGGTGTCTGACAAGTGCCCCCTCACCAAAAAATCAGGTCAGCCCTGCGAGGAACACTCCCTGGCTTTGGGGGATAAAAGCACTCCCATAAAGATGGTGGTCTTTACTCAGAAGCCTATGGAGTAGAGTTGCCTTAACTGAACTACAAATCTATTTTTAAATCACATAAGTGTTTAAAGGGATTTGGATGAATTCTACTGACAGCCCAACTGTCTGCGTGCGGCTCTGTCTGGGTTCTAAAAAGCAAGGAAGGGTAGAGGAGGTGGGATCAAAGAGCAAAAACGTAAACACCTGACTCTGGGTGTGTCCTTCACATAAAGAAATATTCTTAGCTAGGAAGCACAAATCACATAATCTTGCAATTTTTCAAGTAGTGGTTATAAAAATTTATTGACCATTTAAAAGAACACATCTGTACAAACGGAAAATATTTTGAAAAAAATGAAAGCCGGGCTATGAACCTTAAGGAAAGAAATGGGGCTGGGCGCCCGCTTTCTGTGTCTAGGTAAACAGCACCACCTAGAGGTTAAAAGGAGCAAGGACAGGCTTCTACACTTGTATTCACTGAAGGCTTGGGATGCTATTTCCCTATTCAAGTTAACCCGTTCTTCAGATTTGCCTTTTGATTAATTTTGATTAATATTTTTAATGATTAACTGAGAATATCCTGAGACAAAATTGAGAATAGGTGAAAATTCATTTTCTTTATCGTGCTTCTCAGAAGCTAGGCTTCTGTTACTAAGTTTTCTCCTAAATAATAGTTTAAGATTCATAACTCTTTAATCCCCACAGTTGATTGGCCTCAAAACGATTATTTAAAAAAAAAAAAAACAGAAAATGGGACTGAGGAGGGTGATAAAGAGAAAGGCTGACAAATAACTCTTAGAAACACATTCCTATCTGTCAAAGAGAGACAGCAATGTGGGCATGGAGGCCCACAGAGTCCATCAGACTGTCCCAGCGCGCTCTGGAATGTCACTGACCCACCTGGAGCTCAGCCAATCATCCCACCTGGTAGACTACCCTCTGTTTCCCCATGTTGCTAAGTGTTACCCAACACTTTCCCTATTTTATCTCTATTGTGCCAAGATCGGAAGATAATTGCACCCATCTTTTTGAAAGCCCACCCTAATCAGGTTGTTTTGGTAAAGCCAATAAGAAATACCATGTCAGGGTCATCTTAATTAGAAGCTAAGGCCTATGCATTTGCAGCTGGCTGGTCTGGGAACCAGGAGGTGGTTTAACATGCCTCAAGTCCTAGCCTCTAACCCCAAGCTAATAACATCACTGAGGTTCCTTTGGTCATCACTCAGAAGTGTTTCTTCCAGGTGAGGTGAAAAACATATCCAACAGGGATAGTTTCATGAATTTCACATGACACATTCCTCTACCAAATACATTTGTCTCATGACCCACCCAACTCACCCTTTTCTCTAATTTTCCCACATTGTATCTTGTTCTAAATGCTAGGAATCCATGCCAAGTAATTCCTTTTGCCCTTTCTCAAATATTTAGGGTATCAGTTTGTCTGCTCTTTCTCCTCATCTGCATTTCCATAAATCTGAGAGTTGCTTTGTTAAAATACTGCAGTCTTTTAACACAGATGTTACTTCAGCCTCACTTTTTTCAGTTAAGCCTCCCCCTGTTTAAAACATCACTCCCCAAGTCCCTCTTTCTGGAAGACTGCCCACGACTCAGAATACATAGAAATTCTTATCTGACTTGAGGTTAACCATAGATCCCTACAGATGTGTACAGTAAATCTATGAGCAGAAACAAGGGTAGAGTGTGTTAGAACTGAAGTCCTAATTCTTGATGTTCCCATAATTAAAGGCAGTGAAAAATTAAGATACTCTTTCTTGGCCAGATGGACTTACAGAAATATCATATACAGAACCTCAGAATATCAGAGTCTAGATTGCTGATAATTGTGAGATGAAATAGCATTTTATACTATTCAGTAGTATTTACTATTAAATTTGGACTTGAGTGGTTTTATCTGTAAACTGATTGGTGGAGAAAATTAAGTCAGAAAGTAAATTATTTTGGAGACAACTGATTAAATCCAAGAGGACCAATAGTATAAGATGTTATTTGAAATATAACCAGTTATATTCTATTTATCATCTTCTCTTCTTCCAAAAAACAAGCAAACAAAACAATATATGTCTATGTGATTGCATGGGTATCTCAACACAAAAGGTCAGTCTCAGCCAAAGAGTATTAAATACACTGTGTGACAGCTTTCCTAACGGAACCATGATTACAGAGTTAGCTGAAATCCATGAGATGCAGATTAGGCAAACCCATGGGACCCAAGTGAACCTTCCTGGATGATCTCTCTGCAGAGCCTAGCCAGAGAGCAAAACCAAGGCTGTCTGACACAGAGGAAACAGAGGTCCTGTCAAGGCTTCCCTCTGGATCTCCTCTGAATTCTATCCCTACCTCACCAATTTTCATGTGTTGTACCTTTTCTCAACTCTTTTTTTTTTTTTAAGATTTTATTTATTTGACAGAGAGAGAGATCACAAGTAGAGAGAGAGAGAGAGAGAGAGGAGGAGGCAGGCTCCCTGCCTAGCAGAGAACCTGATGCAGGACTCGATCCCAGAACCCTGAGATCAGGACCTGAGCTGAAGGCAGAGAGGCTTAACCCACTGAGCCACCCAGGCAGCCCCCTTTTCTCAACTCTTTTCTCGCCAGTGCTAAAAAGTTTCATGCATCATAATAGAAACCTGGAAAGTCTTTGTAATTTTCTAATAAAAAGCTAAATACTCCTCCCTCTTAGGGAGCTCTTAGCTTTCCACCTCTCCTCCTGCTTAGACGTGTAGCCACAAAAATATAGACAGAAATCATAAAGGCAATGATTCTGGAGTCCATCCAATTCTTGATAACTTTGTCCCCTGCTGTTTCTCCACCTCTCCCAGCCCCTTGACATGCGTACTGGCACCAGTGTTCTGTGTCGTGGATAGTGAATGTCCTGTGTACTATCCCCCTATTAGGAGACGCTCTCCTTAGAAAGACCAACTAAGTACCACTCAATATACCAAACCAGACAATGTGCAGGAGAACTCAGATCTGGATGCAAAATATGACTAATATCTGATGCTAATTTTTAGAAGTTCTGCGAGAGCCCTTTGAAATTGTATGACTGAAGGAAAATGAGGTGACATACATAACAACATAGAAAAATGGGGGAAAATACAAAATTATATTTATTTTATAATACAGATCAAGTTCTAGCATAACAAATATTGGGCACTCATTCACTTTTCTAACACATATTTATTAGGTGCCTACTCTGTGTAAAGCACCCTGCTGGACATTGTTGGGAATGAAAAAACAAATATCACTGCAGCAAAAATTTCAGCAGAATATGAAGCACGTCTCAGCACTGGCCTACTCGACTCAAGTAATTTTAATAGTCGAAAAATTTTGACAATCAATAAAAGAGTTGGAATATTCTCCTGGATTTTTCCGTGAAATGTATTCCACCTGTATCAGAATTCTGTCTGTATCCAAATTTATTCTTATTTGTAGTATTTAACCCATTTGTGTTTATTTCTCTAATATTCTGAGTTCACACTTACTTACTTTGAGAGTCCAAGATGAGTATAAAACTCAGATTTCCATCATGACACAATCCAATGCTGTCATTGCACTAGATAAAAGCACATTTTACATACATCCAACTCACGGCTACAGGCTGAACTGCACACGCCTCTGAAAGGTTGCATTCTAGCCTTCACTGTTCAAACTCCTGCCAAAGTAGCTTACCTGTTCAGTCTCTTTCCTGTCATTTTCGACCACCAATTTCCTGGAGGTCCCTTTCTGCCCCTTCTTCCACTATCCTTCTCTGCTTCCCACCAAGCTCTGTAGGGGCACACTGAGTGGGACTCAGTCAACAGGCCCCAGTCTTCCCAGGCCACCCCCTTAATTGTATCCCTCGGGACAGGTCTCTTGACATATTCATATCTGACCCATGTTTTGAGAATCTGCAAACTCTTCACTAAGGCCAAGCCGGGATTCGACACCCAGAAAGAACCCTGGCCGTGCAACGTGAGAGAGAACAGAATGCCCGCAGCCTTGGTACCACCCTATGACCACCAACGGCACACCTCCCACTTTCAAATCATTTGCATTTTAAAAGTTCCTTAATGAAGTGCTTCTTAAAAATCTTACTTTCAAACTTTCTGAAGCATCAATCTCTTTAAAGACGAAGCAGCACCGTCAAAGTGCATGCAAATGCACACTTTCAGGTTTGTAGAAAATGAGTTGCTAGAGCCCTCAGCTGGTTAACATATATTTGAAGATTCTAGTCACAAGGAAAATTCACCTTCAAGTCTTGCAAATAGCTACCCTCTCATGACAGGTTAAGAATGCCTGTTATTTCTTTTATTTTCCCACCTATTTCTCTCTACAACAAGCCTGGTTTGGTTAAACACAAACTGAAGGTGATGACTGTCACCCTCCAGCAAGGCTGTCCTGTTGTTTGGAGCAGGAATAAGACGGGAGTGTCTTCTTTGCATCAGGGATGGGACCAGAAGCCCGCAATACAGTAGGAAATGGGAAATGGTGTCGGCCTTATGGTGTTGAAAGCCTTGGGGGTCATTTTGTATAGAATCCCATGATTTTTAGACCAAACTGAAATGGAAACCTATTGCTCTAAGAGGGTAAAGGGGGACACGTACAACAGGAAGTAGATGCCATGTTGTCACAAGTGTATGGAGTGGTGCTGATTCTGGTCATTGTACAGATAAGGAAACTGAGGGTCAAAGAAAGCGAGTGACTTGCCTAAGGCAAGAATTGGTGGAGTTGGAGCCCAAACCCACATCTCACCCCACAGTTGGGTTTCTCTCTCAGTGCACCACACTGACCTCTAGAAATAGTATTTTCAGAAGCATGCCATCTGACCCAGATGAAGGAAAAGTAACAATTCTTCCCAGCCCTACAGTCTTGGCACTGAGGTAAAATTTTCTAAGCTCTCAATCTTTCCCCTTTAATATTTTCTGTTCATTTTTCTCAAAGGAGATCTTTGATAAGGCTAGATGGTTAGCAAGGAACAAACACCTTTTTTTTTTTTTCCACAAGCCAAAATCACTGTAAACTTCATTTGTAACTCATGGAAAATTTCAACCAAAAATGTAAGGCAGTTACATGCTGGAATTAGCCAATTCTAACAGAGCCTCAATTACAGATAAATCTGACTCAGTTTAATCACAGAGAAGATGGCCTTTGGTTCTAAGGAGTTCAGCCAAGGACCTCAACTACTTATTTCTTTTCGTTGTTAGAGTGTGTGTGTGTGTGTGTGTGTGTGTGTGTGTGTGTGTCTATACCCTCAAAAGCCTTCTCATTTCTCAGTGGACAAAGAAATCAACATGATGTCTGACTTCATCTAGATCAAATTAGCTGCCTTCAGACAGGGACCTACTGAAGGGCATCAAAAAAGTGAACTATGTTCACTATATTTATGGAAAAATTGTTCAGTCTCTGCTGTTGAATCTTTTAAACATTTATTAAAATGTATTTACCTCTTTCTTAGTATTCCAAGATTCAAAGTTTCACTGAATGATCTCATCTGAACAATACTAGCTGAAACAACACGTAATCCTCAAACCCTACTCACTGTGTGCCAGGACCTTTTACATGTATTTCACATACGATAGATCATTTGGGCTTCATAAAGGCCCTGTGAGGTAGGTAGTATGGTGACCTGTTTTACAGTTGAGAAGACAGAGGCTCTGAGAGCTGAGGAGACCTACCCAGTGTCATATGGCTAGAAGGTAGTGGACTAAGGACGTGAATCCAGACAGCCTCACTGGCACCACATGAAATCATGAAAGGCCAACCAATCTAAAAATCTATCTAAGTTCCTACCTGAAATTAGAAGTTGAAAAACATTTAAATGAGGATTAACTATGGGGGGGTGGGGCAGGAGAGGTTATATTAAAAGAGGAAGAAAAAAAAAAAAAACTATGCCCATCATGAACCAGTATGGGTATTATTAAGAGAACGGTTGCTGCAACCAGACAAAATTGAATTTGATTCCAAGCTCCATCCACCTCCTACTAACAGCATAAAGTAAATGAGCTACTTAATGTCTCTGAACCTCATTTTCTTCATCTGTAAGACGGGGACAGTAATACCCATCTTGGGTTTACATGAGGATTTCAAGAAAAATACACATTTTAAAGCCTGATGTAAAACTAAGGCTTGAAAAATGATTTTTAAAAGGTTTTATTTATTCATTTATTTGAGAGAGGGAGTGAGAGAGCAGATGAAAGAGTCAGGGCAGGAGCAGAGGGAGAGGGAAAGAGAGAGAATCAGGCTCCCCGCTGAGTGTGGAACCTGACACAGGGCTCAAGCCCATGACCCTGAGGATCATCACCTGAGCTGAAACCAAGTGTTGGATGACACTTAACAGGCTGAGCCACCCAGGTGCCCCTTGATAAATGATTCTTAAAAATCATTCCTAATCAACAAGCTCCAATTCGATCTTTTATCTCATTCACCCAGAAAGTTCTGATTATTCACTAAGCATACAGTACTGTGCTAGGCCACAGGGGAGAAGGATCAGAAAAGTCCCCATATAGCCACAAGGTGAGAGGGGCACGCAGAGGAGGGAATAGTAACTTCTGTCTCAGGTCATCAGCTGGGACAACACGGAGGGGGTAGCATTTAAGACTGCAGGTCAGCAGACGTTTCCTGTCTCCTTATCCCACTAGAAGGTCTGAGGGGGAATCACATTTCTCCATTAATAGCGAAAAGTTTTAGAATAATCTGGCTTAACTTCTCAAAACAGGCCACATGCTTTGGAGCCAATCTTCACATTAACAATGGCTACCAACGGGTTATCGTAATCCTCTTACCCTACGCACAAGGAAGCTTCATTTAGACTCCAATAACTGGAAAAATTAGAACTCCATTTTGAAGCCAAAATATGCATTGAGATTTTACATGTATATTTACCAACGTATATATTTAGTCTCTGTTTCTAGTTAATTCATACACACATAGTTCCTATACGAAATGCCTAATTTAGATTTTTACACAAGAGCAGTCAAATGCAATTTGCCTTCCCTAACCACCTGTCTGGGTACTTAATGTACTGCTCCAGACCCAGAGGCTCAAGATAAAAGGCCAAGGAGTTAAAAGAGGTACTTTGGATTCTACCACCTGACACGTTTACCCGTGTTCCTACCCACAACATCTAACACAGTGTAAGTAATTGACAGAAGGGAGGATTTGGTGTGTGCTTTTAGGAAAAAATATTGAAGAGAAAATGAAATGGTTTAAGGCAGTTTTAACTCTGATGGCACAAGAAAACTCAAACACTGAAATGTTTTATGAAATACTTAAGCTTCTTTTCTAAAGGTTGAATGGGATGACTTTAGAATATAAAAATATTCCTGATAAAATTATCCCAGAATAAAAGTAAAAGACTGTCAGTTGGAAAGAGAGAGAGAAAGAGAGAGAGAGAGAGAAGGCATGGAATGGTAGTATCTGAAATTGACGAGGTGGGAAGTTCTATTCTGAACTCAGTATCATGTAGAAAGGATAAATTGAGCTGATTCATCATCTTCAGATACTGTTGACAATAGTTTCAAATGGGAAAAGAGAAGCCTAGGAAGACCCCTGCTTCTCACAATGGGCAAGAGTTTCCTCCAACTAATCCAGAGCGTGAGCTCAGTTGTTCCCTGCTGGTTTATAAAAAGAAGTAATCAACTAATTTTAGGGCAAAACAAGATTGAAATGCATACCATCAAAGTCTAATTAAAAACAGGAATGAATAAAAGAGTTGGGAATAAACAGAAACAAATAACAGGTCAATATTTATTGAGCACTTATTATGTGCCAGGCACGTACTCAATTCTTACAACAAAACTATGCTATTAGATTCCCAAACTATTTCATTTATAGATGGGGAAACTGAAGTATAGACCAGCTTGAGTACTCATACAACTATGAACACTTTCACAGCGCTGAAGCTGGGGATCCTCCCAGGGAGTAGGACTGCCCCACAGCATTGCTCACTTACTCTAATGGAGATCTTAGCTCAAGCACCCCAATCCTTCAGAGGCACCGAATGAGTAAATCAGGTCAACATTATCTGCCTCTGAATCCCCAAAGAGGACCTGAGATGGTCACACCTTAGAATTTAGGATTATGATAGTTTAATGCTTTAGCTGTAAGTTTCTCGTATCTAGTATTATAAATAGTGATACTGAACATTTGGATGATAACTATCTACTAGCTATTCCTCTAATACCTTATGTAGTCATTTAGTCTTCTCGAATTTCCCTCTTGTACAGATGAAGAGGCTGAAGCCTAAAGGAGTTATGTAATTTATTCAAGGTCATAAAGCCACTGAACAGATATTAAGTAGTTTTGTTCCAGAGCCGAAGCCTGAGCTCCTACACTGCTTTCTCACCAGATGTATTCCCCTGAGGTTCCCAGAAAGAAAAACAAAGGACAGTAACATCCACTCTGGCCCATTCTTGTTTCCCAAGCTGTTGTGAGAAGCCCAGGAGGTGCGACACAGCTTCACCCAGTCCTATCACAGTTACCTCCTCTCTAGACGAGTCCCCACGCTCTGTGCTCTCTCTTTTCAGTCCCCCTTTTTCTCCTTCTTTCTTGATCACTGTTTGTCTTTTGCCTTTTTCTTCTCTTTCCTTTTCTCCTTCTTTCCGTCTCCTGTCCTCTTTATTTTACTCCCCTCCCTTCCTCTCCTCTTCTCTTTCCCTGTTCATCTTTCTTTGCTCTATAGTTTTCGGTCTCCCCTGACCTAATTAATTGGAGCTAATTAATCACTTTTAATAAACACTTCCTGACATGTCCATAAAGTTTTGAGGCTGCTCAAAAAGGGGCTGTTCCTTGACACTGAAGTACAGAATTGAAAATGCTGTTATAATCCTATATTTAGATTAGTTCTAACTACTTTCCTGATGAGTAAGACCTCCTTGCAAATCAAATATCTAGAACAAGAACGCATGTAGCAAGATGGGAGTGTTTATGATATATGCTTGGTTAATATCCAAAATATATAAAGAACGTAAATAATTCAACACCAAAAAAACAATCTGATTTAAAAACAGGTAGAGGACCTACATAGACATTTTTCAAAAGAAGAAATACATATGATCAACAGACATAGGAAAAGATGCTCAACATTACTAATCAAGGAAATGCAAATCAAAACCACAAGGCAATATCACTTCACCCCAAGTCAGAAGGGCTAATATCAAAAAGACAAGAAATAATAAGTATTGGTGAACATGTGGAGAAAAGGGAATCCTACCAGTAGGAATGCAAATTGGTGCAACCACTGTGGGAGACAGAATGAAATTTCCTCAAAAAATTAAAATTAGATGGCACCTGGGTGTCTCAGTTGTTAAGCATCTGCCTTCAGTTCAGGTCATGATCCCAGGGGTCCTGGGATTGAGCCTTGCATCAGGTTCCCTGCTCTGTGGGAAACCTGCCTCTCCTTCTCCCACTCCCCCTACTTGTGTTCCCGCTCTTGCTGTGTCTCTCTCTCTGTCAAATAAATAAATAAAATCTTTAATTAAAAAAATTAAAATTAGAAATACCATATAAACCAGTAATTCCACTACTGATTCTTTGGGTATTTACCCAAAGAAAACAAAAAAACTAATTCAAAAAGATGTATGTATGTATGTATGTGTATTTGTTTATTGTAGCATTATTTACAATAGCCAAGATAGGAAACAACCCAAGTGCTCACCAATAGAAGAACAGTTAAAGGAGATGTGGTACATATATGTATATTTAAGATTATCCCTCAGCCATAAAAAGGCTGACAACATGCATAATGTAGGAGACATTTGTGACAACATGGATGGATGTTGGGGGCATTATGCTAAGTAAAATAACTCAGACAGAGAAAGACAAATACCATATGATTTCACTGATATGTAAAATTAACAAACAAACAAACCAACCAACCAAATACATAAATACAAAGAACAAACTGGTGGTTGCCAGAGGAAAAGGGTTGGGTGCCTGGGCAAAATGAGTGAAGGGGAGTGGGAGTAACATTTATGACTTATCCAGTAGGTAGTCAAGTCAGAAGAACTCAGGGGTTGTGTATTCAATACAGAGCTTGAATTTTTAAGTTTTCAGAGACATCTTTCAGACAAAATTCTTAGAGTTCAAAAAAAAAAAAAAGGACAGAAATAGAGCTTCTAAAAGCTTCTAAAACTAATACAAAATTTCAGAGTAGTATTGGTTTGGTTAATCGTATATACTATCTAAATTGGGTAGCATTAGGTGAGGTCAAGTAAAGACTAAATTGTCTTTTTTGCTCAAACTCCAAGTGTATGTACATATACATGTGCACATGTGTATTAGGTTCTTTACTCAAAAAATATTAATTGAGAGCTTACTATGTATCAGAAATTGTATTCAGGCCTAGAACTCACATATATAAACAACACAGACTCCTCTCTTACAGAATTCAGAGCACAGTAATATAAAGTGTGATATGTGTGAGAACATAGATCAGCAGTTGCCAAACTTTTAGAACTCCTTTACACTATTAGGAATTATTAAGGGCCCCAAAGAACTTTTGTTTCTGTTGGTTTATAACCATAAATATTCATTTTAGAAATTTAAAAAATATTTATTAATCACTTAAAATAATCTATTACACACATGTTAACATAACACACTGTTATGAAAAATAACTGTGTTTTCAAAATGTTAGCTGTATGCAAATCTGGTTAACGTTTGGCATGATACAGACAGCTGGATTCGCATTTCTACTTCTGTATTTAGTCTACTGAAATATCATATGTCATATAGCCTCTGGAAAACTCTACAATACACAGTATGAGAGTGAAAAAGGCAAACATCATTTCAGTATTAACTGAAAATAGTTGATCTTGTGGGCCTGCTGAAAGGATCTTGGGAACCTCTGCTGTAGATGATCCCAATGTCTAGGAGTCAATGGAAAGGCATTTATCTCAGTCTTGGGGCATCAGGGAGGGCTTCTGGGAGGAAATCACAACTAAGCTAAGCCACGAAAGATAAGTGTAAATGACTCAGAAAAAAGAAATAAAAGGGCACTGGAAGGAAAAGAGAAAAACATTCCTGGCAAATAAAGTCTGAGAGAGAACAGCTCATTCTGAGAACACTGATTAGCTGCATATGGCTCACACTCGAGAGCCAAAGAGGGAAAAACTGAGAAGAGACTGGATGGTCTGACAAGGAGCCAGACCACACAACACACTCTGGAGTCAGGACTTTATCCTGAGGACAAGATGGTGGTCACTGGATTTCTGAAGCGGTGGAGAGAGTGGATGGCTCTCTCCATGGAGAGAGCCACTGGAGAGAGAAGCCAGTTAAAAGGCTGCTACACTATACCCTGAAGTAGTTGGTGAGGGCTGGACTCAGGCAGCAGCAGTGGGACATGGAGGAACTGTGAGAGGCCACAGAGAGAGACAAGTTAAAATGGACAGGACCAACTGGATGTGAGGGAGGAGAAATTTGTTAGAATCCAAAATGACTGCCAACTTCATGTTACTTGGAGGTACCATTCTCTGAAAGATGCAGTAAAAAATTCAGAAGGAAGAAACCGCTTACAGGCAGATGATGAGCATAGTATGAGATATGAGTTTGCTTTCTGAACTCAGCTGAGGTGTGGAACGAGAGGAGGCAGCATACAGCTGGTGTTGGAGGCCATAAGCATGGACAAGAGAACCTAGGGACAGTGTATAGGGGCATATCTACTTAGAACGCCCCGAGTGCAATGCATTCAACTTGCTTCACTCCAGTCCCTCGTTCCATGTCTGTCTTAGTGATTCTCAACCCTGGCCGTATCTTAAAATCAACTAGGAAACACGCCAAATTCAGAGAAGGAGAATCGCTTCAAAGTCTCTGAGGGCTACAACGATAAAAAGCTGACAGCCATGGGGCACTAGGAACATGTTAGCGTTGATCTCTGAAAAAGGTACTTGCTGCCCCTTTGTGGCAAGCTTGCAAGATCTGGTATAACCAGGAGACAGGAGGTTCTCATAGGAAGTACTCTGGACTGGGGGATGCAGGTCCTGTTTGCAAAATGAGGGTACCGAGCTCAACAATTTCTCATGCCTTTCTGACTGCTCACATCTGTGGCTCTTGCATAGAGAGCCTCCCTCAAAGCTATACATGTTCATATAATTCACCTTCTCTCTTCTAGTTAGACAGGAAACTGATCTTGCTGACCTTCACACACTCTCCCAGTGTCTCCCGCTCCACTTGCCATGTCTGTCCTTCAAGATTGAGCTCAAATGTCTCCTTCCCAACAGAGCACCCCAACCTATTACTGCCTTTCCAAGATACTTTCTTAATCTTTCCATCTTTAATAATCAGGGCTTTGAGGGATAATTCTCAACCTCCTGGAGGCCCTTCCTTTTTCTTCCTGTAATATATTATAATGACCTTCCCTCTGATTAAAGAGTGCTGTGGGAATTGTTATTTATAAGCACATAATTATAAATGAATAGTATAAATATGTATAAATACAAATTATAAATAAATTAGTACATATTATTTATAAGGTTGTTGTGTGACAACATTATAAACTAGAAGCTTGTTTTTATTTGTCTGAACACACGTTCATAGCATAAATTCCCCTACACAAACTTCCTAAAATGTCAAGAAGTGCATTAACTAAAATTATTGGGCCAATTAGAGAAGAATTATCTCTAATACAATATAAGAATCATCTGTCAAGATGGGAGGCCCAGAGTCTCACAGAGAAGAGAGATGTAAAAATCTAGGGCAACCAGCACAGTTCCCAAGAAGAAGGAGGAAAGGTCTTAATCATTGTGGGTTGGGGTCTGAAGCATCATAATGACCAAGACAGCTGAAGGTGAGAGGAGAAAACAGGGCGGTGATATTTGATCCCCGAAGGCAGAATGTAGGGCTGAGACCAGAGAACCCAGTTAAAAGACTGCTGCGGTACACCATTCAGTCAATGAGGCTGGACAGAGGCAGCAGCAGGGGACCTGGAGGAAATGTGCCAGTTTGCCATCAGAGTGACCTATATGGGGGAAGCCACTAAGGCCTGACCCCTCCCCTCCCATGACCCCTCCCCTCCCATAGTAACAACAACAGTCACAGGAGCTAACATTTTTTGAATGGGTACTACAGAGCAGGCGCTAATCTCGCCTCTTTATACATTTTAACACATTTAATAGTCACAGCTCTTATGTGGAAGAGAACACTTTTAAACCCTAAGAGGAGGAAACTGGGACAAGGCCAAGCCACTTGGTGGAGACAACCTCATATTCTTAGCTACTCTACTCTGCTGCCATCTAGCACCACAGAAGCCCCCTGACCCATTACTACGGAGGGCTCCAGAACTCTCTTCCTACAAAATGCACCTGCTCCGTTGCCAAACAGTTCTATTACTTTGCTGAATATGCCTCTTTTTTGACACCTTGAGCAAGGCTACTACTACTCTTGGAGTTCTTTGGGCAATTTCCCTCATATAAATGTGTCTCCAAAAAGAGGAATGGGCACAATGTAATTTTTCATGAGTCCTGTATCCTATGAAGAAGGCCCTGGTCAACAGTCTCTTGAATACAAGGGCATGCACCAAACAATATAAAACCAAAGATGTAGTAAGTCTAGGATAAGGAAAAGGGCTTTAATTAGACTTTGTTTTAGAAGGGTACAAATAGTCTTCCCTTTGGTATAGAAAATAAAGAAAACAAAACAAAAATACTTTTGTTAATTCAACTTATCAGCTTCACTTCTATAAGGTAATGGGCTCTATCTAGTAGGAAAAAAAGGGAAGAATACCAGATTGTCAATTGTGACATGCACCTTTCTCTCTCTGTCTGCCCATCTCTCTCTCTCTCTCTCTCTCTCTCTCTCACACACACACACCTTTCAAGTGAATAGTGCTGAATAAAGTCTGCAGACAAATCAGAAATACCAGAGCACCACCTCTGAGTGGCACCTCTCCAGAGCATTAAAAAAGAAAATACCAACAGCTTCCTTTATTCCTAGATAAATAATGAAGGCAAATGGTAAAGCCACGAGCTTCCCAAAAAGTAGTGCACAGGACTGAATCAAAATGAGAGACAGAAAGCACATGGGCCTGAGCTTATGGGCAGCATCTTTCCTGGATAAAGTTGCTTATTTGCCATGTAAAATTCAGGCCAATCATCTTTATATAGTCATATCCACAGCCTCAGCCACAGTCTGACAACATGAGTGACCTTGACACAGAACCCACACTCTTGGAATGATTTTTTTCCCCCACACTGTCTGAACAGCACAAAAGCAGTGCTGACAGGTAATTTTAAGACATCACAACGGCAAGTCTGCCAAGGGGAATGTTTCCTATCTGCTTCATTTAGCTGACCTCATTTGCTATAATTTGAGGCTAATCCCTATCTAATTCTTACTGGGTTACTTGCTTGTTTATTATCACCATTGTCCCTGGTCTCTTGCCATCTTACAAACTCTAGCCAGGCCCCAAATTCCTGTAGGATGTCTGGTTCTTATCATATCACAGTGCTGGGACTGCAGCATGAACACCGACATACCTTCAGGCTCACTGATGCCATGGCCTCCCCTTCACTTACTGTTAGGATCTTCGGAGGGGGAGTCACCCAGCATCCCGAGGAACAGAAAGCCAGCCATGTGGAAGGGATACCCTCCACTGTGTACTTTACTGAGAAGTGGCTGCTTAGTCCTATCACGTCATAGTCAATCCCATACAATTTCAAAACTAAGAAGTATCTTACAGGTCAACCACCTCACCTTCTTTATGAACATTTACTTTTCAAAACTGAGGCTGGAGAAGTTAAATTTCCAAAGTGACAATGCTACTTAGTGGCAGAATGAAGATTGTTATTCTAGTTCTTCCGACTAAAGCTGATGCTGGTTACCTGGATTCATAGATGAAATCACACAAATGACAAGACTAGTATTTATGTAGCCTTTAGCGTTTACAGTGACCCTTTGTTCTTTTTCACAGAATAATCTATGCAACAGCAAATGATAACTAATTAATTAATATTCCATTTTAAATATTATGAGATTAAACACCAAACTTTTAAAGACTTATCCAAGTTTTCATAATTAAAAAGGTAGGGGGTTGTGAACTGAGCCCAAACTGCCTGCTTGCAAGCACTATACCCTTGAGTAAATGACTAACTTCTTTATGCCTCTCTGTCCTCACTGGTAAAATGGGGATACAACAGAAGAGCGTCTGTTTCAAAGAGGGATTTTTTTTTTCTTGAGAATTAATACGCCATGATGTGTTGAATGAATAAACCTCTTAGTACCTTGCCTAAACATTTGTAAGTGGGCCATAAATATCAAGATTTTGTTTTGTTTTGTTACCTTTCCAAAGCAATCCAGGGGCATGACTTCAGGCTTAAGGATAGAGAAGAATTCACTAATATTCCAGGAACTTTTTTAGTTGAATTTAAAAAAAATGCAACACTTGATTTTCATCATCACAGAAATACTTCCTGCCAAATGTAGTTAGGCACTTTAACTATCTTGACACAACAAGATATTATTTGATCATAACCCTTCCATACTAAGAAAATAACAAAGAACTACTTTCATTTAATGTGTGAAACTATAAACCAAAAAACTGCACCTCTTCCTTATGTATTTCAGAGGCCAAAAACTAGATGCAGTAACTGGATGTAGCCTCACGGTGGCGCTACATCACCGTGCTAAAGCCTCAAAACCCTTTAAGGCTCTGCAGAAACCAAAGCGGTGCAGGACTGAAACATTCCTAATGTATGAACCAGGAAAGGAATTTGTTCTGGATCCCCACAGTTCTTTTCTACCAACCTTGAGCAATGACCTTGGCAGAGTGTCTCAACGAATCCATTGGCAATGTTAACGCACAGGTTTTTCCTGGCATTTTGACAAAATATACACAAAAGATTACTATCCTTAAAAAAAAAAAAAAAGTGGCTTGATCTTTAATGATGTTATATTCATTTAGAATTCTCAATTTGGATTTGGGCAACAGAGTTTGCATATAAAATAACATTTACCTTTGCCCCATTCACCCACTGTGTATCTTAATTTCATATGTACCTTGGAACCACTTGTTAAACTCCTTTACATCTCTCAGCCCCAAACTCAGCTTGAAATCTCAACTCTTTTGATCCCTTTCCTTCACTCCCTTATTTTTAAGAAGCCAAACATTTTCACTAATTTGTCCTTTATAACATCTCCCACCTCTGTCTCTCTATTTCCTCAGCAGCTTCCAAACCCACACAGTTCAGATCCTTTTACATGACCAGGCTATTTGTAATAACCTTCAAAATTAGCCTTCGGGCACTAGCTCCCGACCTTGACTGCACATCCTAATTGTTTGAGGAGCTCTTAAAATTACCCGCCTGTTGCGATCCTGATTTAGTTAGTCTGGGGTGGACCCGGAGGTTGGGATTTTTTTTTTTTTTTTTCAAATCTCTCCAGTAATGATAATAAACATCCACAACAGAGAACCACTTTGCAAGTGGCGTATCAAGGCAAGTGTGCCACAATCAGATGAACCTTCTTAAACCATACCAATTTTCTGGGCCAAAAATTTTAAGGGTTTCTCATTTTCACAAAGACTACAAACCGGTGACTTGAAGGCCGAGTCTATCTTACATATGTGTTTTACTTGGCCTGTTTTAAAATTGTTTAGACCCAACATTTTAAAAATTGGGAGAAGTTACATAAAACCCAGATTTTCTACTTTTTTTAAGACTTGTAAGATCTTGCCACACAGGGTCCACATTATAGCACAACCATCACTTGCCTTTAGACACCGCATTTACCCCCCAGTTGTTCAGTTCCCATACCTCCCCATTTGCCCCTGGCTGAGTGACTCATTTATGTGATCTGTCTAAATTCTTAGAGGCATTTTAGTTCGTAGCATCTGGTCTAGGGGATAAAGTTCAAATAGAACAATACATTCACTCCCGCCCTCGCTCACTCATTCTTCTATTCAGAGATTTTGGGGCAGGTATTTATTTTGGGTTTATACCATGCAAACACTTGGAATTCAAACTACTCTAAGCAGATGTCTGCCTCCCAGTGTTCCTAGTCTAGAGGCTCATTTCCCAAACTCCACTGCAGTTAGTATGCAACTTCCAGGTCAGATCTGTGAGAAGAAAGCTGGCTGCATTCCATGTCCCTTCTCTGGTAAGCTGGAATGCTGACAGAAGGGGTAAGCCACAGAGGAGCAACAACGAAAAGGGTCCTGGGTCCTTAGATGGCTTCTTTCCTGGACTGTCTACCTAACTGTTGTTATAAAAAAAAAAAATAAAGAAAGAAAGAAAAAAAATTCTTCCATCTTATTATATTCTGGGGTCTCTTTGTTTATAGTATTTAACATATACCCCAAATACCAAGCATCTCTCTTTACTCTTTCCCAGATATATTTTAAATATTCTTGCCCTCAACCTTGGCTTATGCCAAAGCTTCTGTCATTAACCTTCTACCTCCTCATCTCTATCTAAATTTTATCCACTATTCAAGACCCAGCTCAAGTAGCCCCTTTTCTGTGATGCTTGGTCTAGATATACATGTTATCATCTGCCTTCCTCTGGTCTCCCAGAGTATGAGTCTCCACTTGGTATTTACCAAGTATTATCTTATGTAATAAGCACAGAGCCCCGAATTATGTTGTCACAGCTCTGTCAAACTCTAAGTCCAGAATCTAAGACAAATATTTAGATTGTGCATGGTATAAATAAAGAGGACTATACAGAGTTCCTACACCATCCTATTATATTAACCTTTTGTTGACTAATCATCTGTACTATCAATACATGTTCAATTTGTGATCTTTCCGGACTTCTGAATCTCCCAATTTTAATTACAAAGCTGAGTCTTCCCAATTCTTTCAGAATTTGTTTTTTTTTCCTTAATATTTAAACTAAATTCTCATTTTCTTTATTCTTGCATCTAAACAATTCCTCAACTCTCTACCATACATATTTCTAAGACTAAGCAGTGCACTAAAAGAAACACATTCAAGTGTGAATGGTGGTAAAGAGTCAACTCATAGTGCTCTCATATTTGGAATCTGAGAATGTCTAGAACAATATTAGAAGGAGAAAGTAGAAGATACTCTTGGGGAAAGAAAAAGAGAAAACAGAGCCAGAAAGTGAAAACTATCTGGTCCAGAAAAAATTAAAGAAAAAGGAATAAGAGAGAAGATGTAGGGAAGAGAAGGAAATCAGGAACAAGAGGAAGACTAGCAACTGAAGGAAAAAGTTATCATAAAGGAAAGGCACATACAAAATGAAATAGCAGTGAAAAACAGTGGAATCCAATTACCTTAAATGCTTCCTACCTGATAAGATGCTCTTAGGAGATTATTATCAACACCTAAGAAGAAAGTACTACTCTACCAACTCCAGGAACACTGGTACATGGGCAAACTAAAAGAAATATCAAAAGTGAGTGAAAAGTGAATTTATGGTAGACCTTGACTATATAGTAGATGGTAAGTTACTCTGGGGATGATTAAAGAAAGACAAAGCTGTATTTCAAATGAGACCTACTCAAATCTCAAATCAAATAAATAATGCCCAGATAAGCCTTTGTAAAAAGAATGACTCCAAGTGTTTTTTATTTAAAGGACAAATCCCAGAAGGTGACTTGGCTTTAGCTATGAAGCTATGTTCTATCTTACAAGAAAGCCTGGGGTGAGATCCTTAAAGGATAAGAGGTAATCACATTGAGATAAAATAAAAGAGAACTCAAAGACCTAAAACTATAAAACTCCTACAAAAACATAGAGGAAAATCTTCATTACATTGAACTTGGCAATGATTTCTTAGATATAACACCAAAAGCATAGGAAACAAAAGGAAAAATAGACAAACGGGACTACATCATACTTAAAACTTTTGTCCCTCAAAATACCCATTCAAGAGAATGAAAAGGCAACCTACAGAATGGGAGAAAATCTTTTCAAATCATATATATGATAAAGGGTTAATATTCAGAATATACAAGCTCCTATAGCTGAACAACAAAACAAATAGCCCAATTAAAAATGGACAAAGAACTTGAATAGATATTCCTCCAGAGATGATATACAAATGACCAACAAATGAAAAGATGCCTCAACATTACTAATCATCAGAGAAATGTAAATCACAACCACAAAGAGATACTATCTCACACCCATTAGGATGGCTACTATTTAAAAAAAATTGTCAGCATGTGGAGAAATTGGAACTCTTGTACACTATTTGTGTGATTATAAATGGAGCAACTGCTATGGGAAATGGTATGGAGGTTCCTCAAAACATTAAAAGTAGAACTACCACGTGATCCAGCAATCCCATTTCTGGATATATAGCCAAAAGAATTGAGAGCTGAGTTTCAAAAGTTTCAAAGACAACACCCATGTTCATAACAGGGCTATTCACAATAGCCAAAAGGTGGAAGCAAGCCAAATACCCATGCACAGATGAACAGAAAAACAAAATATAATATAGACACACAATGGATTATTATCCAGCCTTAAAAAGGAAGATCCTGTCACATGCTACAACATGGATGAACCTTGAGGACATTACGTTATGTGAAATAAACAAGTCCCAAAAAAGCAAATACTGTATAGTTCTACCTACATGAGGTGCCTGAAGTAGTCAAATTCATAGAAACAGAGAGAAGACTGGTGGCTACTAGGACTGGGTGAGGAGGAAAGGGGAGTTTCTGTTTAGTGCATACAGAGTTTCAGATTAGAAAAGGTCGGGAGATCTGTTTCACAACAATGTGAATATACTTCTTTGAGAGAGAGAGCATGTGTGCGTGAGTAGGTATGGGAGGGGCCAGAGGGAGAAAGAGAGAAAGAATATTAAGCAGGCTCCACACCCAGTGTGGAGACCAATGCAGGGCTCGATCTCACAACCCTGAGATCACAACCTGAGCTGAAATCAAGGATCAGACACTTAACAAACTGAGCCACACAGGCACCCCTAACAATGTGACTATACTTAGCACTAATGAACTGTATACTTAAAAACAGTTAAAATGACAAATTTTGCACTATGTGTTTCTTACCACAATGAAAAAAAGAAAAGGAAAGAAAAAGAACTCAGGACAACATGCTATTTCTTTAATGATTGCCATCATCAGCGTGGTATCATTGGTCCATCAACAGACAGTCAAAATGAGGGTAAAAGCTAGGACAGTTTCCATGTGGACCCATTTTACCTCTTGGAAAAAAAAATCAGTGCCAAGTTAATCCCAGGACCAAATCTCTTCTACATTCACATTACTCGTGATGGTACCAACCAGTTCCCAGCAGCAATGGTGGCCACCTTTGTGCTGCTCCATAGACTTGACTGTGATTTTACATAGCCTAGTTACAAAGACTAAGTACCCAGCTGCACTAAATCTGAAATAACTTATGTGCAAAAACATCCTTAGCTGGCACCAAAGAAGTTTTTAAAATCAGGTTATAGATGCCCCAAAGATAAAATGCTCATTAACAGCTGAGTCACTCAATTATAGTGGAGATGCCATAATCTGGTATTTGAAGACACTGGTTGCTAGAGAGAAAAGGGATCAGCTATGTCACATAGCCATCAGCCTGGTACCAATGAGTCCAATCTAACAGAGCAATGTCTTCCGGGATGAGCTTTGAGAACTTATGTGAGCAGGAAGTCTGCAATGTGAGAAGTAGACATTGCACTATATCCCAAAGGACAGATCTCCTGAGATGCTTCCCTGGGGTGGTACCAGGCTACAGTGCATTCTGTCAGCCCCCCTTAGAATCACACAGCTGTTAATCTGGCATCAATAATCACTCTCCTTGGACAAGTGGCTACTCGCTAGGCAGTTCATTTCTATTCAGGTTGTGAGGAAGAAATCACACTATTCATTTACTAATCTAGTAATGGTTTGTAGGTTTCCTAAATAGATTTGACCTGCATATGTGATTATTGTCTAACTTTCCTGGCACTGGAATATATCTTTAGGAGAAAACCAAGTCAGTTCAGGCATCTCAGTTGGAATCCCAGCTCTTACACTAGCAACAGTGTGACCCTGGCCAAGTCATTAGCAATGGAGCCTCAGATCTGTCATCAGTAAAACAAGACCAATAACAAGACCAATAGCTCTTCCATAGGGATGTCATATGGATTAAATTAAAGAACCTGTATCAGAACCTGGCCCATAATAAATGCTGATGAGAAATCATTTCCCTTCCTTCTTCCTTACTCTAGAGCAGGGGTCAGCAAATTTTTTCTGTAACGGATAGTAAATATTTCAGGCTTTGCAAACCATCGATCTCCATCACAACGACTCAATTCTGTCATTGCAGCCCAAAAGCAGCCACTGATGAAGAGTATAGCTGTGTTCCAAGAAAACGTTATTTTAAAAATTAGGCACTCGGCAAGCTATAGTTTGCCAATCCCTATTACTTATACCACATAAGACCCACCCACTAAGTTAATCTTTCATCATTCTGTTTGATTTCATCTGCTCCAGACAGGCCCTCTCCTCCTTTCTTTTCATTTCTTTTACTCTATTTCTTGAATGTTCCACAACAAATGGATCTAGCTCAATGGTTTGACTAATTTTTTCACTTTTAATTTTAGGCCTTGAGAAGTCTGCACTGGAGGTGAACACTCAGACCTGAGATGTTCAATTACTTCATCCACACAACAGGTTGTGGGAAAATCAACCATATTTGAGCAAAACCCCCTTAACTCCCACCGAGATATTGGGAAAGGAACGCCCCTTAGGAACTCATAGAGTTAACAGAGGAATTTTTATTTGAGGAGGAGAATAGGCTGTGACTTATTTCTCAGGTTTAAAAATATTGCTTAATAAATACGTTTGCATTTGCTTGTATATGTGTAAAGAACTTTTTACAGGACATATAAACTAAAACAACAGAAATCACCTTCAATGTGGTGGAGGCCCAAGATGGGGAAAAAGGGAGAGAAAGAGTTTCCCTCTCCCTCTGCGCACCCCCCACTCATGCATGCTCTCTCTTTCTCTCCGAAATTAATAAATCTATATTTTAAAGATTTTATTTATTTATTTGATGGGAGACAGTGAGAGATTACAAGCAGGGGGAGCAGCATAGGCAGAAGGCGAAGCAGGCTCCCTGCTAAGCAGAGAGCCTGATGTGGGACTTGATCCCAGGACCCTGGGATCATGACCGGAGCTGGAAGCAGAGGCTTAACTGACTGAGCCACCCAGGAGCCCTTGGATATTTTTAAACATATATGTTTTTAAGCCATGTGAATACACTATGTGTTCAAAAAAATTAATTCTCCTACAGAATGAAAAAAATTAAAAATTAAAAAGAAATCTTTTCACATTCATAAAACTAGTCCATTATAACAAAGACTCAAATGTGAGGGGAGAGGAATCATGGGAACCTAAAAAGTGTCTCAGACACTTGTCATTCAGGTGTTATCTTAGGGATTCTATCACAGCCCCATAAAGTCCCGAATGTGATAGTGGGCTTTTACATGCCTTCTACCCTGAATTCTGAGAAAAGACAGGAGAACTTGGTACGTGAAGGGAGGAGAAAACACACCACTCTACATTTGGTAGGGGTGGAATCAGAAGCAGGATGTATTCTTCAGTATTTTATAACTTTTTCATATTAGGCCAACATTCTTCCCGTGGAGTTCCACACCCCTTCCCTTCTTGTCTCAGCGTGTGCCATATGTATACATTTTGCCCAGCCACCTCTGTCTCTTTTTCTATTGAGTTTTTTCTTTCTGCCTTCAAATAAGTTTTAATGTTTTTCTAAGTGACACTTTTATTGGATTTTACTTTCAACTCTCACCCTTTGCCTCATACTGCTTTCTCAACCCAATTCCTTGAGCTATGTATGATTCTCTCACTTCTTAATAATCTATAATCCAGCTTCTACCTCCACTCTTTCATTGAGTCCATTTTTCTCTAAGGCCCTCATTGACTATCTCAACCAAATCTAAGGTTGCTTCTTTTTCTTTGTTCTTATTCTTCTCCATTTCCTTTTTTGCAGAGAACAAAGCTAACATCCATCTTAGACCCCTTCTCCCCCATTTACTTAACACCCGAGAATCTTCTCTGTCAAGTGGACCTCTTCCTTACTCCTTCCTCATAACAGCTTGAATCTCAGTTCCCACCTGTCTTGTCTTCTCCATCTGTCCTCACTCTCTCAGAGAATTCATCTGCTCTCAAGACTATCTAGTAGGAAGGGTAAAGCACATGGAGCACATGACTTATTAACTGGTCACCCTAGGAAAAGTGATTTCATCTCTCTGCATTCAGTTTCATCCACTTTAAAACAGGGATTCATTCCCTCATTCTATTAACAATATTTACTGAGCACTTAGTATGTGCCAGGCACTGTTAGAGGTACATTAGAGTCATTAGCAAACTAAACCGATGAATATTCCTTCCCTCACAGAGCTCCCATACCAGCAGGGGGAAACAGTAAACATACTAGAACAATAAACATACCAAACAGAATTATACAAAATGACAGAATACATTGAGAGCTGTAGAAAAAATTAAAAGGGTTCAGGCAATACCCTTTATTTTTTTTAAAGATATATTTATTTTAGAGAGATGAAGGGAGGCGGAGGGGAAAGAGAGAGAACGCTGATCTTATAACCCTGAGATCATGACCTGAGAAGAAACCAAAGGGCAGACACCCAAAGGACTGAGCTACACACGTACCTCATAGGTTACACCTTTAAAAAGGTGGTCAGAGTAGGCTTCCCTAAGAAGTTAATATTCCAGCAAGCTCAGAAGAGGTTAAAAAATTAGAAATGAGAGCATCTGTAAGAGTGTAGGCAGAGGGAATTGACAAAGATCCTAAAGGCATGGGCCTGCCTGGCTTATTCTAGGAACAGCAGAGGCCAGTGGGAAGGCGGGGAAGTGAGCATGAGGAAGAGCTGGTAGAAATCAGGTCAGAGAGGAAGTCAAGGGAACAGTCTATGTAGGGCCTCTGAATGCAACAGGGGCTGTTGTAGGGTTTTGAGCAGAGGGGTGATATGATCTGATCTATGTTTCAAAACGATCATTCTGGCTGCTGTGCTAGAAAGACTATAATAGGAATAGGATGGGAGCAGAGAGACCAGTTAGGAGGCTAGCACCAGAATGGGAACACTGGAAGGGGGAGAGAAGTAGTCCATTTTGGATAATAAAGCCTACCTTGTAGGGCTGTTTGAGAATCCTATGAGAAAATTACTGCAGGTAAAGTGCCTAGTAGATGCCTGATGCAAAGAAGATGTTAAGTAACACCTTCTCTTATTATGTTATACTTGCAGGTAGAATAGGTTCTCTGGGTCACTATAGGTAGATCAAAGCTAGAGTGTGATATCCAAGGTGAACTGACCTGGGGGTAGGCAGCTGCCCCACTGAAGTGATAAAGGAAGGCTGGACTGACCAAGGGGCTTAATCTTCATTTAGCCTTTACTTCATATCCCAACTCCAGGATGGTATTTCCAATTGCCTATGAGACACTTCCTCTTAACAGTTTTATCATATAATCAATATCAATGTACCGATTTTTTAAAGTTAACTGCCTCACCTCTACCTCAAGCCAGCTACCCATCCAAAGACTTTCTTCTATAAAAAGATACACTAGTCCTCAGAGGCTGGACACTTGGCTTCATCCTTGCAGAATAATGGAAACAAAACATGCTACCACTGGAAGCTGGTATTGTGGCCATGATCTGCTTTAAAGATCTCTATTTACAAAAGAAGAAACAAGGCCCAGAATGAAACATGACTAGCCATGGGTCTCTCCAGGCTTTAAGGATGGAGCAAGGATTAGACCCAGTTTTCTGGATCCTGCTTCCTTCAGCAGCCTTCCCCACCCATGCCTGTCGCACATCAGAGCAGTGCCCTAGACTGGCTGCCACAGGCCAGTTACCTCTACCTTGGTCACCATCACAACTGCCATGACCTCCCTCCTGTTACTGTCAACTAACTCTTCCAGAAAGGCTACTGAAGGCTGTGACCTACACTGCTTTCGGTGTGCTGGCTTGGCTCTGAGTTCAAACCCTTACTCTGTAATTACTAGCTGGGGGGCCTAAAGCAAGTTTTCTAACCTTGTTCTGCCTTCACCTCTTCATCTGAAAAAGTCCTACCTCCCCCCAGGACTTAAATAGAATAAGGCATGTGAAGCCCTTATCATGGAGCCAAGCACAAAATTAGAGCCCAAGAAGCATTAGTTATCGTGGATTTTATTCCTTCCCTCAGTCAATGGCAGAGAAGCTGCCAAGGGTGCTGAGAGAACACATTCTAACTGCCTCATACTGGCCTTTGGGCTTTGGAGCAACCAGGTCTCTTCCATGTACGGGAACTTTTGCTGCTCTCCGTTCACAGACCTTCCAGTCAGGACAGCTCTCTGAGTCCCCACCCCCCATAAACATGCCCATTCCCAGATCCACCTGTGTTCTGGTTTATGCTCTTCCTGCCTGAAATAGCCACTGACCTTCTCTCTGTCTTAATCCTGGCATTCCCTTCAAAACTCCACTGAAGGCTTGGCCCTTCACAAGAATTTCCCAGGCAAATCCTGGCTCCACTGACATTTTTTTTTTCCCAATACCATAGTATTTACATGTAGTATATATTGATCACTTCCTTACTGAGACATGGGAGGATTTAGTTAATGGCTTGGGCTCTAGGGCGGGCTGCCTGGTCTCTCTCAGGCTCAGTCTCCTTATCTATACAATGGGGTTAATATTAGGGTTGTTGTGAGAATTGGATAAATTCTTAGTAAAAATAATCATTAATATATGTTACTATTACATATCACCATTAACTTTTCCTTAGTTTTAAACACCTTCAGCCTGTCCATGTGTACTATACTTAACCTAGTGTCTTAAAATCACAGCTTAAATTATGGAGCTCACTCCGGAGCTGAGAAAATTCTCAGATGAGAATTTTCACATCTGTCCTCAAAGACTTCATCTAATAATCCATTCTAAAACTAGAGATTTGGGGTGCCTGGGTGGCTCCATCATTTAAGAGAACGGACTCTTGATCTAGGCCCAGGTCATGATTGAGACCCTCACTGGGCTCAGGGCTGAACGTGGAGCCTGCTTAAGATTCTCTCTCTCCCTCTCCCTCTCTTCCCCTCCCATCTGTCCCCCATCCCATTTCCCCACTCTCATTCTTTCAAAAAAATAAATAAATAAGAGAAAAGTACAGATTTACCCCAAATATCAACTCCCCATCTCAGAGCCCATGGGCAGTACACAGTATAGGCAGCATGGGTTATTAGCCTCAAAAAGGAGAAAGACTGAAAGAAAATAAAGATCCCCCCAAATTAGAAACATCTGATCCATTTCTACAGAGAGTTAACATTGGGACTGGTAAGCTATTCTGGGGTTAGAACAAACAAATAAAAAATCAGTGAGGAGGGACGCCTGGGTGGCTCAGTTGGTTAAGCGGCTGCCTTCGGCTCAGGTCATGATCCCAGCGTCCTGGGATCGAGTCCCACATCGGGCTCCTGGCTTGGCGGGGAGCCTGCTTCTCCCTCTGCCTCTGCCTGCCTCTCTGTCTGCCTGTGCTTGCTCACTCTCTCTCCCTCTGTCTCTGGCAAATAAATAAATAAAATCTTTAAAAAAAAAAAAAATCAGTGAGGATAACTGCAACATTCCATTCACGTATTCCTGAGGTACTGGTGTGTGCACGGCTACTGTTCTACACTATTTTGCATTCCACTCAAAGGGACCCATCATTTGTCAGGAGCCAGGTGAGGTGTGAGCAACATCAACAGAGATTCCCGCACCAAACAGGGACACATCAAGCTAATGCCCAGACAAGACACATACTCTGCCACCATGCAGTGATCATTGTGCTTTATCTTTTCTTCTTTGAGGAATGAGGCTTATCAAACATGGCAATGCTTTTTATAGTGAGGGTGGAGAGGGACTGACCTTTCCCCAGCATCACTTCCAAAGATCAGGTAAGAAATCTTGCAAGTTAAGAAGACCACCTTACCTCTATTTTTTCCCATATGGCTTCATAGTTGTCTTGGTGTTGAATATCTTGCATCAGTTTCTGAATTAAAGCAGACTTTGTGGCAGAATGGCTCTCATTTTTCTCAGAGGATGCAGCTCTCTCTGACTTCTCATCGATGCATTTTTTCATACCAGAGAGAGGCATGCACAACTCCTCGTCAGAAAGAATGTCACTCAAGGGCCCAGACTCCATGCTTTCCCCCAGGGAAGAGGCTATGTCACTGGACGAGCTTGGAGACACTCTGCCTAGCCTCGTGTGCTTCTTCTTGACATGGTACGTTGGATAGATCTCAGAATCCGAGTTCATTTCAGACAGTTCCCAGTCGTCAATATTTTGGATGGTTTCTCCTCTGGGTTTCTGAGGCAGAAGTTTCGTGAGGTTCTCCAACTTCAACGCTAGGACTTCAGTCTGCTTCAGGTGAGAGGGCAGTGCTAGGTACTCATCAGAACCATACCAGGCCTCCACCACCTGGCCATTCCTGGTGACGTGACTTGGGGAGGAGGAGTAACTTTTTTTGCTTTTGTTTTTTGAAAGAAGGGATACTGGAGACGCGACGTTGTCTGAGCCAACAGAGGATTCACTACTTTGAGTAAAAGGCAGAGGACTGGTTGTTTCTGACTGCACTGGCAGTTTGGCATTCCAACTCCTCTGGCGGCATGGCTCGAGGGAGGATGTCGAAACGGAATCTGTTTCTGGCCCCTCTACAGCCTTGGGGGTACCTGAAGGAATTCCATTCGGCACGGCTGAGCTCTTTGTGCTCTCAGCTTGGTTGCCTGAGCCCGCCCCCTGCTTCGGAGTTCGGCATGGGGGCACCTCTACTGGGGCCTTGTGTGGCTTTTTAAGTCGAAGTTTCTCTTTGTGGCAGTCACTAAGCCTTCCCAGGCTGGAGGATATTTCCTTGATGTGACTTTTGACGGTGTTTTCAAGATTCCCCTCCCCCACCTTGTGCAAACACTCATAGGACTGGCTGGCAGCAGAAGGGCTGCTGGGGTAGGAAGACTGTAACACCAGACAAAGCTTGGATCTGTCAGGAGGGTCCACCAGAGAGGGGGTGCTTCTGCTCATCTCGGGCTTGAGATCAGCCAGCTGCTTCTTTCCATCAGTGCCTTTCAGATTATTCTTAAAATTTTCCTCTTTAAGGAAAAGCCCTCTTTTTGGCAATGTGGGCTGCGTGGGAGAGTCCTCATTGTAATTAAAGCAATCTCGGATGGATCGCTTGGGAGTTGCATTTTCACAAGGCTGAGGCTGTTGGTTCCTTGTCTCAGGCTGGGAGGAGGAAATGGCTTCTGGCATCACGGCCTCAGGAGGGGGCTGATCGGCATTTGTCAGAGCTTCCCCGGAAGATGACGTTCCGGGCACTAAGCCTGGTGGCTCCTCGACTGTCAAAGCACTGTCCTCCTCATGTCCGCCTTTGTCATCTGCTGAAAGAGACACTTGAGATGCCTCCTCGCCAACCGCTTTGCCACAGCTGTACGGGTTGGGGTCAGTGGCCACGGAGAGTAACCCAACGCTTCGGATGAGCTCGGGGAACTCCTTTTCCATCTCACTGTAGCTCCAAGAGTCAAAGGGTTTGGTTTTGACCTGGCTAGAGGTCATGTCCCCTAGGCCACCGAGCAAATCCTCACTTGGACTGTAGTCAGACAGTTCGAAAGCAGTAATACCACAATCCAGAGATAAGTAATTTTGAGAGCATTTGATAGTTAACTGTCCTGAGTCATCCACTTCTGTTAGAGAATCAAGCCGGCCCTGAAACAGACAAGGGCAACAGTTTCAGTAAATGCAACATCAATTATACTCAACTGCTGGTCAGATGAAATCTCAGCAGAGGCCACTGTAAAGGTCAAAAATGAAGCAGTCTCCATTGTTTCTGGTTTAACATACAGAAAAGCATACTGATCAATTATATTGCTTTACATAGTGTCTTGTTCTTAAATATTTTGGGACTTTTCTTTAATCTGGAGAATAGAGGCTTGACAGAAACGGTCAAGGTTAAGCGCAAAATATCCACTCTTGACTTAACTTTCCATTTTAAAATAGCTTGTAGTTCATTTAATAAGCATTTCTTATGTGATGCCTTAAGTAATAAAATTCTGGGAACAAAGTAATATTAGAGTAAAATCTCTACGAACTGCTTTGCATATTGCTATCACTCCAGCAGTTACCACAGTGGCTAGCTTATAGAAAATCCTCGATAAATACATTTAAATGGTATAATTAATTACACTAAGTCCGTCATGTTAACTTTTTATTCACAAATCACAGGAAGGTGAACTATTGAATTTGCATACACCACAGAAACATTTCAGGACCAGTTCCCATTTGTACCCACCCTTTTGAAGATAAACACAGGTAATCCTGGAGAAAAGTACTGAATACCAAAACTTACCATTTTAGTCCCTGACCCTCTCTCTGCACGCATTTTTCTCCCCAACTCCCATTTGTGTGTGTTATATACTAACTGCCTCCCTCCCTTGTTATTTATAATTCAAGATAGGCCAGTTTGATTTGAAACCACCCTGTGCTAAAGAATAGCTTTACAAGTAAGTATTTTTAATTTTTAATCTTTAATTATATAATGAAGGCTTCTGTCTCATCACTAATGCAGTTTCTTTTTTTTTAAAGATTCACTTATTTGAGAGGAGGGGGCAGAGGGAGAGAGAGGCCCTCAAGTCAACTCCTCACTGTGCAGGGAGCCCGATGTGGGGCTCGATCCCAGGACTCTGAGATCATGACCTGAGCCGAAATCAAGAGTTGGCTGCTTAACTGACTGAGCCTTCCAGGCACCCCTCATCACTAATGTGGTTTCTAATATCACACAACAGATGAGGAGATTTTTTACTGATGATTTGCTTAAGAAAGAAGGGCCTGGGAATCCTTTTATGCTTACCAGCTAAGAACTGCTTGATCTGATCTAGCCTCTTAGGAGATGAAGAAAGGAAACCGAGAAGTGAAGTGTTATTATATCCCAGACCTCTCTTCTCCTCAAGGAGGAAGCAGATGAGCAAAGTGAAGCCAGAAGTCATGTGGCTGCTGAACCCTGTGTCTTTTCAGCCAGGTTATACCAAGGTCTGGTCACTCTGGGACTTCACACTGGGTTGTTGTTCATTTGTGCATTTTGCTTTTGGAACTATTCTCTCCCATCACACCTTTACCTTGCCTTTATCTCCTACTCCCCTCACTGGCATGCCACAATATCCAGATAAATAATAATAATAAGCCTCATTTAACTTTTCTAAACCTCAGTTTCCTCATGTATAAATGGGGATGGCTGATTATGACTACTGCTTTTTCATTTAATCCTCACAATAACTTTCTTCTGGGATCTGTACAATTTTCCTGTTTTATATAAGAGGAGCCTAAGCTAAAAGAAGGTACATAACTAGCATATGGCCTCACATCTAAGGGCCAAACTGGGCCTTAAAATGAGACTTTATGACCCATAGCCCACACTCTAACATCTGTATTTTAATTTTCTCTGATTTAATTGGATACTATTTTAAACAGATATACCCCCTCCTCCAGTTTGTTCTCTACATTGCCACATTGTAATGAGTAACTTTGGGACACAGTCGGTTAAGCATCCAACCCTTAGTTTTGGCTCAGGTCATGATCTCAGGGTGATGAGATTGAGCCCTGTGTCAGGTTCTATGCTCACGGGGAGTCTGCTTGGAATTCTCTCTCTCCTTCTCCCTTTGCCCCTTTACAGATTGCAAACATGATGCTTTAAGTCTTTTATTAACTTCCTACTGCTGGGTTAAAAACCCAAACCCTTCCAAGAACAGACATGAAGAGGCCTGTCTCAAGCCATACTCCCCTCCCTGGCTGCACCCAACCACAGTGTTCTCCTTTCAGTTTTTGACTATAACGAATTCCTTCTGCCTCAGGGCTTTTGCACATGCTATTTTCCCTCTGTCAAGAAAGCTTACAACATCCCTTAACTTACAACATCCCTTAACTGGTTTAACTCTTATGCGCCCTCAGACTCAGATCAAGCTTCACTTCTTCAAGACTCTAAACTCCCACCTAAGTCAGAATTTTTCCTCTTGTAAGCTCTCATAAAATTATGATGTTTTCCCTTTAAGCATTTAACCTCAATCTGTAAATAAATACTATTGTGATTATTTGATTGATTTGTTGCTCCCATTGGTTTGTAAGCACCACAGGAGTATAAATCACAAAGAAAATTGCTGACTCACTGAACACTTGCAACATTTAGCATGGGGATGTGCATAGAGTAAGCAATCACAGATGTATCTGTTGAATAAATGAATGAATGCATGAATGAGGACATTTTGGAATGTAACTCTATGACTTCGTGTAATTTCTTGCCCTGATTATGTAGTTTTAGTTGACTCTAGTGATTAAAAGCCCAAGTTTGAGAGTCAAATTCTGGCTCTACCAGTAATTAGCCAAGTGACCATGAGCCAGCAGGCTGATGTCACTCAACCTCATTTCCTTCATTTGCAAAAAGCAAATGATAAGCCCTGTCAAGAGCTGTTGTGGGTCTTAAACGAGATAATATATGTAAGACATAAGTCTGGTACGTGAATACGTACTCATGGAATGTTCACTCTTATCACTTATTATATTATTACTTTTACTAATCAAGTTTATTGAGGGGGCAAGTTTCGTCAAAATGAGAGGTATCCCTATGCTTAATTACACTGCACAAAAATGGGAAACCTGTATTAACTGCCAATCTCAGTAAAAATTACCTAAATGGAATTGTGTGGCTTTTACGCTTCAAACCTGGGGCAAAACACTTTAAAGAACAAAGTCAGAAGCCAAAACCACTAAGGAATGAGCCAGCCAAACAAAAGTCACACTTTATGCAATTTTTAAGAGAATAATATGGAAACCCTTATTGAAAAGCAGGTTGTATTTATTTATATTTTTTAATTCGGTTGTCCAGTACTCAGAACTTATTCCCTCACACAGTTAGTATTATAAATGATGGCTTAATTCCCAAGCTATCCCATAAGTTGGTATTAAAAGTTGGTATCTAACTAGGGCATTAAGGAGGCACGTGCTGTGATGAGCACTGGCTGTCATACATAACTAATGAACCGTTGAACACTACATCAAAAACTAATGATGTGCTATATGTTAGCTAACTGCACATAATAAAAAAAAACAATAAATAAATAAATTACTAACTAGTTGAAATTTGTATTATTTTCTATCATTTTTTATCATAAAAGTACAGCACTGCAGCTACTTAAGTAAGGTGAAAGAGGTTTTAAGTCAAACTGTTTCTATGATGAGTAGAGAAAAAGAAATTTGAGAGTTCAGGTAAAAATTAGGCCTCTACAACTGTCAGTCACCTGCTTCTATAGCCCTGGGAAAGAATTTGGTGTCCACTGTGGTGGTCACCAGACCCCTAAGATCAGGAATACTGTTATACTTGAAAATAACTGGGACTCAATAAAAGATACTAGATGAACATATGGTATGAGACTACATTTCAGATAACAGGGTATGTCTAGGTTTTCCTAAATCTTCCCCTGAAGATCCCTTCCCTGGTTAGTCCTTTGGTTGGAAAAGAAAATAACATACTCAAAAATACTGGTGCCCCAAAGGGAACCCTCTCCCATCCTGTTCCCAACAAGGCCAACTATTTCCATGCATGGCTGACTGTCACTCGTGGGGTAACTATTTTTAATAAGACTGCATTTTTAATGTGGAAAAAAATCCCTCCCTGAAAAACAAACAAAGAACAGCACACAGCGTATCCATTTCATATCCTAAGGACCAAATGATAAGCATCCACCCAGGCATTATTTTTTTTTTAAGATTTTATTTATTTATTTGACAGAGAGAGATCACACGTAGACAGAGAGGCAGATAGAGAGAGAAAGAGGGAAGCAGGATCCCCACCAAGCAGAGAGCCCGATGCAGGACTCGATCCCAGGACCCCGAGATCATGACCTGAGCCAAAGGCAGCGGCTTAACCCACTGAGCCACCCAGGCGCCCCTCACCCAGGCATTATTTTTAACACAGGTTGTTATTAACAGAGTTCTTCAAAAGTACTTTTTCTAGATTTCAGTGTGCAGAAGCAATTTTTAAAAAAGAAGTTTCTCTGAAGTATCCCAGAGCAGATGAATAATGAGTTTCATTTCTTAAAATATTGCTTAGTAATACTAATATTTTTAGCCCCGTGGCTTTGCTCTGGACCACTGTCCCAGTCAGTTTTCTAAGGCATGTAAGTAATAGTTTCAGGTGGGCAGAGAGGTGGGGAAGAGTGCATGTTGTTTTTATAGTCCTTTTTTATTTCAGAAATATCACATTTAATTGTGTAGTGCTATTAGCTGTGTCACGGCTGCCTAACAATGTCTCAACACAAATATACCTCAATTTAATATGCTATGAAGCAGTTTCTCAGATGAAGCATGTTTTATGGAGATGGCAATTAATTCACTTTATTGCAGGCTTCAATCTTCTCTGAGACATCAAGGAAACTCTCCCCCACACCCCCAATTTGAAACAAAATTTTTGCTTTGTTCCTCACCGATAATTAACTTAACTGAAGCTCTAGTTCCAAATGTCTTCTTTAGATCTTCCTTTTTTTAACACTACATTTTGCTACCAAAAAATATGAGATAATATTCATAATTTAGAGGCTTGAAGATCTCCCTATTAAAATGCCCCCAAAGTTCTATCAGTGTCCACTGTTACTTCAAGATCAGTTTTGTACACTGGCTTAGTATTCTTACTGAGAAGAGAGTTGGAAATAGAATTTTACTGTTTTAGTCATGCATACAGTAAAAAATTTTGTATGCCCCTCATCCCTTCCTCCCCTAATCTCATTACATGGTGTTTGTTGCTCTTCAACTACTAACATATACTTTCACAGACCTCTTAACCAGAATGCCACAAGCCCCTGAGTCTTTAGACCACATGAACTAGATTCTTGATCAGATTCCTTTTAGGCCTACCCTGCTGGGATTCTATGGTTCTGAATATGTTCTGGAGAGCAGCAATAGACTGAGAGAAGCAAATAATGAGAGGGAAATGGAAAGCAAAGCAAAGTTTACCTTCTGATAGGCAAGGGGGAAATACACAAAAATATTTTAATGTTTTATTTATACTATAGTAATTATTTTTAAGAATCTCCATTTTCTACAGGCTAAAACTATAAGCCAAATGATTAATTTCCAAGATAAATTCTAGTCCACCAACCTAAAATTTTATCTCCCTCTTCTGTCCCTAAAGCAGTGATTATCTGCATTATTTAATTCAATTCAACTTATTAGATTTTTATTTACAGCGATATAAATAAGGTGCTATGGGAGATAGAGATGATTTTAATCTGGTACCAACACTCATCCAGTTCTAATCTAGCATGTACTCTGTCATGATATAAATGGACCTATGACAAAGGCTCATAGATGAATACACAAAGTACTTCGGGTACGTGCTCTGAAAAGACAAATGCATTCCCACAGAGAGGATAAGGATCATGGGGGTAAAGTGCTTACTTACCACACCATCTGGTATGTGGTCAGCCTTAATCATTGTTTGCTCTTGTGTTCCTATTATTAACAGTTATCACTACCTGTGTCATTTTACCTCTCTAAACCTCAGTCCTATTACCTGTAAGATGGACATAATAATATCATCTGTTAAATAAAAACAACAGCACCTTCCCTTCCTATCTCCTAGAACTGTTTTGAGGATCTAAAAAAAATATGAAGGTGATTCCTAAGATGGATTAATCACCTTGAATGCCTAGTGCCTTATATATAGTAGGAAATTGATAAATATTTAGGGGAAATAGAAAGGAAAGCAGGAAGGAAGGGAAGGGCAGAGGAAAGAAGGAGGAAAGAATTACTATTATCACAACAAAGCTCGATTAAGAGATGGTTTTGTTTGTTCTATTTAATTATTCATGGATTTATGTCCTTAGGTAGTCACAACCTCTCTCAGATTCAGTCTTTCCATCCATAAAATAGAACTATTTTTAATATCTCTTACCCTCCTTACTAATTGAAACAATAAATATAAAGTATTTATCAAGTATCTGAAATATAAAAAATTTCAGTACAACACATTTTTCACACAATGTTGAGCTTTGCCCATTTTTTTGTTTAGTTGGTTGGTTTTGTTTTAGCAAAACATTTGCTAATTTGCTTAAAAAATAAGTTCTATGTCATATTTAAATAAAAGAAACTTATGCATTTTGTTTTTGCAAAGACAGAAAGAGAGAGAACTTGCCACTTTCTCAACTTTCCTTATTCTTTAATGTGGTTCAGAAACTCAACTAACTTACAAAAAGGGAAAATGAATTCACTCTCACTGGAAGGACATCTACTATTTCAGTTTATCAGCCTGTTTTATGCCATTTCATCTTCATTCTATAAATCTATTGTACCTTAATTTGTTCTGATAAAGTTTAGAACTTTATCATAATTCCCTTCCTGTTTTCCACAATCCCAGTGTGCTTGCTGGCAGAAACAAACAAAACCAAGCAGTTTTTGAAATGGTCTCATGGAGTCACACTAGAGGCACAAACAAATAGGATCCAATTTCTATAGTTTTAGGAAGGTTGGTAATAGAAACAGTGCTCTAATTCATAGAAAAATATCCACAATGTAGATGGCTAAGAACCTACTGTTCTTTTACCCCAAACACAACATGTTCTTGCATATTTAGGACAGAACTAAAGAATTTCAAATATGAAAATGCACAAAATTGTTTCCAATCAAATCTGTAAATAACGGTTGAGCTCACACTGTGAGACCCATCATGGACACTAATATAAACTCAAAACATAAAGCAGTGGCCAGTGACAATTAGTTAGCCTCAGTGGCTTTTCACTGTTACCTGGGCTGCTCTCTTGAATGACCCAAGTTCAAATCAGTACATGATGAACGTATTTCACAAAACAACAACGATGATAACAATAAGCCCTAACATACTGTTATAGCTCCTGCTCTACAACAAAGACTTAGTGATCAGTAAATGTTTATTTACTGAATAAATATAAAAAAAATAACTGGTTTAATCCAATGATTTCTTATGCCCCCCTCTAGGAATAGAAAGTGGGCAGATCTGATGACTGATCAAAGCTGGATGTTGGACACAGCCAGCAGGACACATAAGGAGGAACAATAACAACAAAAAAATTTGTATAGATTAGGGATGGCAGGTAGATATCTAAAGAAGGAGCACTTCAGAATGTAGATCAATCTTTCCCAATTCTCATCTCTAGCTCATTGGTGTACACCTCATGAATACCACATTTAGGGCAGAGTTAGACAGTCTGGGATTCTCTGTAGTCTCCCAGGACCACAAGAGGCCCAGTCAAGACCTCTCTAAGGATCCCATCTGGGAGGGATGGCATCTGGGCACTAACACACACACCCATGTATTCATTCGGTGATTTAAAAAAAAGGACTCTACAAAGTTTATATCACCTCCCTCACTGCCACAATAACAGGAAAAGCTGAATGAAAACAAAGAACATAAAGCTAGAAGTTGAGCCCAGTAGATTTTGATTCTCATAAACTTCCAGGGTCTGTGGGGAATTTGTTACAGCAAGAGCATCATTATTATGAAAACAATAATCAACAAGTATAAATCATTTATGAGAATAGGCATAGATTTGTTTTGTGTTGCTGAAAATGTTGGAGCCACTGAAACATTAATTAATACTGAATTATGCAGCACTCATTATAAGGTCTTCTAATCTTACTTATTTATGTGTCTTATAAACTTCTACAATATATATTTTCCACAAAACCAAGGGTAGGGCACTAATGTGGATATCAAGAGCCAAGGGACTACACACACACACACACACACACACACACACACACAGCTCTTGCTTAGCACAATGATTTGCTCCTATATATGCCAATTTTATGTGGGATTAGGAGAGTTCATTTGGATTCAGATTCATTGTGTTCATTCTTTTTTAAGATTTTATTTATTTATCTATTTACTTATTTATTTATTTGAGAGAGAGAGTTCAAGTGGGGGTGGGAGGGAGGTGTAAAGCGAGAGGAAGAGGGAAAAGCAGACTCCCTGCTGAGTGTGGAGCCTGACACAAGGCTCAGTCTCACGACCACAAGGTCATGACCTGATCTGAAATCAAGAGTCGGATGCTTAATTGACTGAGCCACCCAGGCACCCCCACAGTGTTCATTCTTAAGCCATGAATCAAAAGTGACAACAACAAACTTTTAAACATACTTTTAATATGAGTACAAAAAATCCAAATACATTGGCTGTGTAAAATTCTGAATCTCATATGACTCATGGCATCCAGAATGATTTTTTCAAAGTATGAATTTAATCATATTAAATCCCCTAACAAACTCTCCTGTTATCCTTAAAATAAAGTCCAATTCTTCTAATAGGACTTATATCTTCATAATCTGACCTCTGCTTACCTATTAGTTCAAATCCTGGTGCCTGGAACTTTTGGCTCCAGTGTTGTCTACAGCTCTCTGAACCTGTCATTTGTCTTACTTCTGGATCTTTGATGATGCCATTCCTTCTGTCTAGAACCTCTATTACCCAGTCTAATCCTGCTTCTCCTTCACATCCCAGGTTGGACTCACTTCTGGTAAAGCTTTCCTGTCTGAGTTAGGTGCCCCTTCCCTGTCCTCCAGTGACATCATCACAATCTGCCCTTAATGTCTGTGCTTTTTGTCTTTCTTGGGCACTAGGCTCCTTGAAGTCAAAGACCACATTTTGGTCACTCTGACATTCTTAGCACCTAATGCCTAGCCATAGTAAGTGCTCAATAAATATTTATCAAATAACTTTGGGGAACAAGAAGCCAGGTTAGCACAAACCACTATGGGCAAACTATCAGGTGTGAATTAACTCTGGTCTAAAGTTTTATTCACATTAAAGGTGCCCTAGCCTTTGGTCACTATCCCTAGATTCAGAGCCCAGTTCAGGACCTGATTATGTACCTACAAAGAATTCCTATCCCCCACCTCTGAACTGAAAACACTCTCCAATGGTCACATCTGATAACACATTACTTGGCTTCAAACACCCACCTCATTTGTCTCTTCGGAGAAAGCCTGCAGAATGTCTGTCTGCCTGGTGTAGTTGCCATTGGCGTCCTGCAGACCCTGCAAAATCCGCTCCCGCAGAACCAGCACAGAGACTCGGAGCTGGTGCCAAAGGAGCTGCACGGCGTGGATGTCCACAATCACGTTGACAGAGTAGGACAGCAGCTTCAGGGAAAACTCTGTTTCCAGGAGCGCATGGATTTGCTCCACGTGATCTGAAATATCTTCACAAATGTCCTGCAGGAAAGAAACGCAGAATCTATGAAGACTGTTCAGCCCTATTCTAGGAACGGGGTGCGGCGGTGGGGAGTCACTCCTTCACTTGACACCAGTTAGGGCCCACAGGTCAGGCAGACCATATGCTGGATAACTTGCCTTTGTTTTAGATCAGATGCAGAGTGGCAGGCCGCATTCCTGGGCACTGGCCCTTCAGCACACATAGGTAAACCAATCTTTCTCTAGACCCCAAAAATGCTACTATTCTTTCAGATTTAATGATTTCACTTTGAAAGTTTAGCCAAGGTAAGAGGTCTCCTCACAAACCCACTCTATTCTCTTTATTTCTTATTTGCAAGGGAGCCAACAGCTGTTTTCTGGGCTAGTGGTGAGTCCCTCTGAGCACACAATATCTCAGGATAGAGACATCCTCCAGACCCTGAGCAGGAAGAAAGATGGGCTAGAACTTGAGCTTCATGGGAACTCCCAACCATTCTCAGTGAGCCATGGGCTCTTTGGTGCAAGAGACAACCGTCACATTCCCACAATAACAGAGTTTAATATTTAAATTCATAAGGAATACTTAAATTTCAACCCATACTTTATAATCACAATCACTCTTTTATTGGAGTATAGTTGACATACACTGTTACATTGGTTTCAGGCACACGACATAGTGATTCAACTTCCTGTTATGTTATGCTGTGTTCACCACAAGTGCAGGTACCATCTGTCACCATACAGCACTACTGCAATGTAACTGACTATGCTCCCTAAGCTATGCCTTTTATCCCTGTGATACTTATTCATTCCCTAACTGGAAGTCTGCATCTCCCACTCACCTTCCCCCCTTTGACCTTTCCTCCCTCCCCCCTTCCCTCTGGAAACCCTCAATTTGTTCTCTATATCTATAGGTCTGACAGAATTACTCTTGAGAAAGAAAGCCAGAAAAACCCCAAGGACAAAGAAAGACAAAAATACAGTTTTGTTTTTAAGACCTGGACATTTTAAACAAAAACATTACTACATCAAAGTTTCAACCTCCTCCACATATACTATTAGGTAGGCAGATGTGGTGTCTGATATGTCACTTGTCCTTACAATTTCCCAAATATCCATTGTGCTGTCAGAGGCCCTAGCATGAAATGGGTAGCACTGATGGTAATATTTAGTAGAGCAATTTGAGTCCATTAAGCATCAAAGGGATGTACATGTCAGCTAAATGTACTCAGTGATTCATTTTCAGTTATGCATCAGTGATTTTTTTTAAAATGGAGCTTTTATTATAATGATTTTTGTTAAGGCTAAAATTTTAGGATAACATTTGAGGTCTGAGTCCTATCAAGAGTATCCAAACTCACTCTGTGCTGGAAACATAACCTTTCAATTTCATATAATTCAATTACTTGTTTCTAAGAGAAGAACTAAAATGGAATCTGTATTTACTGTGTAGCAGTAGGCAAAAAAAAAATCTATTGAAGAATGATGGAAAGTTGTGCTGAATTTTTACTAATTACGTATAATTTCAATAAATGTTGCAATATTATTTCTTAAAACCCAAGAACTAATTGGTGATAGTTACATAAGTTGGTGATAATAATTTGATGTAGATTAAAAGTTTAAAGAGGTGTTGGAGTCCTAGTCAGGTAAAGTTCTTACAAATGTAGCCCATGAGCACATGCAGTCCAAAAGAGATTTGGGGCAAAAATCACATTACCTTATCAACCAGTACATGGGAACCACTCGCAGCTGGATTAGCCAGTCTCTGCTGCCCTTCAGCACATGACAGTGGGCCGCCGCAGCTATCATCAAATATTCCAGATTGCCTGGGTCTCAATGGATGCCAGCTTGGAGCATCTCCTCCATTTGTCCCCTACCCCATTTATTCCTGATACCTCGACCACCACCCCAAAGCAAATGTCCTGTGTCCTTAACCCTCTTAGGATGCTCAGTTCTGCATAGTACTGTGTTACTTTGGGAAACTTTCTTCCTCCCACTGCCGATCTCTTCCAAATTCTCTGTACTTTCCTGGCTAGTATTTCCATTCCATTGTAAAACAAACAAACAAAAAAATAAACACTATACTTTGTCCCAGAATAATACATCTATCTCCCGCTCTTACCCAAACCTGACTCTGTCCAAGGTTCCTGCTTCCCCCACTGCCCTCCCATTGAAGGCTGTTCATTTTCCCAGCCCTCCCCTGAGAGATGGGGAGCAGAGGGCTGATAGGGGAAGGGCAAGCCTCACTGCTTCTTTACCACTTTTGGATCACTTTTCTTTTGTTCTCATACTAATACCCTTTGTTTTCATTAGGTGCCTGCTGTCTGCTAAGCCTTCCCAACTTCCTTCTCCATTACTATTCTTCTCTTTCACTCCACACTGAAGACTGCAGTAGCTCAGTTTTCCTCTCCATACTGAGAAGACCATTAACTTAGGTAACTTCAATATTCACACTGATGAACCAATGAATACCCTAGCCTCAAATGTCCTTTATTCCACAATCCTTAAGACCTTCATACCTATTCCACTTGGATAACTCTCTGTCATAGCTCTACTTGGAACCTTGTCATCACTCCACCTGTGGAACAATATCAGAAATTTCCCCATGCCACCAACCTCTCTTTGTCTGACTTTTTCACTCTCATTCTCCCACTACAGGTCCCACCCCCTTTTTAAAAGATTTTATTATTTATTTGACACGGAGAGAGAGAGAGAGAGAGAGAGATCACAGGCAGGGGCAAGAAGGGGACAGAGGGAGAAGAAGAAGCAGACTCCCCACTGAGCAGGGAGCCCGATGCAGGGCTCGATTCCAGGATCCTGGAATCATGACCTGATCCAAAGGCAGACACTCAACCAACTGAGCCACCCAGGTGCCCCAGTGCTCTTCAACCCCATCTGGGCCACCAGATTTTTCTGCCATACCACCCTCCTCCTAGCACAGCCTCGACAATGATCCCTTCAGCCACTCCCTTGGCAGTGTTCTCCACTTCCTCACACTCTTGGTTTCATAATTTGGATTTGTTGGTATCCATTTCCTGGGTCCTACTATGATCCTGCAGATGCAGAATACATTATATACCTAGGAGAAGAAAAGGTGTGGGTAACTTTTATGCCACCTGCTCTGAATACCCAAATAGGCATTTCTCAACCACACCATTCCCACCCTCCCATACAATATGTTACATATAATCTTGGCACCAAGAAAACTACATACCATCACTCTTCCTACACATAATTTGGCTCCTCCATGGTGAATGCAGGAACTTAGTCAGAGCCAGGTCACGGGTCAAGATGGCCAGGCCACTATCCAGGGCCACTAAAGCATCAGTGGTGTCAGCTAAGGTTTTCACACCCTTCTCCTGACGTATCTGTGAAACATAAATTGGCCTTGTTCCTACAGAAGCAGATGGGCTCCGAGAAGAAGGAAACACTCTCCCCACGAGAGCTGACCTCCCTCTAGTGAGTATTTTGGCAAAGTGCACATGCAGTCTCTGCTGAAATTCTGAAACTAAACAATGCATGGCATGGTGCAAACTTCTGGGGTCTGCTCATTTATTTAATTATGTTTATGCCCTCTACTTGGCTACCAGGTGTCTGGTTTGACAAAATCACAGGCATACACAAACTGCAGAACAAGAACTGCAGAGATATGTGTAAGTTGTGTGTGTGTGTGTGTGTATATATACATATACATATATACACATAACCGTGTGTATACCCCCAAACATAGAACTGTATTTAGAACAGTCAGTAAGAGGTTTGTTTAGAGAAATAACTGAGTGATTCTGAATCTATACATACTCCTTAGTAATATAAAAATCTGCTTTTCCCAGTCCTTCTATATAAAGGTCAACCAAATATTTAAAGAATTTTCAGTTTGAAGCTTCTGAGGCTTAGCCTCTTTACTACTTTCAGCTTGTTGTATGTTTATACAACAGAAGCTGAAGATTATGGACATTCTGTTTATTTTAATTCAGTCAGCTATTAGAGACGTTTAAAAAGGATTTGCTCAATGGCTACCTCCAGCAGAAGCTGTTTGGAATTAATAGGCTCTGAGAGCTCTGACCTGTTGGAGGCTCTGTGGGCATTAGATTAACAAGGTGAGTGGAAGCATGGCCGGGGTGGGGAGGGGGGATATGGGGGAGATTGGTGGAGGGTTGAACCAGAATCCAACTGTTGCATATAAGCCTTGATTGCACATGTGACTCCAGCAGATAGCAACTGGAAACTAGATTCAACTCACGTGTTTTAAGTGCTCAGTGTATAACAAACTTTTGAGCACGGCAGTGGTACATACTAGAAACAAATTTAGTAGCTTTAGATGCACAGATTTTCAGGAACACAAAAAGAAACAATCCCTCCAGGTTCAAGAATGGAGATTCAGATAGATAGATGATAGATATAAATGCAAAGACCTATAAGCAAAAATATTTCTCTCCATCTTCTTACTGAGACCATTAACACTAAATTAGTATTATGCAATTAGATATTTTAAATTTAACACAGCAATGACTGGTTAAACTGATGTAGTGACTAAAATTCATCATGAATAATAATCCGTCCCAAATTACAATGTTTGACTTCAGATTCTTTCCTATTTCTATAGAGATTGTTAGTAGGCAGAAACCATGGAATCCTTTCCAGCATCAAGGGGAGAGATAGCTTGGTCCACCAGTATATCTTCTATAAATCAAGTTATTCCTGGAAATTCATCTTTCATAATATTATCCTGAAATTATCCCATTTTCTGTTCAGACCTAATTCCAGTCGGTATTCCTATCAATTTCAGCCCTTCTCTCCATTGTTATCTCTACAAGACCTTTCTCCTCTGACCTCAGATTCCTCTCCTGACTCCCAAGTATGTCTCAATTGGGACAAGATGATGATGGACAAAGCCACCAGTCCAGACTTCTCTTGCTCCTAAAATCCCAAATTCAGTCTACTGCCCTTCAGGGCAGCTCTCATCCTTTGTATGCCACGTCCACAAACAGAGAGCTAGAGGACTCTGGGACTGTGGTAGAGGTTGAGGAAGGCAGATGCAGAGAGGGGCAGTCAAAGATACCAGGAGAAACTATTGTCCTTCAGAAGTGCGCCTGGTGCTAGCCCTGTTGTCCTGTTCTGTTATGAATGAATGAAAGCAAATACATCTAACTTCCTATGAATACAGTGATAAAATGCTGTTTCCTAAATTATGAAGATTTCATCATCATCATTGTCAGAACATAGCTTCATCCCCAGAGTATATATTTTGATATATGAAAGTTCTCCCCAACCAGAGGGCTAGTTCCTAACACCTCTTCATATAGTTAGCAGCTATTGAGGTTGGACACTCCATTATTTTGATATGCATCTTACTTTAACATACTGACAACGAACAGAAACTTAATTTCAGCAGACAGAATTATTTAGTTTTACTTTTAAATATCATCAGTTCATACCCATTACTTTAGTCACCTAAAAATCTCCCACAATTCTACATGAATTTCATTTCTTTTCCTCTAAGAAAAGATGTTCGCCAGCAAGCCTATTTAGATGACTAAATCAACAGACTTCTCAAAGAATAATAAACTTTCAATTTTAAGTTGAAGATAGTTTTTAAATGTTCTTCAAGCAATAACATTTTTTTGATAGATCCTCAAACTGTAATTATTAAGGATAAAAGGATAATGTCTTTAGAAATTAGTCACTTCTGTTTTTTCGGTGAGTATGAACATTAGTACATACCCACTATGTATTAATCCATGCATGGGGGATACAAAGTTGATCCCCCACCTTTGTGGAGTTCCCTGCCTGGTGGGAAGGGGCATGTAACCTGAAATCATAATTGGGAAGATAAGTGTTCACAGAGAGAACACAAATGAGGAGAAAATTACTGTGCCCATGGAGCCAAACAGGAAAGTGGCAAGAAGGCTTTCCTAAGGAAATAAAGTTTGAGTCTTAAAGGAGACAACTAGGATGATGTGGCAGAGAGGAACATTCCAGGGAGTGGCAGGTGTCAATGTGGCCTCCCTAAATATGGACCTGGGGTTTGGCACTGATTTTTCTTAGTCATAGCATATTATACACAACCCAAAAAAGAAAAAAAAAATTGATTTCATCAAAATTTAACTCTGTGAAAGATATTTTTAAGGAAAAGTTACCAGGAATATATTTGCAAATCACATATCCAATAAAGGATTTATATCCAGAATATTGTAGCTCCCTCTGATCTTTGGGAGATGTGTTCCAAGAACCCAGTGGATGCCGGAAGCAACAGATAGTACCAAACTCTATATATACTATGGGTTTTCCTGTACACACATTCCTTTGATAGAGTTTAATTTATAAATTAGGTACAGTAAGAAATTAATAATAGTAAAATAGAACAATTTTAACAACATACTGTAATAAAAGTTATATGAATATGGTCTCTTTCTTCCTCAAAATATCTTATTGCACAGCTCTCACTCTTTGTCTTCCTATGATGTGAGGTGATAAGACACCTATGTGATAAGATGAAGTGAGCTAATGACATAGGTAGTGTGATATAGTCAGGCTACTATTGACCTCTTGACAATACATCAGAAGGAGGATCCTCTGCTTTCAGACTTCAGCTGATCACTGAAAGGAAGAACTATTGTATATAAAGAATATTCAAACCTCAACAGTAAGAAAACAACTAATCTAATTATATAATGGGCAAAAGACTTAAACACTTTACCTAAATGGGAATAATGATGGTTAAAAAAAAAAAAGCACATGAGAAAACTTTCAGCCTCATTAACAATTAGAGAAATGCAATTTACAACTACAATGAGATACCTGTATAAACCTATCAAAATGGCTAGAATAAAAAATTTGCAATAATACCAAGTGCTGAGAAGTTCTAGAACAACTGTAACTCTCCTACACTGCTAATGAAATGCAAAATGGTGCAGTCACTCTGGAAAACAGTTTAGCAGTTTCTTATGAAGTCAGACATATACTACCATAGGACCTAGCTGTCTCACTCCTGAGTGCTCACCTTAAAGAAATAAAAACTCAGGCACATTCACAAGTGAAAAGAAGCTACTCATAATCACCAAAACCTAAACATCCTTCAGTGAGTAAATGGATAAACAAACTACAGTACATCCACATAATATACAACAAATGGGGTGGGGGAGATCTAATAATACATGTAACAATTTCTAAAATCTCAAAGGCATTATGCTAAGTGAAAGAAGCCCGTCTCAAAAGGTTAAATGCTATATGATTCCATTTATACAACATTCTCAAAAGAAAATCATAGTAATGAACAAGAGATCAGTGGTTGCCAAGCATTGGGGCTGGGAAGGGTATGACTATAGACCGATGATAGATAGCACAAAGGATGTTTTCTGGGGTGATGGAATTGTTCTGTATCCTGAGTGTGGATATGGTTGGACAAATCTACACAAGGGTTAAAATTTGTAAAACTGCACATTAAAAAAAAATAAAGTCAATTTTTCTGGATGATAATTTTAAAGATAAGAAAAGAAAACCAGTTTATAGTCTCTTGGTAAAATGCATATAAAAATTAGTTTTGGGTCACATATTCCCTTCAGAGCTTGGAAATTAACAAGAGCACAGTCATAAGGTCATGGCACTACTATCATTATACCTGGTGCTACAACTTCCACATTATTTTCTAACAAGTATTATCCTCAAAGAAAATGAGGATAATCTGGAGCCCATCTCAAAGTGAATTAAAGCAAATGGCAGTGATTAACAACATATCTTCAAAGTTGCATAAGACTTTTTCCTTAGACATTTCTGTGCTCATGTGGGAAAGTGATGGTCTCCATTTTGCTTTGATTCTCATAAAGCACCGTAGCCTCTGTGGTGTTCACAATCACTCGCAGCATAATATGCACTGAATACATTATGCTGCCAACTGCCCACTTTGCTCAACCTCTCTGACACATCGTGGTCTCAGAATTGCAGCTGCAGGGCGCCTGGGTGGCTCAGTGGGTTAAAGCCTCTGCCTTTGGCTCAGGTCATGGTCTCAGGGTCCTGGGATCGAGCCCCACATCCGGCTCTCTGCTCAGCAGGGAGCCTGCTTCCCCCTCTCTCTCTGCCTACCTCTCTGCCTACTTGTGATCTCTCTCTCTGTGACAAATAAATAAATTAAATCTTTTAAAAAATATTAGTTTAAAAAAAAATTGCAGATGCTGCTGCCTGTCTTTTGAAACTTCCACAGTTTTGAGGCCGTTCATACGAACACTGACCTGATACTGTTTGCAAATAAACTCTAGCCGGTTGGGCATTTTTCTTTTAATTCAGTTGTGTGTTTATGTGAGAGAGGTGCCCTTTCTTTCTTTCTTTCTTTCTTTCTTTCTTTTTTTGTAGGATTGTTGTATGTTTTTCAGTTGTAATTTATTTTTTCTAGGCAGAGACAGTGCTGTTATGTATTTAACCAGTATGTTCAGTCTTCACCAGCTTGTGATAGAGAGGAGGGCACCCTTCCTGTGAGTGCTCTAATTGCTTCGCGCCTGCTGCTTGTCCCTGAGAGAGGATCTGTTTGCTGTCTCATCCTAAGGCCACCATGCCCGTTCTCCATCATTCTCGAAACATCCAGGTTTTCTTGTGAAATGGCAAGTATCCATGGATCACCATTCTTCCAAAGTGGCCCAAACCTCCCATCTCCAGGCTGTGTGTATTTGGAGGGAAACCCACCCTTCCTGCAACTTCCTCACCCAGGTACTAAGAGTCTCATGCTCTACTGACTGAACTAGCCAGGCACCTCTCACCCAGGTACTAAAACAATACTTGGTGCCTCAGTTTCCTGAAGTCCCATAAATATAATCCTTCCCCTTCTCTCCACTTCTTGTTTCCCCACATGCAATCCCCAAGTGAGAAAACACAGAAAATCCCCCCGACACCTACAAACTGCCTCTCCATGAGGGGAAAAAAAAAAAACAGTAATCAGCAGGCATCTCCCCATTCACCTAAAACCCCAAATAATGTCTTTTTCTTTTCCTAAATATTTTAATGTTTCTCTCAAAACATTCTTGACTTATATTTGTGTAACTGCAGGACACATTCAAATGGTTTTTCTAAGAAACTGTGAATTAAAGTCTGCTTTTTAAAGGACAGTCAGGCCTCCTTCCACTACCATTGTTTTCCTATCACAGTTTCAAAAATAAACCCTCAGCTTAACCAGTGCACACCATTACATTTAGAAAAACATAAATTACATTTTTAAAAAAAGTTTTCATTATCTGAAGTCAGTAAGAAGAGAATGAAGTTTTCTATATATGTTTTAGTCTTAATGTAAAATGCCATGTCATCATGACTGCTCATTTTGTTTACTAGCAATTGTAGAACTAAATGATTAAAGTATCTTTTACCCATATGCTCACCATATGTGTTTGTGTTCACTAGAAAAAGTTGAGAAGAGATTCTTACCTAATACATGGACTTTATATTTTAAAATACAGATCAAGGGAACACCAAGTAACTTGGTTAAAAAAAAAACTCACTTTGAACTAAAACTTGCAACTTTATATAAAAACTTCCTAGTGCAGGGCGCCTGGGTGGCTCAGTGGGTTAAGCCTCTGCTTTCGGCTCAGGTCATGATCTCAGGGTCCTGGGATCGAGTCCTGCATTGGGCTCTCTGATCAGCAGGGAGCCTGCTTCCTCCTCTCTCTCTTTCTGCCTGCCTCTCTGCCTACTTGTGATCTCTGTCTGTCAAATAAATAAATAAAATATTAAAAAAAAAACTTCCTAGTGCAGAGTATTAATGTCATCTTCAGTTCATGTTCAAAACTGTACTTTTTCTAAAAGACACGTAGATGTTCCTATGACAAGGCATTTTATTTCCCCCAAATTAGACTGCTCCCTGTTTTTTTCCTTCCTTGAGAAAATATACCACCCTAATGGTCCTAATTTCTTCTTTGTCATATTGAAAATGACTGAAATGGGAGGCCAGGAGGGATGCTGAGACTTTTTATGATCATCACAGTATATACCTCTCTCCAAAGTTTTAAGAACTCTATGTTACAAATAGCGGTTATCCCTTTAATGGCTAAAATCTGTAAAGTGTGAGGACTGAAATTAAATTATTTATGTGCAAATGACTTTGCTGCTATCATTAGCTACAACTCATCCATCTCCCTGATCAGTGTGTACCTGTCTGGATGCAGGAAACATGCCTCAGTTGTCTCTGTGTCTATGGTGCCATACGGCCAATTGAAGAAAATACTGCGTTTCACAAAGCAAACAGAAATCCCTATAAAGCAAGCACTAGTCTAGGTTCCTCCCTTGAGTGCATTCACAGTAATTGGCACTCAGTTGGCAGAAGAAAGCAGCTCCCATTGGTTGCCAGTTGTGCTGATCAGCTGAGCTGCTGAAAAAGCATATAGTTTGGGAAAGTAAAGGCGATGATAGGAAGGAGAGGATGAAGATGCTAAATACAGGTTTGGAAGCCTTCACCCTTCCACTTTCACACTCTGAAAATCTACTTTGCCTTCAACTGAGAAAGGACCAGCTGGGCATTCTGTCTGGCCACACCTGCCCAGATCCAAATCTGGATTGTTCTTTTCATGATTTGAATTTTTTGTTATTGTTGTTGAAACTGTTGCTTAAAAACTTCAGAGGATTCATTGATTGAAACATCATTTTGAATTCCTAATCCCAGGCTCTCATTATGTGAGAGGGAAAAAACCCTGAGCAAAAAGATAAGCAAATTGACAATTGCTATTGCACTTTGGAGAAAATGGGTTTTGTTTTGTTTTGTTTGTAAAGATGCATTTATTTGAGAGAGAGAACACAAGCATGAGTGGGGTGGGGGCAGAGGGAAAAAATCTCAAGCAGACTCCCTATTGAGCACAGAGCCCAACATGGGACTTGACTTCACGACTGTGAGAACATGACCCTGAGATCATGACCTGAGCTGAAATCAAGAGGTGGTTGCTTAAGCGACTGAACCACCTAGGCACCCCAGAGAAAATGGTTTTCTAACTGGGCTATTGCTAAGACACACTCACACTCACACTGTTCTACATGGCTCAGCTAGATAAAGGTTCAACATCTAAGCGCATTCACTAACAAAAACCACAGCTATGGTCTTGACTCTATACTTCCCTCATCTTTATAGAAGTGATTTCAGGTAGAAATGGACCAAGAAGTTAGTGGTGGCTCTTACAGTGCAGTGTGCTTGTCAATAATGTAGATTCTGGGGCTACTCCTTTGAAGAGAGATGGGACCAAGAGAGCTGCACTCTCTTAAGCATACAATGGCCATAATGCCAGTGTTCTAGGCACCACACGCTGAAAAACACTGAGCCAGATACGGATCATCTGGCTAGGCTGACCAGCACTGAAAGGGGAACTACGTGCACAACTATAAAAAAAACTATAAAAAAAAGCACCTTGAAAGATAGCCTATCTCTAACATTATCCAGATGTATCTAAAGCAGAACTTACATTCCTTTTGCCCCAGAATACGATTTTCCACAACTTTATTTACCCACTGCCGACAACGTTGTGATAATCTTGAGGACAGTATCAGGGTTGTAGACTTGTTTAACATGCTTTTTTCCCCCAAGAATTCTGGTTCTCAAGAACCAGGAGTGATGGAATGAGAAGAATCCATAATTACTCATTCATTTTATCTTATACCACACATATGATAGTTTCAGGATAATAATACTAATATTACCCTAATACTACTACTAATACTAGCCCTGAACGAATGACTAGGTCAGGCACTTATGAAGACACTTAACCAAAGGCATTTGTTACTGTAGAAGAGAGCAGGGTTGCCTTTGGCTTGTCTTTAACTAATCTGTGAGAGAACAGAAAATATACCCTCGTCTCATATTCACCACAGTTCATATTACATAGATGAAACGTCTGAGGGTTTTGTAAGTTCCTTTATCATCTTCAAGGTCTTTCTAAAGGGGGGAAGGAACCTCAATACAAATATGACTAAGAACCACATGACCACTGGTTCTCTGGGAAAGGAAAGATGTTTTGGTTTTAGAAGGCATTCTCTGAGAGCCTTCTTGCCTCAGCAGACCCTTTTAGTTTCTCCAGTCTCTGCAGACCATCAGAGAATATGCGTAAGACAAAATCAGTGAAGGAAGCAATCGACAATATACCCAAGAAACTGTACCATTATGTGCACTCCAATGCTAAGCATGCCAGGTTATATACTCTTTTTTTCTTTCCAGTATAACATACAGGGCATAGTGTGATTCTTATTCATGATCAGTTTAAGGCTATGCAGTGATAATAGGTCTTTTCTTTAAGCAATGGGCTGTGAGGCTCTTTCTACTAACCACCTCGCATAGCCGAAGTTGTACAATTTACGGATTTTGCTTTGTTTGTTCAGTGGTCTATGTGTCATTTCTGTCTATTTCTATGAGATCTGTCTTCCTTAGGAAATTCCTATGTGTCAAATGCTTCATTTGTCTCTTTGCTTTCTAGAGTACAGCACCACATGCAAATAGATTCTTAATACATGCTGATATTAGTTATATTGAATTCACGAACCATGAAATAGAAGCTTGAAGATGATCATGAGAAAGAATAAATGAATCACAAGATGTATCTAGATCATTTTGTAGCAAGCTGAGTGTCCGAAAGTCTTAGTTCTTGGTACTGGTGTATCCTGACTACCTATGTCCCAGTGAGCCTCAGAATTCTCATCTATAAAGACAGGGCTGGATAGATGAACTTTACTCTCAAGCTCCAAGATTTTCTTCTGTTTTGTTTTGTTTTTTGTTTTTTGTTTTTTAATATTTTGTACCCCTCCCACAATGCAGAGTCTGAGCTTTACTTACCCGGAAACTTTTGTGTATCGCTGATAATTCTGGTAAAATGACAGCTATTTCCTAAAAGTAGTAGAACGAGCACTAGACTGGGAATCAGGATATCTGAGTCCCACTGCTGGGGACACTGGAAGGTATCTCTACAGCTCTTAGCAGTGACCCTGACACAGGTTCTGAAATAACAGTGCAGATCCACATACCAGGCAGAGGAAGAAAGATCTATGGTTCATTCACAATGAGGGCCAAGACCTCTACCTTCACTCCAGGGTTAATGTCCTGAGGAGCCCTTTGGTTGTGTTTTCCTTAGTCACCATGGTAGGCTCAGGCAATATATTACTCTTCCTCATCCTGTGTCCCTCCCACCCAACCCTGCCACTGACATGCGTGAGCACGTGTGCGCACACACACACACACACACACACATACACACATTCCCTTGAGGCTCATTTCCATCTGCCTGAACTACCATTACTCTCTCTTCATTTTAGTCATTTAAATTCATTTTCTAAAAATCTATCAGTACCTTTTAGCAACTTAGATTTGGTCACCTCAGGTGGGAATTTTCTATTAACTCTTGAAATTGTTAAGCATTTCAAGTCATAAGTGATCTTATAGGTTCATTTATAAATGCTTTCTCTTCACCTATTCACAAGTACTCTTTATACCAGGATTTAAAAGTTAAGGAGATGAAAGCCCTATTTGGGATTTCATTGCTGACTCATGATGTGACCTTGAGCTGGTCAACCTCTTTCTTAGATGCACTCTTTATATATTTAGATCACTAAGACCATGGCACAGCTTCTAAGGATGCATTTTTATGTCTTCCTCCCCCACATAAATATCCACAGCAACTAGCTTGGCTGTTGATTTGTATTTAAACCCCTACAACATGACTATTGGGAGCTAACACTGTAGACACAAGTTTTTAGATCTCACATTTGCAACTCTAGAATAGGAAATGAAACCTTATAGGATCAGAGTCCTGTGAAGAACTAATTTTAGGGGCCATGAGTAAGACCCTGCTAATGAGGTAAAATAAATCCAAATTCAAAAGTGCCAATGCTATCCTTTCATGTAGGGCAGATGGTAATGCAAGTCATCAATTAACCTCCTGGATAGCTCCCATTGCCTCCCATTGACCCAATAATTTCATTCCTAGGAATCCCTCCTAAGGCAAGAATGGATTTACCTACTGAAATGCTATCACAGAAATGTTTATAATGACAAAAAAATTCTACCAATGAAAAAAATCAAAAGAAAGGAGATTGGTTTTTGTATCACTGTATTGTACACCCAAAACATAACACTGTATGTTATACTTGAATTTTTTTAAAAAGGAGATTAGTTTAACATGATGTGATATTTCATAGAATGAAAAAATACACAGATGCCAAAAATGGCATCGCACAATATATTTCATAGTATCAGATGTTCAAGACACATTGTTAACTAAGAAAAAGTAAGTTATAAAAGAGTTCCTTCCATAAGAAATGATAGCTATGTATTCTTGGAGAGAAAGATCTAAAAAAGATGTCAAAGCTGTTGATAGTATTTTCTGTAGGTGGCAGCATTACAAATGATTTTTAATGTACTGTTTGCTTGTATGTCTTAAATTTTCTCCACTATAGATTCAATTCTTTTGCATAAAATAAAAAAAAGTAAAAGTAAAATAACAACAAAGAAATGAAGTCAGTGTTCATAGCAACACAACATTCAAAGAGTACAGGCAACCTATGCAAACTAATATAAAGTACAATATCAAGGTCACTGAAGAAGAACAATCTCAAAGGAACAGGATCCTCATTCCCAGTATCCTTTTTGTGTAGAGAAAACTGCACTTTGTCCATACCCATCATTCTCTTAGGTACTAACATTAATCACTGCTATTAAGACTTTTAACTCTGTTTTTGCTTGATTACTTTTTTTACATTTAGCAGACTTGAAATAAAAACAGGGGTGAGGGAAAGACATTCAACAACTGAAATGAGTTGGAACATAAATTACTCATCCTCTCTTCTTCTTAATATGACTTATTTGTCCCAGAGTATGGCTGAACAGACCATCAACTCTCTTCTACATTTTCATATAAATCCACAAGTGGTGGTGGTGGTGGGGTGTTTCTGAAGACAGATTCTACCTATTGATAAAGTAAGATCTTGTTTGTCTCCAGAAGTGACCTCCATTCCCTAGCATTCAGAATCTTCCACTATCAAGATACTCCAGCCTTTGAGTAATTACCAGAGAATTGAAGAGATTTAAAAGGAATTTGGTGCTCCCTTGGGGGCACACTTTACGTAAGTAAAATTTTAGTCCTTTACAATTGCTAGGAATTATTGAAATAAATAATTCTTGGTAATTTACTCATATGGATGTTTATATCAACCCAAATAATCAACATATCAACTCAAATAATTTGTACTGGTGGATTAGTTTTGTTCCTATGCTCATCCCTACATCCACAGAATCAAAAAGAGCAAAATGCATACATCTAACACATTTATGGTAAATTTAATGCTGAGCATCAAGTCCAAATTAAAACACAGAATTCAGCTTATATCTTAGTTAAGAAAATCCATTTTGGTATTTTGCCTGCTCTGTGCTTGACTGGCTCTCCATATTAGAAGTCCTCCTCAGCAAGCACCAGACATCCAAAGCGAGACAAAAGTTATTGAATTCCAATAATGTGGTTTTAAATCTACTCTCATTGCCCTTTTCCAGAGGCCCCTTTGGGAAATAAAAATGGATCAAACTAACATATCTGACCACCAAGTGCAGCAACCATCCATTATTAATGTCCCAGTGACACATCAAAATGGAGGACGAAGGATCCATTCAAACACTCCCGTAACACCAATTCAGCCTCCTCAAAGGACATTACATTGGAAATCAGCAACCAGCTAAGAAACAAATTCGATTTCAATGCACTTTCCAAACATCCAGATTAATTTTACCTATAAAATCGTTTTAAACCTCATTGCTTACTTGGCTTGACTATAAACCTAGTGAGGGAGAACTTTCTGATTACACACAGAGAATTCTATTCATACCTAACAATGAGCAGGGTTTCAGAAAGCACACAATAAGCAGGACAATAAATGAGCTCTGAGCAAGCACAAATATCAATTGAACCTCAGGTCATTCCTTTCAACACTTAATCCATGATTAATAATCTCCTGCCTGTAGTATCCTAAGTCTTCAACTCCTCTACCCCAACTTAACTGCAGGCAAGAACCACCTTGTGAATGTCTAGTGAAAAATCAGATGTGTACAAGTAAGTTAATAATGAATAATAAAATTAAAGGAACAAAACAAAGGGGCAAATGAGCTGGAGATACGGAAAATATGAGTAAGAAAAAACTACAGAGAGTCTTATAAGGATAAGATAACTTATATTGTTTCTTTTTGACTTAGACCTTATGTACCTACCAAAACTATAGGAGAGATTGAGGTTGGCTTACAAATAATAAGGCACATTATTAAAAGTAAACACACACACACAAAAAAAAGGACTGACAAAGATGAATAAGACACTGAAATGAGATAGTTGCTGCATTTAAGAACTCAGTTAAGGGCTATGAAAGGAGGAGGAAAATATGTGGCCATAAGAGGATGGCTGAAGAAAAAGACTTGCTGTGGGAAATGAGAGATGTAAGGAATCATTAACAGTTAATACAAGAAGGTAACAGTAGATGATCTTTGTAGGTAGAGTGAACTAAAGACCTGGAACACCCAAACTGGGAAGACCTTGCTTCCTGAGAATTGCATGACATCAAAATGACAATAAATCAGACTTGGAGCATGGCAGGCAAAACCAAGATTCACCTCAGAGAGCCTGGTGCAGAGACACTCAGGCTGGAAGGGGCTGGATTCAAATCAGAGAGATTTGAATCTCTCTGATGTGTGATTCACTGACAAGGAAATTCCAAAGGAAATTTACCTCTGGAACTAGTGAAAAAGTAGACTCTGGAACTAAACTTTATATCTTTGTACTTGTCCACTTACACTACACAGAGGATCTGTGCTCCAGGACTGCTCATACAAATGTCGAGAAGGTTCTCAGGCTCCAAGCAGAGGGTTGAAGGTAAGTATAGGATGATATGGTCCAGAGGGACCTCTTTTCCTCCTTTCTCCCTCAGGTTGGTGCAAAGGTCAAGACCATCAGTGACCCTAAGGAGTCTTCGACATCAAAATGCCCCTAGTGGTTCATCACAGAGCAACAGAGAGTGAGGACTTGATTGCCTGGCTTGGCTCTAGTGGTTTCTGTCAGCCAGAGCTGACATGAAAAAATAAATGGATGCCTCTTTGAAATGGGCAGTCTGTCGTTACACGTTCCGGGCCTTGCGGCCATCTTGACATTGGAAAATGCATTTAGACACCTAATTATAATAGCAGTTATTTGCTATAGAAAGAATAGAGCTATTTAATGGAAAATATTGGTACTGGTGACACAGCTTAAAGTCTGTAAATAGGCTACATAAATGATAGAACAAAGGCTGAAAACAGCTTATGTGGGTAGAAAGCAAAATAAGTGCACAAAAAATACACAAAAATATCTCTGGGGAATAGGTTCGCAGATAACTATTTCTTTATATATGTATCCATATGTTTATTTACAAATTACTATTTCTTATAAGGAACATGAAACACTTTTTCAAAAAATAATAATTTGGTGGTTTTCTGCTGGCTTGTGTGCTCTTTGGCATATACACAAAGAACTTGCCTTTTATAAAACAGGAGGCAGTGGTGACGAGTGCATTCTAGCAGAAAGACGTGGTTAATATGAACCATGGAAGAAGAGCTGTTCGGAGGGAGAGAGAAATAACACAAAGGCTTTTGTCTAAGGGCCCTGGAACCTATGTGATAACTAGTTCCAGAGCCTTCTTTAGGTGCTCTGCCCACAAAGATCTTACAGCCAAATCCTCACCCACGGACTCACCCCAAAACTTCCTTTAAATGCAGCCAGAATACATTTTGATTTTCAAACCGTGGGAGGTCAGCTGCACTGCGGGGCAGTTGCCAGTGTTTACGGAATGACAAAGATTTCCGGGAGAGGCAACTTCAACAGGAATAAAGGAGTGTCAAGTAACATAGCACAAATGTAAATCCACACCAGGCTGGAATGACCAGCCCCCTCAGAAGGACTATAAAAAGCCAGCAGAGTCGCAAGTCTCATCAGCAGGTCTCTATTTGCCTTGGAGCCAGACTGCGTCTGGGAGTCCTACCACTCCAGCTGCCAACCAGCAGGCAGTGCCCTGATCTACCCTAAGCAGAAGCCTGGTGTCCTAGACCACCTTCCCTCTTGGGTAAACACCTGGAGGAAACACAGGCTGGGACAGTGTCCTTTCTAACAGCGCAAGCTCCACTTCGCTTGCACGGCCAACGAGGAGTCATAAAAATACATTTACACACCACACAAATGGCCACTGGAAGAATTTTTTAAACTTCATTTAGAAATTAGTTTTCAAAAGCGGTAGTATGAGTAGTTCATTGCAGAAAAAAAAAGTTAGAAAAGACAAAAAAATTAACCACAGGAGTCTATGGTCATACCACCCTGAACGCACCCTGATCTCTTAGTAAAGACAAAAAATTAATCAGGGAACATTTTTGTATTATTTATCCCTAAAGCCCAAAACATTGCCTCATACATAGGAGGCCCTCAATAAATAATCACTGAATGAAGAGTAATTAAATAAATCACCAGTAATCTTACTCTTTATACAAAGTGGTAGATAACTTTCTATTTTGTATTCTATTATTTGTGTTTTTAGTCAATGTCATATCATTAATATTCTTTCATATCAATAAATATATTTCACAATTATTTATGACTGCATAGTATTCCATTTTATGAAAATACAATTAGAAAAAATATAATATTTTTTGAACCAATATTTTGTAGTTGGATGTTTGGCCTTGGAGTAAACATCATTCTCTTCAAGGCACAAATACCCTACTGATCAATTGAAAAATTCTAGTGATTTTTCCTTTTCTTCGAATTTTTATTTTATTTTATTTATTTATTTGACAAGAGAGAGAGACACACAGCGAGAGAGGGAACAAAGCAGGGGGAGAGGGAGAGGGAGAGGGAGAAGCAGGCTCCCTGCTTGGGTTTGATCCCAGGACCCCAGGCCCATGACCTGAGCTGAAGGCAGATGCCCAATGACTGAGCCACCCAGGTGCCCCTGCTGGAATGTTAAGAATAGAGAATAGAGACCTCTTCTGTTTTACTTGTCCCTAGATCTCCAGAACCTCTATATTTTTTATTACCAATAAAGTATGAATGAATGACTCTTGCCTTTTCCTTTCTTTTGATTCCTATTTCTTTTTTTTTTTTTTTCTCTGATGCTGCCCCAGGGACAGACAGGTTTTGGTTCCTATTTCAATTGCCCTGCTTCCATCTGAACTATTGGCATAGTCTCTGAGGTGGTTTCTCCTTCCTGCAGGATGTCTAACTAGCTTTCCCAAGGCAATCATCCCTTACTGAATTTTATACTAATAAATGCCCTTTTAATTATGTGATAAATTTCCCCTTTTGTTACATGATTCCCTTCAGAACAACTTTAAAGGCTCTGCAATGTTGGGATAAATTCAAAAGTCCTTTTTTTTTTTTTTAAGATTTTTTTACTTACATTAGAGACAGGGGGAGCGGGAGGAGAGGGAGAAAGTCTTAAGCAGACTCCATGCTGAGGGGAGCTTGAACCAATGTGGGGCTTGAACCCACCACCCTAAGATTATAATCTGAGCTTAAAACTAGAGTCAGATGCTCAACCAACTGTGCCACCCAGGTGCCCCCCACCTCCAAAAGTCTTTACTCTAGTTCATCAGGAACTACCATAAAGGAATCCTGGGTCACTTTCAAATAGGATGCTGCCTTAGAGGTTTTTCAGTCTGAAATCATTATTTCACATCTGAGGTCACTGAGGCTTCGAAGGTTCAGTAACTTGCCAAGGACACGTGGCTAGCAAGTGGCAGAGCCCAGATCTCTGACCTGTGGTCCAAGGCCTTTCCTTCAGGCCGCTTTGGCTAGTTCCTGGTCTTCCTTGCCCGTTTCATCTCCCATCCAGATTCACAGCAGACAGTGTCAGACTCTCCCTGAAATAAGGCTGACTCATCCTGGTTCTTGTCTTTTGCTCAGGGCATTACTGTTGCCCAAACTGTCCTTCTGTCCTGACTCTGCATGTGATTCAGTCTTTTTCAAGGCCCCGTTCAAGCCCTGTCCCCTCCATAGTGCCTTTCATCAGCCAAGCGGAATTATTTGTCCTCTGCTCTCTAACAGCATTTGCCTGCCCCACTCATTCCAGCACTTAATTACACACTGCTTTGCAATGATACATATTTCACAGCTGAGTGGAAGAGTCTGCTGCATGTGTAAGAAGGAAAAGAAGGGTATAAATGGATAAAACACTACAGTGTGCTGAGCCAGCCAATTACATTCTGATACTGGAACACACCACTGAATATGCACCCCCACCCCCATCCAGGCGTTGCAGCTTCCTGTTTTCTTTAACCCTTTCTTACCTTAAATGTTGCCCTTAATTTGAGGCCAGTGTTTCTGGTTTGCTGATTGTAAAGCCTTCCACCTTAAAAGCAATATTGTATTTTGTTTTATACTCTGAGGCACTGGATGATAAGGCCTTTGAGGGGAAGGACAGTGCTTGACCTGTTTTTGGTATTCCTACAAGGCTACGCATTTTGAGCAAGTCTGGTTAGTTTTCTGTAAGTAATTCTACAAATGTCTGAGGTTTGCCCTGCTGTTATCCCCTACCTGACTGATACTGCTGACAGATAACAAGCAATTGTTGAATCAATAGACAATACTGACCAAGCTAGAAAGAAGATAATTAAGAATTTTAATTAATAATTTAGTGAAAAAAACAAACAAAAATTCCCTAATACAGTGAATTTACCTTATGCTAGGCCCCCAAGGTCTCTTCCTATTCTCCAACTCAGGAGAAACACTGCTTTTTAGTCAACTGACTAAATTTCTTTTAATTTTTCTTAAGGTCTTCCTAAGTGTGTGTGTGTGTGTGTGTGTGTGTGTGTGATTATATACGCACACACAAAGAGATGGGGAACTTCTTTAAGGTGAAATAACTACAGTGAGATCTACATATGAAAGACCATTGCAAATGCCATAAAACTGTTATTTTTGATACACTGACACACAGGCTTGGGTTTGAATGGTATGTACTTTTGTATCAGAGGCTCAGTAATTGGTATATTGAGGAATGTACTGAAGTATGAATGGAGCATCTCTACCTAATGGCCAGCAAGTCAACATGTGTCTAGAAACGTACATATGCTCACAAAATCAAGACCAGATTCATGGCCATGGCATGACTGAGATTCGGCATGGAGGGATACACATTATGTGGAAATGGCAGGGGCCTATCTCTCCATAATGGAACATTTACCATAATCTTTGTAGTCCCTTTTTATTTTCAATTTCTACAGCATGGCAGAGCAAAAAGAACTATGACTTTTGTTTTGCACAAAACAAAACAGAGCTGATTCAAAGTTAGTTCTTAGGATGGTTCTATTAAGTTTCTAATAGTTATATAATCCCTTCTGTTCACCAGAACTTAGGATATTTCTTCAAGTCAGTGACATGGAGGAGGAACTACATTAATTCTAGACTTTATACATCCAAAATTAGTATTTTCTCTCAAAGCTGTCTCTCTGTGTAGCTATCTACCCTTTCCAATGATAAACTTTAAATTTCTAGAATTTCACTTTAGGAACTGCTTGTAGGTCAAGTTAACAAGTTGCATAATAAAATGAATATCATATCTTCACATTTATTTCTTATTTTTGGCCAAAGATTAATACCTAGTTTAATAACCTTGCTTACTTATCAAATACTTGGCCCTAAATAATATTTGCCTGTTTTCAAAGATGATTTTACCTATTTAATGGTTGAAAATTAAGGCATAAATGAGGACTTTCAATGAAATATGATGAAGTCTCAGAAGATTTTAAAAAATCAATTATTAAACTATTGTGTATATTATTGGACTCTGATTATGAAAGGGAGTATATTTTCTACAAATAAACTTATGACTGATCGATGAAAAGATTCATATTTATATATCTCATAAACAAGATATACATATACATTATGTATGTAACACAATGTCTTATATATAACACTCAATAAATGTACTTTTTCAATAATCATTCATAAAGACAGGATCAATATTGTTGATTTTTCTTTTTGTCTCAGACTCCAATATGGCTTGACACAGCACTGTTACTGATTCTGCCTTTATATAAAATTTTGAGATTTTGTTCACCATGGATTTCTCTGCTTTAATTTTAGTTTTTAAAACTACTACATTAAAGGGCACCTGTGTGGCTCAATTGGTTAAGTATCTGCCTTTGGCTCAGGTCATGATTCTGGAGTCCTAGAATGGAGCCCCACAGGAAGCTCCCTGCTCAGCAGGGAGTCTGCTTCTTCTTCTTCCTCTGTCCCTCCCCTGCTGCTCATGCGCACTCCCTCACTTGCTCTCTCTCTCAAATAAGTAAAAAAAATCTTTAAGAAAATACTACATTAAAATATTATTTTTCTGATTGCTAAAATTTTTGTCAGGGCACCTGGGTGCCTCAGTTGCTAACCATCTGCCTTCAGCTCAGGTCATGATCCCAAGGTCCTGGGATCGAGCCCCGAGTCAGGCTCCCTGCTCAGTGGAAAGCCTGCTTCTCCCTCTCCCTCTCCCCCTGCTTGTGTTCCCTCTCTCACTGTCAAATAAATAAAATCTTAAATTTTTTTTTTTGTCACCCTCTTAAACTTTGTTCCTGAGGCAAGTCCTCACTGCTTCAACCTAATCTCATCCTGCTTTGGCTAATCCACTGGTGTGAGGAAGATCAGAGACATGAACAAAACCTCCCATGCTAAGTCAGGGCACCACCAGCCAATCGAGACATGTGAGATAAATAAATGCTTATTGCTATATGTCACTGAATTGTGGAGTGGTTGTTATGCAGCAAGAGTTAAGCGATAGAACAATAATAAATATAAGTCCACACAAACTAAGTATTGGGGGATAGTGGAATGTAAGAGCTATGACTATGTTATTCAAATTTTGCTGTTTTTCTGGAAAAAATAATTATGGTAGATTATAATACTGCTCCTCTCTTTAAAAAGATTACACTCCCTCATCCCACTGATATCAGACTTGGCCATATGACTTGCTTTGGCCAATGAAATGGGAGCCAAAATAAAGCAGCTGGAATTTTAAGAGCTATGGAGTGGCTCTGTCATCCATCAGTCTTTGCTTTTGGACTTCAGGAGACCAGCATCTCCCAGATGGCGATTCTCCTTCAGCCTGGTTTCAGATGACAGACATTAAGCAGAGCTAAGGGTCCGACTGTGATAGACATGAAACATGAACAACAAGAAATACCCTGTTGTTGCAGGCCAGGATGATCTACAAGTTGTTAGTTGCCACAAAATAACTTAGTGAAAGCCAACTGCACTGCAGAAAAGTAACTTGGGAAGGAAAAAGTAAGCCTACCACTGCTCAAAGATGATAGGACTGTGTGCTTAAAAAACTCCAACAAACAAGAAGATTTAATCAGGTAGTAGAATAAAATTAATATCTAGAAGTCAATCTTCTCATATGTACAAACAATAAGTTCTTGGGAGCTTTAGTTGAAGATTCCATTAACGACACAGCAACAACAAAGATAAAGTATATTGGAATAAACCTAAGAGAAATGTGGGAGACCTAAGGGAAGAAAACTTTAAAATGGTACTGAAAATGTTTTTTTTTTAATTGAACAAATGTGGTCACAAAGCATGTTCTTGAGTAGGAAGAGTCTACACCACTAAAATAGCAACCTTCGCTAAGTTATTTTACGAAGGTAATGCAATTCCTAATACAAATAACAAGTTTTTATTGGAGGAACGCAGGGTAGAAAGGGGACGGATTCTAATTCTAATATATAAATGAACAATCAAGAGCATCCAGAGAAAACAACAACAATAAAATGAGGATTGAAAGTAAACTAGTATAGCAAGTATTATAATAAAACTTTCAGTAATTAAAACGGTGTTACCAAAAAAAAAAAACAAAAAAAACCCAAAACAGTGTTATCCTGGCATATAAATACAGACAGACAATCAGAAAGAAGTAGTCCAGAAATAGAGTCAAATATACATGGGTATCTGAGCATGTGAAAAAGGAGGCACCTCAAATTAAGGGGAGAAAAAAGTAATAACCAGATAAGTATTTAGGAAAAAAATTATGGTGAAACCACTGTGTACCTGGATAAATTGCAAATAGATTGAGGATTTAAATATAAAAAATGAAAATGTAAAAATTACTAAGAAAAATAAGTAAATGATTTATAAGCTTGGTGTAGAAAAGACCTTTTGGATTAAAATTCTAGAGTCACTGAAAGAAAAACTTGACCGTCACACTAGAAAAAGAAGACTTGCACACAGTGATGAAGAAATATGCCTTAAGCAAAGTCAAAAGACAAACAGGAGGCCAGAAAAAAAAAAAAATGTCACAGCTCATATCCCAGGGCTTATCCCCCTACTCAACACCAAGCTCCTACAAATCAATACAGAGAAGACCAACAACACAACTGAAAAACAGGCAAAAGAAATGAACACAGATCACAGAAAAAGTAACAGAAAAAGTCCTTAAACATGTGAAAAGCTGTTCAATCTTTCTTATGGTAAGAGAAATATAAATTTAAACAACACCAAAATGTCATTTTTCAGCTACAGAATAAAATTCAAAAATTGGCAACAAAAACTATTGGCAAAGGTGTAAGAAACAGGCACTCCTATGCATTTCTGGTTGGAGGGTGAATTGGTGTAACCATTGGGAAAGAAATTTGGCCATTTCTATCAAATTCCAAATATATATACACATTGACTTGCAATCTTACTTCTGAGAATTTATGGCTTAAATACATTTGCACTTTCTGTCTAATGACTTACGTTCAAGCTTACTTACTGCAATACAATTTGTAATATCCAAAGACTGGAAACAGACTAAATGTCCATCAGTAGGGGACTAGTTAAGTAAATTATGATATACTCATTCAGTAGAATACTACACAGTTCTAAGAAAGAATGATGATAATAAAACAGTTCTATATTCTGACACAGAAAGATCCCTGTTAAGTTTAGAAAACAAGATAGAGAACAGTGTGTATAGAATAATACAGGAAGAAAATAAGATAATATATTTATGTTTTATTATAAATGCATATACAAACTCTGGAAAGATCATTCCAAAAGCCAGTAAGAATCAGTACTCCCCTGACTGGCATAGGGAAGGGAGGAGCTAGGCAGAAGGGCTAACCCTCTCTATTAGAGGATGGAACAGGGACCTTGCATTGTATATCTTATAATATTTTTAAATTATGTACTTTGTGGATATATTCAAAATATTCAAAAATTTAAGACAACAAAAACCCTAAGGCAGTTTGTTGTGGGTAATTTAAAGCTAAAGGGAGGTGGCCTAATGATATTGTCTTCAATAAAACCTGCCCTTGATGGATACTTATACTCATGTTATAATCAGGAGTCCATGGAGAACCATCACTCTTTACCACCAGTCTGCTTCGAGGAATATGTCATTTCTCCATCTAAAAAATAAAGCAGCTTATCCAAGCTCTTCAATTCGATAATTTCACCATTAAGAGCACTTCTGTTACTATTCTTCTAAGCACTTTTAAAAAGCTGAAAACTTCAATTGAACAGACTGCTCATTATAACATAAAATGCAATTTATACATTGATTGAAATGGCTTGATGAGCACCTTAATAATCCTTTGCTTTGAATGAGGAGCGTTAGTACACGGAAGGAAAAGGCCCACTCAATATGATAATGCAGTGTTCAGAATAGTACTATTACTTGAACCATTCAGTAACAAGGCATATTTGCTTCATTATACTGGCCTGCCTGTCATTTTCCAACACAGCAGTAATAGGATACTGTCATTAAGCCATAGAGCAGCATAGGTGAGCCAATGAGATGAAATATTACAACCATTAGGTTTTCTCCAAGAACTATATTTATATGGACAGAATTAAATGGGAGGCTGAGAAGCATAGGGGGATTAAAAAAAAGGGGGGGGGAGGCAAACCTTAAGAGACTCTTAACTCTAGAGAACAAACTAAGGGTTGCTGGAGGGGAGGTGGGCAGGGGATGGGCTAAATCAGTGATGGGTATTAAGGAGGGCACTTGTTATTACGTGCACTGGGTGTTAGATGTAAGTGATGAATCACTAACTTCTACCCCTGAAATGAATATTACATTGTATGTTAACTAACTAGAATTTAAATAAAAACTTGAAGCAATAAATAAATAACACAAAGACCAACAACATAAAATGGGAGGCTGAGAAACAAACATAGGGGAAGAGGTGGGGCAGTCTGATGGAAGAAACATCACTCAAGGGAATGAAGACCTGCATTCTACTTACATTTTCCCTTTAACTAGCTCAGCATTTAATCTGCCTGGGCATCAATTTCCTGGATTGCAAAGTGTGGTTAATAATACCTTATCTACTGTGGTGTACACTCTGCCATGTGCTCACCAAACCCATTTCCTTTTCCTCCTGGGCACAAGGTTGAACTACATTTCCCAGGTGCTTCAAGCAGTTTAGGTAGGGGTCACCTGACTGAGTACTGGCCAATGGAATCTGGGTGGAAGTTATACATTTCATTGCTTATAACCCAAAAATCTCCTTGAGGATCCTCTTTGCACTCTCTTCCCTGTCTGCTGGCTGTATTCAAAAGAACCAAGAGAAGAATCTGAAGTCCTAGAAAAATGGCAGAGACCCTAGATAAACCATGTTCACTATGATAGCACTTGAAATGTAGTTAGTCCAAATTGAGATATACTTAAATATAAAACAAACACTGGATCTTGAAGACTTAATATAGAAGAATTTAAAATAACTTATTAACAATTTTATATTGACTGCATGTTGCAAAGATACTATTTTTGACAAACTGGTTACATAAAATATATTATTAATTTTTTTTACCTGTTCATTTCTACTCTTTTTTAATATGGCTACCAAAACATTTGAAATCACATATAATTCACATTTGCAGTTCATACTGTAATTTATCAGACAACACTGCTCAAGATGTGCGGAACCTTGATTCCTAAATGACTGCACAGAGCAGAACTGCCCTGCTGCAGCGCTGTGCCATCACCACTCCAGAATGTACTTACAAGGACAAACAGTGAGGCTCACCCCTTGCTCCTTTGGGAGTGCACCCTAGTGGTCCCTGTATGCATACCTGTTCCAGCTGAGACAGAAAAGAGATTTGTTCACACCAAGGGTCAACAGGATGGGGGAGGCATATCTTATGACATGATGGTGGCTATGACCATCATACCTTTAGATCCCAGAAACATCTGGCAAAACTGGTAGAAAAAAGGATAAACACCAGAGGATCTATTCTCCTTATTCTCCCATCCAAATTTTTATTATTCTAGCTCTACTGGTGCTCACGCTGACAACAACGTACCAGTCCTGGGTAGACACATTATATGGATGCAATTTTAACCTTTGGCACCTGTGCGACCTGGACATTATGTGTGCCCTCCTTCCAATCAGGGACTCAGGAGGAGAATGTGCAGTGTCCCAGGGTGATAAAAGCATAGGAGATGGCAATTGGTTGCATATTATATTTTCCCTCTTTCCTTGTAGTAAGAATCCTTCAGACATATTGCAGTATTCATGTTCACAAAACATCAATTAATAATTTTATCAAGGAAGTACTGTGTAGCAATCTGCCAAATTACCAAGTCATGGGATGTGTGGGGGTGCCCATTTCTCCACAAAAGAATTGCTCAGGTTTCTGCAAGCATGATCACTGCTAAGAATAAACTGTTTATATTTCCTGTTTCCTGTTGATAATTCCACAGATTAGGCTGATGAAAAAAGTCAGTGAAGTTTTCCCTACATCTTACTCTCAACTCTTTTTTCTTGGAGGACCTCATCTAAATGGGTCAAACACAAAGATACTACAGAAGCAAAAAATCTAGGTCTCAGGTATTTCTTGGATATATCCATTACAATTAAACTTTTATAGATAATAGCTAAATATAAATGCATTGCTTCAGTATATACACAAAAGCTTTAATTTTTTTAAATCAGATACACATGTACTTCCTGAACAAGTTCTACTTTTAATAATAGGTACTTGGTATAAATGAGGATTTATCAACTGTAATTGTCAGATTTTTAAAGTTAAGAACCATGTAACAAATGAACACTGTGTGGGTCTATGTCTTTCATTTTAAGTGATTAATGCTTCAAAAAATTAAGTATGGTGAAGGTACAATACTCATAATTTTTAGTTTGATAATAAATAAATAAATGTAATAATAATATTGAATATATAATATCAAATATATAATAAAAATCTGATAGTAAATTTATATAATATCTCAAATATCATATAATATTTGAGTAGTGATCTTTATTTAATATTACTACTACTGTGTCAAAAAACATTATCCAAGTTCTATTCTAAGCATCAATATCAAGGTTATGTATTACCACCCACATTCATCTTCTGAACAGGTCAAATTATAATACAAAGAGACCCATCTATGTAAGCCCAAAATCAACAACACTAAAACATGAAGCAAGAAGCAGCTTTCCTAATTGTATAAAGAATGATAGTCCTAAATAGGTAAATAAGAATGGAAATTCCTTCTTTCTCTCTCCTTTTTTTCTACCAAATTTTATTTTTGTGTTGTGAGATATAGTTTGCAAAGATACAAGTTTATAAATCATAAATGCACATCTTAACAAATAATCATAACATGAACACATATGTAACTACCACTGTGATGAAGAAATTGAACTTTGCTAACAGCCAAGATGTTCCCCATAGGTCCTTGTGCCTAGAGGTGATCAAGCCTATTACTTTATGGCAATCACTTCCTGTTTCTTTGTTACCACCTTAGCTAGTTAGTAGGCAGACCTAAATAAAATAGCTTAGTTTTATTTTTTCTTGTATTTATATAAGTGAAATCATACAGTATGCATTCCTTTCTTTTACCTAACATTATGTTTGAAAGATTTTTTTCATATCCGGTGTGTTGTCTATCATGAGAAAGTCTTCTAGTACATAAAATAATACACAATTTATATGTAAAGTATAAAGAAGAAGAAGAAAACGAACACCCATGTATCCATGACCCAGTTCTAGAAATTTCTCTTATTTCTAAACTGGGTTTACCTAACAGTTTCTAACATGTTTTGACAAGAAAAAGAAAAGGGGAGAAAATATGTAGAATGATTTACCAACTACTACTGACTTGGTAGTTCAAACCCTCTGAATGTCTTCACTAGGAGTACAACCAAACAAGCCTGACCTGCCTGTGCTGTCCCTTGAAGCTGCCCTTGTGGAGCTGGAAGCTGAAGCTTATTTATTCCTGTGGCCAAGCTGCTGAGGCTATACCCTATGGAAAGGAACAAGGGTGTGAGTATATCCCACCCAGGGCCTGAGATGTTGGAAGCTGCTTTTCGCTGAACTCTCTTCTCAGTACACAGAAGACTCTACACACAAAATTATTTCACTGCTCTGGTTTCAGTCCTACAGGCATATCAGGATAGCTCATTCCTGTTCCCTGAAGATGCCTCCCCCCAGTTCTGCCACGGAGTGTCTTCTGATGACAGGCACTTACTTTGGGTGATACCCAGCTCATGACAGGGCTGAAGGACAGCTCCCATTTCTTTCTATGGCCTCCATACACGGAGGTAAATATTCATGTAACAGTTATTTATTGAGCTCCAAGAGCCTGTAAGGCATGCCACAAGATAATATGCGCTGCACAGAGTATGGTAAGCAGAGTGAAAGCTCTAGTAAAACCCTAGTCATGGGCAAAAAAATTAGTCATTGAAGGGTGCCTGCGTGGCTCAGTGGATTAAGCCTCTGCCGTCGGCTCAGGTCATGATCTCAGGGTCCTGGGATCGAGCCCTGAGTGGAGCCCTGAGTTGAGCCCCACGTCGAGCCCTACGTTGAACCCCGCATTGGGCTCCCTGCTCAGCAGGGAGCCTGCTTCCCTTCCTCTCTCTCTGCCTGCCTCTCTGCCTACTTATGATCTCTGTCTGTCAAATGAGTAAATACAATTTTTTTAAAAAATTAGTCATTGAAGATGCACTGATTATAAAGTAAATGGTAAAAAAATCTCTGGAAGAATAAAACGGGCTATACATTACAAAATAGTTGCTACCCTTTTGAGAAATAGGGTAATTTATTTATTTTGGGATCTTATATCCTGAGAGATCCTGTGAGGTCAAAGGGGGCCCTCTTACACACCACCCACACACCACTGCAAAACTCACAACAGGCTTCCTTCCCTGAGTACAGTAGCTCCTTAAGGGCAAGTGTTGTTCATTCTCGAATTCCCAATGGGTGGCATATAAGGGGTTGGCCTCAATAAATAACTAGTAAACTAATGAATAAATATTTACTATCTGAAACATCACCCTCAGCCAAAATCTAAAATGAAAGCTTAAAAATAAGCTTTTTATTATGGAGTTTTCCCTTAATATAAAAAAAGCCATGCCTTGAGAAGTTGATATACATGTTAACTTGATTGCTTAACATGAATAGCTATAGGGTTTCTAACCGTTCTTCTAAACATTCTTAAAAAAAAAATCTATAAAAGGTAGAGCATTATATGCACGACTGGAAAAATTGTTCCCATACCTAACTCAGGGGTCATCCACTGGTATATACTCAAAGACAGATGTTTAGCCAGCATGTAGCAGTAAAGCCACACCTGCTATTTGCAGGTAGCCATTCTGACTGGCCAGTGCCCATTTCATGCCACATGTTAAATATATAAATATCATGCATTATATAGAAAGAAGGCTACTTACTATAAAATGAAAATCATATAACAGTGGAGATAGGATGTCTGCAGAAACCCTGCCACTGGGAAGATGGAATTGTAGAAAAACATCTGAAAATTACCAGTGAATTCTACTTATACCTTAATTAATAAGCTTAGTACATTAATAAGTAAAATATACAGTTTATTTTTACATAAATACCTTAGAAACTTCCTAACAGAGAAAAGCCTTTTAAATAAAGTTGAAGTGGCTACATTAATATCAAAAAAAGTAAATTTCAAAGTAAAGAATATAACCAGGGATATAGATGGACATTTCATAGTGATAAAAGATAAAGTTCATTAAGTGAACATTATAACCCTAAATGTCATTGTATTTTATGAGAGACCTTCAAAATACATAATGCAAAAACTGATAAAACTGCAAGGAGAATTTGACAAATTCAAAATTAGAGTTGGATATTTCAATACCCCTCAATAACTGATATAACAAATAGACATAAAATCAGTAAATAAATACAGAGAGAATATTTGAACAACACCAGTAACCAGCCTGCCCTAATTGACATTTTAGAGTTTTCTATCAAAACACAGAAAATGCCTACGAGCATTTACCAAGATAGATCATAATCATAACACAAGTCTCAATAAATTGTAAAAGATTCAAGTCATAAGAACTATGCTCTTTGGTTACAGTGAAATTAAGTCAGAATGATAAAAATGATAACAAAAAGATCTCTAGAAAATCCCTAAATAGGTGGAAAATAAATAATACATTTCTAAATAATCCATGAGTCAAAGAAGAAATCAAAAAGTAAATTAGAAGGCATCTTTAAATGAATAAAAATAAATACACAGCATATAAAAATTTTTATGCTGCTGCTAAAGCAGTCTTTAGGAGAAAACTTAGAGCACCGAACACTTACATAAAAAATAAAACCTCAAACAATGACCTCAGGAAATTCGAAAACATAAAAAGAAGAGCACTGAGACAGCACACGGAGAGAAACCGTAAAAGTCTAACATACATAAGGTCATCGCCAATCTGTTACAGGATGAACCTTCTCAAAGACATCCCAAGCCCTGCTAACCATCATCCTTCAGCCATTGAGGATGTAGGCCCACAGGACCTGGATCTGATAAACACTGTAGGTAGCACTTGGCAGAGACAGTAAGTTCCGTTTAAAAGACCAAACAAAGAAGCTGAAGATTGAAAAAAGGATATAACACGTACTACCAGATTTCTTTACCGGAAGTGACCTTTGATGATCATGTTTTTAACAAGATAGCTCTCATAATTGATGAGAATATTTGACTCTCACTACTACTGTTTTGGGGGTTAAGGCTGAACTTCCATTAAAATGAGTTTATGTTCATTAAAAAATTAGAATGAGCCACACAAAACTGCCATTTTCATGTCCAAGACTGTCAAATATTGGCAATTTTTTATTGGTCAAACTAATAATTCCTGGGACTGCAAGAGATGTGTTAAAAAAGCCACAATATTACAGCTTTTCAGGTTTACTAAATTGACATAATACACAAAGACTAGGATAATATTCTTTTCAGTTTTAATTTTTCACTTTCTTAAGATTCAGACCATGATCCTGCTGTCCAGAAAATCTTTCTCTAGCAAAGGCACGATTTAATATCCAATATATCCAATAGGCCACTCTCAAAACATCCTTCTAGAAACACCCAAAAGTCTACATGTGATCATATACATACATGTATACATATTTCTTGATAATAAAATAAAAATGCAGGTTTTGTTCTGGAGAAATTTATCTAGTTTATGCAATGTAAATGTACCTCAATATAGAGCCTGATGGGCAAAAAGAACAATCAAAGCATAATTAAAGTTGTGACTTCCTCTTCATTTTACCATGGATTCCTTACAAGTGACAGCTTTCCAAGTAGGTATTATATCATTCCAATTACAAAACCCCATTTGCACATGTTTCAGAAATATGTCTGTCATATGATATGAGGTATATGTATAAATTTGGGGAAAAATTGATTAAATAACCTACTAGGTGGGAATTCCAAAGCATCACTTACAGAATTTACAGACTTATTTTATATGCCAGGTATTTGGAAGCCAAAACTAAATCTGATACATTATAATGTAGGTCAACACTGGAGTAAGATGAGAAGTAAATACAGCAGCATTTTATGTTAATTAAACTAATATAGGGCAAAACAGAAGGCTATAAGGTTATTTGGAAAGAGCCTTGTTGATTTTCATCTTAGTCTAAAGATAAAACCCAGATCTTTTTAAGTGCTCTTAAAATACATGAAAACTACACTCAAGAGGCTTAACATTTTCTCCCATCATTTCTCACAAATTTAAAAGCCTGCCTTTTGGAGCTAGAGTCAGGGAAGTAAAACAGAAAAGAGGAAGATAAATTTTAAAAAGGCATTTTTTTTTTCCACATGCCAGATAAATCTCACTTTGTATGAACTCCATTAGTTTCCCTTAAGTCCTAGAATTTTAGTGCGTTTGAGTAAGAACATGAAGATTTTCATTTGGCATAATGTCAAGGTAGGGAGTAAAACAGTGCCCACCAACATAGGCAAGCTGTGTGCAGGAGAGACACTTGAGACTCTCATGTCCAAATCTGGAATTGAACAGTTTTATGATCTCTGTCCATCTTATAAAGAATTCCATGTAAACAACAGCCTACCTGAACTGTGAGGCAAGAAGAGGTCCCAAGTACGGTGGGGTTTCTACACAGACAGCCGAAATTTCATGTCCCTCAGCCAAGCCATCCGCTTCTGTCAGTTACTCCGCAACCCACCAACAGGTTAGAACAGGGCACAGATAGCCCAGATCTTGTAACCCAAGCAGCTTTGGTTTTTAACCAGCTGTCACTGGTTAACCAGCTTTACAAACAGAGCATATAAAACACCAAATAGAACTTTCTTTCCTTAACCCGAGCACTGATAGGACTTAGGCCTAACTGCCTAGAAGTTATGAACTGTGTAACTATAGTGAGGTTTCAAATCCTCAGTCCCTCAGCTCCCAGACTGCTAACTGGAATTCCAGTCCACATGTGCCCCCTCACAATTAGCAGGGTTATTTTGGGCACTGACCTAAGTTCTCAGAGAATGTAAGCTGATGGCAAAGGGGTGTCTAATGTGTCCTGTTGCTTGGTTACAATAGCAAGCTCACTGGAGAGGCTTACAATCTGCTTGCAGCACTTCCTGGATATCCCACCACAGGGGCTTTTACTTTAGGGAAGGAGAAACACAGAAATGATACATCTATGTTTAATAGTCACAGAGTGCTTAGGCCCATCATGAATAATGATAATTCAATAGACGCACGCAAGTGACTTGGGCAGTTTTAGAAAACAAATGAGGGGCGCCTGGGTGGCTCAGTGGGTTAAGCAGCTGCCTTCGGCTCAGGTCATGATCTCAGAGTCCTGGGATCAAGCCCTGCATGGGGATCTCTGCTCAGCAGGAAGCCTGCTTCCTCCTTTCTCTGCCTGCCTCTCTGCCTGCTTGTGATCTCTCTGTCAAATAAATAAATAAAATCTTTAAAAAAATAAAAAATTAAAAAAAAAGAAAACAAATGAAGTTCTGACAGGCAGTATCTAGTCACATAGGACACCACTCCACAAGAAGCCCCAGTAAAAGTAAACTAACTGCCCAGAGTCTTATCAAGATTATTCATTCCTTCCACACTCGCATCGAGAAAGCTATAAATACAAAAACACTCTGAACATTTTTCATAACTATGAAAGTTGGTTCTCTCAGAAATTGATACAGACCTACTAAGGCCTTGTATTTCTAATAAAATACTCCACCTACTGGTTAATATGACTGTCTTGTAGCCACATAGCTCATGGGAGAAATACCCAAAAAAGAAATAGTAGAAGGAAATAGCATTGTGCCTCCTTACCCACGAATTCCTCCATGAAGCTCTGAGCATTCTGACTCCCAGAGGCTACGTGGGATAAATTCACAAAACTTTCAACTTCCTCATCAGCACCCTTCTCATCATTTCCACAAGAGTCAGGTCTAAAGGAGAGATGGGACTTGGATTCCCAGGAGGAGGGTGGATAAAAATTGGATAAAAGAAAGAATTTATTTCCTGGGTTGGAGCTCTGCTGAGAATCACTTATAGACAGAATTAGCCGAACTTCATTCTGAGAGAAGCTTAAGTAAAAGTGTTGATAAATCTAAGAGGAAAGCCTGAGAGCCCTGGCGGTAACCCCTGAGCCAGAGTCTCCCCCAAGAGAGCACCACATCAGATGAAGTCTGCGAGTCTCCCCTCTTGCTTTCGCTATTGCTCTCTCAACTTCTTGAAAATCGGCTCAGGGGTTACCTCCAGGGCTCTCAGGATTCTCCTTAGCTGGCTTAATGTCCCCTCCTCAATGCTCCCAGGCTCTGCTACCACCTCATATCTGAATGGTCTTGTTCTCTCCTTCCTGAGTCCCCAAACAGGCAGATGTAGTCTCAGGTACAACTTTGCACAGCTGGCTTAAAACAGCACTGGGACCTGAACAGGGTCAGTGAATGCTTGCTTAATAAATGAGTCCTGGGATGTTAAAGAATCACTGTGCCCAGGGCCTGCTTCTGGGTTCAACAAACTCCTCCTGCTCTACTCCCTCTCTCCTGAGATACTGTTAAGTCACAGTGACCAAGAGTTCAGATTTGGCCCGATGGACATGATGCAGACTTCTTCATTATAAAACTTCATGACTGTCTGAGGAGAAAGCAAACGAATGAATAACTGCATTTCAAATCCTTGGTAAGATGTACTTAGAGTCTATTGCCATCTCCAAACTAAAGCCAGGCCTGCTGGAGTCAGTCAGCTCCAATGGTAAGTAAGAACCCCCATCCCAAAACCAAAAGGCTTTCACACAGTTCCCTTTCAGACATGCAATTACTCTATTTCTCTAACACCCCAGATCCCCTTCCTTGAAGCTGAGGTTCTTTCATTTATGATGATAATATAAAAAGGGAAGACACATCCAGTAGTCAAAGCCAACTCACAATGTGGATGAATCACAGACGAAAACTACAAACCGGTGACAGTTAACCTTCAAATTCTTCAAACATCTTTCAGAATAAGGGAAAAAAGCATATTTTCTACTAGAAGTGATGAAACTATTTGGACCACTAGATTGTCTTGGGAGTTAGTTTTTTCACTACTGGTTTTTAATCTAGAATTTGATAACATAAACTATGGCATTTTTTTTTTTTTAAGAGAGAGAGAGATAATCCTAGTTCTTGGTCAGTTATATCCTAGCAGGAAAAAAAAAAAAAGAGAAAGAGAGAAATATGTACTTCACAGGATCCTATTTTTAATTCTCATTTAAATAGCTGCAAGCTCTTGCCAGCACAAAAGAAGAAAGATGATAAATCAAGATTTTCTGACCAGAACCAAGCATTAACATCAGTCTGGAAAGCTATGTTTATGTGAGAATTTACATATTCTTCAGAGAATTTAAGAAGAGTTTAAATTTTCCATAAGCCTGCCATACACCAAAAGTTTATACTTATAAATGTGTACATGTATATATACATGCGTTGGTAAATCTCTGATGCCTTAAGACTGGTTCTTGTACATGCAAACAAGAATATAGGAATAGAAGCATTTCACAAAGTAGGCTGTAAGAGGGATTCTTCTAAGATTCCTATAAGGGAAATGCATTTTGTTAATGGCTCTCACTATGAAATATATTCATTCATTCAAATACAAATTAATGTGTTGTTAAATATCCATTATGTATTAACCTCTGTCCTCAGCTCTTGGAATTTTAAAAATTAAAAAACAAACAAACAAAAAGAAACCCATCACCCCTGTTCTCAAGGATCTTAGAATCCAGACTGATAATAAAAAATAGATAATCACAATGTCATTTAAGAACCCACCTTCAGAGGGTATCATGAGAATAGGAAGGAAAGGAGGGTACCTCATTCAGAATAAGAAAGCTAGTCAGAGAGGGGCGGCAAAGCCAAATTCTAAAGAACAAGTAAAAGAGAAGCAGACCTGGATTGGGGGGAAAGCATTCCAGGAAGAAAAAGCATCCCTGTGGGAAGGCCTGGAAGCAGGAGAGTATGAAGAGGTTTTGATGAGGGAGCTGAAAACACCTCCACAGGAGAAGAACCCAGCATGTGTGGGAGAGAGGCAAGAAACGGAACCAGAAAACAAGATAACTCATCATACTTCAAGCCAGCCTAGAGGAAGGGACGTCTAGAATCGCAGTTTACGGTATACCTTAATCCTGAGGGGCTTCTGTGGGCCTTCAGTGGTAGAGGACTGAAAGGAAAACAACTGAATTAAGTCATGATTTAGTTTCCCATTTGAGTCATGAATCCATGCAGATAAAATCAATTGTTGTCACAAAAAAATTACGTAATGGTTGTTCAATATTACTCTCTATATAGTATTCACAATGGAAATATAGATGTTATTTAAAAATAAGCTTTATTTTTAAAGGCAAACATAACACATCTTAAGGCAATGATTCAGAATCACAAAGTCGTTGGAGTTGGAAATCTGGTTCAACTTCCTCTTATGTAGAGGAGGAAGCGTAAATGCAGACAGCTTGTCATTTGCTCCAGTCATGTGCTAGCAAGGGACAGCCCCTGTTCAAGGACAGAGGTCTCTGAGTATCCCATAGCCCACAGTGCCTGCCTTTGGCATTTGCTGGTGGGAGAGGAGGGGTCCTTATATCTATAATATATACAATTTTATCCTATGGGCTAGAGGGAGCTACTATTGGGTTGTTGTTTTTTTTTTTAAAGATTTATTTATTCATTTGACAGACAGAAATCACAAGGAGGCAGAGAGGCAGGCAGAGAGAGGAGGAAGCAGGCTCCCCGCTGAGCAGAGAGCCTGATGCGGGGCTCAATTCCAGGACCCTGGGATCATGACCTGAGCCAAAGGCAGAGGCCTCGACCCACTGAGCCACCCAGGTGCCCCTACTATTGGGTTTTAAGCAGACTAGCAAAAGCTTGGGTGAAATTCATATTTTAGAAGGATCATTCCTTGTTTTGATAGGAGTGGGAATAACTCAGAAAAAGAATGATGATAGTTGGGCCTACACAAAGGCAATGGGGAAGGAAAAGAGTGAACATATTGTAGAAATAACGGGGATATAACAAACATGATTTGGTAACCAGATGGATGTGGTGGGTGAAGAAACAGAGATGCTGAGCTTGAGCAATGCCTCATTTCCAGGTGTGGGTAACTGAGTAATCCTGGAGGAGGTGTACAGTGGGAAACCCCTGAAGTGTGTGTGTGGAAAAAGGAGATGCCACTTAGCCTTGAGATGAGCAGAATTAACCTGAGATCTGTGGAGTGACAGATGTCACAACCAGATCACCTGCATATCCCATGGGGGTGCTAAATGACATTCTTGGTATTTGAGGTAGTTTGTGCTACCTTTATTGGTCCCTGAGGCCTGAACCTAAATTATAATCCCTGATGCTACTACTATATTTTAATAGTACTTCAAATTTCTATTTTTTATCATTTCTTGATTTCCATTTCTGGTTATGGCAAATGACCCTATGCCAAAAAAAAACCATGTCACTGAGAACAACTAGACACACAACAAAAAAGAATCCATTTGAAGGCATTAGAGATTTATGAAGGCAGCCAGGATCTGAGAGCCTGACATCCCACAGAAAACGGAAATTCAGAGCTGTGGTGATCATTGGTACCATTTTCCCCCTCAAGGCCTTTGCAGATTTGTAAGGGAGCTAAGAAGTTGAAAAGTTGAGCTGGACTTTAGCAGCTTTCAGTGCTGGAGAGACAAAAACCAGAGCTCAGAATCTACCAGGGAAAGGAGCACTGGTAAAAATCCAGTCTTCCAGGGAGAACCTCTAGGAGACCACTCCAGAGGAGTACAGGTAAACCAGAAATAGACCAGTCCTCCCAGATGAAGAAAGCAATACATAAAAAAGGATAATAATCGTGACAAGTTGGATTCACCCCAGGACAGCAATGTTGGTTTAAAGTTTGAAAAAGGAATTTTTAAAAAATCATAGGATGATCTCAATACATTCAGAATAAAAGCATATTCACAACAATTTAAAAACATGAAAAAAGAAATGTTTACTGATAGGAATATAGGTAGACTTGAACAGATAAAGAAATATACTATATTCTGGGATATGAAGACTCAAGATTATGAAAATATAAACTATATTATATATATATATATAAACTATATGAAAATATAAGTTCTCCCTAAATTCTTCCCTAAATACAAGAAAAACGCTAATAAAAAAAATAACAGAATTTTATTTAGTACTAAACAAGTTGATTATAAAATTTAAGTGGAAAAATAAGCCACAAAGGCAGAAAATTTTGCAAATATCATCATTTTCAGAACTTTTCTTTTAGTTGGGGATAGATATAAAACCAATGGAATAACTAATGAAACATATTATAAAATTATATAAAGCAATGTGATACTTATATATGAATAAATAGAAAATGGAATAGAATATAAAGTTTGAAATAGAAATGTGATGGAATTGGCAAGAGCAAAGACAATTTGTTCAACAGATGTTTAGACACTAAGGTAATCTTTGACTTAGAAAAAAATTTATATGCCCATGTTTTTAAGATATACATCAGGATAAATTCTCAAAGAAAAAAAGATTTAAAATGTAAAAAATCAAAACTTAAAAGTATTAAAGGAAAATACATAAGAAAAATATTTATAATTTCAAAGTGAGCAAGACTAAAGCATAACACAAAACCTATAGAGAAAATATTGATAAACTCTACTGCAAAAAATATTATACTTCTCTATGAAAAAATCATAAACAAAGTTAAAAATATAAAAGGCAGACTAAAAAAGTATTCACAAATATTTACATTATTTTCTGTAAGTTAACACATAAAAGAGAAATATCTCAGCAAAGTTTATTAGAAATGTATTAGTAAAGATTATATAAAAGGAAATATAATTGTCTTTTTTTTTCTCTATCAAATGTTGTTTTTATTCAACTGATAAGCACTTTTCTACAGTTGTACCTGTGGAACATCACATGGCAAAAACAGGAGTTCTTTTCTCTAGACTGTTCTTTTTCTTTTTTAAACCTTATTAAAAATGAGATTGGTCCTAAAAATATAAAAGGAAGGAAATTTAAATTCACAAAAAAACTGTACATTATCAAAAAGTCACTGAAACACCACATTTGGTTATATAAGAAGTCAAGTCCCTTTTGTTATAAAAGGCACATTGAAACTTGTTGGTATTGATGGTGCAGTTTCTTCCTGTTACCAGACCAATGGAGGGAGGGGAAACAAAGGGGCAGGGAGTGGGTTTTATTATTTTCCAATCTGCCTCTCCTACTGAATACTCTTCATTTGTCAAGGAGAAAAAATCCACCTAGTTCAAGGGGCAGTGACGATGAGGAAAGAAACATGAGAAAGAGCCCCCTTGATCATGTTCTCCTCACAGCCTCCTTTCAACCACAACTTTTCAAACTGAGGCTCAACCACAACGTCTTCAAACTGAAGCTAGGATTCCACCCCACCTTAAGAGAGCCTGGTGCCTAGGGAAAGAGACAGACCCAGGAGAGGAACACAAAGCAGGAACATGGAGATTTCACTCTCCCATCCACCTCAACTCCAACAACAAAATTAATCTAGTACATTTTATACCAAGGGAAAACTGCCTTCGGTAAAAGAACCCCCAACTGTAACAGTTCCAAATGTTTGATTAACACAGCTTTGTTACAGTGCTGTTTACATAAAATGTAAAGTCATTTGCAATATTGTTCAATGCACCTCTTAAAAGCAAAAACAAAAAGCAGCAACAAAAACCTCAAAATGTCAAATAAAATTAAAAGTTTTAAGGTTTATGTGACAGAAAAGGCAACTTTAGAAATAGGCCATGGAGGGGGGCAGGGCATAAAAAAATAAGAAAGGGGCTGCCCCACTTTCTCATTTCCCACACTACTCCGAGCCCCTTCCATAGCTATCCAGTGCTGCCAAAAGTATAAGGAATGGTCCAGCTCACCTGGCACCTCCTCCTCCACCAATGGAACATTTCTTGGATGACTCAGCTCTCCACTTGGGCCAGCCAGCAGCCATATCCCCAGTGCAAGTACTCATAATTCAACCCCACTCAAAATAAAAGAATTGAAAATTAAAACTACATTGAAATGCCATTTTCATTTATCAGATTAGCAAGAACAAAGCACTAGTGAGTATTTTGTGTTGAAAGAGGAATACTCATATCTTGTTGGTGAGAATGTAAATTAGCACAAGATTTATGGAAAACATTGGCAATATCTATCAAAATTATCCATATAAGTCATACATCCTTTGAGCAGCAAACTACGATTTTAAGAACTCTTTTCCTGCAGGTATACTCACACACTAGAAGACAACATGACAAAACTATTCATTGCAGTACTGGAAATAACATAAATGTCCATTAATAGAGGACTGATAAAATAAATGATGTTCTATGTATAGTGGAAAACTATGCAGTTAAAAAAGAATAAGACAGCTCTTAATATTCTGATATGGAATGTTCTCCAAGAGACATTATTAAATGAAAAAAACCAACAATATGCAATGCACTTATATGAAGTTTGCAACATTTGCATGAAAAAGAAAAATGAATAATTATTCATCCATAAATAGAACCTGAGTGTATTTTCTGTGGCAAGTACTTTTCTAGGCCTTGGGGATACACCAGAGAACAAAACAGAAAAAGACAGATAAGTAAATAAAATACAGCATTTGTGAGATAGTAGTAGGTGCTATGAAGTAATCGAAGAGCAGAAAAAGGGGACCAAAGAGCACCAGGGTGATGGTGGGGAGGCTGCTTTATACAGAGCGGTCAAGAAAGAATCTCTGATTAAAGTGATATTTGAGGGGCACCTGGGTGGTACAGTGGGTTAAAGCCACTGCCTTCTGCTCAGGTCATGATCTCAGGGGTCCTGGGATCAAGCCTGCATCAGGCTCTCTGCTCAGCAGGGAGCCTGCTTCCTCCTCTCTCTGCCTGCCTCTCTGCCTATTTGTGATCTCTATCTGTCAAATAAATAAATAAATAAAATCTTAAAAAAAAAAATAAAGTGATATTTGAACAGAGATTTCAAGGACATGAGGACTGAGACAGGAGGGTATCTGCGGGAAGTGCTCCCCAGAAAGTCCGAAGAGTCAGTGCAAAATCTCGGAGTAGGAGTATGCTTAGTGTACTTGGGGAACCACTAAATAGAAATGGAGAAAGGAGCGGTGTAGAAGATGTAGCCAGAAAAGTTGGCAGTGGGAGAAGGAGGGACACAGAGAGCCACTGGAAGACTTCAGGCTTTTATTCTGAGATGGAAAACCACTGGAGGATGTCACTGTGGCTTCCTGGGAACCAGACTCTAGAGTGGAGATTTATGTGCAGGAAGTTTCTTGGGGAGTGCTCTTGGGATGAACTGTTGAGGAAGAGGAAGGACACAAGCAGGGTTGGGGAAAGTGGAGCTACAGTGCACTTTCAAAGAAGGCCTCAGCCTACCTCAAGCGAATTCTGAAATGGAGACGGCTCTTCAGACTGCCCCAAGTTAGAATAAGGAAGCCAAAGCAGTATAGCCCCACAACAAGTTCCTAAATCGACCCTAAAAAGCTAGATTGCTGTGAGCTCATCAAAGAGTGGGAGAAGAGGAACTGGAAACCATTATCAGAGACAATTTTCTAAGGATTACTGTGGCAAGGTAAGCAAAGATAAGAGGTGGTAGCTGGAAGGGAGTGTGCAAGTCGAGGAAGAGTTCTTCTCTCAGACTGGGAGGTTGTACAGCTTGTTTGGTACGGGAAGGGATAATGAGGTGTGTATTTTTTCTGTAAGGATTTATGTGAAATTGATAGCAATGACTTCCTCTGAAGAGGGGAACTGTGAGGTAAGAGAATAAGGGCAGGAGAGAGACATCTTTTTTAGTGTTTCCCATTTTGTATCTTTGCATGCATTCTCTAATCACCATCAACCAATAAAGTGGAAAAAATAAAGCAGATTTTTAGAATACTGACACAGAAAGAGATCCTAAAATGCAATGTGTAGTAACAGAGTTGGTTAAATAACAGTAACCAAGATGTTTTTTAAATTACATAAATATGAATGTAAATACACACTAAAACTCCAGAAGAATATATGTCAAATTGTCGACAGGGGTAATCTCTAAGAATATAAAAGGAGAATTCTCCTTTGTTGTCTGTTTTTTTTTTTTTAAATAACAATCTTGTATATCAGAAAGATATATATTTCATATTTTAAAAGTATTTTTCCTCTACATGAAACTGCAAATATGAATTAATTCTCATTGTGTTAAAGCAACCAGGAAACCACCTAGATACTTTCCTGGGCTAGTGGGATCTTCAAGGATAAGCAGATGAAGGTGGGGGCTGGAGAAGAAGAGTCAGGCCTGGGCTGATCAAGTAAAAGAGTATTGAATTCTGGCTCCGAGAGCATGTCTTACACTGCTTTACGTATCAAACCCTACCTACTATTACTGACAGACACCCAGATTCAAACAAATGGTAAACAAAAATAGATTTTAAAAAATTTTTGGGCTCCACACTGGTTTATACTAAATCACAAAACCGTTTCTTCCTTCCTTCAAAATAGCTATCTATGTGAGTCACTTTACACAAATAAGAACAAATCATGGAAAGAAATCCAACATCAGAAAGCATGACTGACTATGAATGGACACCTTGACTATGAATAGGATACAAAGGTTTAAGAGGAAAGCCCTTTGAATACTGCATATTGTGTTATTATCTCAATCATAAGATGTCAGGGCTTAACACAGATCTTCCATTAATGCAAGAGCCACATAAGAGAATTCACTATTTAGGTCAATTGTGAACTTCTTCATCTTCAAGGATGACTCCAACATTCTCTTACTTTGCAGCTATGATTTTTTTCACTCAACCTGGAAAAATATAGTTCAACTTCTCTTTCTTCTAAATATCTAACAGAGTAGCCATTATTTCTCTCTCAACCAAGCAGCCGCCTATCATTTGTTTGAATTAAGAAATGCAAATTTATTCACAATGCACTCCTCAAAGAAAGACTATTAAGAGACAAACTCTGGGTTGCCTGGGAGACTCAGTGTTAAGTGTCTGCCTTCGGCTCAGGTCATGATTCCCTGTCCTGGGATCTAGCCTCACATCAGGCTCCCTGCTCAGCAGAGAGCCTGCTTACCCCTCTGCCTCTGCTGCTCTCCCTGCTTGTGCTCTCTCTCTCTCTGTCTAATAAATAAATAAAATCTTTAGAAGGGAGAGAGAGATAAATTCCAACACTAAGCTCTAATTCTCTTACATTTGCAGAAAGACTGTTATTTCCTCTCACAGTTCAAGGAACCCTGCAAATCCCAAATTGGCCTCACAAGGTATAAACCATCACAATTCCAGCATAAGGTAGGTAAAGAACTCTATAAACCTCTTAGCTATTAACTTACTAGAGATTTCTTAAGCACAAGAATTGTGAGAAAAGATAAAATATACGAGCCCATCTATATGATACAGAAAAATATTTAGGATACAATATTAAGTTAAAGGAACAATGCATACCTTGATTACCTTGAAACCAAAACCAGATAAGGATACCAGAAGAAAAGAAAATTATAGACCAATATCCCCGATAAACATAGATGTAACAACCCTCAACAAAGATTTAGCAAACCAAATTCAACCGTACATTAAAAGGATCATATACCATGATCAACTGATACTTATTCCCGGGATGCAAGATGGTTCAACATCTGTCAGTCAATCAATGTGATGCATCACATTAACAAAATGAAATACAAAAATCATCTCAATAGATGCAAAAAAATCATTTGACAAAATTCAACATCCATTCATGATAAAAACGAAACAAATGGGTACAGAAGGAATGTATCTCAACATAATAAAAGCCATGTATGACAGCCCAGAGCTAACATCATACTTAATGGTCAAAAGCTAGAAACTTTTCCTCTAAAATCAGGAATAATAATAAAATGTCCACCCTCACCACTTTTATTCAGCATAGTATTGTAAGTCCTAGCCAGAGCAATTAGTCAAGAGAAAGAAATAAAAGACATCCAAACTGGACAGGAAGAAGAAAAATGGTCACAATTTTCAGATGACAAATATAAAAAGCCTTATCCATTAAAAAACTGTTAGAACTAATAAACGAATTCAATAACATTTCAGGATACAAAATCAATACACAAAAATCTGTTGTATCTCCATACACTAATAATAAGTTATCACAAAGAGAAATTAAGGAAACAATCCCATTTACAATAACATTATAAAGAATAAAATAGTTAGGAATAAATTTAACCAAAGAGGGGAAAAAATAAATTTAACCAAAGAGGGGAAAAAACCTTTAATTTCACATTAATGAAAGAAATTAAAGACACAAAGAAAGGGAAAGATACTCCATGCTCATGAATTAGAATTATTAATATTATTATAATGCCCATAATACCCAAAACAATATACTTTCAATATAATTCCCTATCAAAATTGTAATTGCATTTTTCACAGAAATAGGATAAAAATCCTAAAATTTATATGGAACCATAAAAGACTACAAGTAGCCAAGGCAATATTAAGAAAGAACAAAGCTGGGCGCCTGGGTGGCTCAGTGGGTTAAGCCTCTGCCTTCAGCTCAGGTCATGATCTCAGGGTCCTGGGATTGAGCCCCCCCCGCATCGGGCTCTCTGCACAGCAGGGAGCCTGCTTCCCCGTCCCCCTCCCCCATCTGGCTGCCTTTCTGCCTACTTGTGATCTCTGTCAAATAACTAAAATCTTTAAAAAAAAAAAAAAAAAAGAAAGAAAGAACAAAACTAGAGGCATCATGCTCCCTCATTTCAAACTACCTATAAAAGCCATAGTAATTAAAACAGTATGGTTTTGGCATTAAGAACAGACATAAAGATCAATGAAAGAGAATAGAGGACCCAGAAATAACTAAATATATAGTCAAATAATTTACAACAAAGGTGCTAAGAATGTACAATAAATGGTGTTTGGAAAATTGAACAGCCACATGCAAAACAACAAAACTGGACCAGTACCCTACACCATACACAAAAATTAGTTCAAAATGGATTAAACGACTTGAATGTAAGACCTGACACCATAATACGACTAGAAGAGATCATAAGTGGTAAGTTCCTTGACACAGATTTTGGTGATGACTTTTTTTTTTAAACTGACACCACAAGGAAAAATAACAAAAGCAAAACTAAACAAATGAGATTACACCAAACTAAAAAGCTTCTGCACAGCAGAGAAAACTATCACCAAAATGAAAAGGCAACCCACTGAATGGGAGAATATATTTGCAAGTTATATATCTGATAAGAGGCTACTATTCAAAACAAGTAAAGAATAATAGTAAAAACAAAAAAACATTTTTTTAAAAAGGAGAAGAAGATTTGAATAGACATTTTTCCAAAGAAGACAAACAGATGGCCAACACGTATATATGCCCTACATCATTAATCATCACAGAAATGCAAATCAAAACTATAATGAAATATTGCCTCACACCTATCAGATTAGCTATTAACAAAAAGATTAGAAGTGCTAACAAGTGCTGGTTAGGATGTGGAGAAAAAAAGAACCCTGTGCACTGTTAGTAGAAATGTAAATTTTTGTAGTAACTGTGGAAAACAGTATGGAGGTTCTTCAAAAAATTAAAAATAAAACCATGTGATACAGCAATTCCACTTCCAGGCATTTATCCAAGGAAAATAAAGACACTAATTCAAAAAGACATATGCAGCCTCATGTTCATTTCAACATTATTTACAATAACCAACACATGGAAACAACCTAAGTTTCCATCAATATATGAATAAAGAAATTGTGGTATATATACGTATACACACACACACACACACACACATATACACACCACAAAGTATTATTCAACTATGAAAAAGAATGAAATCTTGCCATTTGTAACAATATGGATGGACTTCAAGGGCATTATGCTAAGTGCAATTAAGTTAGACATAGCAAGACAAATCTTATATGATCTCTCTTATATGTGGCTCATATATCTACATATGTATATCTACATATACAAATAAAAATATATACACAGAATTCCTTCTCAAGATTATATATATATATTATATATATACTATATATATACATATATATGTATATATAATATAACTAAGCTCATAGTTGCAGAGAATAGATGGGTGGTTGCCAGAGGCAGGGGGTGGGGGGATGGATGAACTTTTTCTGTTTTTTTCTTTTTAGTTTAAATAAATTGAATTTTTTAAAAAAGAAACAGTATAGGGGCACCTGGGTGACTCAGTTGGTTAAGCATCAACTCTTGGTTTTGGCACAGGTCATGATCTCAGGGTCATGAGATCAAGCTCCGTGCCTGGTATGCACTCAGCATGGAGTCTGTTTGAGATTCTCTCTCTGCCTCTGCCCCTCCCCACTCTCTAAAATAAATAAGTAAATATTTAAAACAAAAGAAACAGTATAAAATTGTTACGGAGTTCTGAGTCCGATTTTTTATACATGTAAATAGAAACTGGAAAAAGGAAATACATCAAAAAATGGTAATAATGCGTGTCTCTAGTGGGCCACAGATTATTTTTATCTGACTATAAGACTATATATCATCCATATAATTTGGGGGGAAATAATGGAAGTTATTTGTAAAAGCAATTGTATGCAATGCTAAAAGTCAATGAAAAGAAGAAGTAGGTGTTTACCTGGTGTAAGCCACATGTTTCTAAGTCTAAACCAGATGGAATTCCTTCTCAGAAAGCAACCTCCCCATATCCCTTGGGGGGTCCTTTAACATGTCAAATTCTCATAGAAATAGGATTGGGCAGCTCCATTTTACTTTCTCTTTTCCTCCCAATATATTTCCTTCAGCCTTCTCTAATTTGAGACTAGCTCCTTCCTCCTAGAAATTAATTTTATTTTGAGCCAAGGAGAGCAACACAGTAGAAATCGGGAACCCTTGCGGTGAATGGTGAATTCTATTATACCAAGGAGGCTTATTGATACTTCTCTTCTATTCCCTACCTTAATCCAACCATTCTCTCTCCCTCTAACCTATGTGGCCAGGCTCTATACATCCCCACCTCCTGCCTAAAAGCCAAAGTCGTTCTTCATAGAGTCATCACAGTGTAGTGTGTGTGTGTTCTGGGAGCTCCACATAAAATCTACCCCAGTGTTCAACTTCTCTCACAGACCTGCACCTTGAGCAAAACATAGCTCAGGCTAAATCTAGTTTTCCACATGCTGATTATCTCTTTCTGGCATCAAATTACATTTCTGTGTTTTTTGACGGCAGAGATATCCTCTGATGTGTCTTCTATCTCATTTGGCTTTCCCCCTGCGACAGCCGGTTAATCTTTGTCACCATAGCCTGGTAGCTTTGGCTGCTGCTACTTCACATCTTGACTCCAGTTGGAGCCTGGAATTTTCCTCCTCACTATTGGCTTATTTAATCTTTTAGTCATCTGGTTAGCAGAAGGACCTTCATCTCCCTGACATCAATCCCTTGATTTCGTACATCTGAGTGTGATGTGCTCCTGAGGGCAATCACACAGGGACTTCACTTGAGGGTGCACACACACACGTGCGTGCATGTGTATGTGTGTGTGTATGTGTGTGTGTGTGTGTGTGGTGCTTGTTGGTAACAACATTCACTGATGGTGGCTCTTAATCATTGAATATCAAACTCAAAACTCCACATATGGCTATGGTCAGGATATGCCTTTATTCCCAACCAAGTCTTAGAGTTTGCTTTTGGCATTTAGAGGTGATGCCTACTAGGTCTGGCAAGCTATGTCAAAGATTCACAGTGGATGCTAAACCCCAGCCAGTCAGCGGCTTAGGAGAATCTAAGACTCTCAGAGGAGGTACATTTATATAGCACTGACTATGGCCAGGCCTCCTTCTAAGCATTTCACAGATACTACTGAATTCGATGCTCATTACAATCCTATGAGAGAGATGCTATTATTATGATCATCACTGTACAAAAAAGGAAGATGAGGCACAGTGAGCTGCTTTGTGTGGCCATGTCAGAGGCGGGGCTGGAATGTGGACCCAGACGGTTGGGCTCCGAGAATCAACTCCCTGAGCCACTACTCTAAATTGCCTCCCGTTTGTTGCAAGACCTCTATAAATAAAGCTGCTTTGTTGCTGAAAAGATCTGGCTCAATTGATTTGGGGGACCAAAGTAGTAAATATACCACAAAGTATTTTTGCAAGTCTGTGAAACATACTAGTCTTGGAATTGTGGCACCAAATTAGTTTGTCAGGACAGACACTCAACACATATGGAAGCCAAGTTGCCTCGGAGCTGAGCTCCGACCAGCCAGCCTCAGCCACTCCTTGAGAGAACTGTGAACCCCACCCTCCGATTCCCTCTTCAGCTGCTTCTACTTAGGGAATTTTTCTCTCCATTATTTTTAACTCTGGGATTCAGAAAGATCCTCAACTTGGTGCCCCACATCTAAGGGTTTTCATCTTCACACGACACAATTAAAATATGGCTAGAAAAAGTTCTGTCTGAGAAATAAGGATAACATCCAGGAGAAGACCTACGTTGTTATACAAATATCTTAACACAATGTATTTTGGAAGTGATTCACACAAGCAAAGCTCAACTGAAACCTCTTACAGCCCCCATTTTGCTGTTTGCTCTTATGTGAGTAGAGTCTGAGCTGGCTCTGGGACCTGTGAATAAGAAGGCCCCACACAGGGGGGACTGAGTGGCTCATTCGGTTGAGCGTCTGTCCTTGGCTCAGGTCATGATCTCAGGGTTCTGGGATGAGGCCCATGTTGTAGGCTGGCTCTCTGCTCAGTGGGGAGTCTGCTTCTCCCTCTCCCTCTGATCCTCCACCATTTGTGCTCTCTCTCTCAAATAAAATCTTTTAAAAAAAAAGAAAAAGAAAAAAGGCACCACAAATTTTTCCCCATGCCTCTCAATCATTTTTAAGGAGTTGCTTTTATAGATCCACCCTTCCTTGGCCTTCTGCTGATAACCCTTTTAAAAACTAATCACTACAAGAATGTTAAGTGCTCGAGGTCAGAATTTCTGCCAGTTTTGTTCACTGCTATGCTAAGAAGAATGTCCGACAAATGGCAGACTCTCAATAAATATTTGCTGAACTGATAAATATATAAGATACTAGAAAATATAGCATACAAATATGTTCAAAAACAGTATATTGAACTTCTGTTTCAGCATAGAAAAGGAAAATTTTAAAGCACTAGGTGGATAATAATTATAATGTTGCATAGTTAAAAGTGGGCTTAAAACATTTTTATGGGGCATTCAAAGAGCTAACAACAATTTCTGGCTGCAGACTTGACTCATCAGATTAAAATGCAAGGATTCAGGGGAGCAGGCTGGTTGTATGCCAGTGCTGCACACAGCTGGCTGGGCTTGCATCCCCTCATGCAGAAAATTCATTAAGATGCTTCTTTTGAAGTTTCAGTCTTCACCGAAGAGTCAACAGACCTGCCTTCAGGTCTTCAAGACACCTTGCCCAAATGCCACCTTCCAAATAAGAACTGATAACAAAACATTCACCAAAAGTGATAAATTGGGGGGGTGCCGCAATTGGTTACTGTCAGTATGATGGCAGAATGGTGTAGTAAATTAAAAGAGCAAGTCTAGAGAAAGTTAGTCTTAGTGCTGCTATTAACAACTTGGATTCCTTGAAAGAAAGGCAATCTTTGTGCCTCTATTTCCTCATTTGTTAACTGAAGTTAGGACTAGGGACCATGGCATAGGATGAGGACTAAATGTGTTAGTACATGCACAGTGCCTCACATGGAGGCACTATTCAACAACTTCCTGTTGAATAAAGGTTCATTATGGGTATCATACATTCATAAAACACTAAAAATTAAGTATAAAAGAGTACTATACTAAGATTTCCATTCCTTTGTAATATGTTCATCAGGCTGTAGCCCTGGGTTCATTCTCAGAGAGAAAATTTAAACAAATATAATATTTCCTACATCTCAAAAACACCAAATTGAGAATAAATGTTCTAGAGTTGAGAAAGTGAATACATACTTCTTTCCCAAATCAATGGAAACAGAGTTTTCATCTAGGAAAGCTAATATACTTCCTAAAGCAAGGAACATAAAAACACATTTTTCTAATGTAACACAGAGATCTGGAATCAGAATAAATTTTGGAAACTGACAGAACTACAAATATTAAACAGAATTTTGAAGGGAAGTGTAAGACCAAGTAAGTTGGAAACATAGCCCACAAAGAAAACTTAAATCTTCATCTCCCTCAGGAAGAAGTGCTAGTTTCCTGTAAGATACAATCCCCATTTCTGTCTGTAAACCATAAGACAGCCCCATCTGGAACTTAGTTTGGTTACAAATAAGTATGTCTTGTCCGTTTGTTTGCCTTGAAAGCTTTTCTCTCTCCTCAGAGAATTCCAAGGACAGTTGTCCTCAGAATCACTCAACAGCACTCACTTGTTTGTTTTAAATCAGAAAACTTGTGTATATATGCAGAAGTCGAATCATGTGAAATTACCTATATTTAACTGCTTTTGACCTACAAAAAAAAATAATTCCATATGGCTCCGTTTCAGTTGTCATAAATGGGATGGATGTTATATTGGCAAAGTTGGGAGGTAAAGAAGGAGGATAAGAAGAAGAAACGTATTTCTCAATTAATTTTTACTTCACCTCTTTAAAGTTGCTGTGTCATAAACCCAACCCTTTGTTGAGGAACTGTGACGACTTCGTGTGGTTCTTTTAGCATTAATGAACAAAGACAGGGAAGCTCGACATGGACAGCAGCTACTAGTAGACCCATCATCCCTAACCGTGTGTGAGGATGGCAAGGAAGTGAACCACTGACAACGCTAAGAAAACACTGGCTTTCTGCCCACTGTGCGAGGACGAAAGCTGTGTGTGTGGTGGATGAACAAGCTCTTCTGAGAAACAAGATCAGGCAGTTACCTACCAGGTAAAGCACGAGATTGTCAGTCCCCTCCCCTGTACTCCACACATCCCTCCAAATGAGCCTTGTCCAGGCAGGTTTACTAAACAGTTGCAAAACGCTTGGATTATTATCCTACAGGAATGCAAGCAGCAAGCAGCTCACCCCACTAATTAAGCATTTCAAGCTCTTCCTCCCCCCTCCCCTCCTCTTTCTTGCCTTCTTTCCTCCTGCTTTGGAATTTTCATTAGACTATGACATTTGACTCACTCTGAGAGCAAACACTATACTTTCTGGCTTTCCTAATTTGAAAACCAGATGGCTTCTTCACTGGCCCCAAGGAAGAGGGAAAACAACTTATTATCAACAATTTCACTTGGCTTTCTATTTTCTAGTTTTCAAATACACGATCCCATTGCTACCTATTGTACGCGCACCCTGGAAACAGCGTGAGCGGCCTATAAAGCAGGCTCCCAGCACATCACTGCCTCTGAGGACCACCCCTCATTTCCTCCCATCTTCACCTCTGCTCTCCATGCCCACTGGCCACCAGAAGCAAAACAAATGTCATTCTAAGCTGCCATCTCTATTATGTTGGAATTATTGTTGCAAAACTTGCAGTAATAAGCAGTCGGTTAATCTGAGGGAAAATAAATGCATAAGATAGAAACTATTTCCTATACTACATTTCCAGTGTTCCACAGGAATTTATATTTAGGCAAATACATGTGTTTGAGAGTGCTTCTGGCCTCAACTTTCATAATTCGAAAGGAACAGTTCAACCAGTTTAAACTAGCTTTTCACTCTTTGTAACCCATGTGGCATTCCAAACATTTCTAAGCATTAGACTTACATCATTTTCTCTTTTTTTCCCCTTTAATACAAATAGCCATTATATTCCATTTCCACGACCTTTAAATTCCCAATATCAAATTACCCAGCTGTTGTTTCAACCTCTCTCCGTTGCTAAGAGATGGAGATGGTGGCAGACCAGACCAATTTTCTTCAACACAGAATTGCAAGTTGACATAAGAGGGAACTAAATTCAGCAAAAGCACAATGAGCCCAGCAGTTGGCAGCCAGGCTGTGTGTCTTTTCACAGCTGCAGGAGACAGTTGGTTCAGAGAACCTCATTGCCATCTCCCTGCCAACATCACTGCCATGTTTTCATGCCTTCTCCATGATGCCCCTCAGCAGAGAGGCATTTGCATTTGCATTGCAGGGATCTGTCTGCTGTTACACTGCCTCTCCTGGAGTTAAGTTCCATGGCTGAAGAACATGATCTTTTCTGGACCAAGCCCTTCAATAATGATCGTGATAACCATAACCATAATAATAAGTAACAACAAAAGTAATAACAGAGAAAACACTTTAAAGAATGCTGTGGGAAACATTTATACTCCCTGACCACTTCTTTTTTCCCCCCCCAAAAGATTTTTATTTATTTATTTATTTATTTGACAGAGAGAGAGCACAAGAGTAGGCAGAGCGGCAGGCAGAGAAGAGGCAGGAGCAGGCTCTCAGCTGAGTAGGGAGCCCGATGCAGGGCTTGATCCCAGGCCCCTGGGACCTGAGCTGAAGGCAACCGCTTAATGGACTAAGTCACCCAGGCACCACTCCCTGACCACTTCTTATCGAGATACTTATTTTCCCAACTTTTAGGAGTGTTGGTTGCTTAATGCTCTCTCCGGAAATGGCCCTCAGCTGCCTCACCCACAGTCATGTACTTCCCTAGCAGTTTTCTATAGCCAGTACCTGCTCAGTGTGGGGGAGTATAAAGCCTAGCAGGGAAGGGGTATGGACACCACTCCATGGAGTCTCCCATAGGAATGATCGAGGTATCTATCACAGCTGCCCTGGGTTCAGCTTCTCCCCCTGCTTGATCTGACGCCCACACCTCTCACAGGAGTTCTATCAAATGGCCTGCCAGAGCCTCAGACTGTGCTTCCCAGGAACACAATTTATGAGGACAAGTAGTTATCAAACCTCTAGTTTCTTCCTTTTTTAAGATTTTTTATTTGACAGATGGAAATCACAAGTAGGCAGAGAGAGAGGAGGAGAGGAAGCAGGCTCCCCACTGAGCAGAGAGCCCAATGCGGGGCTCAATCCCAGGATCCTGGGATCATGACCTGAGCTGAAGGCAAAGGCTTTAACCCACTGAGCCACCCAGGTGCCCCAAACCTCTAGTTTCTTTTAAGGAATTATCCAGTGGGCTTGTATACATTGAAATCTGAAAGAAATCTCATAAGGACTATTTCTCCTGGTTTACACAAAAGAATTGTGCCAACATGGAAGTCATAACCTGGGATGTGCTTATTTGGGGGAGTCCAGTGAGTGACACAATGCCCAATGTTTCATTCTCAGCCAAACCCCAGTCGGGGGCAAAGTCAATACAATGACTGTAAAATGTGGTAGATGAATAAAGACAGTTTATAGCCTGGATGGGTGTGCCGGTTTCAATCAATGCAAATTGTGCAGTGAAGACATTAGCTGCAGCCCTGGTAGGGGGTACAGAATTCATCTACTCAAATTGTGTGAGAGAATGTTGAAAGAATTTATAGTAAAAATTGAGTAAAAGTAGAATACTCCTGGACACAAGTGATGCACTGGTCTGTGAAACCAAATCCCAGCTAATAGTTGTGGCCTTGGATTGCCACACTGGCAGGGAAGACTTCAATTATACATAAAAAGGTTCAGCATGGTAATCTATAGTTTCAGAAGTAACACCCAGGTCTTCCATTCTGGTCCACAGTGTCTTATTACACCAGTCCATAACTGAATTAAAGAACTGGTTGGGGATCAAATAACTTCTGCTTCTTTTAGTTATGTAAATGAGCATAAAATACTAGAAAAATGCAGAAATAAGTACATAGATGATGGCATAATCCATGGTACTTTGAGCTAAATTTAGTAGTAAATTTTGTAATTATCAAGGTACTCTGTGTTTATCATTTAAAAATATTTTTAAATGTTTTAAAGAATCTGAACTATAATACTGCCTTGAAGGTTTTGGGGTTTTTAAAAGAAATCTCTACACCTAACGTGGGGCTTGAACTCGCAACCCTGAGATCAAGAGTCGCATGCTCCACCAACTGAGCCAGCCAGGTGTCCTTGCCTTGAAATATTAATTTGAAATGTTTAATAGATATCAGCTGTGATTTTAGGAAAAGAATTTGATGAATTTTCTAATATAAAAGAATCTACTTTACAATAGTTGTAAGTTTGGTTTATTACATTTTCTAATTTGTCTACATGATAGAAAGATTAGTTGGGTTTCTAGGTCTGTCCTACTCATCTAAGGTGTTTGAGATTATTAGAAAAGTTAAAATGTTTTAGGCATGTAACTAAATATGTGAATAACACTAATTTGCTGAACTCATGAGCTAACTGAACATTAATCAAGAAAAAAATGGCAGTGACTGCTCTTGTTTTTATACTAAACTTACTAGATACATCAATAGAAGCAAGAGAAAGAAAATTCATGCTTAAGAAAAATCAACCTTTAAAATTTCCTACTCTAGTAATAAAACAATTTCTAAGTGTTCCTTTCTACCTCAATCGTCAGGAACAATTTAAGCCTCACCCCCTTGGTGTCTGTTCAAACGATGAATCTCTCTGGCACAGCAAACTTAATTGAAATATTTTGTTAGCATTTCATGCTCTAAAATTTCAGAGTCGGCAGTTTTCCTCTCAGCTGCTTGAAATGGCTCCCTGCTATGTTTCCCAAGAGATGAAGCTGACGGGTCTTGGTAGGAAAGGACTGTGCTACCTAATGTGAGTCACAACAACAGCGGGGATACAATTTATCTCAATTAAGTCGTAAGTCAGGCAAGAGAATCACATAACTTTTTTCCAAGAATAAAATACTATAAATCCAAAATTATAATGAAAGTCCTTAGTCTTGGTTTGATGGCCGGTCAGTCTTTGGGGTGGGGGAGTCTCTGAAACAGCGCTTCTCAAATTTTAATGGGCACATGAATTGCCTGGGGACCTCGTTAAGCTGCAGGCTCTGAGTCCGTAGGTTTGGGCTAGGAGGGGGGATTCTGCATTCCTAACAGGTTCCCAGGTGTTGCCTAAGCTTCCATAGAGCACACTCTGAGTAATAAAATTCTGAAGGTCAGTACCCCTGCTGACATTTTGTGGCTTTTTTAGCAGTGAAGATTCTCTCTCAGGGTGACAGTGATGCTGCTTAGGTGCTAACCTTGAACCTAATATGGCATCGCTGTATTTGAAGGAATTCAAACTTAAAGATTTGTTTGTTCAAAGAGCAACTGACATTAAAGCAAACCAGCGGGGCGCCTGGGTGGCTCAGTGGGTTAAGCCTCTGCCTCCAGCTCAGGTCATGATCTTAGGGTCCTGGGATGGAGCCCCACATCGGGCTCTCTGCTCAGCAGGGAGCTCGCTTCCTCCTCTCTCTCTGCCTGCTGCTCTGCCTACTTGTGATCTCTCTCTCTCTGTCAAATAAATAAATAAAATCTTAAAAAAAAAAAAAGCAAACCAGTAATTTCCCAACACCTACAGCCTATTTCGTTAGAAAATAAAAAGAGGAATAGACAATACTGAGCTTTAAAATGACAAAAATATGTCAAATATGCCTGTAAACAAATATGTCAAATATGTCACTCTTATCTGCAGGTACAATCCTTCATTTCGGAAACAAAACGTAATCTGTATTTCATAGCTTAGAAACATCTCGAACAGCATTTCTGGGGCTATCGGGCCTAAAGGATGCTTTGAGTTTCTGTTTCTCTAACTAGCCAGGCGAGAAGCTAGGAAAGCTGGACAGAGTCTGTATCTTTATCAACACTAGGTGGCGCTAAAAGTAAAGAGTAAATGCAGCGCCAGTCTCTTCCCTTGACAGGATACAACTCTTAATGACTGGATAACTCGACCTTGCCTACTTTCTCACAGATTAAGGTCAAAAGTGATCTTGAATTTATTCTACAGATGACTGGACGTGTTTTAAAAGTTTTCTACTTCTAGGGGCGCCTGGGTGGCTCAGCAGGTTAAAGCCTCTGACTTCGGCTCAGGTCATGATCCCAGGGTCCTGGGATAGAGTCCCGAATTGGGCTCTCTGCTCAGCAGAGAGCCTGCTTCCTCCTCTCTCTCTCTCTCTCTCTCTCTCTGCCTGACTCTCCACCTACTTGTGATCTCTGTCTGTCAAATAAATAAATAAAATCTTTAAAAAATAAATAAAAGTTTTCTACTTCTAGGAAATGCTCTAGAATCTACTGGAAGCTTAATGTGTCACAGAACCTCAAAGTTTTTTCAATGTATGAACATTTGTATGCATATGTATTTCTCAGTTCTTAAGTTGCACAGGAGGATCGTAATGTGACATATTGGCATACAAAGGAGGTTGTGAAAACCTCTTTCCTTGGAGATCTTTAAGAGCAACACAAAACCCTCTATTGATTTCCTGGATTAGTTTCATAAGCCTGCTGAAGCAAGTTGTTGAACTTCATCAAACAATGCCTAGAAATTATTTCCTGGCACAAGGACTCATAGCAGGACAGGAAAGCATTTCTCCAAAGCTGCATGAGTACTCACTACAAATCCCTTGAGTCAGGGAGGAGTGACAGAGTGGAGGAAGGCTCAGCAAGTTTTCTAGTTGGAATGCCTGCTTAATACTTCTTCCAAAAGCATTACTGTAAGTTTCGGACAATCTGTTTTACACATTCTCCTAAGCAAAGATTAATTTGGACTAAACCCGTCTATTATCCACATCTTATTAAGAAACCCTTTAAACACATGTTCTGTCTCTGACCAGTACCTCAGCAATAATGATGTTGATAAAGGTGGGATAGGATTGTTAGAGCAAAGGGGGCAAGTCCAATTAGAACACAGGACACCTGATGACTGGCAAATCTCTGGATATTGTTGCAAAGAGAAGAGAGTTTTGTTCAAGAGAAAACATAAGGGTGTGGAGTATCAGAGAGAGAGGGGGAGAGATAAAGATGGAAGGTGGGAGGACAGTAAACGCTACCATAAATGGAAGTCCTGTTTCGAAGTTTTACCTTCCGTCATGACAGCCCAAGTGTGTGACTTAGCAGAGACCCTTCCTAATACTTGAAATGAACAAGAGAGATGACGTCTGTACATCACACAATTACAGGGTGCCTACGCACAGAGATATAAACTTGAATTGATGAGGTCCCTGCTCTCAAAGTGTTTCTGGGCTCCACTGACCAGGTGGGCTGACTTTCACTCCATGAAAGGGCAACACATCATCTCACAAGGCTGTGGTGTATTCATTTCCTGGATATAAAAAGCAAGGCATATAGGGACGAAAATGGAGCCCAATAAGTCCAAAGGCCTAGAGTAAAGAATATTTATCTCTTCTGTCATTTCATGATGACATTGATGTCATCCAAAAATCTTAATGGGGCATCAACTTTTTTCAAGGTACCAGGTTTCCTCTCATACTATTATTTGAATTTGAATTATTTGAATAGAAAAGTCCTAAGTCTTTCTAGACTCTAAATACTATTTCGTGTTCTTATCTCCTGAAGACTGCCTTATGAAAGCTGCTTCAGTGGTTCAGTTTCTGAAACTCATCTGAATCCAACTCTTCGAAAGGGAGGCAGGTGATCATTAGGGTGAGAATGAGGCAGAAGGAATAATATTGACAGCAAAGCCAGAAGAAAAGGACCATAATCAGCAGCTGAAAAGCCACCTGACAGATGGAGAAAGACTCAGAGGGAAAAGAAAACAGAAGCAGGAAGAAAAAAAAAAAGAAAGAAAGAAAAGAAACAAAATAGAAACTGGAGACAAATGAAACAGAGAAAATGTCACATAATGAGAGAAGGAAAGAAATGGAGTGGTGAGCCTGACACAAAAGGGCAGTGCCTGAAGGGAAGCTGAGGAAAAGACTGGAGTTCTCATGGAGTAGAAGTGTGACATTGCAGGAAACCCAGAACAACTTCTTGGGATTCTCACCTCTTTCTCACTGCAGATCACAGTCCTGGGAAGTTGACCAAATAACCAAGGAAAAGAGCCAGCTCTGCACTTAAGTCAGTGTGGTTTAGAGGAGTAGAGACAACACGTGGTGTCAGAGGATCAAGATTGGATTCCTGATCCTGACACTCTCTAGTCACGTGTCCTGGCAAATCATTACCCCTTTAAGTCTCCATTTCTTCTAGAGAATGATAATGCTTCTGGTACAGTTTGTGAAAAGTCTTATAAAAATGTTCATCATTCTATTTTTTAAACTTAACTATGGAAATTTTCAGACATTCAAAAGCAGAGAAAATAGAATAATGAATTCCCATGGATCCATCACCCAGCAAATAACAGTTACCAACCCTGGCCAAGCTTGTTTCATCTACATTCCCACCTACTCCTGCTGCTCTCAAGTTATTTTGAAGCAAACCCTGGACATACTGTCATTTCATCTAAATAGGATTTTGATACATATTGCCAAAAGACAAGGACTCCTGTTAAAACACAACCCCAGTACCATTATTATACCCCTACAAAATGTAATTCCTTGATATTATCAAATATCTAGTCATTGTACTTATTTCCTCAGTTGTCCTAGAAAACAGCTTGTTTGTAGAGCTTCCATTTTGAATCAGGATCCAAACAAGGTCCATACACTGATTGGGTAATATGATTCTAATAGCTCTACCAATCTATACATTTTCTCCTTCCCCCTCTCTCTCCCACTTGGAAACTTCGTTAAGAAGCAGAGCTGTCTGTACTGTTGAGTTTGACATTTCACACAGTCTGGGTTTTGCTGGTTGCAACCTCCTGGTATTATTTAGCATCCCTCCCTAACCTGTATGTTTCTTGGAAATTAATAGTTAATTAATCTTGATCATATTCCAGTTTTTTTCTTTTCCTCTTGGTTTTTTTTTTTTTTTTTTTTTTTTTGGCAAGACTAACTCATGGACAGTATTCTATAGTTCTGTCAAGATTTGCATACGGCTGTCTTTCCTTCTGTGATTTTTATCAGCTAATGAAAATCACTGCCAGCAGTCCTTGCGTAGATGTTTCTCTAATTATTCTGACTAGCTAAAACATTCTCCAGTAGATTCCTCAGTAACAACTCAGAAAACAACATATTCTGGTTTCTTACAAGTCTTTCTCTGACCTTTATACTTGAAGTGCTAGTTAGCTGAATACTTAGTTCCCATTTTCTTTCCCAAGTATCCTAAATATGTTACTCCATTGTCTTCTGGCAACACGAACAAAAAAATCAGCTGACAAAAATCTAGTGACAATCTGATATTCTTTCCTTATCAATGACTTGGTTGTTTAGCATGGATGCCATAGGATTTTTTTCTTCTTTCATTTTTTCCCTCCAGTAGTTTTTAGTTTTCTGAGTCATTTTTTTTTTTCTGATACACATAGTGCCTTTCCAATATGTAATTTTAAATCGTTTGAAAATTATTTCAAGAAACTTTTCATGGAGTAGAGATGTTAATATTGGTTCTATTCCACTGGTTTTCTAATTATGTTCCATGTTTGTATTTTATTCTCTTAGTCAATTGCTTTTGGCTCAACTAAAAATATTAAGTATCATCTTCATGTGTTTTGTGGGCATATCCTTATGGCATGCTTTCATTGTCTGTGAAGACATTATTCTGCTCTTTTTTAAAAATAGTAATTTTGTATAGTAATCAATCTTTTGTTCATTTTCTACATTACTATTATGGCTAATAATACTTTTAAAGACATCTTTAAATGTAATATAAGAAAACTTACTAAGAAAAGAATATATAAACTAAGTATAGCATCATCAACACATATAATTTATACAGCTTCTGTTATCTGTGGAATGTAGGTAACATTCTTACTGTCCTTGAATTTTATAAAGTCAGCATTTATCCTTATTTTACTGAAGAAGAAACTGATGCAGCAGAAATTTAAAAGCTTGATGTTAATAGTAGGGCGATATAATTCTCGGCGCCTAATTACCAGACTATATATGAGGATGTACATAATTGAAATGAAAATTCATTATTCTAACCTGAAGAATCAGCTTTTTCTAGGTGGATTTTTCTCTGTTTAGGGTTCCTTTTAAAAAATGAAGGCAAATTTGAAATATTTCAGATTGCTAATACAGGTTTAGGGTAAGAAAAGAATTACCATCTTGCATAAGTTAATTTTCTTATATATACTTCCATGTATTTGTCAAGGCTTTTCATTCACATTACACTTGCTATCAAGCAGGCAAATCCAACAAGATGTGACTTTGATCACTACTGAATTTCTGTAGCAAAACAGGCGGAATCCCTAAATCACAAAGTAAATATTTGTAAGTTGCTACAATGATGACCAGGTCAGCCTTGCAAAATTGCCTGGGGCAAGGGGCAAGCCGGTAGGTTTCAGCCAAGTGAATGGAAGAGAAAAGCTTAATTTTTCTATTTTGGTGTAACTTAGGACCCACTTATATAATTAACGTTTGTGGCCTCCGAACAGGGATGAAAATGGCAACAGGAATAATTCAGAAATTTCATGTTTATGACGTAGGTAAGAAGCATGTGGTCTTGAGACCACGCTGTCTCTGTGCAGCTTCACCAGACACCGGAACTTTATCAGAATGTCAGCCCCAGCAGCACACGGGGAAGAATTTCCCTTGTGGTCATCACACAAATACCTCTCCGTTTGGTTTCACTCTCTTGTCTACCACTGTGTTGAGATGCTGAAGTTGATCCTAGGTTAACAGGAAGCTTGGGATTTCGGAGTTTGGCCTGCCCCAGCCCAGTGCTGAGAGCTAAGGAGAGGGATGTGTTCTCACCAGAGGTGCTATAGAGAGAATTTTCAATTAGCCATGGCAAGTTTCTAGGTTTGAGCAGCCTTCAATCCACACCGGGGCCATCTGAGGGCCGAACTGAGAAGCAGGTAAATGGGTTCAGAATCCTCATGACCTCACCTGATATTGCTAATAATGCCCATTACCAGCGGAGCTTCATTCTTTCTCTTCCCCGACTTGATCAATATCTCCCTCTTCCATAGTGAATTTCCTCAAGCTCTATTCAGTAGATTAATTCAGTAGTCCCTCAACCTTGTCTTCACCAAGAAACCTCTCTTGTTAACTCTCATTATATCTTATCCTTTCCCAACATAAACCCCATGTTTTGAAAGACGCTTGTTAGGCAAGCCTAATATATTTAGAAAGTATTATTTTTCACTTTTCCATTTACTCAATGACAAATACAACTGCTTCTCAAAGCTCCCTGACCAAAATGAGATAAAATGTGTTTGTTACCTCATCGGCTTGATAGCATTTTAGACAGAAGGTAGTAACAAATGCCGGTCTGTAAAACCATATAATGTAAAACTATATATAAATATGCAATTTCTATTAGGCTTTTTGAAATTTTCAAAGTAGTTTAATGAGTATCATTCATTTGGAAATCACAGGTTGAAGATCACGGATTTTCTTCATATTAAATTATTTCTCTTAATGTGTTATTCCTTTCTCTTGGGTAAGATACTATCTTTGATTAAAATGCATTTAACTATTAGCACTAAGGAGGTAGCAGGTCCATTAAAGAGTTATATTTGCGGTCCACGGACATGAACCAATTCTCTGATTCTGGTCATGACCAGCCCCGTTTGCCACCTACAGACACGTGACAATTTGAGGTACTTATTTTGGGACAGATAGGCTAACCCAGCCATTTACAAACATTATTAAGCCACAACGTAAGCTTGGTTAATTTAGATTTCATATCTGCCAAAGTTATTTGTTTCAATTTGAGAGCATAATTAATCTTGAAAGACTGCTATCAGCTCTGTATATTTGTTATTTGATACTGAAACAGAAAAAATGTGCATGTTTACTTATGAAAACAGTTGTATTTGGTGATTTTTTAAAATATAGTATCATATATTATAGCATTTTACTCTGTATTTTGGTTTTGGTTTTTGTAAAAAAAATAATTTTAATCTCTACCTTTTGTTCATTTTAAAGTTAAAATTGAACTATATTTCTGGGAAGTAAAGACAATATTTCTATTTTTTTCTTCAACTTGAAGGATTTGCCAAATTAAATACATGCCACTATAAGGCATCCAAATACTGCTCATCGTTAAAATTAAACCATGGTGAATGTGGCTTTTTGTATTTAGTCCTATGACAAATATTTAGATCAATTTCCACATATCCTAACTGCTTCAGCACCAGTAGTATATCTATTATATAATAGAATATTCTCATTCATTTATCACATCATAAAAAATGTTATTCTTAATTACTTCTAAATTTTTGAAATGTATGTATATTTCTCTTTCTACATATGCTCCTCCACCACTAAAAAAAGTGGAAACAAAACAAAACAATAAACCTCGAGAAAGGTTTGTACTGGAGGAGGAGTCAAGATGGCAGAGAAGTAGCAGGCTGAGACTACTTCAGGTAGCAGGAGATCAGCAGGATAGCTTATCTAAGGATTGCAAACACCCACAAATCCAACGGGAGATCGAAGAGAAGAAGAACAGCAATTTTAGAAACAGAAAATCAACCACTTTCTGAAAGGATCTCTTCTGATTTGGTTAAAGCGTATTTTCCTCGGGTCTTTGCCACCCTTTTAGTATTTTACTTGATCCTTCATATACTCTTATCTGGACAAAATGACAAGGTGGAAAAATGCACCACAAAAAAAAAGAACAAGAGGCAGCACCGAAGGCTAGGGACCTAATCAATACAGACATTGGTAATACGTCAGATCTTGAGTTCAGAATGACAATTCTCAAGGTTCTAGCCGGGCTCGAAAAAGGCATGGAAGATATTAGAGAAACCCTCTCGGGAGAAAGAAAAGTCCTTTCTGGAGAAATAAAAGAACTAAAATCTAACCAAGTTGAAATAAAAAAAGCTATAAATGAGGTGCAATCAAAAATGGAGGCTCTCACTGCTAGGATAAATGAGGCAGAACAAAGAATTAGCGATATAGAAGACCAAATGACAGAGAATAAAGAAGCTGAGCAAAAGAGGGACAAAGAGCTACTGGACCATGAGGGGAGAATTCGAGAGATAAGTGACACCATAAGACGAAACAACATTAGAATAATTGGGATTCCAGAAGAAGAGGAAAGAGAGAGGGGAGCAGAAGGTATATTGGAGAGAATTATTGGAGAGAATTTCCCTAATATGGCAAAGGGAACAAGCATCAAAATCCAGGAGGTGCAGAGAACCCCCCTCAAAATCAATAAGAATAGGTCCACACCCCGTCACCTAATAGTAAAATTTACAAGTCTTAGTGACAAAGAGAAAATCCTGAAAGCAGCCCGGGAGAAGAAGTCTGTAACATACAATGGTAAAAATATTAGATTGGCAGCAGACTTATCCACAGAGACCTGGCAGGCCAGAAAGAGCTGGCATGATATATTCAGAGCACTACACGAGAAAAACATGCAGCCAAGAATACTATATCCAGCTAGGCTATCATTGAAAATAGAAGGAGAGATTAAAAGCTTCCAGGACAAACAAAAACTGAAAGAATTTGCAAACACCAAACCAGCTCTACAGGAAATATTGAAAGGGGTCCTCTAAGCAAAGAGAGAGCCTAAAAGTAGTAGATCAGAAAGGAACAGAGATAATATACAGTAACAGTCACCTTATAGGCAATACAATGGCACTAAATTCATATCTCTCAATAGTTACCCTGAATGTTAATGGGCTAAATGCCCCAATCAAAAGACACAGGGTATCAGAATGGATAAAAAAAAAAAAACCCATCTATATGTTGTCTACAAGAAACTCATTTTAGACCCGAAGACATCTCCAGATTTAAAGTGAGGGGGTGGAAAACAATTTACCATGCTAATGGACAGCAGAAGAAAGTAGGGGTGGCAATCCTTATATCAGATCAATTAGATTTTAAGCCAAAGACTATTATAAGAGATGAGGAAGGACACTATATCATACTCAAAGGATCTGTCCAACAAGAAGATCTAAAAATTTTAAATATCTATGCCCCTAACGTGGGAGCAGCCAACTATACAAACCAATTAATAACAAAATCAAAGAAACACATCAACAATAATACAATAATAGTAGGGGACTTTAACACTCCCCTCACTGAAATGGACAGATCATCCAAGCAAAAGATCAACAAGGAAATAAAGGCCTTAAATGACACACTGGACCAGATGGACATCACAGACATATTCAGAACATTTCATCCCAAAGCAACAGAATACACATTCTTCTCTAGTGTACATGGAACATTCTCCAGAATAGATCATATCCTTGGTCCTAAATCAGGTCTCAACCAGTATCAAAAGATTGGGATCATTCCCTGCATATTTTCAGACCACAATGCTCTGAAGCTAGAACTCAATCACAAGAGGAAATTTGGAAAGAACCCAAATACATGGAGACTAAACAGCATCCTTCTAAAGAATGAATAGGTCAACCAGGAAATTAAAGAAGAATTGAAAAAATTCATGGAAACAAATGATAATGAAAACACAACAGTTCAAAATCTGTGGGACATAACAAAGGCAGTTCTGAGAGGAAAATATATAGAGGTACAAGCCTTTCTCAAGAAACAAGAAAGGTCTCAACTATACAACCTAACCCTACAACTAAAGGAGCTAGAGAAAGAACAAGAAAGAAACCCTAAACCCAGCAGGAGAAGAGAAATCATAAAGATCAGAGCAGAAATCAATGAAATAGAAACCAAAAAAACAATAGAACAAATCAACGAAACTAGGAGCTGGTTCTTTGAAAGAATTAATAAGATTGATAAACCCCTGGCCAGACTTATCAAAAAGAAAAGAGAAAGGTCCCAAATAAATAAAATCATGAATGAAAGAGAAGAGATCACAACTAATACCAAAGAAATACAGACAATTATAAGAACATACTATGAGCAACTCTATGCCAACAAATTTGACAATCTGGAGGAAATGGATGCATTCCTAGAGACATATAACTACCACAACTGAACCAGGAAGAAATAGAAAACCTGAACAGACCCATAACCAGTAAGGAGATTTAAATAGTCATCAAGAATCTCCAAACAAAAGCCCAGGGCCAGATGGCTTCCCGGGGGAATTCTACCAAACATTTAAAGAAGAACTAATTCCTATTCTCCTGAAACTGTTCCAAAAAATAGAAATGGAAGGAAAACTTCCAAACTCATTTTATGAGGCCAGCATCACCTTGATCCCAAAACCAGACAAGGATCCCATCAAAAAAGAGAACTATAGACCAATATCCTTGATGAACACAGATGTGAAAATTCTCACCAAAATACTAGCCAATAGGATTCAACAGTACATTAAAAGGATTATTCACCACGACCAGGTGGGATTTATTCCAGGGCTGCAAGGTTGGTTCAACATCTGCAAATCAATCAATGTGATACAACACATTAATAAAAGAAAGAACAAGAACCATATGATACTCTCAATAGATGCTGAAAAAGCATTTGACAAAGTACAGCATCCCTTCCTGATCAAAACTCTTCAAAGTGTAGGGATAGAGGGCACATACCTCAATATTATCAAAGCCATCTATGAAAAACCCACCGCAAATATCATTCTCAATGGAGAAAAACTGAAAGCTTTTCTGCTAAGGTCAGGAACACGGCAGGGATGTCCGTTATCACCACTGCTATTCAACATAGTACTAGAAGTCCTAGCCTCAGCAATCAGACAACAAAAGGAAATTAAAGGCATCCAAAACAGCATAGAAGAAGTCAAACTATCACTCTTTGCAGATGATATGATACTATATGTGGAAAACCCAAAAGACTCCACTCCAAAACTGCTAGAACTTGTACAGGAATTCAGTAAAGTGTCAGCATATAAAATCAATGCAAAGAAATCAGTTGCATTTCTCTACACCAACAACAAGACAGAAGAAAGAGAAATTAAGAAGTCAATCCCATTTACAACTGCACCCAAAACTATAAGATACCTAGGAATAAACCTAACCAAAGAGACTAAGAATCTCTACACAGAAAACTATAAAGTACTCATGAAAGAAATTGAGGAAGACACAAAGAAATGGAAAAATGTTCCATGCTCCTGGATTGGAAGAATAAATATTGTGAAAATGTCTATGCTACCTAAAGCAATCTACACATTTAATGCAATTCCTATCAAAATACCATACATTTTCTTCAAAGAAATGGAACAAATAATCCTAAAATTTATATGGAACCGGAAAAGACCTCAAATAGCCAAAGGAATATTGAAAAAGAAAGCCAAAGTTGGTGGCATCACAATTCCAGACTTCAAGCTCTATTACAAAGCTGTCATCATCAAGACAGCATGGTACTGGCACAAAAACAGACACATAGATCAGTGGAACAGATTAGAGAGCCCAGAAATAGACCCTCAGCTCTATGGTCAACTAATCTTCGACAAAGCAGGAAAGAATGACCAATGGAAAAAAGACAGCCTCTTCAATAAATGGTGTTGGGAAAATTGGACAGCCACATGCAGAAAAATGAAATTGGACCATTTCCTTACACCACACACGAAAATACACTCAAAATGGATGAAGGACCTCAATGTGAGAAAGGAATCCATCAAAATCCTTGAGGAGAACACAGGCAGCAACCTCTTCGACCTCAGCCACAGCAACACCTTCCTAGGAACATCGCCAAAGGCAATGGAAGCAAGGGCAAAAATGAACTATTGGCACTTCATCAAGATCAAAAGCTTTTGCACAGCAAAGGAAACAGTTAACAAAACCAAAAGACAACTGACAGAATGGGAGAAGATATTTGAAAATGACATATCAGATAAAGGGCTAGTATCCAAAATCTATAAAGAACTTAGCAAACTCAACACCCAAAGAACAAATAATCCAATCAAGAAATGGGAAGAGGACTGAACAGACATTTCTGCAAAGAAGACATCCAGATGGCCAACAGACACATGAAAAAGTGATCCACATCACTCAGCATTGGAGAAATACAAATCAAAACCACAATGAGATGCCACCTCACACCAATCAGAATGGCTAAAATTAACAAGTCAGGAAATGACAGATGCTGGCGAGGATGCGGAGAAAGGGGAACCCTCCTACCCTGTTGGTGAGAATGCAAGCTGGTGCAACCATTCTGGAAAACAGCATGGAGTTCCTCAAAAAGTTGAGAATAGAGCTACCTTATGACCCAGCAATTGCACTACTGGGTATTTACCCTAAAGATACAAACACAGTGATCTGAAGGGGCACATGCACCCAAATGTTTATAGCAGCAATGTCCACAATAGCCAACCTATGGAAAGAACCTGATGTCCATCAACAGATGAATGGATAGAGAAGATGTGGTATACATATACATATACAGTGGAATACTATGCAGCCATCAAAAGAAATGAAATCTTGCCATTTGCAATGACATAGATGGAACTAGAGGGTCTTATGCTTAGCAAAATAAGTCAATCGGAGAAAGACAACTATCATATGATCTTCCTGATATGAGGAAATGGAGATGCAACATGGGGGTTAAGGGGGTAGGAGAAGAATAAATGAAACAAGATGGGTTCAGGAGGAAGACAAACCATAAGAGACTCTTAATGTCACAAAACAAACTGAGGGCTGCTGGGGGGAGGGGGGCTAGGTGAGGGGGGTTGGGTTATGGACATTGGGAAGGGTATGTGCTAAGGTGAGTGCTGTGAAGTGTGTAAACCAGGCGATTCACAGACCTGTACCCCTGGGGATAAAAATATATTACATGTTTAAAAAAAATTTAAATTTTAAATTAAAAAAAAAAAGAAAAAAAGAAAGGTTTGTACCTTTTGTACAAAAAAATAAAATTAAAAAAAATAAACCTCCAAAGTTTTGCCCTTAAAAAAACTAATGAGGTAGGGGTGCCTGGATGGCTCAGTTGGTTGGGTATCAGACTCTTGGTTTCAGCTCAGGTCATGATCTCAGATTGAGCCCAGCTCCATGCTCAGCGAGAATTGTGCTTAAGATTCTCTCTCCCTCTCCTGAGGCCCCTTCCCCCATACACTCTCTCTCTCTTCTTCTAAAATAATTTTTTTTAAATGATGAGGTAAAATCCCTTCCTCTGTCCCTTACTCTCATCAAATGGGCCACTCCAGAATATCCTGCTTTCACCCATCACCCTCTCCCACCAACCCATTTTATGTAGGCAGATGGACAGTCAGCAAACTCAATCATTTGTTTGGGATTTATACTTCAAGTACTTCCAAAGTAGGTTGGGGCAGGTTACAAATGTTATGTAATTAGAAAATAGGACAGCCCTGATAAAAGCAGATCAGTTTCTTCAAGGAGATAAAGGGGACAGAGATTATAAAGATCACCATTTTTTTTCCCTAGTATAAACACCACAAAAGAAAATTTTGGAGTGAACCAGTTTTGTTTCAATAAAAAGGAGTGGGCAAGCAAATTTATTTTCAAGAAAACTTCCTGGGATTTTTAATAAACCATGTTCGATGACAACTTGGCAACTACACTAAGACACTATTCCAATGCATAATTCTCCTATCCACATCATTCAATTGTTACATGTTCAAGAAAAACACTATTCACTTGCTCTATATTCAAGAAAAACACAAACTTTTAAATGAAACAAGAAGGAAAGCGATTGAACATAAGGAAGCATTTATGTTGGGAAAAATAACCCTAATCCATTCCAAATCTATAATTATGGGTCTTTTTAACTATAGCAAAAAAGAAATGTAATATAAAAAACAGCTCTTTAAGTACCTAAAAATGTGTATTATCTGCATCTTTTCATCTCATGTAAAAAATCAAGTTTTCACTGTATTTTATCTCCCTATTGGTCTATTCCAGCAAACCAATTAGTCCTCACACTATGTTGTCTCATCTTCTACCCTTTATATTAGCAAGCACAAGACCAAGTATTGTGATGCATGGAAAGCTCTGTGATGTGGGAGTCAGGTGTCACCACATGAGAAACTATGCTTTGCCCAGAAAATTTGCCAGTCTTTGGTTCCTATAGAAGTACAAGCACTCTCACTGAGTTGTAATCCAGCACACAACTCACTGAGGGGGACCTGCCCTTTCTAAATTTAAGAGTACTTACTGTTTCTTAGAAGACCCAGATGCAAATAGGAAGAGAGCCATCAAACTTAATTCTTTTGTTATTTATTGGTAGCAGCTACTGGACAGTCAAAAAATGTCAGTGAGAAGACAAATGCTGAGGGAGGCAACTGGGCATACAAACCGAGGGAAAGGAGCCGGAAGGCATGTTTAGGCAGAGTGCGGAGGACTGGCCATATGGCTGGTTTTGCAGGCTGATCAAAATCTTCCACATAACTTGAAGCTCTCTGTACTTATGGTTTCTTATGTAAAGTCATAAAGTAAATGAAGGTATTTAGAGTTTCAGAGATGAGCCAAAGACAGAGACTCTGAGAGCTTCCTCAAACAATTTGTTTCTAAGCAATGCCATCTAACTTAGATGCCATTCATAAGACAGATCTGATTTGTAATTTGGCTTACAGAGTCTGTTTGAAAATTTTATGATCACTAAAGCAATTTCAAATAGCTAGTAAACATTTTGGCAGTTCTGACTCTCACATAGCCCAGGTAGCCTCTACAAGCACTTATTTCAAGAATAAATCTCCAGATAAATACCGTTACCAAACTAGATTGCAACACTTGACTTAACCTTCATCTGAGGGATAGCACAAATCCTGCCACCTTCTGCCTACATCATTTAGAGCTGCAGACTATAGAGGAAAGGACTCTGGGTGGAGGATCAGAAGATTGGGGTCTAACCTAGACTCTACCCTCGTTAGCTGTGTGAACCCAAGAACTCATTTAGCTTCTCTAGGCCTCTTATTTCTTTCTCATTTGTAGAATAAGGAATGGCATAGGATGGTCTCTCAGGTTTCACCCCACTCTAACACCAACAAAAATTATCCCACTTCTCTAAATGTCTCTGTATGGAAAATCCTACCTTTATACTGATATACTTATGTGTACAACAATAAATGATATTTCTGAGGCCATAGGTCCCTTTTCCATGATGTGGTCTTCAAAGCCATTTTCTCTCAATTGTTACCAACACATTATTCCTTATTTGGGGCATTAAACTAGATTGCAGGGGATTTAGGGTCCCTGACTGCCATCTTTACAGTCAATGGGTAATTTATTATAAATATCATACAGTAGCACTTTCCTTTTATTTGTTAAAAGTATTCACAAATTATTTCATTCCCAGTAACAACTTATTAAGACAAGTGTTGTTATTATTTCTACTGTGAATAGAAAAATTAAATGTGACTTAGAGAGGTTGAGTGACTTGCCTGAGTAGGATGTTAATGTCTCTCACACAATCAACTGAAAGAACGTATACAGACTAGTATCTGCAGGGCAGTTCGGCAATATGTACCAAGATATAAAATGCAAAGAGCCTTAACCAAGCAATTCAAATTTTAAATATTTTAGACAAGTACAGAAAGATACATGCTCAAAGTAATAAACATGACCTTTTTGTCATGGAGAAAAAAAGAAGCAAGCAACACAGTCATCATTAGGAGACCAGACAAATAAATCAAGGTACATCCAGGCAGTAGATTACTATGCAGCATTAAAAATGAAAGCATAGAGCTACAGTTAATTAAATTGAAATATGGCCACAACTTACTCTTAAATTAAAGAAAAGGAGTGAAGAAAGTACAGGTTAAAACATTAATCAGCACTGTCCAATAGTACTCCTGCAATTATGGAAATGTTCTGTGCTGTCAAATATAGCTGCCACTAACTACACTTAAAATGTGGTTAGTGAGGGGGCACCTGGGTGGCTCAGTGGATTAAAGCCTCTGCCTTCGGCTCAGGTCATGATTCCAGGGTCCTGGGATGGAGCCCCACATCCGGCTCTCTGCCCAGCAGGGAGCCTGCTTCCTTTCCTCTCTCTCTGCCTGCCTCTTGGCCTACTTGTGATCTCTGTCTGTCAAATAAATAAATAAAATATTTTTTTTTAAATGTGGTTAGTGAGGCTAAGGAAGTGAAATTTCTTTTTAGCTTTATTTAATTTTATCTATTCGAGTTTAAAATACCCATCGTGGCTAATGCTACCACGCTGGACAGCACTTTAGACACCGACCGATATTGAATTTATGCCTATGTGTTACTTTATAACCAGGAAAAAACGTAAAATCTTTTGTTTAAACGTCAGTCTGTGCCTAGAAGACAACTGGAAGACACAGGAGTAAATTACTACACAACAGGTTTATCTAAGGAGTTGCTGTGCCTGCAGCCTGAGTGCCCAGGCCTTGTTTTATACGCGTGTTTCCCATACCTGAGCATGACGGTGCTGATTTGGCAAGTTTCCTAGATACCAGTTCACATACGAGCAAATAAATAGCTTAATGCCAAGAAAGCGATGCACTTTGTGCTGGATGTGAAGGGCAGACCAGAGAGAAAGAGTGATAAATGGAAGGAAGCAGCAAACAGGAGCTGGAGCATGGAAAGCAGCACCAGATTGTTTGAAAGGATGATAAATTATTCAACTAATTGAATGGATTTGCAGTGATTAGGAAGTTCATGTTTTCTACTTACGAATATTGATTACATCAGCATGTATTACAGCAACAAACTATCTTATTTTTTCATATACCAGCCAGTATAAAATCAAGTCTTTGATATATCAGGCAAACTAGCTAAAGGCTCAAGAAGACTAAAGAAGAGATGCTTGTTTATTACTTCTCAGGTATTTCCAGACTCCAGTCTATTTGCAAATCTAAAGCAACGTTTTTTCCCCCTGAGTCAACTATTTTTTTCCACTATTGGATTATGAGCTATAACAAATCACTTTCCTCATTTGTGTTTTTCTTAAATCATGCTGTTATAAACAAGATATGTAAACATATCCATATAGAAGGCTTTTTTCCTGTATTTGGAATTTAAAGATGCCTTCTTAAAGACCAAATTGGCCCAAACTGTAGCTTTTTTTTTTTTTTAAGATTTATTTATTCCAGAGAGAGAGAGAGAAAGCACACACAAGTGTAGGAGAGCAGAGGGAAGGGGCAGAGGGGGAGAGAGAGAGAGCCTTACAAGCGAACTCCCCGCTGAGTATGGAGCCCAACTCAGGGCTCAAACTCACCACCCTGAGATCATGACCTGAGCCAAAATCAAGAGCTGGGCGGTTAACTGACTGAGTCACCAAGGCACCCCAAATTGTAGCGGTCTTAATAACCTAGGTCCTCAATTAACGCAATCCTACCCATAATTTCACCTTTTAGGAGAAGTAAAACAAATCCCCAAAAAGGACATGGAAGGAAAAAGAAAACTTCAGCATAAATCTCTTACTACATCTAAGTCTACATTATTTTAGTAAAAATGATGTTCCAAGTGATAACCTCAAAAGCTGCAATATCTTTAATCCTGAAAAGGATTTAGGTAATATTCAGTATTATGCACTTGAAATTTGGGAAGGAAGCATGCTAATATACCACAGATCATTTTTTAGATAATATAAAATCAAATTTGTTTTTTATTTCATTCTGTTAAGTAAAAATGTGAAGTGAAATATGTCTTGCCCCTTGTAGGCCTTGTTTATTAAGGCTGTATTTTATTGTGTTTTAATGGCCAAAAGCAAATTATAGAAAAGTGTATTATAATTGGAAGCATATACAGTTCCCACAACTGTAACACACACAAGCATATACACATTTGCCAACTCACCCTGTCAGTCACAAATGCAGCAAACGGTGTTTGGACTGGGAAATAATCATAACTGGGACTACTGACACGTAGCACCTGGGACACCTCCAACTTCTTCCAAAGAATGATCTTACTTGATTTTTACAATAGCCTTCAGAGGTAGATATTTACAGGTAAGGAAATTAAGGCTCATTGAAATCACTGAATTGCCTGGAGTCTACCTTCTAGAGGGTCACAGAGACAGGATCAGAACCAGGCCTGCCATCTCCAAATTCTGGGGGCTTTCCACTCTGCCTCACTCCCAACACTGGGCCAGCAGTAAGAGGGAAGTCATGAGGGCAGAGGTGACAAGTGATTGTCACTGATTTGAGAAAGTCCCATCCCAGCATTAGTAAGCTGGTTGATACTAACGAGGCAATATGTGTTCATTGTTTCCAGTGCACTTCTGAAATCTTTGAGGCAGCTTGAACTAAATGAGCCACCATCAAAAAAAAAGGGACCAGCATATCCCAATTTGCCCTCTAAATTCTAGAAGACAGCCTCAACCCAGTTTTCAGAATACCGGCAGCTGTCTCGGTAGTTATTACCACCCACGTGCTTGGAATCCAGCTGCTTCTGCTCGGATGAGATTAGAAATCCTGAAGCCATATGACTCAAGGTAAAGATTGTCTGTTCACCAGCAAGGTCTCTGTCTGAAGCCCTTCCCTTCCATCTAGTCTTTAAGAGCCCAGAGCCCTCTCCTCCACCAAAAAACAGTTTCTGAGAAAGCCTCTGGTATGTATTCTTGATGCAAATGTAAGCCAATACAATTCTTTTCCCAGTGACACTTATATTTAATGCTTTGTCTGTAATTATGGAAAGAAAGCCTTCGTGGTGGGCAAGAGAAAATTCAGGCATTACAAAGCAGGCTGGGAAGTAAATTTTTCCAGGTGAGATCTCTCCTGCAATTCCACCACCGTTCTGGGACTGGAAGGCTCCCCCAAAGCCCCTGAAGTTCATGCATATGAAAAAAACTAATGCAAACCAGAATCTAGGTGGCTATTTTCTACTAAATATAAGACTGTGGAATCATTTATGTGTTTTCCGTATCTTCCCTTCTCCCTCTGAACCCGCCTATTCTGCAATCGAGAATAAGTGAACTAAAAGCGCGGTATGATACATACTACAGGAGTTAACTTGGAATGGCCATGAACGGGCTTCAAAGGGTCTCTTGGAATAGTACGCGGAATATGATGGCCATGTGTGTGCAATGTCTTGAGAAGAAAGTTTACAGTTTTTATCATATTTTCAAAGAAATTGCTAATCTAAGAATGGTTAACAGACCTCAGAATTGTTCCCAGCTTTACCACTTTCAGGCTGTGACACCTTAGACAAGTCAACTAACTTCTCTGTGCCTCAGGTCCTTCACCAGAGGTCTAGGCGCTATTGTAAAGATGAACTGAGATAATGTATGCAAACCACTCAGAGAAAAGCACAGCATAAATGCCAGGTAGCTGGCTAGTGTATTACTAGCAGAGTAAAGGACCTGAGGAACTTCAAGAGCAAACAAGAGTCCCCGTCCAGATGCTGAAAGAGGAGAACAGGGGAGCAGAGCCACAAACTCACAGAATTTACAGCTTGCTTAGGGTGTGCAAAATGCTAGGACTGGAAGGAACCCTGTAGTTCCCTCCTTTTACAAACGAGGACGCTGAGACCCAGAAAAGGCAAGAACTGCCACGTCATAAGGTTAGTGAGAGAACGTGAACACCGGATTTGGGGTCTACTCCAGGCAGCTGAAAAAAAAGAGAAGCTACCACTGAGGCACAGTTGTTACCCAACTACGAACAAAAGCCATTCAGCGTCACCTGATTTATAGGCATTTTACCTCCCTTGCAAGAGGACCCTTGGTCCTAGGCATCATAAATCAAGATGCTCATGCATTTCATTTCTAGTTCCTCCCCCTTTGTTCCCCTTACAACAGGAAAAGCAGGGTATGAATAGGTATCTGATTGATTTACGTCAGTGTACCTGTTTTAACCTTTGAAACCAAGACTTCCACTCCAGGAGTTATTAAAGTGAATGTCATGACTGAGCACATTCCCATACCAGCTCTCACGTGGACAAAGAATGGATGTGAATGAATATTAAGCTGTATATTAAGATTGGACAAGTAGTCCCAGATAGAGAGATCCATAATTCCACTTCCTCTCAAACACAAATATGTGTTATACAGGAGATACGCTAGAACTGCATTGATAAAAGACTTGCATAGGACCCAGGGATTTAATTTAGCCCAAACTTTGGGCTATATTAACTAGGCTGTCTTGTCTTTGAAGGAACTTAATTAAGGTTCCTCATCGCTTCATTCTTATTAGGAAAAACATCAAATTCTCCATTGGGTTAATTCCAGCAAACTTCTACTTGTTTAGACCAAGGCTTAACCCCCAAATTTCTGTGAGTAATTATACTAATTTTAAAATGCTTATGAATACATTTTACTACTTCACTGAAATAGCCTTGGGAGTTTATGGTCTCCCTGGCATGTTAATGTCACTTAGGGCAGAAAGGAAAGTTAAAAACAATAATGTGAGGATTCCATCAACTGGCTGAACAAAAATGTCTACAACTTTACACAAAGGAAATGGGAGGATTTCCCCTTAAATAACTTTAGGCTTGTTTGAAGAAATTAGAAAACAACATATGAAAAAGCAAATAAAAGTGCAGGATAGCAAACACTGGCACTAAATTATGGATCAAGAGAATAGATGCTGAGTAGCATGGGCTGAGAGCCCCCAGAAAGGCTTTACAGTGGAGAGAAGAGTTGTGTGCTAGGCCTTGGATCACTGATTTTCAATCTGAAATGGATGAGAATGGCTGTGAGTCTAGAATTCGTGCTGCAATGTCCAGCTGGGGTCATGATCTAAGGGAAACACAATCACCTGATTTTTTTTTTTTTACCATCTTTGACCAATAAATCTACAAAAGTATCAATAACCAACGAAGTGAAACAAAATAATTTAAATTTAATAAGAAACAAAATATACTATATTCAGAGGTGCCTGGGTGTCTCAGTGGGTTAATCCTCTGCCTTTGACTCAGGTTATGATCTTCGGGTCCTGGAATCGAGCCCCAAATCAGGCTCTCTACTCAGCAGGGAGCCTGCTTCCCCCTCTCTGCCTGCCTCTCTGCCTGCTTGTGATCTCTCTCTGTCAAAGAAATAAATAAAATCTTTTAAAAATTAAAAAAAATATACTACATTCACTTTTTAAAATAAAAGTGGAGACCATAACATTATATCAAATAAATGCACAATCTTTATAAAGCCTTGTGCTTTAAGCATTAGTAAATTTGTTCTGGGAACCTGCAACACATTTATGGGACTGCATTTTAAAATATGTACTGAATTTTATAATAACCACACTAAACAGTTATGAAATATTCATTCTTATTTATGGACCAGTGGCAGACAAAAGTTATAATTGCTTGTAGATCTGTAGGAAAAACTAAGCCCAATTATTTTAAGACCTAAAACAAACAATAATAACAAAACAGATGTCCACCAGTTCTGAGAAGAAAATTCACAGGTTTTTCTAATATAATACATTTTATGTATCTACAACTTAACTTATAAAAGTTTAAAAAGAAATATTACTTTAAAAAATATAGATACCTCAGGTTTATAACTAATTAAGAAGAGATTATATATAAATAACAAGAAGCTGAAAAGAGAAAAATGAAAGGAAACCACATAATCATATGCACATAAAATAATGTCAGTTACTGTATTTATCACGCAGAGTTTAGATTCATTTTGGTTTATGTAGCTCATTACTCATTGTAGAACACCAGATTCCAACAGATAGGTATATATACCCCAGGGAGAATTACTCGAGGTAACACATTTAAAGAAGAACCCAGAAAATCATCAAGTCTACACAGCTGTTTAATAGTTTTTGCTGTAACAGTGACAAAATAACCCACTTACATAAATCCTGTATTTGTCTACAAAATACAGCACAAAAAAACCCAAAGAAGCTAAAATATCTCAACTTCAAATGTCTCCTTGCAGTAACTACTCTTTAATGATATCAAGTTTTCATTACCAACATGATTTACCTCTAAATGTTCATTGATGCACAACTTTTGGGATTGCTAATTAGTGTCTTGAGGTGAGGCTCTTCTCCCTAAGTCATATCCCTAAAGGGCAAAGTGTCGGGGATGTTCTGTCAAGGGTCAAACAAAATGAAAATATGCATGCCCTCAGATTTCCATCATAGATGTGGGAACTAACTGTCCCTCAGTAAGACCTGCTAATTATTCACAGGTCTAAGTAAATTGGTTTCCATTAGATCAACAAAATAATCAAAGGGAATGTATTTCGTGCTAACCGAAGCTGTATATTAAGCTTGAACAAGTAGAGAAAACAGGATTCTTCATAACAGCTAGAGTGGTAATAACTCAAACTGAAGACTGTGTCCACCACCGTGCTACAGTGGGCACCATATGAAAATATGGGGAATCTACAGAAGGACTGACCAGACTGGCCTTCCAAATGGTTTCACCAGATGGGTGAGCTTTTAGCTGAGATTCAAAGGATGTGTAACTATTTTCCCAGAAACAGAATTTTGGGGTAAAGAGTGAGGTGATTTCCCAAGAAGAGAGAAACCATGTTCCATTCATGGATTTCTGAAAGGGCCTGGCTTTTTAGAGGTTCAGGAAAGGAAACATCAGAAGACACAATAGGCCAACTAGGTCCAGACTCGGAAGGAACTATAAGGCATGCCCAGGCATTTGGACTTTATCTGGGAGGGCAGCTGAAAGCTAAGGGAAGTAAACACTGCACATAACGTATTTTTCCAAACAACATTTCACTCCTAGTTAAGTTATTTCCAGGATGGGGGCACAGAGCATCCATAAAGGAGGTACAGTCTTCTTTGTGGTACTATTTGAAGAAATCTCTCCCCACCTTGTCACTACCACCTGACTCCCACAATAAAGAGACGGATGCCTTTGGCCAGTGTGATAACATTCCTTTGCAGAAGCAAAAATGTGAGCTGTAGCTACTGCTAATACTGTGGTTTATTACTTTATAAGCTCTTCTAATAGAAACTAGGTTTCTGGAAGAGGGGAAGCTGCAAGAAAGCAATGAAGACTTTCTTCATAATTTGCCTAAGGTCAGTTCTCTCCCTGTGAACCAATTCTCCGGTAATTGTTATATCCATTCTCTCTTCCTCAGAAGAGCAGATCACTTTCCACTTTCATTTCATACATTCCTTTTCCATTTAATGATGTATCTCGCAAATTTGCCTCATTCAAATAATGAAGATAATTGGTGCATTAAGTTATCACAGAACAATGGAAAAAGCTACACCAAAAAGGCCACTAATAACAGCCACAAGTCTCAAATGAACACAGGAGAGATCTATTCTGTTCCTTTTTATTCCATTCACATTTATAGAAAGAAATAGAGCCCTCAGCCCTAACACAAAGTGACAACAGACACAGCAGTTCAATTTGAGTCTGATGAGGGCAAATTCAGCCACAGAATCCCAGTTGCCTCTGACTCCCCCTGGCCTCTCTGGGCTTGCCTCAGCTACCTGGTCTGATGGACTTTTTCTTGTTATCACGTTCCACCACCCAAGTCAGCCACCATTTGTCATCTACCAAACAGCCTCATAGCTGTCTCACAGCTCTCTGCTTCCCAGATCACGAGGCACATACCGCAAACTCATCCTAAGACACAGGTTTTTACCATGCTATTTCTTTGTTTGTAGATGTCTTTGTGACTACTGAATCAAGCCCAGACTCCTCTGAGGCATTCGAAGTATTTATGTCCTTCAAAATGGGTCTCCACTAACTCCAGTAATATATATCATTCATCATTCCTTGGCTCCAGGGAAAGAAGCCCTCTGTCTTTCACATTCAAAGCAAACTTTGCTCAAGCTATCTCCCATGCCTATATAAGGTAACCACAGAAAGTTGTGCAGGTGGTGCACTGCACAACTTCAAAAGGTGACATTTATATATAGTCCACATAATTATTGGTGGGCAGCCTTGTGTCTGGACTTTTCTGTAAAATAATTTCTAATTCAAAAACTTGTATGAATTATGTGAGAGAGAAACTTTTGCTTTATCTGGATTCAGTTTTCTTTCATTTATAAAAAATTTAAGAGAATAACATTGATACATTTAAAACATATGGGCAGGTATCTAGTATAGATGTATTCCCATCCCTCTCACTAATTATACTAACTTTATGAGGTCACTTGAGAAACCAAAAAAGTTCAAAAAAGTCATATAGGAATCTTTGCTTCTAAATCAGTTACTTTAAATGTCTGGCTGTCTTTTTGGGAGGAATGAGAGAATGCATTGACCAAGCAAAATGTATCCAAAAGACCTTTGCTCAAAATCAGCTTCCAGGGGTTCTCAGCTCTAGCGTGCATTGGAATCACCTAAGGAGTTTTTAAAATGACTGATGGCTAGGTCTAAACCCAGATTCTAATGTAGTTGTCTAGAACATGGCCTGGGAAGTGGGGTTTTTCTTTAAGCTTCCAAGGAAATTCTACTGTGCAGCCAAGGATAGGCACCACTGTCTCTATACATGTCATACTTAGAAATCAATTGACTTATTAACATTTCTTTTTCTTTTTAAGATTTCATTTATTTATTTGACAGAGACAGAGAAAGAGCTAGCACAAGCAGGGGGAGTAGGAGAGGGAGAAGCAGGCCCCTGGCCTAGCAGGGAGCCCAATGAGGGACTTGATCCCAGGACCCCAGGATCATAACCCTAGCCAAAGGCAGACGCTTAACTGACTGAGCCACCAAGCTGCCCCCCCACATTTCTGATTAAAGATGTCCTTCTCTTGTTCCACCCACTTCCATGTTAGGATACTAGCAATTCATACCTTGGTAGCATTTCACTTTAGAGAGATTACATGTTTCCCTCTTTGAGATATAAAATATTGAAGGGGCAAGTTAGCAGCAAATAATGAGGAGAACAAAAAACAAACAAACAAAAACACAAGTTTTCTCCTTAGTTTAGAATAGCCATGAACACTCCTACTCAAAGGGACCCCAGGATTTCATTTACATGCCACTTCAAAACCCTCACATTCCTACTGGTGATGAAGTGAAATACATGTAAGTTGGATCTTCTTCTTAATTAAAAAAAGAAAGAAAAACAATGAGCCCCCACCCTCAAATCTACTCATCTCAAACATCTAACACAAGAAAACCAGAATTTATTCTCTTGTGCTTTACAGTCACCAAAATTTTTCACACCTCTAGAAGGATGTGAGGCCTTCTGTTCCCATATAAGTTCGAAAAACAATGATGTTGGGAAAATTAGCATCAGGTTACATTTACTTGCATGACATGTTCGAAAATTAAAATATATCAAAGATGTTGAAAAAGCTGATAGTGGTCTGAAATAGTAACTATCACACTGTCCTGGTCTTGACTTGGAGAAAGATACAAATTTTACCCCAATGACCCAACTTTTATATGTAATATATGTACATATCTAACCAAGTTGCATAAAACAGTATTTGTCCTTACTTCAAGTAATTCTATTTCATTGTTTTAGCTCTTTAATTCCTTAAATTGATTTCACAACACACTAATGAATTGAGAAAACAGGACTGTTCTTAGAAAACAGTGGTCTAAAGGGCAAAAAGAAAAAAATACCTACTCTTTCCCCTAAACAAAGATATTTGGTCTTCAATTTTAAAATGGTGCTTACTTAACTTTAAGATGTGTTAGGAATCAGAAACTGCCCAAAAGATGGTAAAATTAAATGTTTTAGACTTTAGCCCGTGGTCATATTAAGACCAGAATCCTCCAAGCTCCAAACTATTTTATTCAGAGTTCCCTTTATCAAGATTTTCTGAGAATCCTAGGGCATATTTTAGATGTGTCAGAGAATCGACCCTGGCTGTCCCACACTGTCCTGGCCAGCAGACCCTGTACTCTACAGCTGCTATTTTGGCAGACCTCTACCACCTCAAGCAGAGCTCAGCTAGTTACGCTCCAACAGTGGAAGAAAGAGAATATTCTTTCCTTTCCACCTGCTATATCAGGGGAGGAAGAACTCAAGGCAAAGAGTCAACTGAGACCGGTCCTCCAAGTCACACCCACAATCTCTTCCCCTCACTGGGTCCCCATGCTGCCTGGCTGCTGCTCAGGATGGGTTCCAGGGCCAGAAACAGACTTTACCACAAACTGCCACTCTCCCCACCCATACTCCCCCCTGCACTGGGGCAGACTCCTTGCCTCATAATGAGAGTATATTGTCTCCCAAGAGCTCCATCATCCCAGGACTCCCATTACTTTTAGTCCATCAGGCCCATCTGATATGCTCATCTCAGCTATAAAAAGGACTCACACCTTGTTTCCAGCAAGACCTCCAGAACCCATATGAGTCCCTGGGTACCTGGACCCACTCCAGAGGTCAGGCACGTCTCAGTCTGGAGACAGCCCAGTCGGAACATCTTGTAAACAGTCTCTATTTAATGCTCTAACTTTGAGAACCAGGCCCAAATGAAAGAAACAGACACAAACTTCCTCTGGAGGTGGCTGAGAGTACAATTTATCTAAAGTGGGTTATTTGGGGAGCCGATTCCAGCTAAGTCATGTCAAAACTTCTATTTGTCAAGTGGCTGTATAATTTAGTCTATGCTAGCTAGTCTAAGCCTTGCCTCTTTCCTGTCATGTTTCCAGGAATACGAATAATATTCTAAGAAAACTGTTAATCAGGAAGCAGAGGTGCCAAAGTTGCCTATTTAGTATCCAAATACATTCATCTGGATGAGAAGCCTCAGTTAAAGTCAAAATCCTGTAAGGTTTCAGTCTGGTTTTCGTACACAGCACAGCCTCTGAATCCAAAAGAGGAGGAGGGGAGAGGGGAAGTTTCTAAAAATGGTTCAGCTGGCTTCTCATAGTTCTTAGTAAAGAATATCTGGAAACTAAGAAGTAAAATATGTGGATTACATTTTCAGCTTTAAAAAAAATGGGAAAACTATATAGTATAATATATTGCATCGTTTCCGTATTTTAATGTCAAATTTAAATGTTTTTATTCACTCTCTAGAACAATGACTTACCCACCCCCAACACGAGAACTTTATAATAGTGCTTTGTAGTTCATCATGGGGGTTACAGTAAATTTCCCCTAAGAACTTAGAAATAAGGTTGGTAAGTATAGTTTCTGATGAGTAACCTTTAAGATCAACATAATGACCATGAGATGAGCAAAATTACCTTTAAAGAAAAAGAGTGGCTTTGAGTCTTAAAGACCTAAGTGTATGCTTATTGACCAAAATCATTACTGAAGAAGGAGTCAGACAGAAAAGAGGGTAGGAGGAGGACCAGGCACAGTCACTTATAGAAAGAAGCCATCTAGACACCCCCATGAATATTCTCCTAGGCAAGATCTCCAGATTTCTGAGCTGCTCAAATTCTCCCTGATGAGAAAGTACTAGGGCTTTGATTCATCCAATTCATCCAATGCCTCTGTCCTAATGCAATCCCCAATAAGCAGCCTTCCTTATGTGACTTCCAGTGTAAGACTACCCATGAGGAGAGAAGGCACTGACCATACAGACTTGGACTTAGCCACAAGTGCAAACTGAGCCCCTATCAAGCACCTCACTCTTGTCCTAGGTAACAAGGGTAGAGTGGAGAATTAGACATTTGAGGTCACTTGGGCTAACACGAACAAATAAATAAGATAATCGTAGCTAGTGATAAGAACAATTACTAAATAAATAAATAAATAAATAAGCTGAATAATGGACTAGATAATTGTCAGAAAAGAGGATGGGTATTTCAAGAATAGGATCAGGAATAGCTTCTTTGAGAAAGTGACATTTAATATAATTAATGTTAAAATGTCACTATTACCTAAAGGAATCTAGAGATTCAATGCAATCCTCATCAAATAACAATAGTCTTTTTTATAGAATTAGAACAAATAATCCTAAAATTTGTATGGAACTACAAATGATCCCAAATAGCCAAAGCAATCTTGAGAAATTAGAACATGGTTGGTGGTATCACAATGCTAGACTTCAGGACATACCACAAAGCTATAGTAATCAAAACAGTATGGCTTGGCACAAAAACATACACATTGATCAATGGAACATAATAGAGAGCCCAGAAATAAACCCATGCTTATATGGTCAATTAATCTACAACAAAGGAAACAAGATTATACATGGGGAAAAGACAGCCTTTTTAATAAATGGTGTTGGGAAAACTGGACAGCTACATGTAAAAGGATAAAACTGGACCACTTTCTTACATCTTACAAAAAATAAACTCAAATTGGATTAATGACATAAATATGAGATCTGAAATGATGAAACTTCTAAAAGAAAACAATATCTCTGCACATTAGCCTTAACAACATACTTATGGACATGTCTCCTCAGACAAGGGAAATAAAAGCAAAATTAAAGCATCTGAACTACACCAAAATAAAGAGCTTTTGCACAGCTAAGGAAACCATCAACAAAACAAAAAGGAAACCTACTGAAAAGGAGAAGATATTTGCAAATGATCTATCAGATAAAGGGTTAGTATCCAAGATTCATAAAGAACACATACATCAAACAACATCAAACATAACGATAATAATAAACCAATTTAAAATGGGCAGAGGACCTGAATAGACATTTTTCCAAAGGAGACATACAGATAGCCAACAGATACTTGAAAAGATGCTCAACACCACTAATCATCAGGAAAATGCAATTCAAAACCACAATGAGATGTCACCTTACACCTGTCAGAATGGCTAAAATCAAAAACATAAGAAATAACAAGTGTTGGTAAGGATAAAAGTAATCTGTCATGCACTGATGGTGGGAACAAAACTGGTACAACCACTGTAGAAAAAGGAATGAAGTTTCCTTAAAAAATTAAAAATAGAAATGCCATTTCTACTTCAAGCTCTATTACAAAGCTGTCATCATCAAGACAGTATGGTACTGGCACAAAAACAGACACATAGATCAATGGAACAGATTAGAGATCCCAGAAATAGACCCTCAAGTCTATGGTCTACTAATCTTCGACAAAGCAGGAAAGAATGACCAATGGAAAAAAGACAGCCTCTTCAATAAATGGTGTTGGGAAAATTGGACAGCCACATGCAGAAAAATGAAATTGGACCATTTCCTTACACTACACACTAAAATAGACTCAAAATGGATGAAGGACCTCAATGTGAGAAATGATTCCATCAAAATCCTTGAGGAGAACACAGGCAGCAACCTCTTCGACCTCAGCCACAGCAACACCTTCCTAGGAACATCGCCAAAGGCAATGGAAGCAAGGGCAAAAATGAACTATTGGCACTTCATCAAGATCAAAAGCTTTTGCACAGCAAAGGAAACAGTTAACAAAACCAAAAGACAACTGACAGAATGGGAGAAGATATTTGAAAATGACATATCAGATAAAGGGCTAGTATCCAAAATCTATAAAGAACTTAGCAAACTCAACACCCAAAGAACAAATAATCCAATCAAGAAATGGGAAGAGGACTGAACAGACATTTCTGCAAAGAAGACATCCAGATGGCCAACAGACACATGAAAAAGTGATCCACATCACTCAGCATTGGAGAAATACAAATCAAAACCACAATGAGATGCCACCTCACACCAGTCAGAATGGCTAAAATTAACAAGTCAGGAAATGACAGATGCTGGCGAGGATGCGGAGAAAGGGGAACCCTCCTACCCTGTTGGTGAGAATGCAAGCTGGTGCAACCATTCTGGAAAACAGCATGGAGGTTCCTCAAAAAGTTGAGAATAGAGCTACCTTATGACCCAGCAATTGCACTACTGGGTATTTACCCTAAAGATACAAACAGTGATCTGAAGGGGCACATGCACCCAAATGTTTATAGCAGCAATGTCCACAATAGCCAACCTATGGAAAGAACCTAGATGTCCATCAACAGATGAATGGATAGAGAAGATGTGGTATACATATATATATACAGTGGAATACTATGCAGCCATCAAAAAAATGAAATCTTGCCATTTGCAATGACATGGATGTAACTAGAGGGTATTATGCTTAGCAAAATAAGTCAATCGGAGAAAGACAGCTATCATATGATCTCCCTGGTATGAGGAAGTGGAGATGCAACGTGGGGGGTTTGGGGGCTAGGAAAAGAATAAATGAAACAAGATGGGTTCAGGAGGAAGACAAACCATAAGAGACTCTTAATGTCACAAAACAAACTGAGGGGGACTGGGGGAAGGAGGGTAGGAAGAGGGTGGCGGGGTTATGGACATTGGGGATGGTATGTGCTATGGTGAGTGCTGTGAAGTGTGTAAACCTGGCAATTCACAGACCTGTACCCCTGGGGCTAATAATACATTTACGTTTATAAAAAAAAAAATTAAAAATAAATAAATATAAAAGAAAAAAAGAAAGAAATGCCATTTCTATTCTTTGGGTATTTACCCAAAGAAAACAAAAACACTGATTCAAAATATATATTCATCCCTATTAGTGCAGCATTATATATAATAACCAAGATAGAGAAGAAATCCAAGTATCCATCCATAGATGAATGGATAAAGAACATGTGGTACATATACACAATGGAATATTACTTAGCCATAAAAAAGAATGAAATCTTGCTATTTGTGACAACATGGATGGACCTAAAAGGCATTATGCTGAGGAAAATAAGTCAGACAAAGAAAGACAAATATATGATATCACTCATGTGGTGAATCTTAAAAACAAAACAAGCAAACAAACGAAACCAGAGGCTGAGCCTATCCTGAGGATTTTCCAAAAGCACTTTCAACTAATCTTTCAAGTTCTATGTCCATATGATGATAGAGAAGATGATGAGGACAAGACCTAGAGCAAGCAATGTGAAAGGCAGTGTGAGGCACAAAGACAAATTAGGTGAGAGTAGCCACCCCCAACTGTGTGTGTGTGTGTGCACGCGCCTGCGCACGTGCACGCATGCGCGATTGCTTGTCCTTCACCAAACAGCACAGGCCTCAACTCACTCCCAACCCCTGCCCAACTCTCTCCTAGGCCTGCACCTCCAGATGTTAGAACTTGGCTGCTACTCTGCCTGATTGCTTGATAAGGATCCAGACTCTGCCTGGCAAAGACAGAGGAAGAAAGTTTCTAGGCAGAAGGAACAAGAAAAGCACTGAAGCAAGAACTAGCCTAACAATCCTTTGAAACTTCACTGTGCCTGGATTATGAACAAGAAGAAAACAACAGGAGATATGGCCAGAGAACCAAACAGGTGCAGAGCCACAGGAAGAGATATGGGTTTTATTATGGCCAATAGGAAGCAAGGGAGTAACATGACCTGATTTAAATGTTTAAAAGACCCCAGTGGCTCCTGTGTGGAGAATAAAGTGCAGGTGGTAGAGGAGGCTCTAAAATTAATCCAGCCAAGCAGTCACGTGGCCTGTCTAGGGTGACAGCAGTAGTGCTGGGGAAAAGTGAATGCCTTTAGGTCATAATTTGGAGATGGATCCACAGGACTTCTGGATAGACGTACATGTGGGATGGGGAGTCATACGTGGGCCTGGCAAAGTGCCCTGACTTCCACTGAAATTAGAAAGATATGGGGGCAGGAGGGATTAATAGCTTTTCAACAGGCATCTCTGGTTTGAGATGCTCACTTAAAGACACATTTAGAGATGTCAGTTAGGCAGTTGGGGTTCCTGGGAGAACACTGGGATAGATATATAAACTTAGAAATTATCTGTACCTGTATGGTCCTTAAAGCCATGGCATTTCCATCCCTATGATGGTTATTTTTCATGGTAAATTAATAAACTGAGTAATGCACCAAAGCAGTAGGAGCCAAGGTAGGATACCCCATAGCAGATAGCTGGCCTTGCCTGGGCTGGGCATGTCCCTTTGATTTGCTACACCCTTTAATTGAGAGCAGCTTCTACATGGTTGTTTTGTTGTGTTTTCACATATAAAACATTATGCCCAAGTTCCCCCTTTATTCTGCAGATTAAAATGGAAATCTAAGAAATTGACATGTATTCAAAACTTTTTTAAATGCATCATTGTACTTGACTGAATAAAGAAATATTACACAAACACAAAAAAAAGAAGATTAAACCAAGCAAATTAGGAGACCAAACTAAATCCTTGTGTAGATTAAACCTCAGTTCACGGACCAGAGTTCATTGACTTTGGGCTCAATGTGGAAGGGATCGATTATTACAGAATACTTGAGAACATAATGGCAAATGCTGGTTAAGTCACTTGATGAAATAAGTTGCAAAAAAAAAAAAAAGTAATGAGAGGATCCCTAAAATTAAATTCACATAAAACAATTTTGATTCATCCCTTTAACAGTCATTGATTAACAATTATGTGATTACTACATTAAATTCCTGCCCTTTGGGGGCTCCTCTTTCAGCAGGGAGACAGACCACACTGTGGAACAGGGCAGGATGGAGGCAGGTGCGAGATGCCTTTGGACTAAGGTGAGAGAATGACAGACAGTTCCAAGGAGAAGAAGACAAGCAAATCACCCTAGAGGTGATTTTTCAAACACTAACCATAACCCTGGCTGATTATATAAAAACTTTACATGCCTGCTTGAAATTTAAATTTAAATTTGTATATATAACTGATGTAATTAAATTAACAGACACAGTAATGTTTTTATAGGAGCCCTTAGCAGCATTTTCAGTGGAGTCTTCTCAAGGTATTTCCATCCCCCCGCCATTCTCCTTCAATCTTTTACCATCCTTTCTGTGTAAATCTAAGATTTGGGGGCACAATGGTCAACTTTCCTTACAACCCCAAATTCTGTATTTACTTATTTATTTACGTGTAAGTGCAGCATTAGGGGGAACAGAGGAAAGGACGGGTGAGGTGAAGCCCCTGACTTTCATTTCACTCCAGCCTCGAGGAGTGAGAGAGCTGCTCTTTTGATTAAAAGAACCCTATTTCAACGACTGAGACACATCATTTCCATTGCCACAGAGAGGAAACAGCCTAGCCTGCTTTGAAGCTGGTTCCTAGCCATCTCTCTGCTACCTTTTTTGTACTTTTCTCCTTCCCAAGATCCTGTGGGAAGACCACACAGACCTGCTCAACCTGGGAGAAGCCCAGCCACCTTGCCATTCTGGCTTTCTTTGTTCTCTCTCTCTCTCTCTCCCAGTGCCCTCCTTCCCTCTCTTAGACACTCTCTCCAGTGCAGCAGCTGGGCTCAGGACCTGTTGAACCAGGCTGAGAAGGCTGAGTCAGCATGCTGTAGGCTTTAGGGAACATGTTCTCTCACCTTAACTGCCCATCCTCTATTCTCACACTGATGGCCGTAGACTATAAACCATTTAAGTGTTAATATCAAGAATCTGTTTGGTCTTTGGTTTCAGATCATTGAGGATGAATGAGCTTAGGTCAAAGAATTCTCCTTGGGATCTCATCAACTCACTAGAAATTTCCACTAGGGTTTGGGGCCAATGCCCAGACTGGCTATAAATCTGCCTTGCTTTGCTGGTCATTAACCTGAGTGTGTGTTTGCCTCGCGGACCCGGAAGAGAGGAGTGGCTATGACAGAACAAGATTCACTGTACTTTGGGGTCCCTAGGCCAACATCTCTATTAATAGCACTCCTTACCAGCAACTCCATTCCAGTATCAACAAAAGTCAGGCTTTTCAAGGGCTCTAGAAGCCACAGATATTTTTTTTTTTTACATCTGAACTCTGAATGAGTTGTTATGAAAGCACCTTTGTTCTGCAAGATGCATTGTACCTGGATGAAAGGACTCATTCTAAAAGGAGAACACCGCCCTTCCCCATCATCCCAGAATCCACTCTTTGCCACAAAGGTGGCCTCAACTGCAACAGAAGATAATAATCATAAACCATACTCACAATCGCAGCTCAGTATGATCTTTTACCTGTGTCTTTTTATTAAACCTTTTTATAATACTTTTATTTCCACAACTGATTTCTATGACACTGCGCCAAAATGCCCTCCCCTTCCCCCACACCTCTGCATTATCCCTTTAAGGCCAGTTTGATTCTAGATAATCAACCCATGAAGTAAAACCAGGAAAGAAGGAATTCTGCCCCTGTGTATCAAACCGGCTATTCTGTTTTTATTCCTGGGCGTTTCATCATTGCAAGTTACAGAGTGCAGGCTCTAGGTACTACAACTTTTTTCAGACTTCTGTCTAGAATGGACGTAAGTCCAGAGACCATCCTTACCTTTAGTTGAACTAGATGCACATCCACATGCTTGCTGTCTGAGTCCTGCTGGACTGAATAGGTGAGGTCCCGGACCCTCTCTGCGGTCATCCGGAGCCAGGTCTCAATCTCAGGTAAGTGGAGAACAATCTTCCAGTCAGCCCCTGTATGCAGTGGGGGTGGCTTTTCATACTGCTGGTCAGAATCCATGTCCTTCATTGCCTCTCCTCCCTCACCCTGCTCCACAGTGGGCGTCAAGTTGATGGCCATGGGTGAGGCATCAGTAGCCATAGGATCCAGGTCCTGTGACCTCAGCGGGGAAAGTGTCACGCTCATGGTTAACATGGAGAATTCTAAACCTTACTTCTTTCCAAAACAGCTGAAAGGCAAGAGGAAAGAAGAAAGCAGGAAAGAGTCAGACAAGATTGCCAAATAAAGAAATGATACTTCACAGAAGAAACAGGATTTCTAAATTAAGCCCGATTTCTAAATTAAGAAACCATAGCTCATGGCAAAAACAGAAGGAGGTGTTGTGAGTTTCTACATAGTAGCCCCAAGACCTAGAGTACAATAGGAACACAAAACCACATGGTATTGCCTACCCCACCATCCATTCTCTCCTCATTCCCACTAATAAAATCCTGATTTTCAGCATACATATTTCTGCTAAGAATTTAAAACTACATCTCCTATCTCCATGGCAGCTAGGTATGGCCATGTGACTAAGTTCTGACCAAGGGGAGATAAGTGGAGCTTTTGTACAGAAAGCTTGTAGAGCTGCATAAAGGTTGCTGACTTAAGGAGGAGCCTTCTTTCTGCCCTTCTGTGTTTCCCCCTTCTTCTAGACTGCAATGTGCGCTTGATGGCTAGGGTTCCAGTTGCTATCACGGACCAGGAGACGCTTTGCGGCATGTTGGTGGAAGATGGTAGAGCAAGGTGGTGGGAACACGGATCCCACATGATAACAAGGAACTACTGTATCAGTCCTAGGCTGCTGCCCTGAATTTCTTTTATTGAGAGAAAAAAGGTATCTGGTTTTAGCCACTATTACTTAGGGCTTTTCTACTACCAGCACCTAAACATCATTTCAGCTATTATAACCCATACACTCAATACATAGGATAAGCAGAGAGGGAACATGTTCTAATTAACAAAACACTGAGCTGAATTCAGGAGAGGTTGCTCCTTTCTATGATATGTTATATAAATAGATATCATGTAGTATTCCAAACCTAAACTTTGCCAAAAAGTATAAATCATGTGGGTTAGTACAGTATATCTAATTAACTATTAACTTAAATTACTTAATATTTGGTTATGTTGAAATTTTGGGAGGGGGAGGCTTCTGGGATTTCAAGAGTAATAAATTGCTCTGAAACACATAACATTAAAATGTTAATTAAGGGGCACATGAGTGGTTCAGCTGTTAAGCAGCAGCCTTTGGCTCAGGGCTCAGGTCATGATCCCATAGTCCTGGGATCCAGGAGGTGGCCCCAAGTGGGCTCCCTGCTCAGTGGGGAGTCTGCTTCTCCCTATCCTTTTGCTCCTTCCCCCACTTGTGCTCTCTCTCTCTCTCAAATAAACCGAATCAAATAAATAAATAAAATGTTTATTAAATATATTTAAAACAACATAAGTGTAAGTAATAGTAATAAGTAATAATAATTCTAAGTAATAGTAATAGTTGATAAGCTTAAGAGGAAACTGGTTTTCTAATGTAATGATCTAAGCTATATAATTTATCTTTCTTCTAGAACCAGTTTAATATAAAAATAACAACTTTTAGGATCTTGTACATTAAACATTTTACAGAGACATTATTTTTAGTTTTAGGAGTAGGTTCTTCTACTCAAGGTAACGGGTTTTTCTTTTATTAGAGTTTTTCTGGTTCTACACATTCTAGCTCCCTTCCCCAAAGATGAAAGGTGACCAAACAAAATATGAAATTAAATGTGATTATCACAAAGTAGTCTGTATTTCTTTATATTATTAATATTAACTTAGTAACAACAGCAAAATTATTTTACCTACAAAAATAGAGGTGGGGGAAGTTCTCATTTTTACCAGGAACATGTAACTTTCCATACAGAAATGGGCACAGAGAATAAAAAGACTTACCGAATTGACAAAAACCTTAAAAATAAGTTATTCCTACAACATATTATTTCAGAAGCTTTTCAGTGCTGGAGCGTACTGCCCCCTCCCAATTTCTTGTACTTTAATTTTTAAAATAAATGACAAGCAGCTTTACGGATGAATTTTTGAAAGCAAGGTTATTTGGGACACTAAAATACAATGTCATAAAGTAGGTTTATCTCTTTGGTACCTGCCTCAGAGAATGGTTTTAGGCTTCAACTCAACAGCTTTCTCCACCTGATTGCAAGAGGGACAAATCCATACCCCACATTTTTAACCATCCTTGCATACAGTTTTTTAAAATAACATTAGATCTGGCTATTTTAAAAAACCAGTTAAGAGTTATCAAAACTCCAGGAGCGATAAAACTCCAGGAAGAGTGAGCTACCACACTATTTATTCATATCCTAGCCTTAAACAGGCTCTGGTTCTGACTTCCCAAAGCACTTTTAAATTTTTAATCAATCCACTGCTCTCTGCGGGATCTGTTCAGAATCACAGTCCCAGAAAAGGAATCTGATACACGAAGGTTAATAAAGGCTTCCAGTGGAAGGTCACAGAACTGGTGATAAATGAAGATGACACTGGTGTCACAGTGGTTACCTCTTCTAAGAAACCAGACTCACCCAAATCAAAAAACCAAAAGCCAGGGTAAGGTACAGTGAACTGTTTCAGCCGCACGCACATACTTGCTCAGACACCCAACCCCAGATACCTCCCAAGAGCCCTACACAACTGAAAAATGACGCTTGGTCATTGTGTTTTCTCTGAAACTCCTAGATCAACACAGGGCCTTCTCTGGAATACACATCTTACTATAAACTAAAGAACATACTAAAAATGGGCCAAAGCAGCTTATGTCCCAACCCACAGCATTTCCATATATACCATCAGGCTGTGCCCAACACAGGCACAGTGCAGTTCCATGTGGGGCAAGATGCTCCACATTTCTGAGTCTCAGATTCCTCATAGGTAAAATGACAAAATTGGGCCTGACCGTAAGAATCTGTATGGAAAGTTACATGTTTCTGGTAAAAATGATAAATAACCTAGGGTTATTTATCCAGAGATTTCAAAGCCATCGGAAGCATCCTGCCTATACTGAGAACTGTGTAGACACTAAGTGCTGGTCCTCCATATTATCAAAGCACATGAACAGCATCGATAGATTTGTCCTACTTCACAGAACAAAATAAAGTAGTACAATGCAAATGCCTTTTGTAAATTATTATTACACATTATGTGTTGCTAATTCCTCCCGGAGAAACACATACATGAGATCCTCTCCCCATATAGCTTGAAATTAAAGACGTATGACAGAGGTTTGGTTATATATGTAGAGGACACACAGAGTAAGATAAAAACATTAAAAATGTAGCTGGTATTCATCACACATGAGTAAAGGGTAAGGAAAACTTACAGTCAAGCTGCAAAGCAAAGTTTTCCCTGCATCTATAAAATTTCAACATGGATGTGATGTTTCCATATTTAACTGACCAGACTGTAAACAAGAGAATTTCTATACCTCAGAGAAGTAAAGCAAATCAGTACCATACTCAAATTTTATTTCAATTTCTGTCTATTTTCCCTCTTGTACTTTGCTGCTGGGGAAGTAATATCATATGTGTCATAAGAGCATAGCAAGTCTGGAAGGTGGCATAAAATTGATTAATTAACCATTTTCATGGAAAGTAATTACTATAAGCATTTAATTTTCAATTCTAGTAGCACACATCTAATGTACTACCCATCAATAACTTATCTCTATTTCTGATTTTCACCAAATCACATCTGATGTCAAAGATAAATTAATAATTTAAAGGAAAACTGCTTCACATTTTAGAGATCTATAGTAACAATCTTTGTGTATATTTTCCTGCCCCTCAAAAATTTTCCTACTCAAGCTTGCCTTTCCATCAAATTAATTACTCCATTTGAATGCAAATAGCAGGAAATGCAGCACAAGACTATTTATGTTCTTTTAGATGCCGTTAAGTTTTGTATTCTTCCTTTATAAGGATGGCATCTTGCAAAAAGATTCCTTTCCAGTCACAGCAAAATTTTCTTTTAAAGCCAACAGACAACTTCTGATGGTGCAAATGAAAGCAATGACCCAGATGTGTACAGGTGCCCACCCACTTACTCAGGTTCCAAAAGTGCATGACAGGGGTGATCAACCAGCTTTTTGGAACCCAGTGACCTCCCCCTTCCCCTCCCCCGTCAAATGCTTAGCTGTGTCCACCTCTCCAGCATTAGAGATAATACCACCTTTATCCCAGCGGCTGTTAAAAATAACATAAATCAAATCCTTTCCTTTCCACAAATCCAAAGAAGGTTCAACATTTAAAGTACAAAAACTACAAGCAGTAAAGATTTTAAAGTTTTGTTTTTTTTTTTTTAATTTGTGGGAAGGCTTTTCCCACCATATTCTATCACCCTATAGAAACAGAAGAAATGTACCATGAATTGCTTACTAACAAGGATTGGTTCTGCTATCTTCCTGACAGTCCACAAGTTTTTAGTTGAAACCTGATGTTAGCAGAATGCATTTGACTAAGTCACATTTAAATCAGACAGTGTTCTTCGACCAAGCTAGAGACAGAAAAATGCAGCTACCCAGTCATCAAAGCTGCCCACCTCCTTCTCCCTTCTCTTGTCAATTTTTCCCTCTTAAATAAAAGAACAGAAAAGCTGGAACTCTGTCGCATGTACTCACTGTAAATGCTTTTGTCCCTAAAGGTCCTTCAGGATTAAGCATCTGGCTCCTCCTTCTCCACCCCCCTCCGGTTCTCTTCCTGTGGCCCAAATAAGATAAGGCCTGGGGTCAGGGCTGCCCCTGGCCAGCAGGACACCGGTGAGTCTGTAGGGCACCCGCTTCATCTGCCCTCCCGAGCCTAAATCTCTTACAAAGAGAAGGCTACTCCGCTGTCCCTATTTGGAAGCTAATGCATAAGTTCCAGGCCTGTGCAGTTATAGTTAGGTCTTTTGCAAACAAGCCGTGATAAGTGAGCAGAGAAAAGGGAGACAGTTGCCAAAACAAGGATCACTATGGAAAAGAGTGTCTGGGTGGACAGAGCACATCCAGTCCCGGTTCAGAAGAACCAAGACTGTGTATCTTAAAAATTGAGCAATCCTGAAGCAGAATAAATTAATAAATTTATAAATAAATGAATAGCACTACATTAACATAACCAGCTGACAAAGCCAATCTGAAGGAAATAGATTCAAGTTCCCTCTCCTTTCTTAGGGAGAAACTGTTCTTTCCAAGTAAGAACGTCATCATGTGTAAAGTCTGAGAAGCAGTTTTACCATCCATGTAAAGCAACCCCAAATCTCTCAATCTTTCTGTGCTCTGCTTACTCCCCAAAAAACAAGTGAGAGACTAAGCATAATTCTAGCCAAATTAACAGATCTGCTTGCTACAAAGCACATGTTACAAAACTGAGATACAGAAAATTGTTAGACATCGCTAAGTGTCCTTTTTACCTCTGTCTTCATTTCTTTTACATTCTCATAATCATTATTCACAGAACCTATTCATAGAAACTATGAATTTTGAAAGTTCCACTGGAATGTTTTCATTTTTGTCTAAGGTTAGCTCCCATGTTTTCATTGCATTAAGGAAAAATAAACTTAAGAGGTGTACCCAGTATCTGACTCTGGCATTTTAGAATCAGGCTCTGTAAAAACACAAAAGCAAGTTTAATAAATTGCTGAATTAAATGTCATGGCCTACCTAGATGAAGAGACTCTAATTCATCATCTGGTTTTAAATCTTGTTGCCCATGTATCTCCCTGGCCTCTTGTGAGGTCAAACATTGGGGAAACTTTAAATGGTTCTAAGCTCTTTATAGAGGGGAGCCCAAGGGTTCCTGCCAAGTGTTAAGTTAGATTTTTACTTGGGGGGAAAAAGAGAGATTGGTTTTTGTAAGATGCTCCCAAGGAAGTTTCCATAATCACTGACTGATTCTTCCTGCCAGCCCTCTTCTCCTGTGCCAGCCCTCTTTTCCTGGCCCCAACGCCTCCATATTCACCTGGAATAACAGGGTTTAGAGGGATCACCACCATAACCCAAGATTAGTCTCACTTTCTAATCCTCCTGCCACAACAGAGCAGCCTGCAAGCAGATATCTGTGAGCAGGACTCAAGTGATGGGGGGATTTGGGGGGCTGACATGTAAATAGTGGGGCCCTGACAGATTTCTGCAATTAAGAAGATTTTCTTGGTGTTATCACTGATGTTTCCTCTCTTTTTTCCCCTTTATCATGTCCTTTGTGCATGGCTGTATCCCCAGGCAGATGGTCAATTATATCCTGCTAATCACACAGAGACATCTCCCAGTCTCCCTTCAATCATCGCTAACTCCCTCACCCAGAGCATAGGGTCTTCTGTCAGCCATAAAACACTTCATCAATCTCTTCCTTCCTCAGTCTCTCCTCCTTTCCCCCAACCCACCCCGGATTATTCAAATCCTTCTCCTGTGGCACAGGCACCCAGATTGACTGGTCTATTCACCATACCTCCCATGTTTTCTTTCCCCACCACAGCAGTCGGTTCCTGTCACTCAATCCATTTGGCTACATCAACCAGTCAGCGGCAAATGGTGCCTATGGTCATGAGTGTGCAGACCTGGACTCAATGATGAGTGTTCATACTTCTCACTCCCACCCCAATGGTGGGAGTAATATTATTGCTAATAATCATCTTTAAGCATTAGCCAGCTACCTTTCTGTTGTTCAAGAAAATGTCTTGAGAGGAAATGGATTGTAAAACTCTAATCCATAATCTACACGATTGTTACTTTTGTCAATGCTATTAACACAAAGAAAATGAAAGAAGATTCATTTCAAATCAACTGACATTACTGAGAATCAATTTTATATAAGGTTTATGGATTTATATGACTCATCATGTTTACCCTCAAGGAAATTATAATAGGCACAATTTCTCTCCCTCCAACTCTCCCCCCCCCCCCCCCCCCCCACACACACACACGTACGCACACATTCACCCACTGATAACTATTACACAAGCAGGATGTGAGCCAAAAAAGCCTTGTGAGTATCCAGTAGATTGGAATTTATCCTGAATGAAGGAAAGATAAGGAGGAATATTTTCTGGTAAGGTAACATTTGAGATAGACTTGTAAAAACAGGTATGATTTAGATGGGTAGGGATAGAAGGGAAGTGGGGAAAGAATTCCAGCCTGGGCAGACATCTCAAAACCAAGAAGTTGTGAGAGTCAGCAAATAATTCAGCACTCAGAGGAAATGGGCGCTTGATGGGGACCAGAAAGAGATAAGGCTCCAAGGTTAAGTTGTGGACAAAAGAATGTTACAAAGGCCATACTATGGAGTTTGGAATGAATCTCACAGGAAGCAGAAACTTCAAAAAGATTGTAAAAGAAGAGATATAGGATTACAGTCACATTCTAAAATGGAACAGGAAAATCAATGCACATACTCTTATTTACCAAGAAAATGAAAGGAGAAATCAGCATTATGAGAGGATCAACATCCTCTTTTCCAAGTAGATTTCGTTATTATAAAATGTAACCTTAATAACCTCTTTCTAGTCAAAAAAAAAAAAAAAAAGAGCGAAGGAGAGAGAGGGACAGGGAGGCTACACATCTGACTTTTAGATCACAGTGATTAAAGGAGTTCTGTGCTCTGTCTTACCTACTCCATTAAATATAAAAGGAATTCTCCATTTTTAGTTCTCCATTAACCCTAGTACCATAGATTTAAAGTGGAAAATTTTTAGGAATTATTTTATGTGATGTTGTTACTTTTTTTCTGCTCTAAAATTATTTTTAAATTAATTAAAAACTAATATATACTAATTCAAACACTGTAAAAATAGATAATGTTGAAGTTAAAGGTTCTCTTCTGTTCCTATATTTTCATCTCCAGTCAATAAGTGATAAGAGGCTATTTATCTTTTGTGACCTCTTTATGTAAAGTAGAAAGGAAATGAGCCCTAAACCCTATTTATCTTCAAAGTCTCTGAAGTCTAAATTAGTTGGTCTGTATTAATGCAGCAATATATAAGTGTTTGCTAACTCAGTGTTTATTAACCTGGTGCTAATAGGTATCCTACAAAAAGTTGCTACTGACAAATAAATTGAAAGTGTTGGGTGACTTCTGGGTAGAGATAGCAAACTGAATATATGTATCCAATTTTGCTTCCTCTAGAAATACCACTAGCGCACCGCAGAGAGTTTTTTTATTTGGGATTTTTTCTTTTTTTAATATAAACACTCAAAAATGGGAGGAAAAACAGTTTTGGAAACCAAAAATTTGATGAGTAAGTGATAAATGCCTTAGCTGACTTAAGAAAGCTAAATCCAGGGGCACTTGGGTGGCTCAGTTGGTTAAGCAGCTGAGATCAGCTCAGGTCATGATCTCCAGGTCCTGGGATCTAGCCCCGCTCATCAGGGAGTCAGCTTCTCCCCCTCCCCATCTCCATTCACCCCTCTCCCTCCTCCCTACCTCCCCCACTCCTGCTCTCTTGAATGAATAAAATCTTAAAAAAAAAAAAAAAAAAAAAGCTAAATCCTAAACCAGCAGAGCAGAGAACAAAGAACCAACCTGATTTTACTTCAGAATCTTTAAATCATTTTGGAATTCATAGAATCAGGCATCTCTGGAAATGGAGATGGAAGACTGTAAAGAATGAACTTCCTGAAAAGAAAAGTCTGACCTTTGCCCTGACTTCTAGGAGGTAACCTCTATACCTTGGAATTTCCAGATTGGCAGGAGTATTTTTGTTATTTATTGTGGGCCCCTCAGACCACTCCTGATAGTTTATGCTAACAAGGTGACTCATGATGGGCACTAGCCAGATACAAAGACCCACCATGTGGTTAGAGGGCTTGGTCTTTAAGCAACCCCCTGGGCAAACAAGTAACCAATCATACCTAAGTAAGGAAGCCCCAGTAAAAACTATGGACATTGACGCTCAAGCAAATTTCCCAAGTTGGCAGTACTTCATGAGTATTGTCACACATTAATGACAAGAGGGCAATGCATCCCTGAGGATGTGGACATTTTGTGGTTGGAAACTTCTCAGTCCCAGATTCCACCCTATATGTTTCCTCCTTTGGCTGGTTCTGATTTGGATTCTTTTGCTATAATAAAACTAAAGTCACAAGTATAGCACTCTCCTGAGTTCTGTTGAGTTTATCTTTCAAATTATCAAATCTGAAAGAGTCTATGAGAACCCCCAAATTTATAATCAGCTGGTTTGAAGTAAGGATAGCCCTGAGGACCCCTGAACTTGCCGCTGGTGTCAGAAGTCTTGGGCATACTTGGCAGCCTTGGAGGACTGTGCCCTTTACCTTGAGTTGGGCCTAACTCTGGGTGAAGGGGCAATAACACATTGAGATTAATTTTGATTGAACAATGTTTAAAAATACTTTGTGTTGCTGAGTTGTTGCTCCCACCCCCCAATTCTGGCAGAAGAATGGAGATTTATTCTCCAAAGACAATCAATCAAAAGATCTCTGGACTTGGGGACAGTGATCAATTGAAGACCAGAGGTACCTAGAAAATGGTGAAGTGAGTTAACATATCATTCTGAGCGCTGATACCCATTTTCCCGGCAGTCCCCTCTCCCAACTTGATTCTCCAAAGCCTTTACCCTCCAGTCAAGAGACTAGAGATCCCCTAAGATATCTGATCAGTCCAAGAAGATGAGATAATAAAGCTAGCACATCCAGATCACCCTACAGTAACATTCACAGTCAAAAGGCCTGTCTAAATATTCAGAGCATTCATTAAGCATTCTGTTCTCCCACTTCTAAATATGATCAGGCACTCAAGGATTAGCACAGATTTAGGGAAAGCTCTAGTATGAATAACAGGCCCAAAACAAGCAACAAAAAAAACCTCAACCTGGAGGAAAAACATCATGCAAGGAGAAGATGACCTGACTGAAAAAGAAAGATTACAAAGATAAGGGGCATCTGGGTGGCTCAGTTGGTTAAACGTCTGCCTTCAGCACAGGTCATGATCCCAGGGTCCTGGGATGGAGCCCCACATGGGTTCTTTGCTCAAAGAAGAGTCTGTTTCTCCCTCTCACTCTCCCTCTGTGCTCTCTCTCAAATAAATAAATAAAATATTTTTTAAAAAGTATTAAAAGAAGGGGCACCTGGGTGGCTCAGTGGGGTAAAGCCTCTGCCTTCAGCTCAGGTCAGGATCCCAGAGTCCTGGGATTGAGCCCCGAATCAGGCACTCTGCTCAGTGGGGAGCCTTCTTCCTCCTCTCTCTCTCTCTCTGCCTGCCTCTCTGCCTACTTGTGATCTTGTCAAATAAATAAACAAAATTTTTTTAAAAAAAAAGCATTAAAAGAAGATTAACAGAGATAAGATACTATATCCATCAAACAAGAATAGAATTTTTTTTTTAAAGAAATCTTTTTGGGACAAAAAAGAACTTTGGAAAAATGAAAACATGATAGCAAAAAGGGAAATTTCAATACAATGGTTCAAAATAAAGTTGAGAAAATTTCACAGAAAGAAAACAAAAAGATAAATAGACAGAAATTGGTAAAGAATAGTTAAGATAATTAGCAATCAGTCTAGGAGGCTCAACATTTGGAGAGCAGGAGTTCCTAAATGCAAAAGGAAAGAGAAAAGAAAAAATTATCAGTGAAATATTTTAAGAAATAGAAGGGCATGAGTTTCTAGATTAAAAAGACCCACTTAGTACATGAAAATAGACAAACACTAAGGCACTCTATTTGGAATCTTAGAATATTAGGGAAAATGAAAATTGGTTTAAAAGTAGAAGCATATACAAAGAATCATAAATTAGATTGCTTTGGATTTCTCAACAGCAACTCTGGTATTGTGATTTATAATAAGAAATATATTTTTGGTCTACGTCCTCATTTCTGGCAGAAAGCTCCTAAGACTTGGAATTTCCTAAGCACAAAGCAACGGGAGCATCTTTTGTTATAGCAGTTGGCCTTTTGTCCTTGGTTCCCGAAATAGCACCAGAGCCATAAAGGTGAAAAGAGTGTGTTATTCATAAGAAGTCCCTTTCAACCACACCTGAGTTTGTTAATGAGGGGACTTTTGGAAAGCCCTTGAGGATGGGGCTGCTTGCCAGAGGAACCAACCATGATTAAAGGGTTAGCACTTTCAGTCCCAGCCCTCAATCTAGGAAAGAAGAGCTGGAAGTTGAATCACTCACTAATGATCAGTAATTTAATCAGTCATTCCTATGTAATGAAGACGCCATAAAACCCCAAAAGGATGGGGTTCAGAGAGCCGCCAGATTGGTGAACAAAAACACATCCACGGGGACAGAAGCTCCTGTTCTCAGGACCCTTGGGGACCTCACCCTATGTATCTCTTCATCTGGCTATTCATTTATATCTTTTAATATATTTCTTTATTATTTTTTAGTGATTTTATTTATTTGAGAGAGTGACAGAGAGAATGACAGAGAACACGAGCCGGGTGAGAGGCAGAGGGAGAAGCTCCCTGCTCAGCAGGGAGTCTGACGGTTGATCCCGGGAGACTCTAGGATCATGACTTGAGCTGAAGGCAGATGCTTAACCAACTGAGCCAACCAGGTCCCCCTTCTTTATATCTTTTGTATTAAACTGGTAATTTAGTAAGTAAACTGTTTTCCTGCATTCTGTGACTAGCTCTAGGAAACTAATCAAACCTCTGAAGTGGGTGGTAGGAGCCTGAGGAGAGGGTTGAGTTATAGCTGGTCAGAAACACTGGTAACAACCTGGACTTGCAAGGGAAATCTGGAGTGGGTGGAGGGAGACAGTCTTGTGGGAATGAGCCCTTAACCTGTGGGATCTGACACTATTTTCAGGTAGATAATGTCAGAATTGAGTTAAATTATAGGATACCCAGCAGTTATCATAGAATTGCTCAGCGTCGTAAAAACCACCACACATTTAGTGATCACAAGTGCCAGAAGTAGAGTACTGAAAATGGAGAAGACACACAGGAGTGTGTTTCTTGCAGCAACAATGGAAGCTAGAAGATAACTGTTCTCCTTAGAAGGAAAAAGAATGATAGCATAGAGGGGCACTTGGCTGGCTCAGTCAGTAGAACATATGACTCTTGATCTCGGGGTCACTTTGGGTGTAGAACTTACCTCAAGAAAAAGAAGTTAAGAATTATAGTATAGAACTGTATACCAAAAATAGAGATTGATAAACAGTCCAAAGTGAGGACAGAATAAAGATATTTTCAGATACTTAAGTTCACAAAAAGCAACCTCCCACACATTTTTCTCAAAAGACATGGAAGTCTCTCCACATACGCAACCAAAACAAAGGAAACCAAGAAAGTGGAAGTCATGGGAAGCAGGAAACAACAATCAACATGGGGTGTGATGAAGAAAGGAAATCTCAGGATGGCAGCTGTGTACCAGATAAGGAAATCATCCAGTCCAGAATGGAACAGGCCAGAAGACTCTCAGAAAGACTGATCAAACAAGCAACACTGAGAGAAAACCTGATGTAAATAAACATTCATACCTAGAAGGGATTTACTCAACTGGTAGAGGAGTGAGGGTTGAATTAGAGATAAACACAAAAAACTAAGCAAATAATAATTATAAACTCCAGAAAAAAATTTTAAAGTGTACAAAAATAGAACAGGAACCACTCATATTACTCTATGTGGTTTAACTAAAAAAAAAAACAAAAAAACACATTTATATAATCTTAATAATATAAACTCAAAATGTTGATGTAATCCAAATCACAATATAATTTTACAAGAAGAATGAGAGGGTCAGAATTTTAAGTGCATTCTCACATGTGAACTCTTTTGAGAGAGTGATAGAGGGAGAGACAGGTTAGGGAGCAGACTAAATAAATTCTCATCTTTCAAAATGAGAAGTCAACAGATAACAATGAGAAAAAATACATTTGTATGGAACTGCAAAAGACCTTGAATAGCTAAAGCAATCTTAAGAAATTAAGAATAAAGCTGGAGGTATCACAATCTCAAATTTCAAAATATACTAAAAAGCTGTAGTAATCAAAACAGCATGGTTCTGGCACAGAATAGAGAGAGTACAGAAGTAAAACCATACTTTTATGGACAATTAATCTACAACAATGGAGATAAGAATATACAATGGGGGAAAGGCAGTCTCTTTAACAAATGGTGTTGGGAAAACTGGACAATCACATACAGAAGAAAGAAACTGGACCACTTTCTTACACCAAACACAAAAACAAACTCAAAATGGATTAAAGACCTAAATGTGAGACCTAAAATCATATACTTTCTAGCAGAAAACACAGGCAGTAATTTCTCTGACATCAGTCATAGAAACATTTTTCTAGTTATGTTTCCTCTGGCAAGAGAAACAAAAATAAACTACTGGGACTACACTGAAATAAAAAGGTTTTGTACATCAAAGGAAACCATCAACAAACAAAAAGGTATCTTCATCAATAGGAGACTATATCTGCAAATGATATGTCTGATAAGGAGCTAACATCCAAAACATATTAAGAACTTAATACAACTCAACACCAAAAAAAATCAAATAATCCAATTAAAAACTGGGGAGAGGACCTGAATAGACATCCTTGCAAAGAAGACACACAGATGCTCAAAATCACTAATCATCAAGGAAATGCAAATAAAAACCACAATGAGATGTCATCTCACACCCGTCAGAATGGCTAAAATTAAAAAAACACAAGAAATAACAAGCGTTGGTGAGGATCTAGATACAAAGGAAACTTCATGCACTGTTGGTGGCAATGCAAACTAGTGCAGCCACTGTGGAAAACAATATAGAGGTTAAATTAAAAATATAATCATCATATGATCCCGTAACTCTACCACTGGGTAGTTACCCAAAGAAAACAAAAACATTAATTCAAAAAGATATATGCACCCCCATTCACTGCAGCATTATCTACAATAGCCAAGACATAAAAGTAACAGATGAATAGATAAAGAAGAACTGCAGTGTGTGTGTGTGTGTGTGTGCACATGCCTGTGTGTGTAATAGAATATTACTCAGCCATAAAAAAAGAACAAAATCTTGCCATCTGCAACAACATGGACGGACCTAGAGGGTATAATGCTACATGAAATAACTCAGTCAGAGAAAGACAAGTACCATATGATTTCACTCATGTGGAATTTAAGAAATAAAACAAATGAAGAAACAGAGAAAAAAGGGTTTTTTGTTTTTTGTTTTTTTTAAGAGAGAGGTGCAGAGGGAGAAAGAGAGAGACTGACTTCAGGTTCAAACTCATTCCTGAGATCATGACCTAAGCCAAAACCAAGAGTCAGAGGCTTAACTGACTGAGCCACTCAGGCACCCCTAAAGCACACTCTCAAATACAGAGAACAAACAGGTGGTTTGCCGGAGAAAAAGTGGGTGGTGGATAGGTGAAATAGATAAAGGGAATTAAGAGTACACTTATCTTGATGAGCACCGAGAAATATACAGAATTGTTGAATCATTATATTGTACATCTGAAAGTACTATAACACTGTATATTAACTATACTTGCATCTAAAAAAGAGAGAAAGTACGCGGAAAGTAGCCATACCATTCTATCATTTGGAGACGGACGTCAGTACTAAAAAAATCAGTTAAAAGATGAAAAGTGGTTGCCTCTGGAGAACAGGACACAGAAAAGAAGGGGCCTGGAGACTGCTGTTTTTTTTTGTCTTAAACCTCAGAACTACTTGACTCTTAACTATTTGTGTGCAAAAGTAACAATTAAAAATATCTAGATTAAAACATAAAACAGTTTCTTCATTGCAGGACAGGGCTTTAATACTCTCAAGTATAATGAGCATTTCTACATAGGGGTGCATTAATTCCCAAGCTTTTTTGACTATGAAAATTATTATTTTTTGTATTTTGGTAGAGAATGTCACAAGATTGGGTGGGGCACTTGATTAAAATACTAAATTTAAAATTGTGCCTACCCATCTCTTAAAACACCATAGTTTTTAACACAAAGTTACTATGACTCAGTTCAAGGTTTTTCATTCAAATAATCCCTTTAAGAAAGAGCTGCTTCCTAGAACTAAATCTGATATCATGATAAAAGCCACAGGTGATTAGTGATCAAGTTGAAGGTGAGATTATTTTATTATTTGTTCCACAAGCAGATATATTCTGAAGGGAATGACTTTTATTCTTGATGACAACTGAACCAGAGTAAAATATCAAATAATGAACTTAAGCCGAATCTTTCAAAACAAATATTACATTTGTTTTTGCTGTTCATGTTGCAACATGAGAACACATCAAATAACTACCCATACTGCTGTTCTTCCATAAACAGAAGGCATTTTACGGGGGATGAACTCTTATAAAGACAAGGATTTTCTAAAGCATTATTTCCCATTTGCTATTATTTCCTACTCACCCTAACCTCCCAGACACACAAAAGGGATTTTCTTTACAAGATTCTGATGTCAGATTAAAAAATACTAATGGGGGATGGCTAAGGCTCTTAATATCTAAAGATCTGATGTGATCAGAGATCTTTCCTCTGAATGTCCTTTATTACAGAAAGAATAATTAAAGGTCTGGTACTATGCTTTTCCAAAGAAACACTTTCAGCAGGGCAGAATCTATTTTTTCAAATATATTACAATGGTTTTGCTTAAGATGCATCCCATTCATTAAATACTGTCAAACATTTCTGCCCAACCAGCCATCTAAATTGAAGGTGAGTGAATGATAAAATACGACATGTTCTGACATGAATTAGCATTTTTAAAAATAATTCCTAGAATAAAAGTTGTATATCATGGACTTTCAAAGAAAAATAAAACACATATTTTCTAGTGAAAAGTATAAAGCTCATAAATATTTTTGTGCTGTGTATTCTGGTAGATGATAAAAGGATGGGGCATAGACTAGCTTAAGCATAAATTCACCTCCATTGAATTTTTGCCTTTTTCCTAACAAATTATTTATTCTCTTGCTTAATGAAATAAATAGCAATAACAGAAAATGCTAATTAAGGGCTAATGACTTAAAAGCCTCTAAAAAGAACCCAGCAGGCCCTTCATCAACTCTAGAAAATTAGTTACAAACTAAATATTGCTAGAAGCCTCTTCCTTTCAGCAAAGACAGAAAAAAAGTTTTGTTTTTATTTAATTTAGGCCACCCCTCTAAATCACAGAAGTACAAAGGGCAAAATGCTAAACATTCTAACAGACTAACCCATACACTCTCCTCTCTGCCATGAGAGCACTGAAGTCTAAGCGAAAAGATAAACCCTCCAGCCATTTGATTTTATCACTCACCACTAACCAAGTCTAGCGGTGGTGTGGAAAGAAAGGAGCAGCAGGTTCCCAGACAGGTCATCATTTCCAGGCCTTTCACTTCTGGCCTGACTTAGATCAAGTCTGCGATAAGCTCTATCATCCATGCGCAGGAGCACCTCGCTTTCGTCCAAAAGCAATGCAGATGCTTGAAAGGTGTGTCCTAGGCTTTTTATTCTTATTTTTTATATCTTTCTTTGTTAACAACAGTCACAACTGATGTGACACACTCAGAAACCACTGGTCTTTCTCCAGTAGGCTCTAGAAATCATCCATTTATAATTTTTCAATTAATGCCTCAGAGTCCTATCAGACATCACATGACACAGCTACTTTTGGTCTTACTTAGTCATCTGCAGCCAAATACAAATGAACCTCAGACGAATTCTGCTTGTCATAGCTTCTATTCACTGTGGCCTTTGCCCTGATCCTGTCATTGTTCATAGTTCTGTATGATTCAAACACTGATTTGGATACTCAAGGTCCTTTGAATGAGTTTCTTCAGTAAGAAATGTGACTTACGCCTGAAAACGAACAATCCAGAATATTTTATTAACACACAGCTGACTCAATTTTTAAAATAAGAGCATTTGGAATGGCCTTTAATTAAGCTGGAATCTAAAAGGTGAGTTTTATTTATTTCACTTTTTTAACATAATGTAAAAACAAACAGCTGACAGAATATAGTTTTCTTCTTCTACCATAATGTGCAAAATAATATGCAAATTAAAAAGAAAACAGATTTAGACAGATTTATAAGGAGTTAGAAGAATATATCAGCCCAACAGTTTTACGTACACAACGGCTTAAGAAAAAAATATATGTAACGAGCATCTCACTTTCTTTGATACTTTCCTGGGTAGGCTGGAAAACAAGTTAGTTAACACTTGTCGACCCTCCACCCTCCTGGAACTTCAGGTCCAAAAAGGAAGAACTAGCAGCTTCCTTAATGCACACTTAATTCTCAGTTGAACTATAAGGAGAAACGGGCTGGAGAAAACGGACCTTGAATATAAAAAGTAAGTCTTTCCTTTTTTTCTTTCATTTCCCCAGCTTCATTGAGAAATAACTGACATGCGACTTTGTGTATGCTTAAGGTGTATATGCTGATTTGATACTATATTATGAAATGGTTACCACAATAAGGTTAGTTGACATATCCATCAGCTTATATAATTACCCTTTTTTTTAAAGATTTTATTTATTTATTTGACAGGCAGAGATGACAAGTAGGGGAAGATGCAGGCAGAGAGAGAGGAGGAAGCAGGCTCCCTGCTGAGCAGAGAGTCCGATGCTGGGCTCGATCCCAGGACCCTGGGATCATGACCTGAGCTGAAGGCAGAGGCTTTAACCCACTGAGCCCCCCAGGCACCCCTATAATTACCCTTTTTTGTATGTGGTAAGAACATTTAAGATTTACTCTTTTAATAACTTTTAAGTGTATGATATTGCTAACTATAGCCACTAAGCAAGCGGTACATTAGCTCCCCAGAGCTTATTCACCATGTAAGTAGAATTTTGTACCCTCTGACCAACATCTCCTCATTTTCCCTAGCCTTAGCCCATAACAACCACCATTCTACTTTGTTTCTATGAATTTGGCTTTATTTTAGGTTCCATATATGAGTGATATCATATGGTAATTGTCTTCTCTGTCTGACTCATTTCATTTCACCTATGAGGTCCATCCATGTTGTCACAAATGGCAGAATTTCCTTCCTTTGGATGTATTATACACATACCACATTTTCTTTATCCATTCACCTGTTGATGAACATTTAGGTTTTTTTCCATGTTGTGGCTACAGTGAATAATGCTGCAACAAACATGGAGGTTCAGATATATCCTCAAGGCAGTTATTTTTGGAAGACCATGTATACTGTTGGTGGGAATGTAAACAGGTGCAGCCACAATGGAAAACAGAATGGAGGTTTCTCAAAAATTAGAAATAGGGGCACCTGGCTGGCTTAATCAGAGGAGCATGTGACTCTTGATCTTTCTATTGTGAGTTTGAGCCCCACAGTGGGTGTAGAGATTACTTAAACAAAAAAATAACAACTATAAAAAAATTAAAAATAGAACTACCATATGATTCAGCAATCTCACTTCTGGGTATATATCCAAAGGAAATGAAATCCCTATCTTTTCTTTTTTAAAACTTTATTCCTTTTTTAATGAGAGAGAAATAGAGAAATAGAAATAGTCGGGGGCCAAGGGGGAGGGATAAGCAGATTGCACTGAGCAGCAAGCCCAACACAGGGCTCAATCTCATGACCCTGAGATCATGACCTGATTCAGAAACAGGAGTCCTGATGTTCAACTGACTAAGCCACCCAGGTGTACCCTATCTTCTTTGGAAAAGATGTTTAGTCAAGTCCTCTGCCTACTTTTAATTGGATTATTTGTTTGTTTGCTTACTGCTCAGTTGTATGCGTTCCTTATATATTTTGAATATTAACTCCTTATTTGATACATAGTTTGCAAATATTTTCTCCCAAACCATATTTTGCAAAGACTATCTTTTCCCCCATGGAATATTCTTGGATTCCTGGTCAAATATTAGTTGACTATATAGGCATGGTTTTATTTCTAAGCACTCTATTCTATTCCACATGGTTTATGTGTCTGTTTTTGCATCTACACTCAATTAGGGTTATTGGCCTTAAGTTTTCTTTTCTTGTAGTGTCCTTATCTGTCATTAGTATCAGGGTAATGCTGGCCTCATTAAATGAATCTGGGAAGTGTTCCCTCATCTTCCATTTTTTAAAGAAGCATTTGAGAATTGATGTTAATTCTCCTTTAAATGTTTAGTAGAACTCACCATTGAAGCCATCTGGTCCTGGACTTTTCTTTGTTGAGAAGTTTTTGACTATTGCTTCAATCTCCTAAGTCATTACTGGTCTGCTCAAGTTTTCTGTGTTTCTTGATTCAGTTTGGTAGGTTGTATGTTTCTAGGAATTTATCGATTTCTTCTAGGTTATCCAATTCATTCACATGATAGTCTCACGGTAGGGTAGCCTCTTATGACACTTTGTATTCCTGTAGCATTGGTTGCAATGTCTCCTCTTCCATTTCTGATTTTGAGTCCTCTCTCTCTCTCTTCCTCTCTTTCTCTTTTCAGTTAGTCTAGCTAAAGTTTTCCCCATTTTGTTATCTTTTCAAAAACTGACTTTTATTTTCATTGATTTCTTTCTATTGTCATTCTAGTCTCTATTTCATTTATTTCTGTTTAAGTCTTTATTATTTCCTTCCTTCTGCTAATTTGGGGCTACATTTGTTCTTTTCCTAATTCCTTGAGGTATAAAGTTAAGCTATTTTTTTTTTTTAGATCCTTTTTCTCAATGTAGTCATTTATTACTATAAGCTTTCCTCTTAGAACTGCTTTTGCTGCATCCCATACATTTTCATTTGTCTCAAGATACTTTCTTGATTTCCTTTTTGATTTCTGAAATTTGACCCACTGATTGTTCAGGAATATGTTGTTTAATTTCCACATATTTTGTGAATTTCTCAGTTCACCTCCTGCTAATGATTTCTATTTTTATACCACTGTGGTTGGAAAAGATACTAGATACAATTTTGATCTTCTCAAATTAGTTAAGGCTTGGTTTACAGCCCTTGCATGATCCATCCCAGAGAAGGTTCTGTGTGCATTTGAGAAGAATGTGTATTCTAGTGCATTATATGGAATGTTCTGTATATGTATTAAGCTCTTTTGGTCCCTAGTATGATCCAGGTCTGCTGTTTCCTTATTCATTTTCTGTCTAGATGGTCTATCCAATGTTGAAAGTGGAGTTCCTCAGTGTCCTACTATTACTATATCCAATGTTGGGTACGTATTTATTTACAATTGTTATATCTGCTTGATGAATTGAGTCCTTTTTCACTACAGAGAGATCATCTTTATCTCCTGTGACAGATTTTGACTGAAAGTCCATATTATCTGATATAAATATAGCCACTCCTACTCTCTTTTGGTTACTATTTTGCATGGAGTATCTTTTTCCAACTTTTCACTTTCTACCTACACATGTACTTAAAGCTAAAGTGAGTCTCTTGCACACAGCACATTGCTGATCTTATTATTATTTTTTTAATCCACTCAGCCACTTTGTGCCTTTCTGTGGGAGAACTTTGTCTATTTATATATAATTATTATTAAGTAATAATTGTCACAAACTATTATCATTGATTATTTTCTGACTGCTTCTCAGTTCCTTTGTTCCTTTCTTCCCCTCTTACTGTCTTGCATTAAGACTTTATGACTTTTTTGGTAATGATATGCTTTATTTCCTCTTTCCTGTCTTTTATATAACTACTAAAGGTTTTTTCTTTGTGGTTACCATGAGAGTTACACAAAACATCTCATAAATATAACAGTCTATTTTAACACTTACCTTCAACCTCCTCAAAAAGCTATACTTTCACTTCTCCTCTCCCCACATTTTATGCTGTTAATGTCATACTTCACATCTTTAATACTGTTTATCCATTAGCAAATTATTTTATCTATAGCTATTTTTAATATTATTATTTTTTGAACTTTTATTCTAGACACTAGGTGTTATACACAACTAATGAATTGTTGAACATTATATCAAAAACCAATCATGTACTATACATTGGCTAATTGAATTTAAATTTTAAAAAAGAAAGAAAGAAAACAACCCCCTCCAAATAAATAAAATTAAATCAGGCCATCCTTAAATAAATAAATAAAACTCACTTTTATTCTAGAGAGAAAAATGACTTACACACCACCATCACATTATTTGAGTATTCTAAATTTGACTATATATTTACCTTTACCAATTTTGTTTTCATGTTGTTACTTAGTGTCCTTTCATTTCAACTTGAAGTACTCCCTTAGCATTTCTTGTAAAGCAAGTCTAGTGGTGATGAACCACTTTAGTTTTTGTTTGTCTGGGAAATGTTTTTATCTCTCTTTCATTTCTGAAGGACAGTTCTGCCTTAAAGGCATATGGGCACAGTATTCTTGGTTGGTAGTTTTTCTTTCAGCACTTTGACTATATCATTCCACGCCTTCTGGACCTGTAAGATTTCTGCAGAGAACTCCACTGATAGCCTTTTGTGGCTTCCTTTGCTTGTGATAAGTCATTTTCTACTTGCTGTTTTCAAAATTCTCTCCTTGTTTTGACTTTTAATATTTGATTATACTAAGTCTCAGAGTAATCTTTGGGTTGATCTTGCATGGGGTCTTTGAGCTTCCTATAACTGAATGTCCATATCTCTTCTAAGATTTCTTCCAAATTCCAAGAATTTTCATCTATCATTTCTTTCTATAATATTTCCATTCCCTTCTCTTACTTCTCTTTCTGGGACTCCCATGATATAATGTTCATTTACTTGATGGGGTCCATAACTCATGTAGGTTTTCTTCACTCTTTCCCTTTTTTCTTTTTGTTCCTCTCACTGGCTAATTTCAAAAGATCTGTCTTTGAGGTCATTGATTTTTTTTCTTCTGCATGTCTTCTCCAAGTCTTTTGCTAAAACTCTCAAATTTTTCAGTTCTGTCATTATATTCTTCAGGTCCAGGATTTCTGCTTGGTTGTTTTTTATGGTGTCTATTTATTTATTAAACTCATTTTGTTCATGCATTGTTTCCATGATTTCACTTAGTTGTCTATCTGTATTCTCATGCATTCCATTCAAGATAAATTTTTTAAAATTCTTTGTTGGGCAACTTGTAGATATCCATTTCTTTGGGGTTAGTTACTAGAGCTTTATTAGCTTCCTTTGGTGGTACATATTTATATGATTCTTTATGATACATAAAGATGATACATAAAGATACACAGATGTCTGTGCATTTGAAAGAACCAACAACTTTTCCCAGTCATTACAGACCAGTTTTAGCAAGTAAACACCTTCTGCTGTTTGCTCCTTGGGTTGATGGAATTATTTCCAGAATCATGATTGTGCTGGATTGGAACTGGTTATGAGGCTGTGACTGGTTATGCAGTAAGATCTATGGTAGTCAGGCTTTTCACCAGGATCTTGGATGGGTGTGTATTGTGCCTGGTCCCTGGGGAGATGAGATTGCCTCTAGTATCTTATTCAGTAAGGTGGTGCTAGAACAAGTGTCCACTTCAAGGTTCACATTTGGGTCCTCAGAGAGGGGTATATCCATCTCTATGGCAGGTGCAGCTCTTGCCAGGACCCTGAGAAGACTACTGCCTGGTCACTGGATGAGTCCTGGGTGGACAGAACTGGCTCTGGGTCGCACCTTAAACTCAATCCATGGGGCTATTTCAGGTTCCACAGCTAAGACTGAGGTCTGCGCCTTCCTCTGGAGACATAAATAGGAGTGTCTCCTACCAGGTCCCTGAGTAGGTTGGACTGGCCCCTGACTATAACTAGAGAAGCTAGAGCCAAGTGTAGTGCCTTTTCAGGATCTCCTGAGGGGCAGACATGGGGATCTCCAACCTATCTCAGTACCAGCTGGACTACTCAAAGACTGCACTGAGAAGGGTCTAGAGTCAAGTTTAGGGCCCTTTCAGGATACTCTGGAAGTGTACAAAATTATCTGCTGCCTGGTCTCTGTGCCATCAGAACTAATGACACACTGAGTCTTTGAGGGGGGCTGGAATACAGGATCTCCCAGGGCTTAGACAGGAGTGTCTCCTACTGGGACCCTGACCCCTAGACTGCTAGAAAACTGAAAGACTAGCAGTCTATGGCTGTGAGGACCTGGAGCCATGTAGAGAGCCCTTTGAGGGTCTCTGGGGATACAGATAAGAGTTTCTCCTTTCTGGTCCCTGTACCAATAGATTGTGGCTAGCAAAGGGTTAATGCCTAGTGTAAGGCCTTTTCAGGACCTCCAGGGGCAAGATGGAAATATCTCCTGCTGGGTCAAGTCTCTGTACTTTAAACTACATTTTTCAGTCTACACTACAAAAAAGAAAGGTATCTGGCTATCACTTCACAGGGTTCTTATAAACTGTCACATTTACATTTCTATATTTACCCATACACACACACACACACACACACACACACACACACTTAAATATAACAAGGTTTATATTATAATAGGATCTCACTGTTCAGGCAAACCTAAGTAAAACAATGTACTTTTACTACAGAATTTAAAATATTTGTCTGTATGAGGGCAAAACATTTTAAAGTAGCTTCTTGGGTTCAGACTATGAAGCAGTCACTTGAATTAAATAACATTAGTTTTTGTTATTCAAAAAGTAGTCAAAAGTCTTAAAATAGCAAAGGCAGTTCTTAGTTATTGGGTATTTGATCAGTTAAGGGACTGAGATAGGCACATACATACAAAAATCATTACCCTAAAAACCTTCAGAAATGCATGGGCATTACATATAATAACACTGTCAAATGACATCATCCAATGGCTAACAATAATTCTTTTATACCCATATATTGCCTTATACCTTCAAAAGAATTCATCATCATATAGATTTAACCTCTTCTTATCTTTTACTTTTTCCAGTATCATTGGTTATTTCTGTGTCTATGAAATATTTAAGGAGAAAAATACCAAAATCTTATTCTTAGGTTATAATTGAATCAATCACCTCTATTTAAAACTATCCTTGATACTAGCCAAAAGGGCCAGGAAGCCATCTTCTATTTAAAACGAAACTGGGAGGAGGAATTTAAAAAATACATGAAATAATTACTTCTGTTTCACACTAAACATGCATCCAAATTAATTTGGTAAGTTATTCAAGGTGATTTTGTCCCTAGGGCAAGACTAAATTAGAGATGTGAAGTGCCCAGAAGTTTTACTGCAGTCATTCTTTCTTCATAACGTGGTTGTTAAGTGAAAGGGCTTCAAATTTTTCCTCAATGTGTTATATCATCTTAATAAACAATGTTTTGAAAATAAGGATAAAAATGTACCAATATATTCAAAATTTCACAAGGTGAGCTCTAACAGTCAGCAGAACAAAATGTTCTGAACAGAAGACATGGAAATTCCACACGCACATCCAGACAGCAGCCAGAACATCATTTCCCAAAATGTGGTCCCCATAATACTGGTCCTGTGAAGTCCTTACAAGAAAAGGTTTGGAGGCTGAATACATCTGGAAAACACAACTTACACACTGCTCCTCCGAGAGATACATAGCATATATTTGTTCCTAGGAATCTTCAGAAAGAAACTTCTTAATTTTGTTTAATTCAGTGTTATCCAAATATTTTTCTGCATTAACAGAACTAGTGCTCCTTTGAAACACTTTGGAGAATACTGCTCTAGAAAACAAAAGCAAGAAGACTTTCCACCCTGCCTCCTGGCCCTCTGACTTCCATTGTCCTCCTCCATACCCAGGCTGACCCAACCTCAATCTATTAGTATTAAAAGAAAAAAAAAAAGTGAAAGTCACGCTTAGCTTCCCATTTTATTCACCTTTTAATTTCAACTCTGAATCTCTCACTTGGCTTTCAGTAAGCTTACATCCCTTTCAATAAGTTCTTAGTTTCACACTGAAAGCCCTCATCTGGCATTCTAGATTCTGGCTAGCTAAATCTATGACTAACTTCAGACACTGGCATCTTCTGTGCTCCGTGTCCAGGTTTTCCTTTTGATCTTCTGCACAGGCTGTCAGTTTACGTCTCTACTTTGGGCTCATCCTTCTGCCTGAGACAAAAGCATTAAAGGCAGACCCCAAACTGTGGGAAGAAGGGTGTGCCCCACAGGGAAACAGATATCCAACACTGCTCCTTGCAGCTTCCAATCACCCATCAGTAAAGGAAGAAAAACCTGAAGAGCTTCTTCTCTCATCAAGACACAGGGTGATGGCAGCAGAAAGCACAATGACAGGGCACTTCATTTGAGTTAGGTTTCAGGGATGAGTTGGAGCAGAAAGCACAGGAGAAATTGGTGGCTGGATAACTGTGAGCTTCCCGCATCCCATGGCTGTATATTATAAAGATTTAAAAATGATTTGCCTTGAAAATGTTTTCTTTGATCCCTGTGACTATCTCCTACTTGTTTAATGAGATCCTTATGTGGTATCTTTGGGTGGTCAGGGCAAGAAGCTGTTAAAAACAAAGACAGCAATTTAAAGCAGTATACCTAATCTTAAGAACCTGTAGATAGCCTCCTCAGTAGGAATCCAGGAGACACTGCACATAAAATGGCAAGTGTAGGGCTGATTGCCCTGCTTACAAGGAAAACCTCCAAAATCAAGATTAGGACAAATAAAAATGCATCATCTACACCTACTCTCAGCCATCCTAGCATTTCTTTATTCAAAGGCATTTGTATTTGAAACATTGGGAAATGCAGGACTAGACCAAGGCACATTGCAAATTCCATCATCCCTGGCATGTATCCCTGATAATCTACCATACACCTGGGCACATTGGCATATATTAATTCATTTTAGGAGATCATTTCCTGGTGACTTCAAGAATGACTACTGGAAGCTCCTTTGGAATACTGAGTAATGAGTTTTTAGCTTCTCCTCCTAAGGACTCAACAGAGACATAAAGGGAAGTGAAGAGTAATTTTCCTTTGGTTATGACATCTGGGAGTCCCTACATATTTATAACCCATATTTATGAAGACATAGCCTTGCCCAAAGATGCCCTCCCAAGTTAATGTATAAAAGGGGAGAATGGTAATACATTAATACTATGTCTAAAAACTATGAGGTATGTCACATTATCAAGGAAATACGTCATGTCATTTAATTTACTTCTAAAAAGATGCAAAGAAGATTATAAACTCCTTAAGAGCAGGAAGTATGGGACACCATTTTGCATCCTATGTATTGTCTTACTCAGACCCTTCTGCATTGCAGACATCTGATAAACACGTACTGAATATGCGGGTCAGGGAGTTGGTGAGTGTGAGTGCATGAAGTATTCAATTAGTGGGGAAATAAAGGCTTTATATGAATAAGTTGGTAGATAACTGTACACTACATATTAAGTAAGTGGCAGGTGCCTGGGTGGCTCAGTCGGTTAAGCCTCTGCCTTCAGCTCAGATCATGATCTCAGGGTCCTGGGATGGAGCCCTGCATTGGACTCTCTGCTCAATGGGGAGTCTGCTTCCCCCTGTCCCTCTGGCTCTGCCTCTCTCCACTTCTCATGTGCTCTCTCTTTCTCTGCTCTCTCTCAAATACACAAATAAAATCTTTAAAATAAGTAAATAAATAAATATAAGGGGCTCTGAAATAAAGACAAAAATCTAGAGAGGCTAAAAATAATACTGAGAAATGTTTTATTTTCCTTTTTTTTTTTAAGTAACAGGGCAAATTTTGAGGTAGCACTCAATCTGGACCTTATCTCACAAAAACCAATACTCAGTATTCAATAAACCCCTTCTCTTACTAGTGTGTGTAGCCGGGAGAGGGGGTGGGTTTCCTGGTATTCACAGACAAATGGAGAAGCCAGTATTACAGAAAACATATTGGAAAAGAAAAATGATCTTATACTTCTGGTAAAGACAGAAGTCTTTACATGCTTTCTTTAGCCTCTGCTTTCTCTTACAATCCTGCAAAAATATCACTAAAGGAATTTTTTCAAAGAGATAATAATGACAAAGAATTTTAGAAACCAGAAAACTGGGAAAGAAGTAACTGATTTAGCAGATCTGAGAAAGCTAAATCTGGTGGTAGGGAAATTGAGAGTCAACCCATTTTATATGTGGAGCCCCCAAAAATGTCTCAGAATTGATGATACCTCATTCCCCTGGCAGTGTGGTATGATGGGCCTAAAAACAGGATAATTGCCTGAAAACCAATTTAAGAAGCTGCTAGAATCCCAGCTAACCTCTGTTGGAAGTCTGCCTCTCTCTGGAGAGAGTAAAATGGCGAGTCTCTAGACTAGAAGATACCAACACAATTGAGGGCAAGGGCACCTCACCCTAAACTGAGGAATTAAGTCAACATATACCTATTGAATGTTTAGATCTCATCTCTTCTTCCACTTAGGTCCACTGAGCATGACCTTAACGCTCTACTCAAGAGGTTGGAACTTGATCAGAACTGAAGGAAAGACCTACAGATATTGTTGGGAAGGGATACTCTATCAATAAATAGCCCATATCACACCCATAGAAGGATTATTGACATTTGTGGCCAAATAATTCTTTGTTGTAAGGAGCTGCCCTGTGTATTACAGGATGTGCGGCATCATCTGTGGCCTCTACCCACTATATACCAATGGTACTCTCACCTCTCCAGTTGTGACAATCAGAAATGTCTTTAGATATTGCCAAATGTCCCCAAGGTGGGAGGGGTGTGTGTGTGTGGCAAAATCACTCCTGGTTGAGAACCACCACCTTGCAATGAAGCTAACAGTTGACATGCCTCTTCCACATACTCAGGGCTTCAAATCAGCTTCTTAAATATTAAATGAAATTATGTATGGGTGAATATAGATACACTTGTCCTTTGTGATTTAGTATGGTTTAGTTCTTCTCAACTAAAATTATTTCATTCTTTATAAGATCTAAACTTTAAACAAAACTGGGGCTCCTGGGTGGCTCAGTTGGTTCATCATCTGACTCTTGATTTTGGCTCAGGTCATGATCTCAGGGGTCATGAACTGCACTCAGCGTGGAGTCTGCTTGGGATTCTCTCTCTCTCCCTCTCCCTGCTGCTCTGTCCCTCCTCCTGCTCATGCAAGGGCTCAGGCACACTCTCCAAAATAAATAAATAAATAAATAAATAAATAAATAAATAAAACTTCCTAAAAAGCACTATCTAAAGTTAAAAGTATCCCAAAGAATTAAAAAATAAAACAAAAAACTATTAACATTGTCTACCTATGAGAAATGAATTGGGCTTTACTTCATTAAATTCAAAATAGTTTCCTTTCTCACTCAAGGAACATTATTATCTTAATCATCATCACCATCATCACCTTCTGAAAATCTCACCATACATGATCAAGAGAGGTAAGTCAGGTGGATTCTTCTGAGAATACCTCTGAAGTTCTGGTCTTCTTTTAAGAGATGAGCATCTAACATCAGTTTGAACATTAGAATTTTATTACCTTTCACACTATTTACTAGTTTTAATGTCAGTTTCAAATCAGAGGAGGAAGAAAACCTTTGTTATGATGCTGTGTCAATATGTGAAATACATTTTGCATATAAGAAAAACGTTTTTATAGACCCATGCAATTTCACCGTAGAAAGGAACCTCAGGAGCCATCTATCAACTTCCCATCCCAGGAAGAAATCACCACTTCAAGGTTCTTGCTACATGTTCAAGGATAAAGGGCTGCTATTTTTGAAGAAGATGGTTCAGTTGCGAATCAACTAGAAAGTTATCCAAATTTAATTTTTTAAGTTAGACCCATTGGTCTAGCCTTTAAAGAAAAAAAAAAGGGATTTTTCTCTCTAATCCATTGTTTTTGGTTCAAGATTTCTAGGATCTTCCCTCATCCACATAGCTTTGTACCCCCAAAATATTCCTAAGCCTCAGGAACATCAAGAAATGAGGAAGCAGAACAAGCTCGCTAAGCCACCTGACAGAGCATCCATGCCACCAAAAAACTCCCTACCTGCCTAACTCCTTTCAAATACAACCCAGAGTCATCTAGGTAGTTAGTATTTTCAAAAGAGAAGTCTTTCAAAAGAGAAGTCTTTCAAAAGACTGGTTCTAAACTAATCTTGATTGATTATATGAAATAATCATCCCACACATGCAGCTTCTCTCCAGGATCATCCTCTCCATGGACATGAACCTATACCCTTAGTCAGTGTCCACCAAGCAGTGATCCTTATCCCTACTCTAAGGCATGAGAGTAAAAGAATAAAGATCATATTCCTCCCCTACCATATACCTGCCTAGAGATACCTTTATACTACAGCAGGATATAATTAATAGCCCTAATTATGAAAAGAGGCTAAAATAAAGTCATACTCAATTCACTTGTATTCTTGGGAAAAACTGCAGCAGATGCCCTAGTTCTCGTTCTTATTTTTAGACACACTCCTCATCCATTCAAATGAAAATCAAATGAGCTCCCAACAGTTAAAACCATCACCAAAATCTGTTAACTCTGAACACTGAAAACTTTTTAGTATAAATATTGTTGCTAATCTGAGATCTTTTCCTTTCTTGCAATCATTTTTAAGTTTTTATCCCAATTCAATTCAATCATTTCAAAGTTAATTTGCAACTGATACAATGACTACTTTTACAAGACAATGCAACGTCTGAAGATTCACTAAAATTTTTATTGTACCCTTCAATAGACTTCTGTTCTTTCCCCTTCCTTCCCTATTCATTTCCACTTGAATAATCCTGGCTCCCAGTCAGCCAGTCTTGGAGAAGATCCTGCTCCCCCTCCCACTCCCCATCCCTAACCAGGGTGTGCCAAACACTTAATTTTTATTCATGCCTTGGCAGTTCCTTTCTTCTTAGTCTTTCCAACCTCCTCTGTGTTACAGTCAGGGGAGTTACAAGGCCAGTGCTTTGTGCAAGTGTTAGAGGATCCTGACAATGTTGGGAAGGAGCCTACTCCTCTGGCACTTTTCGGCACATCATCAGGCAGTAAGTATCATCTGCAGGCCAGTGAGGAACTTTTTGTGGGACCTCAGGGTGCCTCTGGTACCTTGACAATTAACAGGCCTTAAAACCAAATATTTTACCCAGATTCATCCTACCTACCACAATGGAAACCTCCTTTCATCCAGGATGGTATCTCCCAAGCCATAATCCTAGGGGATTGTGTTTGGTTTTGTGTGTTTGTGGAGGCTAGCAACAAGAGTGGATTCTGTGCCATTGCTTTGAGGTTACCTGGTAGCATTTGTTAGAGTCTTTAAGTCTCAAATTCTGGGTTTCCTGAAAGATACTAGGAAGTGAAATGAGAATGGGAAAGAGATCACAAAGAAGTAGGACAACTGAGAGAATCTCAAACCACCTCACCAACACACAGTGACTAGTCAGTTTTTGTTGCCCTGTGAAAGGGCATGCTAATCTAGCCAGGTCAGCTGACCCAGGTGCTTCCTCAGGCCTGACCAGGTGAGCGGTGCTGCTCACTCTTGATGCTCTGTGAAGGCTCTTCTCTGTGTCTTGTGGGGATCTCCTTAGACATAGCAGAGCTGGGAAACTGATTTTGCCCAGACCCGAAATCAGTGGGGACTGAACCGTTTTTCTAATTCTCTGAACATAAACTTGGCAGGAGGTTCTTTGAGTTACCAAGCAACCGAACATCTGACATGATGCCTTTAACAACCTTTTCCATAGATTACTAAAAGTTCCCAGAACAAATTCATGTCTGGTCCAGTGAAGAAAGAAGAAGGAAACAGAAGTAGCCAAGAAGGGGGTGGGGAAAAGAAGGCCAAGAGAGCAAAAAGAGAGCCAGCATATCCTCAAAACATGTGAAAACAGGAAGAAGAAGAAAGCAGATAAATGAGAGGCACTCCCAAAAAAGGAGAATATGCATATACGGTACAAAATTATCCCCCAAATGGCATTTCCTGAAAGCTCTAAAAAGCAGTCTTGCAGCAAGAGAAGAGCTTCTAAACTTCTCATTTGTTCTATAGAATTATGGGTCCTTCCTCCATTTTATTATAATCACTCCACTCAGCCACTCATGTCAAGTACATAGCTGTCACAAAATCTGTGATAGGAGGCTAATGTCCCTGACAACCTCATGCAGACAAAGAGCAGAAAAACAATGGGAGGGAAACGGCAAGGTGTAAGAGCTCACCACCTCTGGCTTAGAAAGCTCTCAATCCATCCCTGAATGACTCGGACTAGAAGCCTTGCTGCTGTCCATCAGAATCCACTCCCTACCCTACCCCTGGCACAGGCAATCAGGAGGGAATTATTCGTGGATAATTTGAAGTTAATAATGAACCAACCAAACGTCAATCTGCTTTATATTAACACTGTGGCTAACTTCTAAAATGAGAAATTGCTACAGTTTTAATAATATGTGGGTAGGCCTCAAATTCTCATTCTCTCTCTTTCTCTTTTACTTTTAATTAACACTATATTCTACATGGAAATTCATTCACAAAGTTTCCAGTTATACTGTCAGCCCTGACATACAGAGACCTAGCAATAGGCATTCCTTTCCAGACCAAGTTCTCACAGGCCAGAATCACTGGAGCTTGCTGAAGTATTTCTTGCCTCTGGCCTCTAGAATACTTCATATCTATTGTTTAAACAACATATTATAAATGGTGACTATCAAGAGGAAGAACCAAAACTTGAGTTACATCAATTTTGCCATTTTGTGTGACCACCTGGAATTTTTAATTCATGATTAAAATTCAAAACACTAAAATAGAGTGCAAACAGTAAAACGGAGAACAACTGTATTGTTTGTTTGATAAATGCAAATTTAAGATCATACATAAAATACTTTACTGAATTTGAATAACTTTATAACAATTAATAACATTGTACATTATTCTTTTGTTATTTGTTATTTCTGTTAATTATATTTCTTGTAAAGCTTAAGAATGAATCAAGAAACCAATGATTATGACAGATAATTCACATGGTTATTGAAAATAATTCTGTCCTATATGGGAGGAGGAGGAGTATTAAAAATTATCTGTTCCAGGTGCCTGAAATGCTAGGTCTGCCATTACATCTATGGAGCGCACAGAAGTGCTCTCTGGCTTCCAATCCGGTTCACAAAGGACCACTAGTGTAGAGCAGGAAAGAAGAACGAGACTGGGGCATTCATGTCTCCTTTCCATGAAGGCTTGCCCAGTCTGGCAATATCCTTTGACTTTTTTCCCCAGATTAGTTGAGGTATGATTGACAAACATTGTATATATGATGTTTTGATATATGTACATTGTGAAATGATTCCCTCAACCAGGAAAATTAACCTATCCATCACCACATATATTTATCCTTTTTTGTATGTGTGTGCTAAGAACACTTAAGATCTATTCTAGCAACTTTCAAGTATATAATCCAGTATTATTAACTACAGTCACCATGTATATTACTGAAATATTTCCACTGTATATTATTCTGCCATGTCACATTTTCTTTATCCATTCTTCTGTAGATGGACATTTAGGTTGCTTCCATAACATGGCTACTGTGAATAATGCTGCCATGAACATGGGGTGCATACATCTCTACAAGATAGTGATATTGTTTCCTTTGGATATATACCCAGAAGTGGGATTTCTGGATCAAACAAACATAGGTTCTATCTTTTTAGTTTTCTTGAGGAACCGCCATATCATTCTCCAGAATGGCTATATCATTTTTACATTCCCACCATCCTCTGACTATGGCCAGATTTCAGAGCTCTATCAGAAACTCTTCCCACAAAGCTGGTTCTCAACATTCTCTCCTTGTCCCTATCCCTCTCCCTATTCTTCTCCCTTTCCTGCTCTGTTTTTGGATTACAGTTACTGCTTATTCCTTTTCCCAGTTCAGACCCAGGGATAGACAGGCATCACCCTTACCCCTTAGTACTTAAGGATACTGTACTACCCCTTGTCATTTTTCTATATCCTGTGCACACCTTTATAAATTTAGTTTTAAACTCTGAAGTTACCCAATTTGTATGTATCGACTATTTCCTGCTAAGACCCTAATATATATTCTTACTCCTCATAAACCCAATTTCCATCATGACCCTAGACCTCAAATGGGAAGTTTTCTCCTCCTTAAATATGCATATTCTGATTCCATCAGCTCCTAGAATCCTAGGAAGAGAGTAGTTGATTTTAGTTGTTTAATTACAGTTGTAGGGTTCAGGGGATAGCCGGGAAGATATCACAGAATGTGCACTAAACTGAGGAATCTCTTCAGCTCAGCCTCTGTATATCCCTCCTTTCTCAAATGTTTACTAGTCACCTCATAAAAGTAACATTGGAAAACTGTCTCATTGAGTATAAACCCTACCTCCACAAAAATCACTTCATTATTTTTCTGCTTCTCTCAAAAATGGTAACTAAGAAGTCACCAGTGATACCATCTCTGCCAATAAGTGTATATGTTCTGGGATTAATCACAACATTTTATCATCTTATAAGGGTTCATCTTCAAGCTAACAGAAAGGATTAATTCCATGCAGTACTGAATTCAATCTGTCTGCATCCTTGACCCTTCATTTTATCTATTTCCAAGTTAACAGCAACTAAAATGATGAAAAAGACTGTACTATAATTTTTCTTAGAATAAAGAATATTTTTGTTAATATTTTGTTAATATTTTAAGGGGGGAAGCATATTTATGAAATTCAAAGGATCTTGATTCTCTCTCCCTCTTACTGTTTAAAAATGGATTAAATACTCTCATAGTATGAGAACTGGACCTCAGAGTGCCAGGCAAACTCCAGTAGGAAAACATAGAATTATACCTGGCACAGAGTAAAACTATATAATTTCTGCAAAGCAGCTCATCAATCTGTTCTGATCCTAAAGTGATTCCCTGGAGAGAATTTGGTGGTGGAAAGGGCCACCAAAGAAGACACAATTCCCATGGCTAATCTGTACTGATGACAATGAGGTAAAATTGAACAACAAGAGCTATAGTAATAGAGAAGACATCACGCTTACTATGTGTGCAAGGCACTGTTTTAAAGTCTTTACAGGCATTGACTCATTTAATCCTCAGGGCAACCTCAAGAATTAGATCACTATTACTAATCCCGTTTTGCAGATTAAGAAACTGAGATTCAGAGAGTTTCAATAATTTGTCCAAGGTCACACAACTAGTAAATGACAGCACTGGGATTCAAGTGCAGGCCACCCAGCTTAGAGCCCTTACATCTAACCATCAAGATAAATAGGCTCTACTAGAACTTAGGAACATAGTCCTTTTAGTGTTACACAATTAAAAATATATATATAATTGGCTTATCATAGCACATGATTCCCATTTAATCTTTGCTTCTCTTTCAGGAACAACAACTGAAAATGGGAACTGAGGCATCCCAAGAGAACTCCTACTGCATCTGTGAGGTCATGGACATGGCATTTGGGCCTAGGACCAGGAAGAGAAGAAAATGAATAAATGAGTTCAGTAATTCTCATCATTTAGGAGGGAGTCAAAAACTCCTTTGTGAATCTGGACAGCTTTGGTCTCTCTCCTCAGAAAACATTTACCTTGCATTTAATTTCAGAGAGTCTGCAGCAGCCCTAATGCCCATCCACAGGCCCTCTGTGAGAAAACGCTCTTCTTGGATGATTTCTGAGTCTACAGCGCTGTATACTACATAAGAAAAAGAAAATCAGCCAATGAACTAATACTTTTTGAGTGTCTACTACATGCCAAACATGGTGCTCAATCTTATGTGGAGAGTGTAAGAAAAGGTATTACACAGTCCCCGCCTTTAAAGAGCTGCACAGTTTGCAAAGCAGGATAGGATAAGAATGGAGTGATTAACTTCTCCGAGTGCTCAGAAGAAAGAAATATTACTTCTTGCTTGAGTTGTTAGGCCAGGCTTCAAGAGAAGACTTGGAATATGATCTAGCCTATATACATGATTACAATTGAAGAGGAAATGGAAAAGGCATTTGATGATATCAGGAAATGAGAATTCTTCATTTTAACACTTGCTTAGATCTGTGGGCTTAAAAACATCATTTAATGCAAAGTATTATAGATTAGCTATAATTATTAAGAACCTTATTTTCCGGGTAGGGAGAGGGTGGTGGGGTTATAGACATTGGGGAAGGTATGTGCTATGGTGAGTGTTGTGAAGTGTGTAAACCTGGCAATTTACAGACCTGTACCCCTGGGGCTAACAATACATTATATTGTTATATATTATATATTATATATTATATATTATATATTATATATTATATACAATATATATATTATAATGTATTGCTAACAATACATTAATAAAAAAATAAAAAAATAATTTAAAAAAAAAAGAACCTTATTTTCCTACCAGGTAGTGTGTTTCATGCCACATTGGTACGAATTTGCTCACATTGGCCTAGCTATCTGCTGGGAAGGAAGCCCACAGTGGAAACCCTTGGCCTTCCAGCTCAGAAGCCAAGGAGGACATGCATCACACTGTTAACTGTGATAAGGATACCTGTCAATAGAAATTAGCTGAGGCTTTCAACTCATTTCCCTATGGCCAGAGGAACCAACAGATAAAAATTTATTTTGATTCCCAGGTGGCTTTGTATCTCATTAGCAATCCCATGAGCCCCTACTCTTTTCATCCAACTGTCAACAGTCCTTGATGTTCTGAATAAAGAAGCTGTCCAAACTAGGATTAAAGTGAGGTGGGGAAATCACTGTTCCTTTTTTCAGACTCCATGTGGAGGTGCTGAGCTGGCTCAACTCTCTAGAGAGCTCCCTTATTATTTTCTTTGCAATCCTGGTCACGATTCAGGATTCAGGCACTTGCATGATGTGGCCTTGATTCCTGCTGCAATTCTTTCCAGCAAAAAAGCAAACCAGAAGGACAGGGTATATTTGAAATTCTGGTAGAATCAATGTGGAGTTGGTTGGGAAATTCTAGAAACTGGAATTAAAGCCTCAAAGAAGACAGATTAAGTTTGTAATTAACTAAAGGTTGCCAGAAAATAACAACATATAGAAAGAGAACACAAACAAGTAGACATCCAGTAAAACTGTCATCATGCACCCAATCAGAAATGGAACCTGAATCCCACATGTGCAAACAAGAGGCAAATTTGGAGCAGTCGCCTCTTTTCGAAAGATTCACAATTTGGACAGTGTTACAGCACATCCCCAGAGGACTGGTGGGGGGTGGTAAAGTGTAGAAGGAAGTTTCACAGAAAATTAATAGTTCAAGAAAAGAAATGAAAGCATAATTTAAAATGAACTCAAATACTTTAGCATGGTAGAGCTGGGTATGGCAAGGAATAAGACAACATACCCATGTGGTAACTGCATCACTTAGAATATTTGGAGCTGTCAATAACGAGGAAACTCTGACTCAAACTGTATTTAAAAGCTTTTTTTTTTTAATTTTTGCATTTACACAGTATCTCATATAATGAAATGACAGAGGTAAGGCAGTACCTAGCCAAGGAGGAGCAATCAGGATTCCAGCTCTGCTGTCCTGGGAGTCTCATGTTTCTGCTCATTACCCTAGATGCTTATGCATGTAGGTTCTAGGCATGGTGTCCTGTCGTGATGCCCAGAGGAAAAGCAGGACCAGCTTTTCCTGTCTTTCCTCAGGACTGGTAGAACCTTTCCCGAAAGCTCTCAGCCAACTTCCCTTCACATCTCAGATTTAGATCACACACCGGCCCATTCCTAAACCAATTACCAATGGGAAGAATAGGATTACTATGACTGGTTCTCAACCTGTGGTCCAGCAGCAGTACCTGGGAATAATGAAAACTACTAGGACAAGCTCCAGCCTTCCTGAATCAAAAGCTCCAGAGTTAGGGCATAGCATCTGTGTTTCAACAAGAATTCCAAATGATTAGGATACACTCAAGTTTGTGAATCATTGATTTAGAGTGGAAGGGTATTGGATTATCAGCCACCATGAGCAGGACACCAGGATCGGCAAATGAGGCAGATCACAACCATTAAAATGACTGAAGGGTTACATTCAACTAGCATTTTTAATGCTTGCTCCATTGTAATTTTTTTAACCTACACTATATCTTTAACTTTCCACAGCAATTCTGTTAGGTATTTTTGTCTCCATTTTACAGATGAGGAAATGGAAGTCCAGATAATTTAACTTGTCTAATTTTATAACACAAAGTCAAGATTTGAACTTGGGTCTTCTGGTTGTAAATCTAGTTTTTATTCTATTATGCCAGAACTCACAGGCATAGGTTACCCCAGTCCATACTCGTATTTTAGGGAGGCTCTAAAATTCTATGATATTCATATTTAAACAAAGATTGACCAAAGAAATACCCTCAGGTCTACAGTCTTTTTTGGGTCCTGGAATTAAGGAAATTCCAGGTTGTGAGGCCTTCTAGCTCCTTGGAGTCCAGAGACAACGAGGCCTCAAGAGATGGTCCAGAAATACAACAGAGACTTTTTTTTTTCTTTCTCAGGAATGGAAGGGAAACCCCCAAATGGCTCAAACATAAAGAAATCTGAAAAACAGGTACTCAAGTTTCTGTTACTACGGAGGTCACTGCCACTCTCAGTAACAAAGGGCCTTCTGTATAAATGACACATAAGGTGACCAACAAGGTGAGGCACTAGAACTGAGATTCTTGTGCTGAACCAAGACCCTCAAAGGACTTTATTCTCAGAGAACAGGTAAACCAGAAAAAAATCTACCCACAGAGGAAGAAACAAGGAACCTTCTCTATCTCAGGCTGAACTCTAAGGGAAGAAAAAAAAAAGAAAAAAACCTCCTCTGGTAATTTGTAAGCCCAGACCTGCCCTCATGTGGGTCTGAAATACACATTTACATTACTTACAAGGCAGGTAAATCTCAGAGAAATTAACATTAAAATTGGTTCCCAGATGTCACTGTCTCTGAGGTCCTGGCTGAAGGAACAAACAGGAAGGCCCTCTGTAAAGCCATACCTATAACTCAGGCCACGAGGGGTTCTCACAGATAACAAGAGCTCACAACCCTAACGCACAATACCTGAACAAGCGTGTCACCATGGCCAAGAGTCAGCAGAAACAAAAATATGAACTTCACATAACAGAATTATCAGAACAGGCTAGAAGACAAGTGGGTTTTAAATTATTTTTTTAAATTAAAAGGAGGAATAAAAATATGAAAAAGGAACAAGATTCTATCAAAAAAAGAACCAAGCAGTTTAGAAAAAGACACAACAGGGAAATTTCCGACTTCCGTCATTCTCAACAAGAAACGTATGACCTCACTGAGAAATCAGCCTTGGGTGGAACAAAGGAGCTATGGAAGGAAAACTATTGCTCCATGAAGCATTTTGTAATTTGGGTATCTAAGCAGGGAGTTCCCCAAATGCCCAGCTTTACGTGGTACTCAATGCCTACCCCTACCATGACATGGAGAGATTAGTCCCTGTCCCTTGGTGTAACATGGTGAAAATTGGACAATGGTTAAATAGCGATATTTTTTTAAATGAGGAAGGAATATTTAATGAAAAGCTTTGTAAAGTCCTTGCTCTGTAGAACCTCTTTATCATAGTATAACTTTTTAGACTTAATATTTATATTTTATGGTTATTTTCCAACAAAGGCCAACATTTCAGAAAATACCAGATTAAGCTCAAACCTCTAATTATGTAAGTGAGTCTTCTCTGTCAAACTTATTATAGCTTTTTGCTCTGACTCCCTATATGAGGAGTATTTCCTTGAAATTTTATTTCTAATAACTTGTGTTAGTACAAAGGGAAGAATACAATGTGCACAGTACCATCAATTTGCACCAAATAATTCAATTCCAGTGTTGGAGAAATGCCACTGTGAGGGCCTACAAGTTTGGTAATCATCACAAATTTACTTACTCACAGAGACTGCTCCACCCCATCTTCTGGCTAGACCCCGCAGAACCCTGAAACCATGGGAGAGGCCTGAATCCATCTGTGGAAGGCTGAAAAGCGCAGGGAAGCTCATCAAATTTGATGTTCCTGTCTTAATCCATTCCTGGCTACCCCTTCAGGTTCCCCTCCACATTTCCAGCCTGTGTGAATCAGTTGGCAAAACCTGACACCAAAAGAAACACAAAGGATTATCTAAGCCAAGAAGCCCTGGCCTGACCATGCCTGCCCCAGGGTGAACACACACCTGGTTTGAACAAAGGCCTGGAGGAAGTAGCGACTCCCTGCCAAGGAGAAGGCCTCCTGCCTGCTGACTGCCGATCTCCTTCCATCACATTCCAGGGGCAGAGCCTCACTGCACTTGGGACCACCATGTGGAAGCACTCCCAGCCCTTGCATCAATATCAGTTACGTTCTTTACTTAAGAAACAGTTACCTGAATGCAAGCTACCTAAAGGGTAGAAAAGTTCTCTTCTCTTAGAAAGTAAGAGCTTGTTATCTGTCTGTAACACATAGGTCTCCTTTACTATAAAGCTGGAGTTGATGGATCTACAGCGGGAATAAATACTTGAAGGAAAAGCAACACTGCCAAAGCAGTGCAGTACTGTCAGAGATTTATTTTGTGGCTAGTATGAAAAGTAGAAGGTGTTAGGTGATTATAGTTTTCCTGTGCACAAGCATGAAGCTTCAAAGCAAACCCCTCTGTGCTGCCATTTCCATAAAGTGCAAGTGGCTGGAGGGCACCTGGCTGGTTCAGTTGTTAAGTGTCTGCCTTCAGCTTGGGTCATGACCCCAGGGTCCAGGGATTGAGTCCTGCAACGGGCTCCGTGCTCAGTGGGAAGCCTGCTTCTCCCTCTCCCACTCCCCCTCCTTGTGTTCCTTCTCTTACTGTCTGTCTCACTCTCTCTGTCAAATGAATAGAGTCTTTAAAAAAAAAAAAGAACATGTTGCTGGAGTTTCTTAGCAGCTATGGGAAACCAGGGGAGCTTTTATTTACAAGATCACCACCCTGGGTTAGCTTCCTTGGCTTCCTCGTATATACCATACCTACACTTGCCTTAAAACATTCAACCAAAGGAGGCTGGCAGGTAGCATGTTCTTTCTGGTAAGTTAACCAAGTGTTACAGAGTGCCTACAGTGTGCTTAGATCTGTGTTAAATCCTATGGGGAACAAAGATATTTGTGGCATAGATGCCCCCTTCATGAAGTACACAGTTTGTTTAAGAAGAAAATCATGTTTTAAGAACCCATCCCATTAAGTGGGTTTACCTGCCCAACCTGTTTCCTGTTTGTCCCCCCGGAACAGATACAGCACCTTTCTTGGCACCATGGACTTGCCTACCTCCCTTGACTATCCTGGCAGAAAAAGCAAAAATTTGGAAGTCTGAAGTAGTGGTTCTCAGAGTGTGGTCCCCAGGCCAGCAGCATCAGCACCACTGGGAAACTTACTAAACATGCAAATTCTCAGATTCCACCCAGAGCTTTGGAATCAGAAGCTCTGGGACTAAGTCTCCACAGTTTCTGTTTTAACAATTTCTTCAGGCAATTCTAATGTGTGCTCAAGATTGAGAAGCCCTGGTCCAAGGGAACTACTTTTTAAAGACTCTCCTACCTTCCAAACTGTCTTGCACTGTTTCCACTTTCCACCTATTCAATATGGGGTAAGTTTTGTTTTGTTGTTTTAACAAGTTACGACACTTTCACCGGAATCACAACAGACATTTATCAATTAGCTCAAACAATGAGCACATTTACTGGCTCATGTATCTGGAAATGTAGCATGAGGGCAGGGTCCATAGTTAACCTAATCAACCAGCCCTGGCTTGGTTTCCCCAGAATGCTATTAATTCTGCCATCTTCTGAGGGTGAGTGTTGCCTTCAGGCTGCCAATGAGAGGACAGCAGCAGTTCAATCTCACAGCTGCCCTCAAAAGCCTCTAGTGCAAGAGACAGAGCTCACTTCTGGAAACTCTCACCGAAGAGTAAGGGAAAACTTTCCCAGAAATCATTAGCACACCTTTCCTCTTTTATCAGGGTCCAATTAATATGAAGTCATTCCTGAACCAGTTACTGGCAAAGGTTGGGACCGACCAATCAAGCCTATTCCTGCCTCTGAGGTGGAGCCAGCTTCCCTACCAACCACCCCTTGCCCAGACACCTGCCCATGTAGAGGGATGGTGGATGCCAAAAGGAAATCAGGCTTCAGCTAGGGAGGAGAAAGGAAAAATGATTGATAGGTGGACTACTCCAAGTCAACTGATTTCCAAGAACATGCTGTTAGGAAGGAAAATCATTTGTTCTTGACATGGCAGTTAAAGCGAAACATCATGAAGCTGGCAAGCCAAGACCAGGAACTCCACACCTTCGCATTGGATGGCAATTAGTTTGGAGCAAAATCTATCAAATCTCACGGGCAAACTCAAGAGTTAAGCAAAAAAAGAAAACTATTTTCTTTTTGTTTCTTCTCCAATCATTCTCCCTCTTCTTCCAGCCCCCAAAATATAATTATCTATTCAATAGTGAGATCTTTGGCCATTTCCCCAGTGCTATGAATACCCAATATAGATATTAAATGACATATTTCATTCACAAATAATGTATTCTGGAGCTATTTCCAGAGCTTTCCAGGCATCAATTAAAGCAACAATTCTAAGCCAGGCATAGCATTAAGCAAAGGGGATACAATGATAAATAAGAGTGGGTCCTCATTTCTAGAACCCATGGTGAAATGGACATACAGGTGAACAAATGAACACAACACCAGTGCAGGGAACAATAACAGATGTATGCCCACATTATAAATGTACCAGAGACATGAAGCAATGAACTTCATCTGAGATGTGAAGGAAGAAGATGATACCCCGGGAGGTTTTGAAAGATAAACAGGGGAAAAGTGTAAGTTTCTGGACAACTTTTAGAAGTCAACACGATAACACAGCACTGACAACAGAGCATTTCCTTTGTACAACAAAGCAGCAGACCTCTTCCAGGACAGAACGTTCCACTTCAGTGGGGGGCTCAAGGGCTGTATCTATCTGTTTTTGAGATATCTTGAAAGTAACTTGCTACTAATAATAAAGTACCAGACTATGCAAATAACTCACTACTTAATAAGTGAAAGCAGGTTCAAGGTTATCACTATAATCCTATTGCTATCATTTGCAGTCGCCTGTGCTTTCAGAGGTGGAGGAGAAAGGGGATAGAGTTATGTCTAGTCTGCTGGGGATAGGACACATCTCTGAGCTTCCCATGGAGTTGATATATCTACAGAGGGAATGTGGACATTGAATAGAATCTGTTCTGTCTAGTGGGAAAAGGTAAGGAAAACAACTCTAGGTTAATGCTGTTAATTTCTGAGGTCAACTCCTAACTTGTGGTGAGCAAGGCCCCTGGAAAGGAAACCAAGGTGACCATGACTTGCACCAGAATCTCCTCTGTCGCGAATGATGCTATTTATTACACTTAATTTTTTACGTGCAAATTTGTTTTGCCTCACAATTTTCTAGAAACTGGGCATCTTTCTTCTCCTTTTCCTGTAGTTTCTAAGAATGGCAGATACAGAACCTTTAATACAAAAATAAAACTGTGTCTACAAGTCAGGAACTACTTCTCCAACTAAATGATAGAATCCAAATTAAAAAAAAAGACAAGACTGTGTTTCGGTTGACTAGGTCACCCCCCAAAAAAAGACAAAGGTCACCCCCCAAAAAAGACACATGTAACAAATAAATATGGCACAGCCAAGTCCAGGAATATCTGCTTATTTGTCTGCGTATGTGCTTTTGCATTCAGATGCAGAGAAGAGAGAGGGAAAGAAAACTATTGTGTGATGTGAATACAAATTTCTCTAAGAGTAGGTGAACTTGATTGTTGTTTGCTCTGTTTGCCAACATGCTTGTGACCCACATTTGCTGTGCTCCAAGACTTTTTATTTTATCTTCTTCCAGACTTTGACTCTGATGTTCCAACTCATCCTGTAGAAGTAGAAGACCAAAGGTCATACTCTATTCCCCTGCCGGTGGTCCCAGTTGTGGGACCTTTATCTCCCTAATGGTATAACACATACTTGCCAGACTCCTTTGGAATCCTAAATCTTTGGAATTTTAAAACATTTGCCTCAAGCAAGCAGAGAGTATATCTCCTGTGGGTGACACTCAACACATGATGAATGCTCAGCTAACTATGCTGAAAGTGGAAAATGACCTTGGAGGAGCATCAGAAAAATTCCTCTTGAAATACCAAATGGCTTTCAATTTTATTTACTGCTCAAAGATCATCTTAATGAATGTTATACTACCAGTTGTCAATTTCATACTTGAAAAAGCAAAATTCATGCACCTGTATTAAGTATAATCATTTAACATGACTCTGCAGATGAGAGTGCTTGATGGTCATTATTGATTTTAAATATACAATAATTGAAGCCTGGGGAACCTAATTGAAGGTAGATAATTTCTACATGATTTCTTTTCTCTTTAACAAATTGTTCTTTCCTTCCCACCCACTTAATTTCCACACTCCCATCCTATTATTTACTCATATATTCAATTTTGCAAGTTACAGTTGAAATAAAGAACTTAAAATACATGACAAATCTCAAGTGTTTATGAATATATCTATTTCTTTAGAGAAAGAGCACTTTCTTCTTTTTTTGTCATTATCATTTATATCCAGAAATAATAATAGCCAAGAAGAGGACTAGAAACCATATCTGTCCTTAAATCTCCCCCTGCTACAATTCTTTTTAGTTTTTTCAATTTAAATTTCAAAACAATTTTAACTTTTCACTTTGATTTACAGAAGAGGTTCAAAGTAGTACAAGGAATACCAGTACACTCTTCACCTACCTTCCCCAAATGTTAACCTCTTATACAACCACAGTATAATTGCCAAAGCCAGAAAATAAATATTGATACAATACTACTAACTAAGCTATAAACCTGATTCAAATTTTGCCATTTATCCCACTAATGTCCAGTCTAGAATCCAGTTCAGGATCACACAATGCATTGATTTGTCATGTCTCCTTGGTCTCCACCAATCTGGGACAGACAGTTTTTAAGTCTTTCTTTGTCCTTTATGACTATGATAATTTTGAAGATTATTGGCCTGTTATTTTGTAGAATGTCCCTCAATTTGCATTTGTTTGGTATTTGCTCATTATTAAATTCAGTTTATGTATTTATGACAAGTGAAATTGTACCTTTCTCACTGTATCCCAGGAGGAGACACATGATGTTAATATGTCCAATTACTGATGATGTTAACTTTGATCCTTAGGTTAAGGAGTATCTGATAGCTTTCTCCATTGGAAAGTTAGTATTTTCCTATTGAAATTAGTAAGTATTTCATGGAGAGATACTTCGAGACTATGCAAATACGTCTGTAGGTTTTAACATCCATTAATGATTCTTGCTTATAATGATTGTTATAGTATCTAACAAATGATAGTTTTTCTATTTCCATCATTTCTTCTATATTTATTAATTAGAATTCTACTATAAAGATGATTTCCCTTCTCCCCATTTATTTATTAAATTTAATACTATGAAATTGTGGATATTTATTTTATTCTACAAATTATAATCCATTACTATCACTAATTACTTGTTGCTCAAATTATTTTCTGCTTGGCTAGTGGTAGCTCCTTCAAGTTGGCTCCCATACCCTCTTAGAATGTCCCAATAATTTCTTGAAGATGTCTTTATTTTCTGACATAATAAGATGCTCTAGGCTCATCTTGTACTTTCTGCCTCAGCCTTGAATCAGCCACGTCTCTGAGGAGCTTAAGTTCCCTTTATTTGAGAAAGGTATTTAGAAACCAAGGTCCAGGCTGGTAGTACTCATGGCCACTGGGTTTTTATTGCTTCTAGGCCCTCTCAGTGGACAGAACTAGGAAATATACATATACTAAGCCATACATACAAAATTATAGCTATTTTTTATATGTTTTCATGTATATATTAAAAACGAAGTGTTCACAGGGCATCTGGTGGCTCAGTCGGGTAAGTGTCCAACTCTTGATTTTTGCTCAGGTCATGATCTCAGAGTCTTGAGATCCAGCCCCATGTCAGGCTCCACAATCAGCAAGGAGTCTGCTTGAGATATTCTCTTTCCCTCTCCTTCTGCCCTTGCCCCTACCCCCATTCCCTGCTCTCTCTTTCTCTCTTAAAATAAAAAATGTACCTTTAAAAAATAAAAAAAAAAAAAACAGAAAACATGTGTTCATATTAATACATCAATTCCAATTCATCACAGGGGTCATTCCCTCTCTCTTTTTGCATTCCCTTTCTCTGACAGCAAGAGATTTCGTTTTCATTATCTACAATGTGTTTATTTGCTCTAGAATATACATGAAATCATTTCAAAATTGCTAACCCACATCCTTGTGAAAAAAATAAGCTATTAACCAGAGAACATTATTTGTGTACAGTTATTTTGGTTTCTGGCCTTATAATATATAGTCAAAAACTGTTTCCCAAAGTTACTTAGATTAATTCTTTCCTTCTCCATCCCATTTACCATCCCACGTTAAGTTATTTACGTGTAATAGTTAGGTTCATTTGTTACCACTGTATTCTGTTTGGTTTTTCTCCACATTCCGGATGATTTTTTTGATTAAGTGAAGTATTAACATGGTTGTAAAAGTCAGAACTATACAAAAAATATATATATTCAAAGAAGATGCTCCCCCTTCATCTCTTTTATTCCATTTTTATTCTGTCCCCTCCCCAACACACACACATTTTTCCCTCCTGCCTTTTCCACATGACGAATCTCACTTGTTTCTGGTTTATCCTTCCTGTTTTTCTCACAAATGAATCTTTTCTTATTTGCCTGTCTTTCATACACAAAAGGTACCATACTATAGAAAATCATTTACATTTAGCTTTTTTCACTTATTAATATTCCAAGGAAATCATTCTATGTCAGTTCATAGAGATTATAATTTATTTTTAAGTCTTTTGTTTGGGGAATGAAATATTCTCCAGAAGGATGGAGGAAAATGATATGACAGCTTATTTAAATTCTGGAATATTTCAGCTATACTTCCTAGAGAACAATGTTTCAAAAAAAACCTGTTTCACAGACAAGTAATGCGCCTAAGCCTGGCAGGATTCTGCCTTGATTGCACAAACAACTCCTCACTCATCTACAGGACAGCATCTTAGCTAGAAAAATATTCCACATAGACTTTAAATTACTTTACCATTTCTGGTATCTCTCTTTTGTGCTACAGTTAAACTATCTAGTAAATTAATTAAATATTAATGAGTATTTACTGAGCACCTTCTGAATCCCAGTAACTATGGAGTTAAGACACTCTGTAGCTAGAAAGATAAGGAATACAGTAAATAAGGAGGACATGTGTTGTGATGAGCAATGGGTTATCCACAACTAATGAATCATTGAACACTACATCAAAAAGTAATGACGTACTATGTGCTGTCTAACTGAACATTAAAAAAAAAAGGAATAGAGTAAAATGGAACTAAGGAAAGACTATAAAGCAAAGCTACATGAAATTCAAAAGGACAGAGTCCTATCCAATGAAATTATTAGAGTCACAAGAAAATTTTTATTATTGAACCAATGGTTCTGTTTTCGTTTTGGGGAGGGGTTGTTTTTTGTTGTTGTTGTTTTTAACTAATGAAGTATAGACCTGAGAAATAAGGTAAAAGGAGAAAGCACTTATTTGTGGTGGATTATAATATAACACATGATTCTAAAGTCCTAAGTCTACTCCAACAACCCTGACTCTGATCTTGACAATACATAATATAATCACTGTTTTCACTAGAAAACAGCGAAAAAGAGGCCCAAGAGCTAACAAACTACAAAGAAAACAAAAACAGCAAAAAAAAAAAAAAAATTGCTAGAAAGCAAATGGAAGGCTATAATAGACAATTTAACTTCCATGCCGCCAGCACTTTCTGCGGCCTGATGATCATTAACTTAGATAACAGAGTGTTAACAGAGGCAGTTATTCCGAATCCCTCAGTCCATATCAGTTTTATCTTTTAGAAATTATCTTTCTTGGCCCTCAACCAGTGCTTCTCAACCTTTTTTACTTATCGGTGCTCCTCAAGTGCTGTTTTAGATATACTTTTGTTATCACACCTCACAAAATTTTACCACCACAGATATACACTACATGTACTATATGTATATTTGTGCTTTATATATTAAAAGAGCAACATTTTGTTCTCACCCCACAAGAATGAATTTTTACCCATTTCACCTGCTCCTATTGAGAATATAGACTCCAGATATTCTCCATAATGCCATTTTCCTGTTTAAAAGCTTGCCATCTCCAGGGGCACCTGGGTGGCTCAGTGGGTTAAAGCCTCTGCCTTTGGCTCAGGTCATGATCCCAGGGTCCTGGGATGGAGCCCCGCATCGGGCTCTCTGCTCAGCAGGGAGCCTGCTTCCTCCTCTCTCTGCCTACTTGTGATCTCTGTCTGTCAAATAAATAAATAAATATCTTTAAAAATAAATAAGTAAATAAAAGAACTGCCATCTCCTTGGGGCTCCTGGGTGGCTCAGTTGGTTAAGCATCTGACTCTTGATTTTGACTCAGGTCATGGTCTCTGTGAGATGCGGCTGTGAGATGGACCCCGGCATCAGGCTCCCTGCTCAGCAGGGAATCTGCTTGAGAGTCTCTTCCTCTCTCCTTCTCCTTCTGTCCCTCCTCCCACTCATGCTTCTCTCTCTCTCTCTCTCTCTCTCTCTAATAAACAAATAAAGCTTTAAATTAAATAAATAAAAGCTTTCCATCTTCAGTCTCTGGAACTCCAATGAGCTATCCGTTGTGCCACGGAGCCACCCTAAAAGCTTTCCACCTTCAAAATGAAAAGACATGAGAATGAAATGAGTATCAAACTGCTGGACAACAAATAAGGAAAAGTAAAAGGAACACAAATAGCTAACCACTGAAAAAAAGAAATAAACTGTAATTCAAATATAAATCAAGAATAAACAAAAATAGCTTTTATGAATTAATAAGACCACATAGCAGTTGGAAATGGCTGCCTAGGAAAGTTAGCTGTCTTTGATGATGCTAAACATCATGCTAAACTATTACTTTAAAGATTTTATTTATTTGTCAGAGAGAAAGCACAAGCAGTGGGGAGCAGCAGGCAGAGGGAGAAGTAGACTCCCTGCTTAGCAAGGAGCCTGATATAGGGCTCAATCTCAGGACCCTGAGATCATGACCCAAGCCAAAGGAAGATGCTTAACTGACTGAGTACCCAGGCATCCCCAGGCTTAACTATTTAAAAAACTATCTTCACTAATGATAAAACTGCAGTTGTACTTTCCAAGGGCAAAAAAATACCAAATATTCCAGCATTGAATCATATTTAGCTATGTTACTCACAGCCTTACTACCAGAGAAAAGTTAACAAACAAGCCAAAAAACAAACAAACAAAAAAACCTTTTGCTAGATATTATAAGACTGGTCCTACAGAAAGTAATCTGAAAATAACTCACTTTTCAAGAGGAGGCATGCTGGGATGCCTGGGTGGCTCAGTCGGTTAAGCCACTGCCTTCAGCTCAGGCCATAATCCCAGAGTCCTGAGATCAAGTCCTACATCAGGCTCCTTGTCCAGCAGGGAGCCTGCTTCTCTCTCTGCCTCTGCCTGCCACTCTGCCTGCCACTCTGCCTGCTTGTGCTCTCATTCTGACAAATAAATAAATAAAATCTTTAAAAAAAAAAATCAAGAGGAGGCATGTTGGTCTTTTTTTCTATGAAATGATAAAATTAAGAGATTTCTATACTCAGCCAGCCTGCGTATAGAAAAAGCTATGGGGAATTCAAATTTATTGGGTCATTTCCCAATACACTTGGGGAACAATATTGAGCCTTCTCTCCCTATTGCCCCAATCTCCCTAGAAACAAATGCTGAGGAAGAACTGGTGTGATAAGATTTGTGAAAATAAATAAGAACAGAACTGGAACAGAGGGAAGCAATGTTCACTGAATGCCAAGCAATTTCATTAAGCTCATATTTTTTTTTCAAAAATACACTATGAAATTATATTTTACTTCATTGTGAGAGATGAGGAAAATATGGCTCAGAAAAGTAACCTAACTTCCCCAAGGGTCACATACAGCTGCATTACAGAACATGGATTTAGATTCAGGTATAACTCCTTATCCCAGAACATCATGGGTCCAGGACCTTGACATAGTCGCCTACTGCTCTTTTTCACTTTTTGATGTCACTTCTTCCTACAATCTCCTCATTCTTTCTTCCTTAACATATCAGTACACAAAATCTGCATATCTTGATATTCCCCTAACTGCTTCCTTTTTTCTTTCTCTGTTTAGTGTCCCACTGGACCGGGTTGCTCCTCCACTTTCAGATTCTATGAAATACCTGAAGGATCAGGTCTTTCTCGCAATTCTTCTGGAGGAGTCTCTAAGGATACCTGCCTGCTGGTGGACACCTACCAGTTCTACACTTTCAAGTGCTAGTCAGTACAATAATGCTTTGCATCACATAACTTGGCATTTTCCTTGCTTCATTTCCCTTTTACTCTCAGTCCTCACTACGGGGGTTTGCACCTTCAAATAAAGCATCTGAATTCTTATCCTGGGCTCTGTTTTCTGGAGAAACTAAACAAAGACTATTATAATTAGCCTGAAAATATTTAGGATTTTTATTCAGGGTTACACTAATATTTTTAAATAGATTTTTTTGGGAGCAGTTTAGGTTCAGAGCAAAACTGAGCTAACAGTACAGAAATTTCCCATGTACTCCCTACCTCCACATATGTCCAATCTCTCCCACTACCAAAATCTTACACCACAGTAGTGCATTTATTATCATCAGTGAATCATCACATAATTATCACCCAAAGTCCACAGTTTCCATTAGGGTTCACTCTTAGTGTGACATACTCTATGGGCTTTGACAAATGTATAATGACATTTATCACACAGTATAGTTTTACAATACTAAAATCCTTTATGTTCCACCTATGCATCCTTCCCTCCCCACTAACCTGTGGCAACCAGAGATCCTTTTACTGTCTCTATAGTTTTGCCTTTTCCAGAATACCATATAATTGGAATCATATAGTATGTAGCCATCTCGGGCTAACTTCTTTTATTCAGTAATATCCTTATAACTTTTCATGGCTTGATGGCGCCTTTCTTTTTAGCATGGAAAAATATTTCCCTGCTGGTTGTTATCATAGTTTTTCCATTTACCTACCAAAAACCATCTTGGGTCCTTCCCAGTTTGGGCACTTATGAAAAAAGCTGCTATATACATCCATGTGCAGGTTTTGTGTAGACATAAGTTTTCAATTTGTTTGAGTAAATACTAAAGAGTACAACTGCTGGATCATATGGTAAGAGTATGTTCAGTTTTGTAACAAACTGCCAAATTGCCTGCCAAAGTGGCTGTACATTTTGTATTCCCACCAGCAGTAAATAAGAGTTCCTATTGCTCTACAACCTCATCAGCATTCAATGTTGTCAGTATCCTAGAGTCTGGTCATTCTAATAAGTAAGTAGTAGTATCTCATTGTTGTTTTAATTTACAATTCTCGAGTTATATATGACGTTTGGCATCTTTTAATATGTTTATTTGCCATCTGTATATCTTCTTTCATGATGCGTCTGTTAATTTTTTTGGTCCATTCTCTCATCAGGTTGTTTGTTTTCTTATTGTTGAGTATTAAGAGTTCTTTGTATACCTTGGATAATAGTCCTTTATCAGATATGTCTTTGCAAATATTTCTCCCAGTTTCATTGTCTTAAAGGTGTCTTTTGCAGAGCAGAAGTTTTTAATTTTAATAAAATCAAGCTCATCAGTACTTTCTTTCATGAATTGTGTCTCTAGTGTTGTATCTAATAAATCATCACATACTCAAGGTCACCTAGGTTTTCTCCTATGTTATCCTCTAGGAGTTTTATAGTTTTACATTTTACATTTAGGTCTATAATCCATTTTGAGCTAATGTTTGTTAGGAGTGTAAGATCTGTGTCTAGATTCATTTTTTTGCATGTGGCTATCCAGTCACTTCAGCATCATCTGTTGAAAGGAATGTCTTTGCTCCATTGTATTGCCTTTCAATAGATGATGCTGAAATGACTGGATATCCACATGCAAAATAATCCTTTGCCAAAGATCAGCTGAATATACTTGTGTAAGTCTATTTCTGGACTCTCTGTTCCATTGATCTATTTGTCTATTCTTCCACCAATACCTCAGTGTCAGTCCTCTTTTGTTCTTCTTCTTCAATATTGTCTAAGTGATTCTGGATCTTTTGCCTCTCCACATAAACTTAAGATTCAGCTTATCAACATCCACAAAATAACTTACTGGGATTTTGATTGTGACTGCATTTAATCTACAGATGAAGTTGGGAAGAACTGGCATGTTGACAATATTGGGTCTTCTTACTCATGAACATGTAATACCTCTTCATTTATGTAGCTCTTCTTTGGTTTCTTTCATCGGAATTTTGTACTTTTTCTCATATAGATCTTGTACACTTTTTATTAGATTTACATGTATTTCATTTTGGGCATGCTTAATATAAATAGTATTGTATTCTTAATTTCAGATTATTCTTTGCTGGTATATAGAAAATTAACTGAATTTGTATGCTAACCCTGTATTTTGCAACATATGTATTTTACATATGGTAAACTTCCAAGCAATAAAGCAGTATAGCAAATATAAAGGAGATAGAGGATATAAAATAATAAATATTCACTATTAAATAATACTACTAAAATAATACTCTACCCAGGGGTGCCTGGGTGGCTCAGTAGGTTAAAGCCTCTGCTTTCGGCTCAGGTCAGATCCCAGGGTCCTGGGATAGGGCCCCGCATCGGGCTCTCTGCTCAGCAGGGATCCTGCTTTCCTTCCTCTCTCTCTGCCTGCCTCTCTGCCTACTTGTGATCTCTGTCAAATAAATTTTTAAAAAAATTATAAAAAATATATATAATAATAATAATAATAATAATACTCTACCCAAAGGAGGGGAGGAAATTAGGGGAAAAGGAAGAAAGAGTAGATAGAACAAATAAAAACAAATTGGAAGGTAGTAAGTTTAAATCCACTTTGTAAATAATTACACTGGCTAAACATTCTAATTAAAAGGCAGGGATTAGGGAGCACCTGACTGGCTCAGTCAGTAGAGTCTAGGACTCTTGATTTCTAGATTGTAAATTCAAGCCAAACGTTGGGTGTAGAGATTACTTTGAAATAAAATCTTTAAAAAATAAAAACATAAATAAAATAAAAGGCAGGGATTAAAAACCAAGGCCCAACTGCTTGCTGTATACAAGAAATTCACTTTAAATATAGAGACAAAGATAGGTTAAAATTAAAAGAATGGAAAAAGATATACCATGAGAAAGCTAAAGCATATATTTCAACATCAAACAAAGTGAACTTCAGAACAAGGAATAACACCAAAGAGTAAAAGGGACATATGATAATAATAAAGGAGTCAGTTCATCAAAAGGATGTAACAATCCTACAGAATTTCAAACTCCTAACAGTTTCAAAAAACATGAAGCAAAAACTGATGGAACCAAATGGAGAAATACCTTCTTTCATAGAGTCTTCTTAAATCTTTTGCCCATTTTTATTGGGTTATTGGTTTTCTTTTTACTGAATTGTTAAGAGTTCTTTGTATTTTTCAAAACTCACTGAACTGTACATTTAAAATACATGTATTTTATGTATGTAAATTATACTTCAATAAAGTTGATTTTTTAAAAAAGCAAAGCTTGTGTTGGAGGGATGATTAAGTTGCCAGCTGCGTCTTTGATTCTTGGATTCAGTAAAAGTGATTTAAAACTTAAAACAGACTACAAAGTAAGATGTATAGTATGATCACATTTGTATAAAAATAAACATGTGTGCATGCACATATAAATATGTACAGACAGATCCGTTCCCCAAATATTTAAATGGTTTTTTCTCAGGTTTGAAACAGGAGTAAATTTTACTTTGCAAATTAGACTTCTGTTAGTGTCAGTCAATAACAACATCTCTATTAAGGTCTTTGTATGGGAACTGCTGTCCTACAAATATACTTACCCTAAAAATCTACTTATCTGCATACAGCTGACAGGCAAAGGACCAAAACTAGATAAGACTGGAGAGTCAATACGATAACTCTCAGACACTGCAAACATTGTCTCTCTCTGCAGTTCATTGTCAACTCATTAAGATGCCTTGTGTTCTCCTGCTCACTCTTTTCTCTTAACCAGATGAGTCAAGATATGAAAGATAGCAGCCATATAACTTATTACTTTGGTCACCACAAGCAAAAGTCCAGACTAAAGTCTTTTTCTGCCGATGACAGTATCTCTTCTCACCAGAATTATCTTCCAGGACTAAGACCCTACCATGCCTCATCATGGGCTGCCTGAGGAAGTCACCTCCCTCAAAATCTTTACCTCAACCTAGTTCCCACTGCAGAACAGGTCAGCCTCTCCTGCCTTCACCTTCAAACTCAATTCCAGCCAAGCCCATTTCTCTGGAGTCTCTCCAATATCGTGAGTTTTATGACGTATGTGATGGAGGCACACATGTCCAGGGTTCAGTAGAAAACCCACAAAACATAAGGCAGAACTGTGCCTCACTTCATTGCCTCTGATCAGCTGGTGAGTTCCGGCAATGTCATTTATTAGCATCACTGTACTTCAGTTTCTGATTCCAGGAAATGAAAAGCTAAATGGAGATCATTTCCAGCTCTCATGCTAGAATTCTGGAGATATTTTCTGCTCTTTAATGACATTCTGGAACACAGCCCAATTCTTCCAGTGGCATATCTGAAAGTCTAGCATATATATTTCTGTCTTTAAAAATGCAGATGAAGTGTATCATCTTCATTTTCAGGGACACTGTTGAATAATGGGGCCAATTCTCAAAACAGAAATTAACATAATCCAGCAGAAGGTGAAGCCTTCAGATAAATTCTCTCTATCTCTCCTACTCCCATTCCCTTGCCCTCGTTCTGCCCACCCCCCAGGCTTTTCCTTCTTTCTACCTCTTCCTCCCTCTCTGTCTCTTTTTTCTCACTCACAGACCATATGATGCATGAATAAAATAGCACAGGCAACAATCAGAAATCTAGTAAACTTGCTGAGATAGATTTGTATACAAGATTCATAACAAAGTTGTTTACACATGAATACTAATTTATGCTTATTTAGCTCACTCAGAATTTAGTTAAGAGCAATCCTCATGTGGACACTTGCAGGTTGTAGCCCAGGGGTCCCAGGGGTGTCATACAGAGTCAGTGATTTATTTGTAGAGGAGGAGGCTTTAGATCAGAATCCATTGAGAAGTTGCTTTCTTCCCAAATAGAGGCCAGGTGGATCATACAATTGCTGTCTCAACTGCTCAAAGGTCAGAGAGAAACTGGTTCCAAAGAACATGCTTTGGAAGAAAGTAAACCTCTTAATAAGCAAGACTTTTCATGTATTTGTGCAGAAACCTGAAGGAACAGCAATACCTAAAGTATGTATGTGTGTGTGTATATATGCATATATATATATATATATATATATATATATGCATACATATGGAAATAAATTCTCCAATGCAGAGAAAGAAAAGCTATAGACCCAAGAACAAGACATCAGAGAGAAAGCTCTGAGTAAGACAAGAGCAGAGATACTTGCATCAAGGAGTTGTGCCAACTTCCTAATCAGGAGGCAGTGGAAATCGAACGTGAGAACGATGTCTCATGTTATTTGTCATTTTCCTTTAAATTAACACTTAGCAATCTGAAGTCCTTTGCACTTGACCCCTTAGCTGCTCTCACAAAGTTCTCAGTAAAGAGCCTTTCCTCATGAATCATTGAGGAAAGATGTCTGGGTAGAATTGGTCCCAGAGAACAACTGTAGATCCTAGACCCATAGCACAAAGAAGCAACCCTTTATACACTGATACTAAGCAAGGCTTACTCTCTGTTGGGTGTGGCATGTGCCATACTGCAGCAAATGCAACATTTAACAAGACAGAGGCCACTAGAAGCAGGTAAACGAATAATAATCATCTTAGTGAAACAGAAGTTCCATTCAAACTATGCCATCAAAAGATAAAGGTCAAGAAGAATTCCTTTCCTTCTATGATCATATGACCTGACCTCCTGGACTTTGAAGCTTGAATCAGAGTGAACATTTAAATAAACGTCTTCGATCTGCATAATGGCTGCTTTTGCCTTGCAGCTTCTTAGGCCCCACCTTCTTTCCAGGGTATCAGGAGGATACCCTGGGATTTCTTATCAAAGATGAAATCCTAGGGAGACCCATGACAAGTAAAGTTCCAAGAAAGTAATCCAAAGCTATTTCTCATTTCAAACTTACTCCTTGACTAATGCCAAATAAATCACAGCATGCAATATTCCTAAAACCCCCATTAATTCCATAACCATCCATTACTGTAAGTGGAATCCATTTTTGCAATAGTGACTTTCATTATTAGCATAAACCATACCCCTTCACCCATCCAAACCTACCCATTCTCATCCATCCCCAACCCCTGCATATAGAAGCAAAGTTTTCAGAGTTTTAGGCACATGTAGCACTTTGCCAGTGACAATCATGTACCCTAAAACCCAAACAAGTAAGAATAATGTGAACTTTGTTCTCTCCTTTTCAGGGAGCTCATTAAAGGGTGGGGCTATACAACCACAAAACAGGCTAAACCCGTTCCTATCAAGCCAGTTCATCAGAGATATTGTAACAGCATAAGGAACACCAGCCGGGGGGCCAGGAAACAGAGGTTCTGCTCCTAGTTCTGCCACATATTTTGACCTCAAACAAATCATTTCACCCCTCTAAAATTCCAGCAGTGGGGTTGAGATTCTCTCCCTCCATTATGAAAATTCTATGATTCTTGTAGGTAGCCATAATCAGCTACCCCTTGCTTCTCTCCTCCCCATATCACTAAGCAACAATAACAAAACATGAGGTGACAACCTTAGAGCTTCTCAGTTTTCCTTCCCACCCCGCCATGAGCATTTGTCTGGTGGTCTTAAAAATATCCTAAATACTCTGCAGATGAGGGCAATGAAAGACACAGAATCTACACGGAGAGATTCTATCTATTGCTGTGCTACTGTGAGAATTAACATAGTCTAGAAAGAAAATCCTCCTCTCTTTATTCTAGCAAGAATGAACACAATAACTAGATTCCTCTTGAGCTAGAGTCTGGTGTCACAAATTAAGGGATTTTGCTCCTTGGTAGCATTTCCCCAAACCTAAGCCTTGAGTTTGCAGGGTGCCTGCTGTGCCTCAGATGCTCCTAATTCCAGCACTGAACACAGTACTGGTGGTTGCTTGCTGGTCAGGAACTAGCCCTTCTAGAACCTACTGCTGGTCACTTACATGCACAATGGTAAAGGAAGAGAACAAGAGGTGGGGGAGGAAGTGTGGAATGGCAAATGAGACAGGCAACTGGTCGGGGGCAAGGAGCTGCATTTCAGCAGGGCTCAAATTCTCAAGGTAGCAAATAAGGCAAAAGATACTCATTTTGTTCACCATTCTTGAAAATCCACTAGGATGACACCACATAGGGACCAGTACTTGGCCACACAATAACACTGCTTTTCTCCACGGTTGGAAGAGTTAACTTTTTCTTGGGTTAAAAAGGGATGAAAAGTTGACTTGCATTCAGGAGTGGTGGTTAAACCCAGAATCGCCCTTAGCTCAGGGAGATACTCCACCCTGGGGGGAATGAGGGAGCTGAGATCAACTGAGGAAAAGAAAAGCATGTCTCCCATCTCAAGAGAGCTCTCCAAGCAGGCTGAGTCTTATTGAGTGAATTGGAATGTAGAATGAGTCACAATATTTAAATTTCTTTCCAAATGTTCCGGGTTGAATTTACATACGTTAAATTACACATGATGTAACTCCACTCTGCTGTCACCAGGCAGGCATACTGGATTTTCTGGGACTTGCCAAATTCAGATAGTCTGTCACTTCCTCAGAATATGTGATAAATGACAGGTTTCAGAAACTACGGTTATTCTAGAAAATGATACAAGCCCTTGGAAGATATTTCATTCATTTTTTCAGACTAGAATAAGAAATGACGTAGTACCTTGATGTACACTGACACACTCAGACACATAAACTCTGGTTTCCTATTAAAAAGCATTCCAATCCTGTGGCCAGAATCCTCAATAATGATATTTTTGATAAAGACTTTAAGAATAGCTATCCTTTTAAAGTTGGTTTAGGACGATTCTTTTTTCTGCACACCTATATTTTTTTCTGATGCTTGTAAGTAGTTTTCTCTTCAGCTTCTCTCTCTACTCTTCACTGAGAAAAAAAAAAAAAAAGTAAAACCCCGCTCTCCTGTGTAGAATCTCAAAATTCTATCTCAGAATGGCACATGATCTTTCTAAGGCAGTATTTCTTTAAGCAGGGGCTGCAGGGCTCTGGCCTTGAGGTGATTTCTGAGCTGGTGGCAAGAGGGTGAGGCCAGGGCAGATACCAAGAGCATTCAGGTGATGGCAGCAGCAGCCTGTGGACTCCTCGTCCTGGTTGCCCCCACCACTCCCTTCCCAGGGAGCCACACCCAAGTCACTGCATCCTTCCCTGTTGGGGTCACCCCCCTCCCATGCAAAGCAAAGCCAGTGTACCCCTCCACCCTCCCCCTCCATCACAGGTAGTGAACTCCAGCAAGCATCTCTCGAGGGCCTGCTCTGGACACTCCTCTGAAACCAGCACTTGAATCCTGCCATGCTTTCTTTCTGACATGAGATGATGAAACTGGACACTGAGCACATCATGCCATTGGTCAGCAAATTTTCTAAATTGGGGTATCTATAACACTTACTGAGCACTAACAATGTGCTAGATGTTACACTAACCACTTTTCATGAAGTAATTCATTGAATTCTTCCTACAATCCTGGAAGTCAAAATAATTATTATCCCCAAGTTACTGATGAGGAAACTAGGCCACCAAGGGAAAATGCAACCTGTCCAAAGTTCTCACAGCAAGGACACGATGGAACTAGGACCTGAGTCTTGATGTCTGACTCTTCAGCTGGTACAAAGCTGTCCTCACCTCAAAGCCTCCCTGAGCCTCCCACTCTCAGACACAAGGGTAGATTCCAGGCAGAACTGCAGAGGCAAATTCCCAGCCAATGACTTAGTTGGCGAGAGGTTTCGAGAGCGTTGATATCAGCAGAGAGGAAAGTGAGGCAACTGGAACGGCAAAAAAAGCAGAGAGAAAGGAAATAAATGTTTGTTGAGGACCTGCTCAGTGACTTCCAGCCTTGTGAGGTATGTATTACTAATCCTGTTTTCACATACACAAAGACACTAAGGTCCAGAGGATTAAAACCAAAGGTTGGTTAGGACCTCAGTGAGCTGCAGATGAGCAGGTACAAGCTTCACCCATCTGGGAAAATGGAGGAGATGAGACTCCACAGCTCATGGGACTCTGGGCCCTGCAAAAGCGAGGCTCTGGGGGCAGAGTCTGGGGACAGAGACTGATTAAAAACTGAGAGAAGAACTTGAAGTACCTTGGGTAGACATGCCATGGGAGGATGGTTTGGGCCAGACGAGGTAAGCTAGAAAGGAGGGAGGGACAATGAAGCTCTATGTCCCCAGCCTTCCCTCTAAAACAAACTGTGCTCTGCGTCTTTCTTCCCCCATTGCTCTGCCTCCAGAACTGTCTTATTTTTGTTCTCCTCCTTTAATTGTCCAACCAGTGGAATTAAGGCATACTCTTATATATTTATTGAATACAGTCAGATGTTCTCACTCAATCTTTAAATTAATTAAATGGGTAATTTTCTATCTTTATCATTGCCCAGAAAAAGCACTAAAATTAGAACCAAGTTTCTCTTTGTAAGGAAGGGTACCCCATTGACATTTTCTACATTTCTTTAAAAGAAAAAAGGTTTCTCACTCCTATCATAGATTAGGAACTTTGGCTGTATGTTTCTCCACTATTACCATTTTTTAAACTAAAACTTCAGGGATTTGTTGGTTTGATTTATAGGTCCTGCCAAAAACACTAAGAAAAACTCTTTTTTAAGAGGCTCTTAACTGAGACCCTCCCAGAAATCTTGAGAAGTGGAAGATTTGACGCAGATGTCTGCTCTCTGTACCACCCAAAAGTGGTTTTAATGATCAGGAGTAACTTTTCTCATGTAACAAGGACTCTAGCAGCAGATGATTCTGGAGGGGATGCAAGGGTTTGAGGACATCGCTAAGGACCAGAACTTTGTCCTTCTGCTAGATCATTCTCAGTTTGCAGGCATTGTTTCCCTTTAAAGTGATAAAAAATTTTGTATCTTTTCTAACTATATGCCTCCTGAAGGGATATTCTGTTAAAATGTTTTATTATCTTAATGTCTGAACCAGTATTTTCAATAACATAAAACAACTTCAAGCCCAAATGTAAGTGAAAAAGAGCTCTCAAAATCATCCTTCCTTCACCAGATGTTTTATTGATCTGTACGTAAGGTCAGGCAGACATGGGGATGGGGAGAGAAATAAACTACAAACTACACTCTTCATTCTGGTGCAGGAGACACACATAAAGAGATAATTGCAGGTCACCCCTCCAAGCACTGTCAATGAGGAGAGAGGAGAGAGTGGGACCCAGACAAGGGGCAGGTGAGGTTGCCCGAAGACAGTAAGGAAGGCTTCACCGAAAAGACACTCCACCTAATCTGGAGGGACACATAGGCATTTGCCAAGCGAATCAAGCAGCATTTTCAGTGGCAGGAAACAATGGATTTACTGCAGAGAAAAGTTGCTGGAGAGGCAGTTCAGATTATAAAAGGCTTTAGATGGTCAGCTGAGGCAAACTGAGGGGGATTTCTTAAGTCTGTCAAATTCTAGGAAGATAACTTGCAACAGTGTGAAGAGAAGTTTGTACAAGGAAGCGACTAGAGAGGAGGCAGCTGTAGTCCTCAGCAAGATTCATAAGGACTAGACCAGATGGTGGCAGAGAGGAGTGAAGAAGATAGGCAAATCATGGATTTCCAAGGTGGACAGGACAGGATTTGCTAAATGATTAAAGGTGGAGTGACAAGGAGGAGACACTGTCAAGGGCAATTCACAGATTTTCAGACTAGATACAGGCTGGTGATGCCACTCACAGAGATTTAAAATAAAAATCTTGGTGGGTGCTACTGAGCTCAGCTTTTAAGTGTTGAGCCGGAGGCCCAGAGAGGCATCCAGGTCAAGATCCAATCAGAGATGCAGAGCCCAAGCCTGTACCCAAGTCAGCAATGCGGGCCTCCTCTGCTCCTAGGAGGCGATGGCGTTGTCAGGGTGGGGGTGGTGGGTGGTGGGGGGTGGAGACAGGGCAGAAAAAAGAAGCAGGCTGAGAAGAGGAGACACGGGATGTAAGGAACAAGACAAGATGAGGAGAGGGAACAGGACATGAGAAAGGGGGCAGTCTTTGTGTTTTACCCCATAGGAAAGGCATAGAGCTACCTCAGCCCTTCCCAACCTGCCACAAGTAACGTTGTGTAAAATAAGAGAGCAGAGTAGAAACAGAACACATGATCTGCATCACAGAGGACAATGAGCCGCAGACAGGAAGAGACAGGAAGAATGACTAATCAATTACTTCCCAAAGTCTTTAATGACAGGAGACAAAAAAAAAAAAAAAAGCTAAGCAGTCTGAAGTAATTTCATACAGGAGAAAATAATCCTTCACTCTTCAATTATCCTTGAAGGAATTACTCTATTAGATAATTCAATAAATAATCTTAGATAATTATTAGTTTCGTTATCTGGAAAATTCACTTAGGTAAAACAGCATTTGTGAGAGTATCAAGATAAAAGAATTACTTCCATTTATAAATATTCAATTTTCTCCAATTGTGTTAAATGAAAACACCGTCTTTAAAAAAAGTAACTGGTCTGGGTCATCTTAATATCTTTATAATACCAGAAAATGAATCCAACCATTTAAAAAATCACATTGGAGCCTAACAGACCATGTAGAGAAGGATAATCAATACTCTTCTCTGCTGATGATTAGGCTGGTCCCTCTTCCCCAGCAGGCACCCAATCCTCGGCCACTTTCCTCTCTTCCAGGCACGAGCTCCCACTGACCTCAAAGGAATCTTTAAAAATGGATTAAAGCAAAGATCATATTTTGACTTCAAAAAGGAGCAATGAAAACACAAGAAGATATTCCTTAGGGGAGGGGACAGATATGGAAATTTTGCTCCTCTTATTATTTCATGCTTAATGAATACCATCAGCATTCCCTGTACATTCCGCCAAAAGTGTTTTCTGCCCTTTGCAGGACTTTCCATTTTGATGACATCATAATAGTTGTTTATTCTAAAAAAAAAAAAAAAATTCTAATGTTTGCTCTAAGTATTTCAGTATTTTTTTTAAGATTTAACAGAGAGATACAGACAGAGAGAGAACACAAGGAGACAAAGCAGCAAGGAGAGGGAGAGAAAGAGAAAGAAGCAGGCTCTCCGCAGAGCTGGGAGCCTAATGTGACTCGATCCCAGGACCCTGGGATCCTGACCTGAGCCAAAGGCAACCGCTTAACCAACTGAGCCACCCAGGTGCCCCAGTATTTCAGTATTTTGTAAAAGATTTTATGTATTTATTCATTTCAGAGAAGGAGTAAGAGAGAGAGAGAAAGCACAAACAGGGGGAGAGGGAGAGAGGGAGAGAGGCAGGCTCCCTGTTGAGCAGGGAGGCCTATGTGGGACTCTACCCCAGGACCCTGGGATCATGACCTGAGCCAAAGGCAGATGCTTAACAGACACAGCCACCCAGGTGCCCCAATATTTCATTATTATTACAAGGATACTAAGTGTTAGTTTTCTCCCTATATGGTGGTCATGAAAATACAATTTTGTCACACCATGGAAATAGTGCCATTTTAATTGTACACTATAATGTTACCATGGAAAATGATGAGAACTATTCTTGATAGCATAATGCTCTTTTATTATACACAGCCAGATCTGATTCTTAGGTCTCTCCTCCTCTCCCAAACTGCAAATCATTTAAAAGAATACATTTAGGACTTAGACAGGGCTGCTCTCTCTCTGAGTGATGATTATTAATGTACTACCATGACATTAACATATGAGAATTAAAATAATTCACTCTTCGTGGTATTGAAGAGACTCTGAAAATCCAAGCAGGGTTTGCCTTCTCCATAAAAAAAAAAAGAGAGAGAGAGAGAGAGAGAGAGAGATTCATTCTAAAATAGTAATTATGATTAATCAAGTGCTCTTAAACAAGTATTATGAGTTCATAAAACTCCTACAGAGCCCTCTAAACTCGCAAGGATTCTGGTGTTCTGCTCAAGAGGTAGGACAGCCAGCTAAAATACAAACTAAAATTGAATGCAGGTAGGATTGATATGGAAGAGGAAAGTGGCCATTTTACCCAAACGCTCAGGCCTTTTCTAGGTATCTCCACGCTCCTGTGACTGCCTGGGCTCATGGCTGGCCTGTGTCCCTCAGTATGACTCACCCTGACTTGTAGACACATTCTTTCTCTCTCTCAAACACACACACACACACACACACACACACACACACACACACACACACTCTCTTCTATATGACTTAACTATATGTGGGAGTTGTGAGCGACATGATGCAGAAAAGAATGTGGGAGGAAGTCAGAGATATCTCTAAACTCATAGAAAAAACAGAGGACCACATAGCTCAATGTGTTACATAATTCAAAGGAGAGAAGGATCAGACACAACATCACATTTGATTAAAGTCCATAAAAGGACTCACAAATGAAGTAACAAAACCAGTGGGACTATGCCAACAGTAAGTCAGAATAAGCAAAAGAAAAATTACATCAAACCAGTAAGGAAGTGCAAAGGACAAAAGTATGCACTGATCTAGCTAAGAAATCCAAGCCTGACTTTAAATTATGAGACCAGAAGCTGCTCAAGAAAAGTGGTATTTCCAAGATCTCGTGTTATATACCATAGGCAGTTAGAAGAGGAATCACCAAAATATTACCTTCCTCAGTTTACTCAATGAAATCCAAAAGCAAACACCTCAAATAAAAACAAAAACTGAAAATACATTCTCCTTATTCTCAAATAGAAGATTGGTTTGAGTCTATTTGCATTCATGTTTTGTTTGAACAGGTAAGTACTTTTAACACAAAACTTTCATTTAAAAACAGTACTAATTTCCTCTGTATTATGTACATTTTATTTAGCCACAAACAGACTCTGACAGAATAATTACTATATGAGAGGCACCACATAAGACCTCAAAATGAAATTTTTGTGGGCTCCATCCTCTCAAGCCATGGGAGGGGTGCATGGCATGAATAATGACATGCATTCCCACCAACAGTGTAAGAGGGTTCCCCTTTCTCCACATCTCTGCCAACACCTATTGTTTCTTGTGTTGTTGATTTTGGCCATTCTGACAGGTGTGTGGTGGTAGCTCGTTGTAGCTTTGATTTGCATTTCCCTGAATTTCCCTAATGATAAGTGATAATGAGCATCTTTTCATGTGTCTGTTGGCTATCTGTAAGTCTTTGGAGAAATGTCTGTTCGTATCTTCTGCCCATTTTTAATTGGATTATTTTGGGGTGTTTCATTGTATAAATTATTTATATATTTTTGACACTAAACTTTTATTGGATATGTCATTTGCAAATGTCTTCTCCCATACTGTAGGATGTCTTTTAGGTTTGTTGATTGTTGCCTTCATGGTGCAGATTTTTATTTTGATGTAGTCTAAATAGTTTATTTTTACTTTTGTTTCGCTTGCCTCAGGGGACCTATTTAGAAAAAAAAATGCTGCAGGTGATATCAAAGAAGTTATTGCCTATATTCCCTTCTAGGATTTTTATGGTTTCAGTTCTCAAGTTTAGAACCTTAATCCGTTTTGAGTTTATTTTGGTGTATAATGCAAGAAAGTCATCCAGTTTCTCTCTTTTGCATGTAGCTGTACAGTTTTCCTGATCCCATTTGTTGAAGAGACTGTCTTTTTCCTATTGGATATTCTTTCCTGCTGTGTTGAAGATTAATTACCCATATTATTATGGGTTTATTTCTGGATTTTTCTATTCTGCTCCACAGATCTGTGTGTCTATTTTTCTGTCAGTACCATACTGTTTTGGTTACTATAGCTTTGTAATATAACTTGACGTCCAGAATTGTGATGCCCCCAGCTCTGCTTCTCTTTTTCAAGATTGCTTTGGCGATTGGGGGTCTTTTGTGGTCATTTTTTGCTTTTTACACTCCCCCAACCCTGCCTTTGCCCTCCACTCCTCCCCTCCCTACATTCATTTGGTCAACTGATCCACTGATTCCATTTCTGGATTATCACCTGAATTAATACCTCTCATCATTTAGGCTCTCATCACATTCTTACCATCTCTCATGGTACTACAGAGGTGATCAAACAAGTACAGTAAATGTTAATAGCATAATCTGGATGGTTAGTTATTCAAGCACTCATTATAGAATTATTTCAACTTCGCTGTATGTTTAAAAATTATTCATAATAAAATGTTGCTATCATCTAGAGGCTAGCATCCAAAACATCTTAGGTAGGTCCTTCACAATCTGGCTCCAATAAACCACACCAACCTCTCATTCTCCCTGCAATTTGCACCCTATGTTCTAGCCAAATGAAATGAGTCAGCATCTCCTAATGTCTTATATACTCTCCTGTAGCCAAGGCTTTGTCATCCTTTGTCGGCTTTGTCATCCTTTTTCACCTTTGTCATCCTTTTCTCTTTGTCAATTGAAGGTCCTTCCTTCATTTCTCTGACAAATGTGTAAGTATTCTTAACAGCAGCTTCTCCTGGGGGATGACTTCTTAGAAAAAATTATCTTAGCTTACCGATATATCAATCAGTTATTGTCAAGCTGTGGTTGGTGGTCATGTATGTATTTTTCCCAAATGCATAAAAGCTTCTTGACAGACTATATCTCAATCTTTATATATATGATACCCAGCATAGTCCCAACACTTTCTAGGCCCTCAAAACCTGTTTTTGAATTAAACTGTATGCCAGGCCAAGAAATGTGCTAGTTCCCTTTTTTTTTTTTTTAAAGATTTTATTTATTCACTTGACAGAGATCACAAGCAGGCAGAGAGGCAGGCAGAGAGAGGGGCAGGGGGAAGCAGGCTCCATGCTGAGCAGAGAGCTGGATGCAGGGCTCGATCCCAGGACCCTGAGATCATGACCTGAGACAAAGGCAGAGGCCTTAACCCACTGAGTCACCCAGGTGCCCAAGAAGTGTGCTATTTCTTATACAAAGTTGTCAGTTACTGTCTCTGGCCTTTTCCTTCATTCAGAAGCAATCTGTTTGTCCTCTGTTCCATATAACAGTTGTCCTTGTTACCCCTCATCTCTAATCAGAGATAACTATGGTTATCAGGATGTATAGCTGCTATATTTTAATCCAAATGGGATGTACATATTTCAAGTCTATTTTCTATAATTATGTAGTAATTATTTCTTCTTTTAAAGACTTTTACAATAATATACAAGTTAGGAAGAACTCACTTACAACTAGATAACACTTGGTCTATTCCTAGAAGGCTAACCATGACCTTACACACACACACACACAAAGTAAGTTTTGAAAAGAACCAGAATCATCAGACTCTGAAAGATTAAGAAGGTCCTCAGAGTCTTTACTCAAGTTTGTATCTAACCTTCTCATCTTCCTAAAACTCGACAGGCAACAATTAGCAATACCTCTTCAATACCTCTTGCTTCACCTCCTTTAATCATTCCGTGTTCTCATAAGAAACAATCTCAAAAGAAAGGCAGGCAGGAAGGAAGGAAGTAAGGAAGGAAGGATCTCCAAACTACAAAAAAAAAAAAAAAAAAAATCTCACTTTGGGAGTTCCTAATCCCTCCTTCCACTGTGTTGAGAAAAATTATTGTCAGTTAATAAGTCAATGCTTGATTCCAAAACTTTAAGACTTGCCATTCCCTTTGTCTCTAGCATCCAAAAACCAAAAATGTAATTTTTAACAACTGCATTTATTATAAAGTATTTTTACTGTCGTGAAAAATATACGACTATATCCGGGTTCACAGAGATGGCATCTCATTTGGATGACTAATATTTCTTATCTATTACAAACACTACATCTGATCCACTAAATTTGCCTTGGTCCAAGGTTCACTGAACTAAAACATCCCCTCCTCCATCTGCCAATGGTGTATTTCTTTATAAAAATCTTCAATAGTGACTCAGAATTCCTCTACAGTCACAGAAATCCACAAAGGACCCATCAAAAGTAAAAGAAAAATGTTAGCAAAAAGCATTCATGAAATGGTTACAATTTTCTTTTGCATAGCAAGTGTTGCCTGGCTCCTGGCCTGTTAGCTACTCTGTCAGCATGCTAGCCTCCTCAAAACACCATGGATCCTTCTGTAGGGCAATTTGTTTGTTCAATCCGTCTTCAACAGTGGGGATGGCAGCAATTCTATACCCCCAGGACATAGTACAGTGCCAGGAACAATGCCGGAACAAAAGGAAAGAAGGAAGGAAGGAAGGAAGGAAGGAAGGAAGGAAGGAAGGAAGGAA